>NC_054832.1:29611432-30811432 GCF_018345385.1 Vulpes lagopus | reverse complement strand
GTGCACCAGTCATTTAATACGTTCATGTCAATTAGCACTCCTTTCTAAGTCCATACTCAAGCATTATTTTGAAATGAATTTACAATAATGCTAGGGAAGCTGATGCTAATTTTACAAAATGTAAAATTTAACATGCTCAAATATATTGAACTTCTTTAAATGGACAGAATAACAGTAATTAACTTTCTGTAACCTCTTAAAGATATGTCTTTTAATATTACATAATCATGTTTTTTATATGCTTTGTCTTATTGCATTGATAGAGTAACAAAATCTAGTTTTTCTGTTGTGGTTGCCTGGATTAATATCTTCTTGATGCATTAGAAAATATAGAGCAGATGCTAAAATGTGATATTAAACAGAATTCAGTTTTGTTAATCACTTGGTGTTAATGTTTGTGGTTGTATATGTGATATGTATTTATTGTACATGTATTCAACATGTATAATGATTGGAGGTATACATGGCATGTCTTTCAACCTGATTTTGAATTGTTTAAGTTCATTCTGTGTAGTATATACAGCATCAGTTTCTACTGTAACTCTAATACAATGGAGGGAAAGAGGTAACATATATTGAACATTTATTTTGGGTTCTCTTAATACTTAAACCAACGTTATTAACTTCATACCAGCTTTATTCGCAATAGATCCCAAACTGGAAACAACCTGAATTCCTATCAGGAGAAGAATGAATAAATAAATTTGAGAATATTTCATAGAATTCCATATAACTTAGTGATAAAAAAGGTCTACTTGGACAGGCAACATATGGATGAATCTCACAGATAATGTGTTTAATTAAACCAAGCCAGGTGTAAAAGAGTATATGCTGTGTAATTCCATTTACATGAAGTTCAGTGGGTCAAAACTAATCAAAATTCTATCAGACCACCTGTTTCTGGGGGGATCGCTAGGGACAGGAGAGAACTTTATAGAATACTGGAGATATTCTGTATTTTTACGGGTGACAGTTAGTTACATGGGTGTTGACATATATAAAATCTCTGTGTATTTAAAATTAGCTTTAGGAGGCTTTTAAAATAGCTCAGATGATCGAAGATGGATACTTGTACTGCGGTACTATAGAAGGTGATGAAGTTTTTTAAACAGTTATTAGCTAGCTATTAAGACAGGATTTAATGACAGCTAGATAACTGAAATTTCTAATTTGGGTGACAAGGTGGGTTGCAATAATTTCAGTCAAGTAAGGGACCTTTCTCCATTGGGGCTGCTCTTAACCTTGGAAATAATAGACTATCACTACTGATTGATTACTAATTCGATTCAAAGGAACTGCCTCAGTTCTTATGGCAGATTCTATAGGGTATAATTTCTGAAGAAAAAATAAATCTCTCCTCACCTGTTTTCAACCAGAATTCGAATAAAAAGGAAATGGAAGAGAAAATAATTTTAGAAACTTTTTGCTGCATTTTCTAGGAAAACAGTGGTGTACTGTCTAATACGGTAGCCACATCTTTATTATGTAGCTACTGAGTCCCTGAAATGTGGCTAGTGCAACTAAGGAATTGAATTTTTAAGTTTACTGACTTCTAGTTGAATTTTAAAATGGATACTTGAATCAGTTATTGGATAAGTTTTTTATGTGCTTAGAACAATTAGGATATATGAATTTACTTTTTCAACTGTAAGTTTTAATCTAAATCTAAACAGCATCAGGTATTTCCTATGAAAATTTAATGTCTGAATTGAGAGATGCTGTAGTGTAAATATATTAATTCTTATACAATAGCTACTACTTGTAAGTAGCAATTTAGCACTTTTGAAATGTGGGTAGTCTGAATTGAGATGTTCTATAAATACAAAATATACACTGGATTTTAAAGATTTAGAATTAAAAGTATAAAATATTGGGCAGCCCTGGTGGCTCAGCGGTTTAGAGCCGCCTTCGGCCCAGGGTGTGATCCTAGGACTCAAGGTTGAGTTCCCATGTCGGACTCCCTGCATGAAGCTTGCTTCTCCCTCTGCCTGTGTCTATGCCTCTATCTCTCTCTCTGTGTCTTGTGAATAAATAAAATCTTTAAAAAAAATAAAACTATAAAATATCAACTTTTATAATGTTTAATGACAGTATTTTAGATATATTGAATTAAATAAAAATCAAAATTAATTTAACTAGGTTTTTTTTTCTTTTTTAATGTAGTTGCTAGAAAATTTATAATTGTAATATGTCCTGCATGGCATTTCTCTTGTACCATGCTGGTCTAGTGCCTGATGGTTGCTAGGTGCCTAAATAAAAAGCGTATCCTTTTTTCATCCAAAGTCCATTGTTTACATTAGGGTTTACTCTTGGTGAACAAATATATAATGACATAGAAAGTATTTTAAATGTTACATGTTTTAAAAATGGAAAGTTTTTTGAGTACTTAGGTAAAATTACTTCAAAATGTGAAATGCTGTTTTGGGGCCTTTTTTCTACATAGAGGTGGAAAGTAGGTGAGTTAGAATACAGGATGAACTTATTATGGCTGCCAACTTGGACATCAGTCTGTTTGATTAAAACTAGGTGCTCTACTCACTCTTATTCTGCCTCAGTGATACTTATAAGATTAGTATTCCTAACTGCTACCAAGCAGAAATATATTGCTAAGCAGAAATTTATACATTGGGAAAACTTTCACATATGATTAATTTATTCTGCTCTAGCTTCTCCTGTCCCTCTCCCAGTGTAAGTGGCAGAGGGCAGGATTTTGTCAGTTTCATATAGGACTATATCCTCAGCTAAGAACAATGGAAGGATATAATTCATTCTCAACAAATATTATATTACTATTATTAAATGGTTAATAAATTTGGGCAAATATTAAAATAGGATATACAAGTTTTACTCATCTTCCAAGATGGCCTATATCCTAAAATAAATTTTAATGTCAGTTGTAGTAAATATTTCGTCATAAATTTATAAACTCTGGAAGTTGGAATTAACTGGCAGTTCAGCCTCTCATTTTACATTTTACACTATTCTTGGGTCTGCTTTAACATAATTCAGTGATAGAGTTTATTACCTCAAAGGACAGTACTTTTCATTTTAGGACAACTCTGTTAGAAACTTTTTTTCGTACAGTTTAAAGAAACATAGGTTTGTAAGTTTAATCTGTCTTTGTTCTACCTTTTGATGTACATCAACAACAAAAGTTTTCTATATACTGTGATAATGATAATTTGAAAGTATTTATTCCTTTTTAATCTTCTTCTAAGGAAACCTACTCGATGTATATCTACAAGGTGCTAAAGCAGGTGCACCCGGATAATTTAAGAAATTATCTAGTACTTCCCCCATTTATTAACTCTCTGTAGATTCAACACTGTCTTCATCATTACTCTCAAGGGTGTTAAAACTTAATTCAAACTATAGCACCCCAAATTACTAAAATATGCACTTGAAATAGCAAGAAAGATTCTATAATATTTGAAACAATTTCAATTATAGCCTATGCAAATTGAAAGTCTTACTGAAGATGATTAGAAAATACTGGAATTTAAAAATTAGAAATGATGAGAAAAGGAAGGAGTAAAGAAGTACACTTGGAGATTTGTATAGTGAATTCCAGAGAGAGTTGAGAGCAGCAGAAACCTATATTCATTGAGAGCAGTTAGCCTGATTTTAAGGTTGTCAGGAATAAGAGCCTCTATTCTAAGATTCCTGATTATTGAAAGAATCTAAGAAGTCTGAGAAACCATGCATATAGCTCAAGGTGTGTAGGAGATTGATATCTTTTACCATATATTCTTTTTTGTTCTAGTTCAATCAATATTGTTAGCATAAAAACATTGGCTTATATCAAGTTTATTTTTTCCAGCCATAGTATCTTAAGTTCCTTAATTATGAGTCCTTCTGCTATTGGGAGTTTAATAACGTTATGTTGCAACTGGAAAGGAACTACTGTAGATTCTTTTCCTCTAGTTTCTACTACTGTCACCAGTAGTAGAAACTTCTACTACTACTACTGACAGTAGTAGAAGTGGAGCATGTATACTGAGGATAGTATCTTTTGTGGGGCTTTGCAGTTTGGTGAAAAATGTTACTTTTGGGTTTTGTTGGAGAGTGTTTTTATAGATTTTCACTGACAAGGGAAGTATTTTAGTGGCCTTTCAAGAATGTGTAGGAAGATCTTGAGATAAAAGTGGGGAAAGATGCCTATTGACATCATTTCCTGATGATAATGCTATGATTTGATAAACATACAAAAATAGAGATACGTGGTATGAATTTGCATATATCATCACTCAGCTTTATCAGCTTATTCCATCTATAAACCTTCCTTCTCCTCAGTTCACATTTCTTCAAATGTCATAATTATGTTTAAAATATATGTAAGCTGGGGGCACCTGGGTGGCTTAGTGGTTGAGCATCTGCCTTTGACTCCGGGTTGTGATCCCGGAGCCTGTGTGTGTGTGTATACATTATATATAATAAGAATAAATTTTTAAACTTGTTATTTGAATCCAGATCCAGCTAAGCTCCAAATGTTTCAGTTAGCTAAAATGTCTCTTAAGTCTGTAAATGTAGGTTCTCTGTCCATTTTTTTTGCTGTGCTTTGCCTTTTTCCTTGTAATTTTCATTTTTAAGAAATTATATTTTTTTCTAGAATGTCATACAGTCTGAATTTTGCTGATCATATCCCCAGAGTCATTAACATGTTCTTCTGCCTTAGATCTAGAGTAACCCATTTAATTATAGACTGTTATCTTTATTCTATAGATAATTTCTCTAAGCTTGTTTCTTATTTGGCTAAAATCCTCATAGTAACACGTCATAATAGTTAATCTGTAATTCAATCAGTTGTCCTTTTCTCCACACCAGGTTCTCAATCTTGGCAGAACCTTTGAGTCATTTGGGAGAGCTTTCAAAAAGCATTGCCTCAGGGTCACCTCAGACCAAATAAAAATCAGTATTCTGTAAAGCTCTTCACATGATGATATTGTACATGATGAAAACTGTGCTACTCCATGTCATCACTTCAGGTGTTATGTTAAATATTGCTAAATCCTAAGCTGGGAGATTTTTTCAGACTGTATTAATCATACCATAGTTTAATTTTCAAGGCCCTGTCATGCAAGTTACGTTGCATAAAATATTTTTCAAGATATTCCTATTCTGTGTGTTGCATCTGCACACCAAAAACTTAAATTTGGTTCAGTGTGGAGAAAGGTTTCCTTAATCATTTTATGCCTTGATTTTTAAAAGCACAGTTTTTTGTTTGTGTGTGTGTTTCTTATCAATAACAGCCAGGCTGAATTACTTCAGGCATAGCTCCCTAACACACCAAAGGATTTTTATCACATTGTGTGCTCAGAGGCACTACAAGGAGAGGGAAACCAAGAAACGTACCACTCTGTAAGTCATTGATCTGCACCTCTTGAATTTGTCCATCAAATGCTCTTTAAATGATGTACTTGACAAGTACACAAGAGTCTAGTAGCATAGTCTAACACAGCAGCCACAATATCTTAAAGTATCTTTGAAGCCTGTTTTATCTGAGATTCATATGAATTTTGCATTCATCTTTTATCTGCTGTAATATAAAAAGAATTTTAAAAATTTCTTATGAAGCAGAAGTGAAACTATAGTAATACAAAAGTCAAATTTCTCCTGTCAGCAGGTGCCACGTGGCTTAATGGCTGACCCCTTAGGCTCTATCACCCACAGCTTCACATGCCAATCCAAGAGTCTCTAAAAGTCTCTAATAGTCTATTAATCTAATAGTCTCCTGTAGTCTTAGAGACTCTATTTGAATCCTCTGAAAGTATGTTTGGGTTTCAAAGTGTCACATGTTTTGGACATGCCAGTCTTGCTGCTAAATGATTCAGGCCTCAAAAATGGAGCTCTTTAAGCTACAATTGCTTGTGCCACTTCCTTTCAGTTGACTTGCACTCCTTTTGGGATAAGAACTGGCAGAAAAAGTTTTCCATTTTTTCATCTTTAAAGTTAATTTTATCCCACCTACAGTTCAATATCTTTCAGACTCCAAACCTACTAATTAAGACATGCAGTGCCCCTGGGATAAGAAAACAATTAAGCAATTGGCTTCATTAAATTAGCTTTCATTGATTTATTTAGAAGTTTACCTCCCAGGTTTATACTTTTTGATTAAACTTTAAAATAGGAGTTTAGTACTAAGTGCCAGTAGATTATATGGCATAATAGTATTTTTTTATTCTTAAAAGTAATGATTAGTATTAGAAGCATTTCATACCAGTCTAGTCCTCACTTCTCTTGCCAAAATATTGATAAAAATGTATTTTGTTCAATTTTTGGTTTCTGAGATGATTTCAGTTCTTTGGTGAATATTTTATTTCTTATACTATCTGATAATGAGTATTCTAATATTCGTTCTATTAAACAGAAAGGTTATTTTTAATTAAGGCACAAGTAATGCCAAAATTAAAATTGAGGTGATACATAAAACAAAATTCCTTATTACTTCTCAGCGTAGCTGGCAAAATCCATACAGAATTGTTTTTGTTCAAAATGAAATTATTCTATCTCTAAGTCACTAAATAGAGCAGCTGTATATATTAAAGGCAATTAAAGAAAAATATACTTTTTTACATTGATAAGATCATATAATATTACAAACCAAAACTCCAAAAATAATTTAATGAATCATTACATTAAAATTATCAAATATTTTAATAATAATTAAAATTTAATTTTAATTTAATAATTTAATAATGTAATTATTAAAATATTTGATAATTTTAATTATTGACAAAAGGGTAGAAATCAAAAACATTGCATTCATCAATGCATTAAAAACAATTAGAATTTGGAGGACTGTCAATGTATCTGTTGCAGACACTTGCAGATTTCTTAAGTTTTTAAGCATTACTTTCTAAATATTAAAGCAATTAGAATTTATGAGTTAATACAAGTTGTCTTAATATTTCCATATTAAATATTTATTATTTTAAAGATTTATTATTTTAAAGATTTTTTATTTATTTATTTATGAGAGACATAGAGAGAGAGAGCCAAAGACACAGGCAGAGGGAGAGGCAGGCTTCACGTAGGGAGCCCGATGCAGGACTTGATCCCGGAACTCCAGGATCAGGCCTGAGCCAAAGGCAGATGCCCAACCGCTGAGCCACCCAGGCATCCCTCTATATTAAGTATTTTTAAAATCACTTTATTGAGGTAGGATTAACATACAAAATCTCTGCATATTTATATGTACAGCTTGATAAGCCTGGAGTCAAGTATACATCCATGAAATCATCATCACAGTTATAAATACATCCATCATCTCCAAGAATTTCTTCCTACTCTCATTATTACTATTATTATTTTGTAATAAGAATACAACATAAAATATATCCTCTTAGCAAACTCTCAAATATAACAATACTGTATTATTATAGGTACTGTGCTATACAGTAGATCCCTCCCCAGTTCTAGACTGTTCATAAGTTTTCTCATATTAGCATTGGGCGCTCATTAATCATGCCCAATGTCTATTTTGACTAATAAAAATGTTAGCTTAGGATGTTATCTACCTCAGGAAAATTTTGAACTAATGTTTTGCTTTTTGTTAATACTCTCCCTTGGTAATTGGCCAAAAGTTACAGGCTATCATATTTCTATTAAAAAATCCAAAATGTTATTTAGTATTGATTGTGAGAAGAGACAGGATGGATAAATGACAGATTAATTTATTTTTTAACAACACAAAAATCAATTGTATTTCTATAAACCAGCAGTGAACAACTAATTTATGATTTTAAACATTAAAATTACTTCTAAAATATTACCTTAAATATTGAATAGGGTGAATTTTATATATTTGCCCCTGATAGACCACTCCCAACACAGAAGAAATCTCATAATTTCAACACCAATAAAGTAAGTAGAGGAAACGAGATTGTTGAGTATCTGAATCATCAGAACGCTTGAATATGAATTATGATCCACCAACTGGTTATGTTTTTAAAAGTGCTTCATTTTATAGTCTTGTTATTTTACACTAATGGTAAATTGATATCTCTTTCAAGCTCTGGGATAACTAGAAATATTTAAATGATCTAATATATTTTCTAAACACAATGAAAAAAAAGGCAAGAAAGATTTACTGAACTCATTTTTTATGTCTGCTAGGTATTGTGTTTATTAATTAGGAAGCATTTGGCTTCAAGAAACAGAAAACCAGGCTTAAATAGCTTAAATCAGTTGTTTTCTTAATTGAGATATAATTGATATATAGCATATCAGTTTCAGATATTCAACATGAAGATCTGATAATTTGTATATATTACAAATGATCACCACAGCAGGTTTCAAGTATTTGTCACCTGAATATTGGTAATTTTTTTTCTTGTGATTAGGACTTCAAGGTATAGTTTCTTAGCAACTTTCAAATATCCAATACAGTATTAACTATAATCACCATGTATGTTACATCCTCATGACATATTTTAGAATTGAAAATGTATACTTTTTGTCACACACACCCCCCCGCTTCACCCATTTTGCCTACCTCCAGCTCCTTGCCTCTGGCAACCACCAGTCTATTTATCTGTGAGCTTGGGTTTTGTTGTTTTAAATTCCACATGTGAGATCATAAAGTACCTGTCTTTGTCTTAATTCACTGAGCATAATGCTCTCAAGGTCCATCCATATTGTTGTAAATGGCAAGATTGCATTCTTTTTATGGCTGGATAGTATTCCAGTGTGTGTGTGTGTGTGTGTGTGTGTACACATGTGTACCATTTCATCTTTATTTATTCATCAGTTAATGGGCACTTAGGTTGTTTCAGTTGGTTGTTGTAAATAATGCTGCAGTAAACACAGGTACATATATATTTTTGAATTTTTTTTGTTTTCTTTGTATAAATATGTGTAATGTGTAGTAAGATGAATGTGGGGATAATTACAGTGTGCATATGGGGGACTGTGGGAGAGATCTTAGGGTAAGAGTGATGGGGCTGGTTGGGGAGATGGGAGACTAGCTGAGTGGGAGGTAGGATATTTAGTGTGGAGTCTGCTGCATGCTTTGTGTGTACATTTTGGAATGTGGAGGAAGCTGTGGAGCTGTGGGCGTGGTTCAGTGTGTGTGTGTGTGTGTGTGTGTGTGTGTGTGTATACTATAAAGGTGGTATGTGTGTGAAGGGTGGTGTCATGTATACACAGCTTTGTGTGAACACACAAGATAAAGGAGGAAGAGCTGATTTAAAATATGGAGACGGGACGCCTGGGTAGCTCAGCGGTTGAGCATCTGCCTTCAGCTCAGGTCGTGATTCCGCAGTCCTGGGATCGAGTCCCACATCGGGCTCCCTGCGAGAAGCCTGCTTCTAACTCTCTGCCTGTGTTGTGTCTCTGCCTCTCTCTGCATACTATTATATGCATTGATATTCTACTTAAAATTGAGCTCTAGGAAGTTTTAATTTATAGCCGTAATATTTAATCTTAAATATTCACTTATTTGGTTATGTTCAGCTTACCACTGATTAGTGAAGTATATGTTGGTATAATAAATATAAGTAGTTTTTTCAAGAGGGATGCCTGGATGGCTCAGTGGCTGAGCATCTGCCTTCAGCCTGGGCATGATACCGGGGTCCTGGGATCAAGTCCTACATCGGGCTCCCCACAGGGAACCTGCTTCTTCCTCTGCCTCTGTCTCTGCCTCTCTCTGTATTTCATAAATAAAATCTTTTATTTATATAAATAAAGTACCTTTTCAAGAAATTAGCTATTAGAAAATGCAGATTTAAAATGGACTGTATAGGGGCACCTGGGTGGCTCAGTCAGTTCGACATCTGCCATTGGTTGCAGTCATGATCTCAGTCAGGGTACTGGGATCAAATCAAGCCCCATATAGGGCTCCCTGCTCATCAGGGAGTCTGCTTCTCTTCTGCCCCTCCTCCTGCTCATGTGCTCTCTCTCTATCTCAAATAAATAAAATCTATAAAAAAGCAAAAATGGACTGTATAAACAGGTAAAGGAATTTTCGGGTCACTTAAATATTTGTGTACGATTTATCTGTAGTGAATTGGCTTTATTTTTACATAGGCATTCTATGAAATTTGAGAGTTGAAGGTACTCAAAGAATCATTGTTTAAAAAATGGTCACATAAAGATGACATTTTATTGGATTTTTAGATTTAAATAAAGAATAGATATATGACTGATTGCATGAGCCAAAACAACAAAATGTTAGTGGAAATCATTTATGCACTCTAGGAGGGAGTCTGGAAACTGCATTTAGTACTTTTTTATGATAGATATTTTTAGTGTATTTCTTACTATACTAGTGTTTGCAAATACATGCTCTGTGTCTTTAAACTTTTGAGCCCTTTTTTGCACATTTGGGTACAGTGCAACCAAACTTAAACATGGGAAACCTTCTCTTCCCTCCCTGGTTTTACAGTCTCCACTCAGAACTATCTTTGCAATGGATACTACTTAGCGATTAGCTCTGTGTCTTGTCAATCAAATCTTTGTCCCTAGCAAACTGTTTTGTCACTGTAGTAGAGCTCTTGTGCTGAAAATTTATCTTTAACAGAGGAAGAATGCTTTTTAAAACAGTCCTTATGAGATTTAATTTAACTTAATTTGCTCTGGAAAGGAAATGTCTCGTCTCTGGTATGGAAAAAAAGGGAGAAGACATCAACCAATTAATCATAAATATACTCTGGTAAATCTTAGTCAATGATTTCAATTTCTCTGTTTACTAGTCTTTATGGTGACATGATGCAAAAATATACAATTCCTGAAAGCTTAAGCAGAGAGAATATTTGTAGAATACAAAGTTGTATGATTACAGAGAAGTGTGAAGTACTTTATTTCTGCTAATCCTAAATATCTTCAAAAAAGGAAATGAATAAACTGTAATTTTGTTTTGTAAAAGTGCATTGACTTTCCTAGTTTACAGTAACAGGAAATTATTAAATCTTTATTACTACCTTAGTTTTTAATTTTAGTTGTAGGAAAATATTCAGAATTTTTTTCTTAAGAAATTGAGTAGAACAATCAGAGTGAATTAACTTTAATTTTTGACTGGATCCCAGACTAGGGACATTTATAATATTGTGTATTAAGACAATTATTTTAGTTATCTTGAGAAAAGTCTCCTTTAAACTATTCTAAAATTTTCCAGCGGTGCTACCTAATACAAAACTTTAAAAGATACTCTCTCTAGCCAGGAGAAATCTCAGCCTTACTATTTTGAGAATCCTTTTATTTTTTAGTAAAAATATGTGTGCATTATTTGTTAGAAAATATACTGCCAGTTGCTCTTTCTGTGGTAATTCAAGATTATAACTTGCCTTATGAATATTATTTTTACTGTAATTGTGGATGATTTAAATAAAGCTAGACACATACTTAAAACCAAAAATGACTTTGGAAGATGCCCCCCATAGCAGCTTACTACTCATAAATGTTAAGCACAAAAAAAAATACTAAAATTATTTCAACTAGTGTTAGTTTTTATCAGGCTTGAGAGTACTTTCTTATGTCTTTTTATGTTTAAGTTGAATAATTTCAATTTTTTGTTCATGTTATATATCAGCACAGATGTAGGCATCTGAAGTGAACACAGCTTTCTTTTTAAAACCAACACAACAGTGAAACATTCATGTATTTTTTTTATTTGCAGCTCAAATAACTGCTTGGCATTAGTTTGCTAAGACTTTAATACAGTTTAATCTGTTATAAATACAGACAAAATTGTGCATGTTTTGAATTTTATAGATCATCATAATGTGCATCACAAACTTACCACACTCAACATTTCCTGTTTTTAACCTTATAGGAAGCTGTTGTGTGATCTTCTCAGATATGAAAGCATGCCTCTCACTGGTCTTCAGCTTGGTTCATGCATATAGCTTATGTATTATTTCATTTAACCTTCACAGTAACCTTGCAGAATCAGCATTACTCCCCATTTTAAAGATGAGGAAACAGGTATGAAGTAGTTACTGAACCAAGCTGTTATGGAGCACAGAGACAGTTTTATTATCCCATTCTTTACCTCACCAGGATGTATTTGAGAGATTTTTAAAAATGGGACAGTACAGTGTGTTGTGTTCTAATGTGTAGACAAATTTAGGTTCTGGTTTTCTAGCTGTTTTCCTTGCCTTAGAATAGATAACCCTAGTAGCTATAAGACAGGAGAAAAGCTTAAGAAAAGAAGATTTAAAAGGTTAGCAATTCTTGTTTTGTAGATTGAGATTTCCTATAAGATTTTGCCTGAAAAATCTCGTGCTTTAAAATCAAAAATAGAAAATGATTCTTCTAGGGACACCTGGGTGGCTCAAGTGGTTGAGCATCTGCCTTTGGCTTAGGACGGGATCCCAGAGTCCAGGGATCAAGTCCCACATTGGGCTCCCTGCATGGAGCCTGCTTCTCCCTCTGCCTGTGTGTGTCTGTCTGTCTGTCTCTCTCTCTCTCTCTCTCTGTCTCATGAATAAATAAATAAAATCTTTTTAAAAAATAAAATGATTTTTATAGAATAACAAATATTTTATAGCTTTTCACAATTTGTCATTTCAACTGATTAGTAGAATGGTATCTATAGATCTCACTGATAAACTGTCTTATAGCTGGTATTAATATGGCTATGTATTTATGTAAACCAGGACAGTTTTCTAAATGCTCATGTATATAGCATCATATTTTACCTCACAACTAACTCTGTGTGTTAATCAGATGTAGATTATTTTCATTTTTACAAATAAATTAATTTAAGACTTGGAGACATTAACTAATAATGAATAGGTAAAATATGTTCTAAAAGACATGAAATGAATGTAAACCTTTGCCATTTAGCTTCAGTGAGAACCATATTGATCAGGCATGCTTGTTAACTTTCCTGTCTTTATTTTTTTAAGGCCAGTTTAGAGTTTATTCTGACACACAACCTAAACTTTAATTTCTAACTATTTATTTGAAGCTATTTATATATTTGATGTAACCATATGCTTTATCCTGCCTTTTAAATGTCAATAAATTGTAATTTGGTTGAGCGGTATAAGCCTGTTTTATAAGAAGAATTTAGGCTTAATCAGATTAAAGTCACAAATCATTAAATATAGCAACACTGTTTTATCTCTATCAATATTTCATTAAACTAGTCACCATTTTCTTTTCTGTTTAGGCCCTCATGTGACAAGATGAATTTTTTTTATACGTAGGCTTTCATGTATGCAAACAAAGGAGAAAAATCCTATCATAAATTATTTACATCTCTGCAAGAAATAAGTCCATAAGAAGAGCCACTTTAAACGTAAAAATCTTCGTGACCTTGGTTCAAGATAATAAGTTAATGAGAAAAATAATTAAGCTCTAACACTGTGTACTAAAAATAACATTGTATTATTCTAAACATTTAACATTTATTTAATCCTCATGGTGAAAATTGCTACTCTCCTCTCCATTTTCAGACACAAAAGCATATAGCAGTCTTACTACAGCCAGTATATGGTTTGAATCCAGGCATTCTGGCTTTAGCATCTGCCCTTAAACTCTTTACACTTTCTTAACATCTTCACAACATAACCAGGGGAAGGGAATTAACATTTATTTTGTATATTTAATGTATCATTGTTTATTTTATATATGTCAGATATGTTATCATTCCTCATAAAATACTTAAAATATTATTTCTGTGTGAAAGACGTAGAAATATAGAGATTAAATGCAGTTGCTCAAGTTCACAAAACCTAGTAAAAAGCAGAATTAGAATTATTTAAGGCAGAGGTCTGAACCCAAAGTCTGTATTCTTTCTGCTATACTGTGTTGCCTAGTACATATTCACAAGATGTTTATTAACTACTATATATTTATATACATCTTATTATATGTAAAACATCTGCTTCCTAGTTAACAACCTAATTGAAAATATATATACATATATATTCAGTGTAGAATATTTTTTCTTTATTATTTGACTTAGTAGTTGAAAAGCATATGTAAGATAGGAGGCATAATAATAAAATGAATATCTATGATCCCACTCCCCAACTTAAGAACTAGAGCATTACCAAAGCAGTTGTATGAGCCTATGTGTTCTTTCTCTCTGTCATCTCATGTTTTCCTCAAATTGGTAACCACCTCTCAGAATTTTGTGTTTGTCCTTCCTCTTCTTTTTTTTTTAATTAATAGATTTTATATTTGGAACAATTTTAGGTTTACAAAAAAATTGAAAAGTACAGAGTTCCCATATACCCCTCCCCACACCAACACACACACACAGTACTCCTATTATTCACATCTTGGTATGGTATATTTGTTACAATTTATGAACTAATATTATACATTATTATCATCCGAAGTCCATAGTTTGTTTACCTTAATGTCTATTCTTTGTGTTGTACATTCTGTGTAATGACATATACCATTATAGGATGATACAGGATTGTTTCACTGCCCTATAAGTTCTCTATGCTTCCTCTAGTTATCCCTCTTTACCTGAATACCCAGTAACTGCTGATCTTTTTCCTGTTTCAGTAGTTTTGCCTTTTCCAGAGTATCATATAGTTGCTATCACACAATATGTAGACTTTTCAGAATGGCTTTTTTCACTTAGTAAGATACATGTAATGTTCCTCGCTGTCTTTAGATAGCTTGATCGCTCATTTATTTTTAGTGCTGACTTAATATTCTGTTGTATCAATATACCAGTGTCTTGTATCTTTTCACCTATCAAAAGACATCCTAATTGCTTCCAATGTTTGATACTTCTAGTAAAAAGCTATTTTGGGGGTAGATTTTGTGTGAACATAAGTTTTCAACTCATTGGATAAATACCAAGGAGCATAATTGCTGGATTATATGAGTATGTTTAGTTTTGTAACAATCTACTAGACTTTTCCAAAGTGGCAGTACCATTTTGCACTGTACCAACAGTAAATGAGAATTCCTGTTGCTTTACATACTCCCTAGCATTTGACGTTGTCAGTGCTTTGGATTTTAGCCATCCTAAATAGGTATGTAGTAGTATCTCATTATTTTAATTTATATTTCCCTGATGACATATGATATTGAATTCTTCTTTGCCATCTATATGCCATCTGTCTTTGTGAAATGTCTGTTTGGATGTTTAGTCCCTGAGTAGGGAAATATTTTATTTTTCTGTAAGAAATTGTAGAAAATTAGTATGATTTCTTCCTTAAATGTTTGCTAGAATTTATCAGTGAATCCATTTGGATTCACTCCGGATGCTCCAGAGCTAGAGATCATAACTACTTTGAGTTTCTTCGTAAGTACGGAATCAGCTACCATGTATATGCGTCGTTCCTTTGCAAAAGTCATTATAATAATAACGGCACAAATGGAAATCTGCCCAGTTTATCTTTTTTTAGTTCTTATGTCTTTCATAGCTTCCAACAAGGTTGCATAGCTTTTTTATAGAGTATCCTGATGTTTCCTGGTAACTAATTCATAATTTTAGTTGGCTAGAACTGGGCCTCATTCTTTCTATTTTAGAAGGTTAGTAATTATTAATTCAGTTTCTTTCATCAGTATAGGCCTACTCAGTTGATCTATTTTTTTTCTTGTGTAAGTTTTGGTGGTTTGTATCTTTAAAGGATTTGGTTCATTTCATCTAGGTTATCAGTTTTGGGTATTGAGTCACTTATAATATTCAATTATTATTTTAATGTCAATGGGATCAACAGTGATGGCCCTTCTTCATTTCTGACATAATTCATTTCTTCTTTCTCTTTTTTAGTTAGCTTGGCTAGAGGTTTATCAATTTTATTGAACTTTTCAAAGAACTGACTTTGTTTCATTGATTTTTTTTTCTGTTGATTTCCTGTTTCCAGTCTCATTGATTTCTGCTCTAACTTTATTATTTATTTTCTTCAACTTAAGATTTAATGTGTTTTTTTCTAGTTTCCTAAGATGGAAGCTTAGATTATTAATTTTAGATATTTTCTTAATGTATGCATTTTATTTTATGAATTTTCTTCTAATTCCTATCTTCACTACATCCCAAAATTTTGATACTTTGGAGTGTTTTTTCCATCTAGCTCAAAACATTTCAAATTTCTCCCAAGACTTTCGTTTTGACTGTGCATTAATTAGAAATGTGTTGTTGAAAAGTATTTGGGGGATTTTCCCACTATTTCTCTGTTACTAAATTTTAGTTCTGTCATGTTCTGAAAGCATATTTTTTATGATATCTATTTGTTAAGGTATGTTTTATGGACCAGAATGTGCAGTCTGTCTTAATGAATGTTCCATGTGAGTTTGAGAAGAATGTGTGTTCTGTTGTTGTTAGATGAATAGTGTATACAAGTCAGTTAGATCCAGTTAATTGAGGATGTTTCTCAGTTCAGCTATAATTTTACTGATTTTCTGCCTGCTGAATTTGTGAATTACTGATAAAGGAGCTTTGAAATCTCCAGTTCTTAATAGTGGGTTTATATATTTCAAGATTATGTAATGAGTGTTCTTTCCCCCCCGACATACTATGGAAAATATTATATTATTCCCTTTTTATGAGATTCACTTCTTGTATTTATTGTTCCAAAAAGCCAAAGCAATAGTTTGAGTAGTTTACAGGTTTCTTTTTGACTAAAAGAACAGTGAATATATCTGCCTTCTAATGAAAATCTATGAATCATCTGCAAATATACTTAAGAGGAAGTAATTTTAAATATAGATTTATTCAATTTTAAATATAGATTTATTCAAATCAAAACTTTGCTAATATGTTCTCTTTTCAGTTCATTCTGGATTACATCTCTTTTTCCTCTATTCTGTTTTTTGGCTAATTTATGATTCTTTATTCGCTTCTTTTATACCTTATTTATTACAGTTCCATGAAGTGTTATTTTGAAACCAGTAGTTTAGGGCAAAAAGAAGCGAAGTTTTAACATAATTCAGGTCTTATTTTGTAATAAAACATTGTTGTGTATGTACAGAACAGAAGGTTATGTGATTTCAAGGATAGTGCTGTGTGCCTTTTCGTTAGCTACTACAACTTAGATTTTCTCCTCATTAAACATATTTTTAGGTACCAAGGTAAGTATAAATGGCATTGACTAGACATATTTGTCTTTCTACTCCATTTTCCTTTACTATGGAACAAAAGTAAGAAATAAGTAAGGGATAAAAATGGCATCTTCATAGTTATCCACCAGACTTTTGTTAGTTTGTCAGGAAGTTGGGGGGTGGGAGGTTTTGGTTTGTTTGTGGGGTAATTTCAGGGGGAAATACTGGAACATCCTGGAAGGAGGACTGTTAGACTGTGGTGTTGGTCTTTATGAACATGTTTTTATTCATGGGTCTTAGGAGAAACTGTGTTTTCTCTAGCTTTAGCTTTTGTTCTATATTGGTGGTGGTTGTTAGTTCTTTAAGTTTTTGTTCTATATTGGTTGTTGTTGTTAGTTTCTTTGTAATAAAGATGGGTGGGTTTAATCCTGCCCATACATTTATTTTCTGTGAAAATAAATGCTTAGGGAATACTTTTTCTGTGTGAGAGTCCTTTGTCAGACTGAAAAGACTGGAGAGTAGCACTTAATTCTGTAGAGAGTAGGTCATAGTACTTACTTCTTACAGAGGGGATTTGGCAGTATGTGCAAAATACTTTATTCCTCAAGAAATGACTCTAGCAAGTCAGTGAATATACTTTTAATTGGGGTCTTGGTTTCTTTGTGCATCCTTAGTATTGGAAGTATGATGCAGGACATATTGTAGAGATATGTCCGTTTTCTGAGGTTTAATCTTTTTGGGTAAGTAAATTCTGTACATACGATTTACCAAAGAGATAAAAACTAATTTAAGACTAATTCTAGTTCCATCATACATGCTTGGAATCTGTATCTCTTTATTCATTTAATTTGAGAAGATGACATATTATCTCTGTACTCATTTTTTCTGTATTAATGCACAGACCCTTTTGACAGTTTTTTTTGTATCTACAACACAAGTAAATATTTAGGATTGAAGAAATGAGTTTATAAGTCCCAAAATACAGGCTTTTTACAAAAAGAGTGTGAATGAGAAAAGGTAGATTTGTGACATTAAAGAAACTAAGATTTGACTAAATGTTATAAGCTTAAACTTAGGATAGGCAGTTCATGGTTCCCTCACTGATAACTCCTACTCAGGGCTATTGATAGAGTTAGCTTGTAAGTAATTCCTTTTGTGAGCATACTTTAGTTTTACTTCCATCGAAGAATTGTGTTTATGTGGTAAAATGAGCTTTAAGAAATAAGTGTAAAACTAGTATTAACAGCCCAGGTGGCTCAGGGGTTTAGCGCCACCTTCAGCTCAGGGCGTGATCCTGGAGACCCGGGATCTAGTCCCACTTCGGGCTCCCTGCATGGAGCCTGCTTCTCCCTCTGCGGTGTCTCTGCTTCTGTCTCTCTCTCTCTCTCTTTCTATCTCTGTCTTTGTGTGTCTCTTATGAATAAATAAATGAAATCTTTTAAAAAAATAATAATACTAAGATGC
Source organism: Vulpes lagopus (assembly GCF_018345385.1). NCBI lineage: Eukaryota > Metazoa > Chordata > Mammalia > Carnivora > Canidae > Vulpes > Vulpes lagopus. The sequence goes on along the minus strand of NC_054832.1, from coordinate 30,793,012 downwards.
TATTGGCCCTTAAAAAAATAGAATGCTGAGTAGTAGGAAAGTCATATAATTTGAAAACTCTTGGCTAGAAGACTTGATCAGTTTGAATACCATGGGAAAAGGAAAAATACAGCTGTCCATTTAATATTTTGTGGAGATTTCTTTTGCTGGTCACAGAAAAACAAGGCCATGATTTTTTAACTTTTAGGACCTTATTTTTCTTTCATCTTTATTGAAAACTTTTTGTTTTTAATTGAAAGATCTTTAATATTTTTATCTAATCCTGAAATTTAATTGATTTCAGAAGAGTCATAATATACTAGATAGTTGAACTCTCAAAACTGAAATATTTTAATATCCATAAATAAATAAGGAAGGTCTTTGAACATTAAATCCCTTTAGTCCTTACGGTAAATTGGCGAAAAATGATTGGGTAAAAGTAATGTTAGTAATAGTAGCTATTATTTATTGTGTGCTGGACACTGTACTCAATCCTTTATATGTGCATTTTATTTCATTTCATAAAAAATGTGCTCTTATTATTTCCTTTGTTTTATGAAGAAAAAGATAAAAAGGAGTCCAAACTCAGATCCATCTGATCCTCTAGAGTTTGAGATCATAACCATTTTACATTTCTAAGTCGGGAATCAACTATCATATTGCATACATACATTGTTGCTTTGTAAAATTCAATATTATGCTAAAACAGAAATCTGTCCAGTTTCTTTTTACTATTCTCATGTCTTTCACAGCTTTTATCAGGTTTACATAACTCTTCAGAATTTCCTTGATATTTACAGGTGGTTAATTTATTTTAGTTGGCTAGAACAAAAGCTTTTTAAAACCTAGGTTAGAAGTCAACTCTTTCTGAGCCAGTGGTTCAACTGCATTAATCACAAAATGAATCTGCTTTGGCTCAGGAGAATCAGCACATATTAATGACACAACCAGAATTCACTTTTTTATGGTTTCTGTTTTAGGAATTAGATTATAATCTGAGAAGGTTGTAGCTGTTATATCAACCTAAGGAAACTTGCCTATTTTTGTGGACTTTTTGTAATAATGTTCCTCTGTTCTATATGGCTTGCAAATACATTATACAAGAGACTGGTCTAGGCAATTATTTAAGACAAAGAATTTTTCTTAGGAATTTAGAATGTAGGATAGTTATTAAGTTTTAGTCACAAATAACTGTTACAGTATCAACTGTAAAGAAATCATATAAAGACAAAAATTGAAGAGAGTCATGTAGACATGCCTGAGAAGGTACTGTTGATTAGATATACTTCTGAAAATCTAATTTTTACTCTCATTTTTCTTACTACTTTAGGTTTTTCAATGTACTTCATATCTTATTCTTGCTCCCTCCCTTTTTTTCTGATACAGATCATGTGGCATGGGTATGTTTCTCACCTTTGCTTAGAAGAAATGCTTCCAGCATTGCCATTAGGGTATAATATTTGAGCTAACCTGATTTGGAGAGGAGACTTGAACTACATTTTCTTTGTAAAATGCCTGCCATTATGATTTTAGATGTTTTATCTTTGATGTTATCTTCGATGTTAGCAAAAACAGCATGTTGTTTTCTGTAGTGTTTCCTTTATAAACAACTATTATTCTATTTATTGAATCAGATTCTATCTGTATGAAGCAGTTCATAAACCTTATATTGTTGTATATAGGACTTTTAAACTCAGTCATGTGTATTTCTCTGTAGTTTGATATAGAAATCTCCTGGATTTCCAGCATGGAGTGGGGAAAGAAACCCTGATTACAGACAGTTCTCTTTCTCCATTTAAATTTCTCCATATTTTTTTTTGTTTTGTTTTGTTTTGGCTCTTTTTCTCAACTGTCAGTGGAATTATTGTCTTCCTGTCTCCATATTCAGGTAGTGTCAGTGGCTGAGTATCACCGCAGGATCGATGCTCTAAATACTGAAGAACTGCGCACACTCTGCAGACGTCTCCAGGTGCCCCATTCAGTAGTTTAAACCCCTCCGGAGAGTGAATCCTCCTTGTTTTTAGTGTCTCTCGTCAGGGCAAATCTCGTTTTTAAAGGATTTGTCTTGACTGCAGCACTAAAATAGCCCATCAGAAAATTCCTTTTTGTATTAAAGAGTACAGTTTTGCCTTGAAGAGCTTCAGGATTATACTTTCTGCCATCTTTTCATTTTAAAAATATTCAGAGGAATTTTCTGGCATTGTAGAACTGTTCTCAGTAACTGTGTGTTTCTTAGAGCAATAAGGAGTGTTCATTTAATTTTAACATTGGAAGAATGTCTTTGGGTTTGAGGATGAATCTTTACTCAGTAGCATCTGAAAGATGAAGTACTATCAGAAAATTTGAAAACCTTTTAATGCAAAGCAAGACTTTAATATTTTCTCTTCTTTAAGGCTATTTCAATTGTATCAACTCCACATCAAATATTTTAATGAGCTAAATTGTTTTTGTTTTTGAGGTATTCCTGGTTGGTATTAGAAATACTTTGGAATAATATACCCTACCTACCAAACTAGATAAATTATTTAAAATTCCATAAAATAATCTTTGTGATTTCTTTCTCTTTTTTTTAGAAACAAAGTGATACAGTTGAACTCATTTTTCAGTTTTGTGTATTATTGTGTGTTTTACTCTTCTTAATGAGATATGCTTTCATGGCTGTGCTACATCTACTGAAGTATTTTTTCTTTTAATGCTTCTCATGTTGCCTTGGATTTTTCTTTTAACTTTTCACATCATCAGAATAAGGGTAAAACATGCTGATGATGTGAAAGAATTAATATAGTATTAACTTCTCATCACCAAAAAGCAATACAGTTCTAGAACATGTATTGATTGAAAACGTGCTATTTAGGTTTGGTAAAAAATCTGTTAAAGAAACCAAATTATTTAGCAAGATTTCATTCTTAATGGAATCACAGTCTCTGTGCATTGCTGCATTTTAGTTATCTGCTCCAATAGAATTCTGTTTTCCAATTTAAAAGTTTCATCAATAATAGATATGTTTTATAGCTTTTATTTCCTAATGTTACTGCATTTTATATATTAAAATAAAATTGAAAAAAAAAATAAATAAATAAATAAAATAAAATTGATATGGGACGCCTGGGTGGCTCAGTGGTTGAGCACCTGCCTTTGGCTCAGGGCATGATCCCGCGGTCCTGGGATTGAGTCCCACATCGGGCTTCCTGTATGGAGCCTGTTTCTCCCTCTGCCTACATCTCTACCTCTTTCTGTGTCTCATGAATAAATAGAATCTTAAAATAATAATAAAAATTAAATGATACAATCTATTCTATTGATACTTTTTCATATTAAGAGTTTGAGTTAATCAACATTTCTATCATTTTAGGAATGTCAGATCATTTGCATCATGCAAAAGCATATATTCTTTTTTAATGCATTAAATTTATCTAATTTTTAAGGTATAGTTATGAAAAAAATAAATTTATCATGTGGCCCCAAAGCAAAAATAATGAAGGCAATTTTTAAAGTAATGGTAACTTTTTCAGTGAAGCAGCTAATCTTTGTATGCACACATACTCATAAAAAGTTCTTTAAATTAAAACTTTGGCACCAGAATGTTTTCTTAATTATTTTTGGCAAATTTTATGTTTATCATGAAAAGAAATCCCACATATTTTAAATAATTTAGCACAGATAAATAGCAAGCTAGCTGGCTCACTTTTGCCCTTCAATGGAAAAATTAAAATTTGCATCTGATTTTTCCTTTCACACAGAAATATGGGTGTTAATCATTTTCTTTCTGTCATACAATAGATGAGAAAAATGTCTGCTTATAGTTAAAAGATCTTTTTCTACATTGGATATACCATTGTTATTAGATGGATGGAGCATCTTTGCCTTCTAAAATCTTAAATTAAAGTTTTAGCCCATTTTTTAAGGTGCAAAGTTTTATTTCTCTCAAAAGGCAGAAACTGTTTATTTCACGTTGCAGTCTTATATTAACATGCTATTGCTGTTTACCTCTTTAGATTACTACAAGAGAAGACATAAATTCAAAGCAGATTGCTCCAGCAAAAGCAGACCTGGAGTCTGAATCTTTTCGACCAAACCTAAGTGATCCCAGTGAACTCTTACTGCCAGATCAAATTGAAAAGGTATGACATACTTATATATGTGCATCTCAGAGTATGTACCCATAAGAGTAAAACAGCCTCTTTTCAGTTCTTCAAATTAAAGAAGCAGGGTTACTGCTGTTAGTCTTCCTTTCCCGTGAAGAAAAGTAAACAAAATACAGCAACTAGTGTAATAGAAGATATTAGGAGCAGACATTAAAATAAACAATAAATAAATGAACAATAGTGGGGACACCTGGATGGCTCAGTGAGTGGGCATCTGCCTTTGACTCAAGTCCTGATCCCGGGATCCAGGATGGAGTCCTGCATCGGGCTCCTTGTGGGGAGCCTGCTTCTCCCTCTGCCTGTGTCTCTGTCTGTCTGTCTGTCTGTCTGTCGCTCTCTCTCTCTCTCATGAATAAATAAAATCTTTAAAAATAAATAAATAAAATAAACAATAGCAATTTAGATGAGACACTATAATAGCCAAAATTTAATTTTTTACTGTGTACTAGTTACTTGCTTTATGTGATTATCTCATGTAGTTTTTTATAGCACCTAAAGAGATTGAATGTGCACTCTGTGCACATTTTATGAGTGAAAAAATTTAGACATAAAGAAATTTAGTATCTTGCTCAAAGTCACAGAGCTTTAAAATGTTGAAACTTGATTTCTAGAGCCCATTATTTGAGAAGTTATTAATAATTAAGCTGTTAGTCCATTCAGTATTTTTGTTAATTCAGTACAGAGGGTAAAAACAGTGAGTAACCCCTATTTCTTGTCTTTCTTTTACTCTGTGTCTTGTGGGTCCTGTTCCTTTCTTTTCCTGCTGGACAATTATTATTTCATGCTGAGAAATGCACAGTTTTTTCTTTAAGCATCTCTGTGTCTTTGAGAATAATTTCTACTGTTATTTGCATAGCCTACATTTTATAAAGTTCTGTTACATTCCAGCTGGCATTACTATCTTGCACGTTGACAATAGATAGCTATCAAGTAAAATGTTAACATTTTTGTTTTGCAAAGCTTACCAAGCATCTTCCACCAAGAACAATTGGCTATCCATGGACTCTTGTTTATGGCACTGGGAAGCATGGCACAAGCTTGAAGACCCTTTATCGAACAATGACAGGTTTAGACACCCCAGTGCTGATGGTGATTAAAGACAGTGATGGGCAGGTATGAAAAGTAACTACATAGATACATTACCCTTTCAGAGATTACAGTAAAAGTAACATTTAATATATTTTTTGATAAAAATTATTTTCATTAGTGTATTTTATTAAATTTAACTGATAATATTGAGTACTTCTAATATACAAGACATTGTTGAGTGATACAGAGAATAAACAAGAGGATGAATAAAGGGATTATAGTCTGATAAAAAAAGAATATGTGTACCAGTATCAAGTGTAGTGAGAACCTAGAGAAAGCAAAAGGGGTGTTTAAAGCAAGGATTGTTCATATCTATTTGGACAAGGTCAGAATGAAGTTCATGGAAAGAGTGAATATTGTTAGAGTCTTGAAGCATAGGTAGTTTTAAAACTTAAAGGTAATTGTGTGAGAATGATACCAGAACAAAACCATAGGAAGGCAAGAGAAATACTGATTTGTTCCTGAAACATCAAGTTAGGTCAATTGCTAGGATTGGAGAGTGAGAAGATGAAATAGCAATATTAATTTAAAAAACAAAACAAAATACTACTACTTCTGACACTTTTATTGTGCTTTTTCCACCCATTTAACTAATCACTTATGCATTATCTTATTTAATCGTCAAAGCTCTATGAGATTGATACTTTTATCATCACTGTTTTGAAGAGTTACCTATGACTAAACGAATTTCATCAACTTTCCCAGAGTTATACAATAAAGGTAATTGCACAAAAATGAAGGAACTGCTTACCACATGCCATAGCATAGATAAGTGTCACAAATGTAACGTTGAGTTGAAAACCAGACACTAAGGAGTAACTATCTTATGATTCCATTTAAAGAAAGTTCATAAATAGGCAAAACAAATCTATGGTATTCAGGCTAGTTAGCTTCCTTGGGGAAGTGGAGGTGGTCATGAAGAGGAGGCACAAGGTCAGCTTCCAAAGTGCTGATGATGTTCTGTTTCTTGATCTAAATGAAGGTTGTTAAATGGGATTTGCTTTGTGATAATTCCACATTGAGCTGTGTGTATTTATATAAAACATATATATGTATAACATGTACCTTTCAACAAGAAAGTCTATTTTAAAAATTAAGACTATAAAAAGCAGATCAGAGACAGTGACTATAGAAATCATCTATAAAACTCTCTACATTCCCATTTAATGCTGTGGAAATTTAGACCCACAGCAATGAAATAACTTATCCAGGTTCCTTATTCACTCATTCTTTTATAGGTTATTTATGCTGTGATATCTTGTTCTGTGTAAGCATAGCACTACAGGGCCAACCAGTTAAGACCGAGGCCTTCCCTCATGGAATTTATTATCTAATGAAGACAAAAGTAGCATATACCTTTTTAGTTAGTAGAATGTTTACTGATACAGAAGAGTTTTTGCTAAATCCTATAATCCCACTGTAACATGTTATCACTATTGTACATGCATTGTGTATATAAGTTCTCCTGAAACGAGGTAATCACTTTTTAAGATTGTTTGTTTATAAGAATCTTTTTAGATTTCAAAACTAGAAAAAATTCCCCATTGAGAAACTGATATGCTTTGTATTTGACAGTAATGCAAATTTCATAACAGCTGATCGTATTTCCCTTTTTAAGTAGTAGATAAAATTATATTTCATTTCCTTTTTTTTTGCATTTTACTTAAATAATGAGGTAATGCTTAATGAAGCAAATTAATAGTCGTGTCATTAACCATGCCTTTTCTTAATCCTTAGGTTTTTGGTGCATTAGCGTCTGAGCCATTTAAAGTGAGTGATGGCTTTTATGGTACCGGAGAAACCTTTGTTTTTACATTCTGTCCAGAGTTTGAGGTAAGGACAATTATTCCAGTATTCAATTTATAAAGAGATGGCATAATGAAAAGAACATGCACTTTGGAGGCATTTACACTTGCATTTGACGCTCATCTCTGTTGTTACTAACTATAACTTCACACTTTTCGACCATTTTGAGGTTTAACTTTCCTATGGATAGAATGGGAACCATAAAATGTAACAGGGCATAATGCCAGACATACATCATCGTCTCAGTAAGGAGTATACATCATTATTACTATTCTGAATTGCCATTGTGAAATTCTTAGAAACTTTTAATGACTAAGTTGCATAATGTAAGTAATAAAAACTTAAAAAAATCATTTAGGTTTAAATTATCTGCTTTCTTTTTCTTTATTATGGCTTAATTAATTTAAATTGACTACATTCCAGGACTAGTTAGACCTAAAATTGAAGACCTAAAATTAAAGAATATGTTGACTGTAAAACATCTCATGCAATCGCAGCATCTTAGGTACATTAAAGTTCAGTGTATCAGACAGACCTTTCCTTAAGAGATGAAGTTATAATCTCAAAAAAAGGAATCAACACAGTTAAAAAAGTAGTCTTTAGAAACAGTTTCTATGATGATCAAAATAGAAGGTTTTGATAACACACTAGAAGATTTTTTAGCAAACTTAAGCTTAACCAGCTCACCAGATTAACCAGTGCTTTCCATTCCCTCATAAAACCTAACAACCAATGCCTACAGCTAACTGGAAGTTTATAATTGATACAGATTTTTTTAAAGATTTATTTACTTATTTTAGAGAGTATGAGGGGAGGGGGCAGCAGAGAGAGAAAGACAGAGCAGCAGACTCCCCACTGATCATGGAGCTCAACTCAGGGCTGGATCTCAGGACCCATGAGATCCTGACCTCAGCTGAAACCAAGAGTCAGAGGTTCAACCAACTGAACCACCCAGGTGCCCCTGTTACAGATTTTTGAAGCATCGGTTGTGCTTGTACTCAAATCTTTTTATGCTATTTCTACTTGACAGTGTAATTAATTAATTAGGTATTATATAACTATGAAAAAGTTAAAGTTTGTTGAAAACTATAATAAATATTTGGGGAAAAGTTGATAAAGATGATGTGCTAGAAATTGTTATTGTATTACATTTAAGTAGAACTCCCATGGAAGAAGGCTAGTAAAAAAAAATTTAAGAATATGAACATCTAGAAATTTTGTTTTTGAACTTCTGAAGTGTTTTTATTTTCTCACTGCTCTTTAAAAAAACTGAAACTAGAAATCATGAACATTTGTAGCAGACTTATATAAGAATAATGATAGGCAAATCAGTATCCAAAGGAAAAAGACCTTGGCCTTATATCAAAGTATTATCAAATTAATGACATTTCTGTTTAATGTTAAAAGTTATTGGCATCAAAAAAAAGTTATTGGCATCTATATCAATTTTTTAACCAATTTTCTGCTTTTTTTATTAACTATTCAGTTCTTGACACATACATAGAAAAGAGAAATATGTATAAATAGATAATAAGATTTGAGGCTTTGGAAATGAAAGTTGTATGCTTTTAACCTTAGTCATACAAATACAGAAGCCCAGAGCACCAGACCCTTCTGCCCAGTCTTTTATCCTTACTGTTCTTATTCCTCTTATGTCTGTCAGTCTAGGCTTTCAGTACTTGGGGTTTGGGAGAACCAACTCTGTAAAGTGACCATTTTCATCTACATGTTTTCTTTGTATTTCTGTAGGTCTTTAAGTGGACAGGAGATAATATGTTTTTTATCAAGGGAGACATGGATTCACTAGCTTTTGGTGGTGGAGGGTAAGTCTCTTGAACATTTTACCATGAGATTTTTAAAGATACTTTACTTATTTGTGTGACTTATAAAATCAGTTATCTTTGGAAAGTTTTGACATTAGAATCTTAATTTGTATATTACGACTAAGAAAACAATATATTTACAAGAAGGTTTGCTTAAGTGTAGTATTTGAAACTATTGATAAAATATTTGTTTATTCATTTTAAAATGCTATTGAGTTGATTTCCCTTTTGATTAAAACCCATCCTTAGAGTACAGTGTGACTTCTTGTATTTGAAAGTAAAATGCAGTAATGCCTTAGACCTTCTCAAGTTTTTTAAAAAAATACAATGTTATTTTGTTTCTCCCAGCGTATAAAAAAGTTCCAGTTATTTTCTTTTTATTCTACCCTGGAGACTATTTGAATGGATATGTCAGAGAATAATAGAAATTTGTTTTCCTACAAAAAATTTGTGATACCCTTTCTGCCCAGATTTTCAGAATTTGTTTTCTTGTTTTGTTTTTAACGGTATGTGTCAATCATTAATTTGATTTGATTCTTTTGCATAGCAGGCACTATAAGAACGTTTGCTTACTTATCCCGACTTCATTCAGTCTTTACAGTGTTGACATATAGTTTGCTCTACGTCCTCCTAGCCTAGACTTTTCAAATAGTGCTTATTAGCAAACACTGATGCCTTCTTTTGGTAGTTCTCTCTGTCCTTCAGGATCAGACATAAAGTATGCTAAGTAATTCCCAAACTTATAAAATATTATTTGTTTCCCACAGCTGAGGATATATAATAATTCATCCAGGCTGCAGAATCTTGTTAGCCTATAAGAATGCTCACTACCCTGAGTAATTCTAACAAATTCTCTTACCACTTCTCTATAGATGGGTGTTTGAAAGACATGATTTCAGTGGTTAAAAAATTAGCCTTCTCTGAAAGACATAACTAGTAACTAAAAACCATGTTATTTTTAGTTGTTGGAATCAGCATATGTTTGTATGTTCCAGTTACACTTTTTTTTTTTTTTTTGGTGGAGTGCAGGCAGTCATTTAGCCCAAATGGTAGTCTTACATGTGATTCAGTTAGCTCTCCAGGAGGGCATCACAAGCAAGTGGCTAGTAATTTCAAGCTGCTAAGGGTGCCTTAAATCTTTGAAAATAACATACCTAATGTCACTAGATGTCTGCTGAAACTTGATTTTGAGTATACCATCTGATTGCAGTAAGCTCGACTAAACGTTGGGTCATTTGATAAATTAAGACAAGTACAGTCTTTGGAGAAGGAGAGTACGGCTCAGAAGCCTAAAGCTACAGGATCTTGATATTCCAGAATCCCAAATAGGAGCCCCAAAACCTAAATCATGATGTGGTGAACTAAATATAGACTTCGGAGTTAGACCAATTTAGATTCTGGTTTCAACATATGTCACATATGGGACCTTTAGCAAATTGAAAGTTTCCTCAGTTGTGAATTGGAGAAAGAACCTTAACATTAACTACACATTAATAATGTTAGATGAGAGGAAGTTTTCATGTTAAGTATATTAAATATTTAACTCGTGTCAAATATATTAAAACTGTATAGCAAAAAGAAACCCATAATACCAAGCAAAGAAGAACAGAGTGACACCCATCTGAAAAGAATGCTATATAAATTTAATTTTAGAGGATTAATTTTGTTACTTGATCTGTGTAATAAAACAGTGACACCCATCTCAAAAGAATGCTATATAAATCTAATTTTAGAGGATTCATTTTGTTATTTGATCTGTGTAATAAGTGATTTTATAAGAGGGTGTGAACAAAACAAAATTGCCTTGTACCAGTGGGAAAGGCTTGAAAAAAATGATATCAGAATTTTCAATATTGAAAAGCCTCATTTAAATTAATTTAATTAACTTATTATTTTATACCCTCTGTAATAATTGTCTTACAACCTTAAGTATTAAGAGATTATTGTTTAAAACTATTTTTTAATATATTTCAGGGGCGAATTTGCCCTTTGGCTTGATGGAGATCTTTACCATGGAAGAAGCCATTCTTGTAAAACATTTGGGAATCATACGCTTTCTAAGAAGGAAGATTTCTTTATCCAAGACATTGAAATCTGGGCTTTTGAATAAATGTAATACTCTCTGTCTTAGCAGGATAAAGGCCCAAACCTGACATGGACAAGCGTTCTTTGGAAAGTTCAAGAAGCAATACAATGTAACATGTCACTCGTGCTTTAAAATTAATTGTATCACCATTTTTTACAGCTATAATTTTGGAATTTATTTTTAAAATCATGTTTCTGTCCCAGGGTTTTTTAGGTTTAGACCATGGTGTGGGTCCATGCAGTATAACAGCGTGGGTTTTGTCAGAATTTTGGCAACCTTTTAATCATAGTGACCACCTCATCTACAATCCATGTTATCTCAGTCTCCTAATCGGATGGTGCTCTTTCTTTGAATTTTTTAGTTTATTATTTTTAAAACTATATTGATTGTTTTACTAGAGCAATCTAATTGGGACATTGAGAGAATGAAGACTAGATAATGCTGTGAGGTATCTGTGAGGTTGGCACAGGTGACTGTTGGACATGCTCAGTTTAGTCATTGTTGTGAAGGAAAAACACATGCCAAAATAATGCTTATTTCATAAACCACTGAATTCTAATTCTAATTCACACTACAACATTCTTTATTAATTTTGTAGGCATTCTCAATTTCATTTTAATAAAAATGAAATTTGAAGAGAATTCTGATTGTAATAGACCACAGTGCACATGATCTGCAGGTTTGGGCATATGATTTCATGTTTGGATTATCTGATAAAGTTTTAAAATACAAAGGGGAATGAGAACTTGATGATTCTATTGGATTTAATATATCAAGTGAGAAAATATACTATTTACATATTTGTAGCTTAGCAGGGCATTATCATAAGTACAAAAACTATGAAACAGATACATATTTCTTCAACATATTGTGTCAGATAGACTGTTTTATAGTTCTGTTGTTTTAGCCTTGTTGCATATCAACTCCCAAAATATAGGTTCCTGTTCAAAAGGAAAAAAAAAAAGTGTGTTTTTTTTTGAGTGGTATATATTATAAACTACCATTAGCATTTGCTGTTATAAAAGGGCAATGATTATAGTAGACAATATTGTAACTCAGTAGACTTGTTGAATATGCAAACTTACTGTCAAGTGACCTCAAAAAAAAAAAAAAAAAACCAAGATAGAATATACTAGTAGTTCTTATCCTCTTTTGTAGGAAACCAATAATATGCCATTGTGGCAGTCACTCATCAGTTAATTTCAAAGCTTCATGTTATGCAAAAAAAAATCCTGCTGTTATACATGTGACAGTGACCTTGTGCTGAAATTTCAGCTATTCCAGATAAACATTGTATATTACCTTGTAAATTAATGTTTAAAGGTAGTTTTGTTCTTATAGAAAGTGTCGATTGCCAGGTTGCTTATAGCACTTTAAATTATTCTAAAAAGGAAATTATAAGCCAAATATGTTGGCTTTAGTAGTTTTAGTTGTATAGGACTTGACTATATTTAGATCTTTTGAAAAGTTTAGATAATTATCTAAAGAAAGCATAATGCTAATGGAAAAGAAAATCTGATCTATTTAATATGCTATCGCTGAATATGAATAGAAATGTGGGCATCATTTCCTTGTCTATGTAAAGCTATCTCATTATAAGTTAGTAACAGTATATAGATTAAATGTTTACAATATAGAGAATTGTAAATAAAAATATATCATTTTTCCCCTTTGGTCTTCCACAGCAGTATTATTGTCTTTGTGGGGCTGACTAATCATTAAAAAAAAAAAAAAAATCCTGTATTGGATTTCAGTTACAATAAGGTCCTGGTCGTGTATACCAAATAAAATTAAATACTTAAATACAAATTTGATTTTGGAATTTATTGAATAATCAAATTACTTTCATATCTAAGAAGTCTTTGATTAAGCTTTCTACTATGGTTTATGTGTAAAAAATGCTTCTGATAGTTTTGGGTGGTGGTGGTAGTAGTAGTGCCGGTAATAGTAATGATGGAAGGATGTATTCAAGTAGAGAGAATAACATAGTTTAAAAAATGAGGAAGTGAGGTCGGACTCCCTGCATGGAGCCTGCTTCTCCCTCTGTCTGTGTCTCTGCCTCTCTCTCTGTGTCTCTCATGAATAAATAAATAAAATCTTTAAAAAAATAAATGAGGAAGTGAGAGGGCACTTAACCTGTGAAGAAGTACAAGTCCTTTGCTATTTTTAGATTATGTTGTTTTCTCTTTTGATGGGGAGTGCATAGGAAGGTAGGACTTATACAATAAAGAGTTTTATAATGTGCATTGCCAAGAAATTTAGTTTTTTTTTAATCTCATAGGAACAATTAAGAAAATTTGAGTAGAAGAATGACACGATCAAGTTTACACTTAGGAAAGATCTCTGAAAATTAGATTGATAAAGAAAAAAATTAGAGACAAAGAGGCAAACAAGCCTGTTATACAGTCCAGATAAAAAATGATAAGGCCTGAATAAGAATTGTAGCAATGATGATCAGGAAGGAGGCATGGGGGGGAAAAAGGCATGGATTTGAAAGAGATTTAGGAATTAGTTAACACGGTATCATTATTTTTTGTCAGAAGTAGGTAAGGATAGCTCTTAAGTATTTTACTTAGCAACTGAGTATATTACCCATTGATATGAATGATGGACAAAAAAGGGAAACAAGCAGCAGACAGGGAAATTGTTAGTTATGAGAAATTAGCTAATGGTGGGGGAGTAATATTTTGTTCTGATAAAAAGATTTTAAAATCAGCATATACAGGTAGATGTTGAAGCCATAACCTACAAGTGAAATGCTCTTGGAGATTATAGACTGAGTGAAAAGAAAGAGCTCTTGAGATAAATTCAGGGGTATGGTACTAAATTAAGTGATAGGCAGAAAAGACTCTTAAACTTGCATTTCTAGAAACTAGAATAACAACAAACCTAATGAAAATAAAAGGTAGGACAAAATGAAGATAGGAACAGAAGTCAATAAAATTTATGCAAATATCCAAGATAGAAAATCTGATAATAAAATTGTAAACCTCCAGGAAGATGAAGGAAAAAGTACCATTGTTAAGAATTTGAAAGGAGACATTACTACAGAGCCTCTAGACTCTAAAGAGAGAGCATCTGGGATCCCTGGGTGGCGCAGCGGTTTAGCGCCTGCCTTTGGCCCAGGGCGCGATCCTGGAGACCCAGGATCGAATCCCACGTCAGGCTCCCGGTGCATGGAGCCTGCTTCTCCCTCTGCCTGTGTCTCTGCCTCTCTCTCTCTCTCTGTGACTATCATAAATAAATAAAAATTTAAAAAAAAGAAAAAAAAATAAATAAAGAGAGAGCATCCTATGAACAACTTTACCTCAGTAAACTTGACAATGTAGGTAAAAAGCATTTTAGAAAATGGACTTTGCTAAACCTGACCCAAGAAGAAATACAATTTTTGAATACAGCAGAATTTGAACTTGTTAATTAAAAAGAAATAGTCCACGCACACACACAACAAAACCAGGCCCATATGGTTCCACTGGGTAATTATTTCAAGTATTTAAGGAAAAAAAGTCAGTCTTAGATGAACTTTTCCAGGGTAGTGAGAAAAGAACTTCTGATACCGCCTTTTGAGGCCAGCATGATCTTGATACCAAAACTTTAACAATCCTTACAAGAAAATAAATTTCTAAAATAGTCTCATATGAACATAGACATAAAATAACCACAAATCATGGGATGCCTGGGTGGCTCAGCAATTGAGCGGCTGCCTTCAGCTCAGAGTGTGATCCCAGGATCCAGGATCAAGTCCCACATCAGGCTCCCTTGCAGGGAACCTGCTTCTCCCTCTGCTTGTGTCTCTGCCTCTTTCTCTGTGTCTCTCATGAAAAAATAAAATATTTTAAATTAAAAAAAAAAACACCAAATCAGCCATTTATAAAAGATAACCAGATTAGATTAAGTTTATTCCAGTAAAGCAAAAGTAGTTAACATTTTTAAACCTACCATTTACCACATTTACAGAAAAAAGTTTTTCATGATCATCTCGCTAGAAATATTAGAAGCTTTTGGTTAATTTCAATGTCGGTCTATGATCAAACCTTGGCAAACTAGGGAAGAAGGGCTCTTAATCATTAATGATTAAAAAAATTATTCTTGAAAAATACACAGAAAGCATTATCTGTAATAGTGATGTATTGAAAATTTCCTCCTAGAGATAGGAAATCTGACAGTGATAACTGCTATCACCACTTCTATTCAACATTGTTCTGAGAGTTTTATCTAATGGAAAAGCAATAGAGAAAAGACATAAGGATTAGGAAGGAAGAACTTTAAATGTCATTTGTATATGACATGATTGTGGACATGGAAAATTCCAAAAGATCAAACTTAAAATTGAATTAATTAATTTGAATTTGAATTAATTAGTTGATTATGGTCACTAAATCTGAGTTCGATATAAAGACTTCATTTTCATATACAACTAACCATTAGAAAATGAAGCCTAGAATATTGCCATTTGTAATACCTTTGAAAACACTGGATATATAGCAAAGAAAGACCCCCGAAGGAAGGATATACTGTATTCATGACTGGAAGACAATATTGAAAGAGGTCCCGTCCTCCAAGTCAATCCATATTGATAGTGAATCTATCTCAGCCAGCTTTATTTTTGGAAATTAAGCTGATTCTGTAATTTATGTGGAAATTCAAAGAGACAGAATAGCCAAGAAGAATGAGGCTGTGGTCTTGAATGCCAGATACCATGACCTATTAAAAAGCTGAATAAGTATTACAATGTTGTATTGGTCAAAGGATTTACAGAGGAAAGTATCAAAATCAAGAGTCCAGAAAAGAATTTATTTTTTTGAAAAGATGACACTTGCTTAGTGGTGCTAGATTAATTAGATATGTGTATGGAACAAAAAATCTTGATCTATCTCACACCACATGCAAAAGTTACAGATTATAGAACTAAATGGAAAAGGTAAAAGCAAATAAAGCTATTAGTTTTATTTTTTAAAAAGATTTTACTTATTTATTTAGAGACACAGAGAGAGAGGCAGAGACACAGAGGGAGAAGCAAGCTCCATGCAGGGAGCCCGGCATGGGACTCCATCCCAGGTCTCCAGGATCATGCCCCAGGCTGCAGGTGGCGCCAAACCGCTGCGCCACTGAGACCGCCCAAGCTACTAGTTTTAAAAATACAGGCTATTTTCATGACCTTAGACTATGCATACATTTGTTCAATGGGACACAAATGAACTGAGGAAAGAAATGAACTCTACTACATTTAAATTTTAAGAACTTTTCATCAGAAAATATTAAAAATGAAAGGGGGAGCAACAGAATGGAGGGTTTCTATAACAACAGCTCTAATGATCTCAAATACACAATACATAATCGACTACAAATCAGAAAAGTTCAACAAAAAAGAAGACTGGCAATCCCTAAAAGTATTAAAAGAGGCAGTAAGAGCTATCTTAAAAGGGAATATAAAGTGGGACAACCTTGGAAATTTTTCTTGGCGCTATCTATTAAAGCTAAGCCTTTGACCAGCAATTTAATGCATTGGTTTATATCCAACAGTAATGTGTACATTTGTTTACCAAGAGGTAGGTATTAGAATGTTTACAGAACTATCTGCTTTCTCCTCTCTCCACACACCCATCCACTCACCTATTATGCTCAATCTAATTCTGTCATACTTTACATATGTACTTGTGTGCATCTCCAAAAACAGGGGTATCCTTTTTTATAACCACAGTACAATGATTGACTGAATTCAGGAAATTTAACGTAATACAATATTTTGATTTAATATGCCATTCATTTTTTAATTCCACCAATGGTCCTAATACTGTCTTTTAAAGCAGCATTTCCTGATCCCATAATCCAATCCAGGATCCTGCATTGCAGTCCGTTATTCTCTTTGATCTCCTTTCACATGGAAGAGTTCATTAGTCATTCTTTGGGTTTTATGACAGTGATACGTTTGAAGAGCTCAGGATTATGGAATGTCAATGTGGATTTGTCTAAATTTTTCCTATATTTAGGTTATGTTTTTTTTTGGCAAGAAAACCGCAGAAGTGATGTCGTGTTCTCTGCATATTAGGATGCACATACGTATATTTATCCCCTTATTGGTGATAATAGCTTCAATTATAATTGATTAATATACTATTCACTTTATTTCTCCACTACTATCATTCTCCTTTTGTAATTAATAAAAAATGTGTCGGGAGATTCTTTAATACCATAGATACTCTATCCCCCAATTTTTCACAATGTTTTGGTATCAAGGATCCTTGCCTGAATTATAGAAATGGTTGCAAAATGATTTTTCTAACTTTCATTCCCAGCACATTTACTAGTTGACATTTACTGTAAGAGCTTTCTTTTATCATTTAAGAATATGTATTATTGGTACGAACTAATAGGTTCTTTTTCTTTTTTATTCGAAGTGTTATGATCCATTTTTCTCCTATATTTAACCAGCGGGTGCCCTGTCAAATGGACTGCTGGCTGTACAATTCTTCATTTTCTTGAGTGCTTGCCTCTGATACAACAATGTTCCAGATTTTACCTGTACTTCCTGTAATCCAATCCTAGAATCAGCTATTTCTCCAAGTATACATATTTCTTTTCGAGGATAATGATACTTGAAAATTGGAATGTTAGATGTGCTTGTTGCTACTGGGGTGGCATTGCTTCTAGGGCCTTTGGGGAGACAGAAAGTAAATTCACACATCATGAATGCACACTAATACCTCTAGTTGCAATCTACCATTATTCTTCCTCGTCTTCCCTCCATGCTTGTATCTCTCTTCTTCTACAGTGAAGAATGAAAGATATCTGTATATTACTCATTTGCTTAATCTGACGATATAGATATTAGTTTCAGAATTGTTACACCCATACTCTCATAAAAAAGTAGAATATTCCTTTGCAGATTTTTGTCTTTATTTTTTTTTTAATTTTTTTTTAATTTTATTTATTTATGATAGGCACACAGTGAGAGAGAGAGAAGCAGAGACATAGGCAGAGGGAGAAGCGGGCTCCATGCACCGGGAGCCCGACGTGGGATTCGATCCCGGGTCTCCAGGATCGCGCCCCGGGCCAAAGGCAGGCGCCAAACCGCTGCGCCACCCAGGGATCCCCTAGATTTTTGTCTTTAGACTGAGGATATTTAATCAAAGTACTATATTCAAGAGTTATGTTCATTTCTTTTTTCATCCGATGTGGTTAATCATTTGAAATAGAATTTGTTTATTACTTTTGTTTATATTCCATTTTTTTGTCTTTCTTTCAAGATTCTATTTATTTATTCATGAGAGAGAAAGAGAGAGAGACAGAGGCAGAGACACAGACAGAGGGAGAAGTAGGTTCCATGCAGGGAGCCCGACGTGGGACTCGATCCCGGTCTCCAGGATCATGCCTCAGGCCAAAGGCAGGCGCTAAACCGCTGAGCCACCCAAGGATCCCCGTCTTCATTAATTTTACTTTTTGTATATGTAAGGATTTAAATGGTTTCAAAGTCAAACTACAGAATCCTCTCTCTTTCAACCCATTTCCCCCTCACCCTACAGGAAGTCAATCTCTTTATTTCTGGATATCCTCCATTTTATACACACACACACACACACACACACACACACACAAACGTACATATGTAGCCCAGTGTGTGTACATTGTGCAGGCATATGTATACACATATATACACATTAAAAATAACTCCTTAGGGATTTTCCTTTTTTTTCTTTAGAGCTGCATCCATTGTGTGGTTGTACCATACTTTGTTCATCCATGTTCCCATATGTATTGTTTTTCCAGTATTTTACAATTTAATGCACAGTGCATTATGCATATATATTTTCATACTAAGTTTTATCTTCAAGGAATATTTTAGGAGTGGAATTTCTTGGTCAAAACTAAATTCAATGTAATTTTGTTAAATACTGACATGCCCCCCCAAATCTGAGCACCCAATGTCATCAGATAATCCTTGTTGGGATGATAGTGAACCATAGTTCTCTGAAAATCTCTAGCCTGAAAGATTGGTCATATAATGCATTTATAAACTAAATAATTCAACAGACATTAACTGTGTCCTTACTGTGTACTAAGAAATGTTGTAGGTACTGGGGTTGAAAAGTAACATTCTAGGAATCCTAAGGGAGCATCTTCACTAAGAGGCCACGTTAGCATGAGCCAGATGGTCTTCTGCTCCTCTTATCCCTGAACAGGGTGACTTAATAAGTACTGCAATCCTTCCCTGCACACAAGTTCCCATGGACTCAAAATTTTGGTTTATACAGAATTAGCCCCACTTTATGTGAGAACCACCACCTGATAGACCTGTTGGTAGTATCAAAAAAAGAAGTAACACGAGTTTGAGAAGTTCAAAGTGGAAGGCAAAGAGCATAGATGCAGCCCCACCTTGCGTGGGAAGAGAAAACTCGAACACAGAACTTCCTTCCTGTTGCGGGCGGGTGGGCAGAATGGTAAGAAGGTGAACTGGGGAATCAGGAAGTCATAAAACTTCATTATAAAAGTTGAAAGGCATCAAACATTTAGTGGTCCAGACAGAAGGGGTTTTTCAAAAGTACATTTCAACTGCCCCAAAATTCTTTAAACATCTTACTGAAAGTTTGGAAAAGAAAAATTCTGAAGATTTGGAAACCAAGTGTATACTGCTTATAATTGGGCATTTAAAATTACTATTGGTGAAATGCTATTGATGGTGTATATTTATTTCATGTGTAATTTTCATATATTATTTTGACAACTATATGAGGACTTTTGCCATCTGAGTTCTACTTATCTACTTATCTACTTATCTTTTTTTTTGTATCAACTATAGATTTTTTTTTGTTGTTTTCAACTATAGATTTTCTTATCGTGGAGTTTTTAGGATAAAATTCTGTCACAAAGCAGGCATTTTCCTTTAAGGGAACTAGCTTTCTGACTTCCCCTTACTCAGAGAAGTGTTAATGTAGGCTCTCTGAGAAGATTTTCTAACTCCATCCTCAAATTCCAACAAATTGAAATTTGGAATAATCTGCATCAGTACTTGCATAAACTGTTATTGCCCAGAGTTGAATATGAGGAAATTTTTTTGAAGCCTTGGTTTAAATATTCCACCAATACCAAGCAACCCAACTTGCACTCTATAATTTTGTTGAATTAGAAACACAAGAAAGTGGCATTGTGGAATATAACATTAAAATAGTAATATATAAACAAGAACAGAAAATATAGAAAATATCTTTTATTCTTGTGCATGACCTTGAATGTTTACATAGGTTTCACTATGATAGAAGTGTACATCTTATATGAAATTCTATTTAGAAATATTGGTCATTAACTTGTAATTTAACAAATCTATTATGGAAACAAAAATGTACATCCTTCTTTAAGAAGATATTGGAACTTTCAGTTTGAAAGAGAATCATACATGAAAACAAAGATAATTCCTATAATAATTTAATCTATACCTTATATTAAATCTAACAACTAACAATTATGAGTGTCTACTATCTTGAGGTGTTATAATTTGACATTAGTTTCTGTAACATGAAAGTACTATATTATGCGCTTTCAGTGAATTCAGTAATTATTACCACACTTTTTATCCGGTTTGTTTTTAGCATTTTGTAAGACACATTAAATCCGAGAAAAAATAACAAGTAACTGATAAATGCCCACTAAACTTCTCTGTCATCATATTAAACAGCTTTTTTCACTTTGGCAAAATGAATATTGCCATTTTATGACTTTCAGATATTTCATAAAGTTTGTTAGAGCATTAAGAAAATTAAAATAGCTCAAATCTGTTTCTAACTTACCAATGATTCTATCAGATTCTTCTACACTGAATATTCTACTTCATTGTAGAACTTTCTGTATTCCTGCTTCATTGTATATTGACATAAATGTAAGCAGCATGGCACATTAAGGTTTTGAGAAAAAATAAACTTCTCCAAGAAGTCCTAGAAAGACAGATCATTCTGAATCTCTCACCTGTGCTTTACTTTCACAGTGAAGGTAGAAAGGTAAACATACTGCCTTCTCTTTTAGCTTTAAAACACCAGCAATGTTCGTTTTTATGTAGTTTGTGAAAATCATACAAAAGGATGATTAACTCCTATTGGAAATTTTTTAAATTCCCAGCTCACTGAGAAATTTCAGCAATTTCAACATCTTACTTACTTTTTATTTATGTGTTTATTTTATGTGATGCTTTGATAGAAATAATAGTATAAAGTCAAGCTTCTTAGAAAATGTTTAGTTTTACCAAACTTAACAGTATCCTTTCCCTCAAAATGACGCGTCTTAATATATTCTGCTAATGTTTACCTAGAGTTAGCATTTTCTTAGATTTAGTAATTGTTTATTTAAAGATCTATAATAATTTCTGCAATTAATAGCCAAATATTTTTGCCTAAAGGTTAAGTAGAATTTCGAATATTTATGCTATTAATTTTTATTTATTTATGATAGTCACAGAGAGAGAGAGGCAGAGACATGCTATTACTGTATACTAATAACATTCGACATGCCTTCTGATATGCTGTGTGAGTGCTTCCTCAAAATCTTCAAACTTCCTCGGAAATAGAGTGCCAGAAAGTCATTTATGTAAAAACTGTTTAATATTTACTAACTTATTACAGAGCAGTTTGTGTTTTAATTTTTACTACATTAGTGTTTAGCATTAAGACAACAGTGGGTCAAGTCAGGTGTTCTTGTTGAAGGTTCACTGGAGTAGAGTAATCACAACATGGTCATCTCGGCCTTGCCATAACATCTCTCCTTCGAAGTCAACCAGTCCATGCTTCCTGGCCCGCATGAGAATGCCCACTACTTTATCTGAAATACGAACATATCTGTCAAAGAGATCTCCAAAAGTGACCTGGATCTTGCCATCTCGCCTTTGGTGGGCCATTGTACGGATGATGAAGCACAGGTCCATGATCTCTCTGTAGATGTGCTCCTCGGCTCGCTTGGCCCTTTCTGCGGTTCTGGTTCCCTCCTTGGGACGGCCATAGCCTTCATCTCCTTTGTGCAGGCGGGTGGACATGGCCAGCTGATAATCGAATTCTTCACTGAAAGGATTGAGCTTCTGGGATTGTATGTGTTCATCGGCCCATTGTTGCCATCTCCCTTTCAGGTCATCCACTTGGCTATATTTCCGCTGGGCCTTGCAGCTGAGTTTCTCTGTAAATCTATTCGCCCTAAAAGGGAAAGAGGGTGAAGAATCAAGATACTGATATTTAACATCCAAGTGTTTCTTTCTCTTTGTACTGCCTGCATGTAGGCAACTTAATGTAAGTCTATTTTTTTTCATTATTAACAAAATATAATCACAACATAATTCGAAATGAAAGAAGAAAAAGTATAACCGTCACACCATTCTTTATTTTTATTTGAGGATAGTTGACAACTACATTGTTCTGATTTTGGTACACCATAAAAATATATTAAACTCTACTTCAAGAAAAAAGCTTCTTTACACAAATATTATGTAATATGTATGTCTTAAAGTTGCAAGCTGATAACATTTTAGAATTGGAGTCATATAAATGCATTAAGGAAACTATTTTGTATGGGACTTCAGAAACCAGTTATTTCGAAAAAATAAGACTTATTATACTAGCACATATACATTGCACATTATTCACTTATGAATACGTGGATATGTGTAAACCATATGTGGATTTTGAATGAGAGCATATTTATACTAGTATCAATGATGTGCCTCAAATTTTGGAGTATCAAGTTGTATAGATGGAAGATGATTGCTAGCAATAATAACATTTATTGAATACTTTGTGCTGGTATTCTTCTAAATGCTTTTCATTAATATTTCTATAACCATTCTATGAGATAGGTGCAACTATTCTCACTTCCCAGATGAGGAAGCTGAGGTCAGGGTGGTTAAGTAACTTGCCTAAAGTCACAAACCTGTTAAATGATAGTTGTGGAATTTGAACCAGGCCTGTGTGTAACTACTGTGAAATAATGTCCTAAACCAGGGGCAAAGGTAGTTTTAAACACCAGCTGTCTGAGGCTTAAGTCAATACTCTTCCCACTGTGCAGTGATGTCTGTCACTCATCATGCAGGTACAGTGTCCAATAAGTAGGTGAATTGTGTTTCAAATGTGTGTGTGTGTGTGTGTCCTTGCAATTTGGACTGCATTAAAAAAAAAAAACCGCCTTGAACAATGTGGACCAGAAGTATCATGAAGGTACAGGCCTAATTTTAAAATCAGTAAAATTTATCTTTAAAAGATTTATCTGTCTTTTCTATATAGTTCCAATCTCCTCGACTCTTTTTCTCGGGTCTCTTTGCCTTCACAAGTAAAATATAATTCTTGGATTATCTAAAAGTCACAGATTTGTATTCCTCATTGTTACAAGTGACCCATCCTTCCTCTCCCCAATACCAAGTGGCCTCATGTCTGGAAGCACTGAGATTGGAGATACCCTCACTTCAGTTCACATGAGCAGCAGGCCTGAGCTAAGTAGCCCTGCTATCCAAACTCTCACAATTTTTATTCAAAACCCAGTTACAGGTCAGATGTGGGTATTCTTCACTATCCAGTCTCACTTCCTTCCTGAAATCTGGTTAGCCGATGCAGGAAACTCACAGACATGGATGGGGAGACACATATACTCATATTAGCATTTTCAAAAGAGGAATAACAGCCACTAGATGGCAGACTTTCACTAATTCCCATGTTTTGTGTGTTCAAAACTGCTTGCTTTCAGTTTCATTATTACAAGAGAGCTCAAACTAGATATAGTTTAAACACTGATACATAGAACACTGATACATATAGCACTTCTCTTCTTTGTAGCCACATAAACAAAAATATATGGCCAAGTTAAGTGGGAAAAGGCCATAAGAAACTGTATGCACAGTTACTGCAATTTTTAAATCACATATATATGGAAAAGTGCTAGGAATTTCACCACACTGAAACGGGTTGGATTTCTCTCAGCCCTGCTGGTGCTCACTATCCCCTGCCTCTCCAGAGGCTGTCCCTGTTCAGCTTCCCAGATATAGGCTGTTTGATCTCATTATCAGACGATAGCAAACACCTTTTCCCCTTAGAACCATGCATAGTCTTGAAGAGCAAACTCAAGGCCATCCTAGCATAACCCAAAGCTCATACCAGATTTGAAGCAGGGACATCCTGCAAGAGAAGAGATTTGAAACATCTCAGAAGAAAGTGAAAAGAATAGTATAGTTTGTTGACTCATACTTGTATCTCCCAAGTGTCAATTGCAGTTCTGTCCTATATTATAAACTGTAATACAGTTGTCCACAATTATTCACAGTTTCACTTACCTGTGGGCAACCATATTCAGGAAGTAAATGATCATCCTTCTAATGAGTCATCAGAAGGTCATTACAAGAGTAGCCTAATGCCATTATCACGGTGCCTACATCATTCACCTCACTTCATTTCATCATGTAGGCATTTTTTTTTTCTTTTCTTTTCTTTTTAAAGAGAGAAAGAGCACACACAAACAGGTAGGGGCAGAGGGAGAGGAAGAGAGAGAATACCAAGTAGGTTCCATGCCCAGTGTGGAGATTGACATGGGGCTCATTCTCACAACCCTGAGATCATGACTGGGGACAAAATCAAAAGTCAGACACTTACCTCACTGAGCCACTCAGGTGCCCCTCCTCATGGAGGTTTTTTATCATCTCACATCATTCCAAGAAGAAGAGTGAGTATAGAACAATAAGATATTTTGACGGAGAGAGACCACATTCGTATACTTTTATTATAGCACAATGTTATAATAATTCTATTATTTTTGTGGTTAATTTCTTACTGTGCCTAATTTCTAAATTAAGTTTTTTCATAGATACATATATTAGGAAAAAGCATAATATATATAGGGTTTTTGTATTTCCTGCAGTTTTAAGCATTCACTGAAGCTCTTAGCACCCACAGATAAGGGGTGGGAGGCTACTGTCAATTTTCCCTTTAAGGAGCCCCTACGCATGTTGGCATACTTTCCATCTTTTATCAAAGTATTTATGACACTTAGCCTGTGTCAAACTGTTTAAGGTACTTATTGGATAGTCAATAATTTTTTTAAAAAAGTAAATAGACATTAAAAGACATTCTTGAAAATAATCAGCAATGCAAATGTGAATATATGGTAAAATTCTATTTTTAATAAATTAATTTTTTATTGGTGTTCAATTTACCAACATACAGAATAGCACCCAGTGCTCATCCCGTCAAGTGTCCCCCTCAGTGCCCATCACCCATTCACCACCACCCCCCGCCCTCCTCTCCTTCCACCACCCCTAGTTCATTTCCCAGAGTTAGGAGTCTTTATGTTCTGTCTCCCTTTCTGATATTTCCCACACATTTCTTCTCCCTTCCCTTATATTCCCTTTCACTACTATTTATATTCCCCAAATGAATGAGAACATACACTGTCCTTCTCCGATTGACTTACTTCACTCAGCATAATATCCTCCAGTTCCATCCACGTTGAAGCAAATGGTGGGTATTTGTCATTTCTAATGGCTGAGTAATATTCCATTGTATACATAAACCACATCTTCTTAACCATTCATCTTTCGATGAACAATATGGTAAAATTCTAACCATATAAAATGCATACACATTTAGGATGAAGAAATCGGTGGCATGTTCATGATTGAAAACAATTGTCATTATCCAGATGACAGTTGAATTTTTTCATTTTTTAAAAATTATCTTTTCAAAAAAAATAAAAATAAAAATTATCTTTTCTATTGATACCATATATTTTTTTTAATTTTATTTATTTATGATAGTCACAGAGAGAGAGAGAGAGGCAGAGACATAGGCAGAGGGAGAAGCAGGCTCCATGCACCAGGAGCCTGATGTGGGATTCGATCCCGGGTCTCCAGGATCGTGCCCTAGGCCAAAGGCCCCTGCGCCACCCAGGGATCCCCAATACCATATTGATTTTATAATTTAAAGCAAAAAAAAATAGGAAAATATTCAAATCAGCCTCCAAAGGAAACTTATTTAAACTGCATGTTATATGGCTCTCTGATTCCCTGATGTAGGGTTTTTTTCTCTCTAATTTGCATTAGGAACTTAGAGTCCCTGAGTTTTGAAACTCTATGTCATTAGGGAAAGGGCTGAGGTTGGCGAGACAATAAATCTCTGAGGAAGTGAAGGATTTATCTTCTAAAAAAGCACCTCCTAAATCTTAATGTCCATTTGTTATATCGTCAAATTAAAATTCCCAGTAATAGTAGAGAAGAAAAGCAAAGGAATGGGTCTAATAAGCAAGAATTAGAACATAGGTTATAAAAAATGAAGTACCAGGAGGAAATACACCTTAATGAGTATTTGTCTCTATCTTATAAATGTTCTGTATTGTTTTTATATTTCTGATTTCTAAAAAGTCTGAAAGTTAATGTTTAAATCACGATTAGAAAATCTTATACCTTGAATATCTTCTTGGTCAATGAACATAAGAAACGATATATCAGTTTATCCTGTTTTTTTTTTATCTTCAAGTAAAAATGTGAATAATAGCTTAGATTGAGATTTAGAAAAACAATCTAGCTTAAATTCGTAGAAAGCAAAGCCAAAGACTGGCATCACATCCATATTTTAGGATGGTAATATTTCATCTAAATCTGTCTTCTTAGTAAACAGAATTTCTTGTGGTGAATCAAATATTTCCCTTGTCCAATTATGTACAAAGTCACTAATTCTACCAAACATTGCAAGTGTTCTAATTGGAAAGTGTATATTCATTCATTGAGATAAATTCTGAAATTTATTTTTGGTCATCTTTTTAAAAAGATTTTATTTATTTATTTATTCATAAGAGGCACAGAGACATAGGCAGGGGGAGAAGCAGGCTCCCTGTGGAGAGCCTGATGTGGAACTCGATCCCAGGACCCAGGTGCCACCCAGGTGCCCCTTTTTTTGTCATCTTTAAAAATGGCATCAGTTTGAGTGTTGCTTTCTCATGTGAATATGGGCTTTTCAGCAATGTATTGAGCATATAGGAACTAATTGTATCACAGTTTTATCATTTTGGAGTAATAATTATGTGGATAAATTGTTAAAATTAATAAACCCAACAGGAAATAAAAGCTCTGAAAGGTATATTTCAAACTTAACCAAGTTCACTGGCACTGGAAAAGCTCTGGTAGATGGCCTTCACCTGCATCACCAAACAATGCTTCAAAATGTCATGGGGCCCAGAGGTGAAATTTTCTGGTCTAAGTCTTAGATCTGCATGAAGAAAGCAGAAATCCGCTTTTGTGGCCCCACCCCGTAGACTCTCCTGTGGACGGAGTATTTCTCCTCCACCTGGGAACGTCTCTCTGTCAGTAGAGCAAATAATTTCTGCCACCCTTTCCAACTTCCCAGGGAGGTGCTGGGGAGAATTTGCTCATCTGTGCATTGGTTTGCTTTCTCCTCTCCACAGGAAGGATAACCAATTTGACTAATTGGAAGCATGCCATTCAGAGGGTCACATTTATCTCTGCCTGTTATAAATCAGGTTTGAGAGCCAGGCCTGTGACTCTGCTTGCAGATTGGTCACTGTCCTCAGAGTCCATAGAAAGGGTCCCACACTCTTTTTTTTTTTTTTTTTCCAACAGAAACCAGTTTAATGACGATACGCTGCTCTGGGGTAGGCCTACCATCCACACTGGCCAGAAAGCCTAGTGGGGAATGCAGAAGGGAGGAAAGTGCATCGTGTTCCTAATGGGAGTAAAATGGACACAGCGGGCGGGCCAGGAGCCTGAGGCCAGTGTCCGCAAGGCTCACAGTGCTGCCTCTGCAAGGGCAAGGCGGGCCAGCCTCATGATGACACCTGCCAGGTCAGCAGCCTTGTCCAGCTTGATGTAGGTGTCTGTGCGGATGTGGTGGAGGCTGAGCCAGTCAGGTAGCAACTCAGAGAGGAGCCGTATGTGCTTCTCCATCTCTCCGGGGTTCATGGCTGCAGGGTAGCTGCCCACCATCCTGCTGCAGGCCATCTCCACGGTGAGTGCAGGCTTACGCTCGGACACAAAGATGCTGCGCAGCACGCGGGCCAGCTCGGGCAGCCGCTGCAGCCGTTGCAGCCGTTGCTCCTGCTCTGGGTGTCGGGTCATCTGCGCCAGCTGCTTCTGTGCCTCCTTGCAGCGGATCCTCTCTAGAAGGTCCTGGGACACCCCCTTCAGGGTCGTGTCAAATAGAATTGGGGTCAAATAGCAAAAAGCCATACTTTGGCCTCCATTTCTAGCAAAGTCCTTCAATACAGTTGTACTCAGACCTTACACTTTGGGTGTTACTAGATTCTGTTAATGAAGCTGACACTTTGATCTCCATTTTGGTTTTTTGAGTCTGTTTTCTACTGAGAGAATCGGCCTAGCATAGTGGTTAAGAACTCTGTCATCAGCCTTCCCGACTTCATCACTTACTAACTCTACGACTTGGATACATTTCTTAATGTCCCTGTGAGTCAATTCCCTTCTCTCTAAAATAGAATTCTTATTCTCAGCTATTATTATTTTTGCGGAATATAACTTGGAGGAGAGGATGAATAGATGAATGGCACTTTAATATTATACCATTAATGTACAGGTGAAGGATGCAGTTTCTTTTGTCTAAAGAAGCTGGAGCGAACAAGTCATGTAGCTATACAATCAAAACACTCAATATTTTTAAAATAAA
Organism: Vulpes lagopus; assembly: GCF_018345385.1. NCBI lineage: Eukaryota > Metazoa > Chordata > Mammalia > Carnivora > Canidae > Vulpes > Vulpes lagopus. The sequence goes on along the minus strand of NC_054832.1, from coordinate 30,764,445 downwards.
GCATAAAATAAAACCAATTTCATAGTAAAACCTAGTTAGCAAAACTCTGTTAGTAAAGAATATCTCTACTTTTTAGCAAACCTAACTTGTTTGATTTTGTTATCCATGGAAATTCTTAACCACCAAAAAAACTTTCTTTTTACTTAAACATTCATGATACATAATTTTCTCCCTATTGGTAGATATGGGTAAAGAATAAAAATAAATGAACAAATCCTCCTTTCATATAGGCTTACTCAATAATGCCATGCTCATTTCTCAAGCAGTACTTGAGAGTCTCATCAGGCTTCTGCTGAAGCTTCCTGCGCACAGCTAGGATTACCACTGACATTAAGAGATGCTGTTCCTGCACATGACATTCTGGTACCTTGTGTACTCTATGACCAAGAAATGAACCAAAGAAGGAAAGAAGAGATTTAATCCCACCCCTGCACCCCAACCCTGAGGTTCAGTCTCCTAGCAGCCTGTAGGGTTGGGATCACCAGGAATGGCCCCTTGCATTATAATGCCTAGAGCTTATTAAGGAGCTCCTCTGGGTCCATTGCTTTGCATAATTAATATCAAAATAACTCTGTGGGTTACATCTATTTTTTAGATGAGGACAAAGACATAATTTGCCAAAGTAACCATGATTCAAACCTAACTGTCTCTCATTCAAAGCTTATGCACCCCTCCATCACACTAAGAAGGTGCCCACATACATGCCTGATTTTAGGAACCTGAGAAGGGTCCTGTATGTGCGCCCTCACTTCCAGCTGAAACAGTTGAGAGTGTGGCGAAGAGAGTGAAATCAAGAGCAACATTGCCTGGTTCAAATCCCATAGGCTTTACAATCTTATACAAATTTCCTACTATATCTTTGTCTTATGTCCCCATCTGTCAAATGTGGATATTAATTATACCTACCCATGACAATACTGTGAGGATTAAATGAATAAATATATGAATAAACATTGACCCCAGCTGTCCCCTTCCTACCTCTAGCCAATCCAAAGTACGCTGACAGATCTTCACTGTGACATCCTCAATCTTTATTCTGCTGGGTTCTATTCTTCCATTTCTAGCAAACACACACCCGCACACACATGCACACCCAAAATCCACAAGGCCTGACTTGGTTCCATATTTCCTGGTAGGATAATTATTTCTGATGATGAATTTCTGTATTAATATAAGTAGAGCACAAATCCAAATTTCTCAACACATCTTCAAAGCACTGCAGGGAGAGGTAGCACCAAGTCTGATTTCTAAACATTGCATTTGGAGACAGGCACATCTCAGCTTTGTCACTAACTTACTGGGTAAACTTGCCCTCGGAGCTTTAGTGCCCTCATCCCTAAAATGGGATAATAATACCTGCTTCATAGGATCATGAGAGTTAAAAGGACAGAACATGTAAAATGCCCATGGCAAGCACTAAATGCATGAAGGTTGTTATAATTATCTACATTTACCGTTTCAGTTTTCTTGAAAGCATGGGATGTCATAGTTCTAATTCTTTCAAAACACCCTTAAAGTCACAAACTGTGACATCTTTTTGTCAAATTGGGTCCTCAGTTTTGTTCTTTACTTTGTTTCATAAAGTTTAAAAACATACCTATACATCTAATATTCCCAAAGGGAGTCAGTTTGTAAGCATTCATCATATCAGAGACTTTTCACATATTTTGATAGTCTATGGTCATGGAGTGAAATAGCCTGACTTTCTGTTATGTGGAGGTGGAGTCATTGTCTTAAAGTATGTACTTTTTTGTCTGAATAAGTGTATCAATTTGACTCAGTGTTTGCGTGTGTGTGTGTGTGTGTGTGTGTGTGTGTGTGTGTGTGTGTGTAGGTGTATGTATCTGACATCTAAAAGTTTTAGGGTTGTGGTATTTTAATGACTTAGCTTTAATAGCATCTCTGTCTTTGTTTAACAACAGAACAAACTCTTTCTGAAAGTGTGAAAAATTGCCAAATAATAGACTCTATACGAATAATAATAGGTTTTATACATGGAGCATATGTGGCAGGTAGTGTGCTAAATTCTTGGAAGCCTTAATCTCAGTTACTTCTCCCAATACAACAGAATTCATCCCAAAAGGTCACTGCTGCTATCATTTTACAAAGGAGGAAATGGGCTTAGAAAAATAACCTCCGTGATGGGGGGGGGGAGAGAACATTTAATAACTCTCTTAGCCACTTTCAAGTATGTAATACAGTATTATCAACTATTGTTGGGGCAGAGCTGAAATTTGAACTTGGGTCTAACATCAGAGGCTACTCTCAAATTGGATAGCAGCCTCCCGCCTGTTTACAGGGTCATAGAGACGTGTGTCCCACATGCACTATGTGGGTAGATGTGTCTCCTGATAATACTATGGACTGATTTGAGACAAGGGAAACGTTTGCCCAGTCCTAGTCTACTAGCACTAGTCTCCACTTCTTTTTGACCCCAGCTGTCCCCTTCCTACCTCTAGCTAATCCAAAGTACGCTGACAGAAGATCTTCACTGTGATATCTAGTCTTATTTTTCTAAGCCCATTTCCTCCTTTGTAAAATGATAGCAACAGTAACCTTTTGGGATAAATTCTGTTGTACTGGGAGAAGTAATTGAGATTAAGGCTTCCAAGAATTTAGCACACTACCTGCCATATATGCTCCATGTATAAAAGCTATTATTATTCATATAGAGTGCATCATATGTGCATCCTAGTCTGCACTTTTTCTGCAGAGAAATAAGCCAATTTGTTACTCATCACGAAATTTATTTTAAAAATGTACCCAACACAGAGATCCTTCTATGGGGGCTTCACCTTTGTTGAGGCTAAAACTTGAGTGTTTGGTTCAAAACATTAAAGAAACAAAAGAGTTCAGGCCCTTGACCCAGAAGTCCATGTCTAGCTCGGCACTGCTCCTTTAGCTCAGGAGCATGACTTCCCTACAGGACCTTGCAGCCTGCCCAATGTTTAAGATTTTCACTCTACCATTGGTAACATTTCCCTGCCCCAGGCCCCACGGCTGGTTGGGGCTCAAAGGCAGTATAAGGAGCTGGAGGGGGGTATTCACTTACTGGGAAGGCAAGGGGCGTTTGATTCTGGTGGCGACCACCTGCTCTCCATCCTGCTCGGGCCTCTCCTCAGTCTCCCCTCCGTAGCCACTGTCCTCTGTGTCTATGCTGTCACTCCTCCACTTGGGCTCATCCTGTTCCATCTCTTTCCAGCCTTTGGTCAGCTCAGATACCAGGTTGGCACATTTTCTCCTCCGTGTCGGGGAGCCATGGCTGTGGAGCATTCTGTCAATGTCATTTTCTGGCTGCCCAGCTCCAAGCATGTCGCCATCCTCGTATCTATGGCTCAGATGGCTCACATCACCTCCTCTCTCATAAGCTTTGCTGACAACTGTCTTGGTCACCTCTTTCCTTTTGATATGAGAGACTTCAGTGGCTTCCTCAGAGCTTTGTTCATCTCCATGGCCCTCTGGCTTTTGGGAGGGAGACTTCAGGGTGCTCTGAGCTTTCTGCTGGGGTGTGGGGTAGATCACTGGCTTCGGAGCTTGCGGTGGGTCTTGGGATCCTCCCGGCTGCCAACCTGCAGGCTCTTGGGCCTGCCTGGTGCTGTTCTCATTTGCCCACTGCTGCCAACCTCGGGCCAAGTTGATAACCAGGGTGGCTGTGCGTACCTTCCGGAGGGCACGCTTGGCTGGGCCCTCTTCTCTTGCCTTTTCTTCCGGAGCCATGTCTTCTCCTCTCTGCTGGGAGCCTGGGAGTATGGACCATGGAGTGCCGAGATTTAAATAGAAGCAGAGTGTGTGTGTGTGTGTGTGTGTGTGTGTGTGTGGTGGGGGCAGAGTTTGGTGATAGTGGAAACTATGTTAAACATTTCTTGCCAAGACGTGGTGCCTTCCCCGATGGTGTGCTTTTTTTAAACCCTGACGTCTCCAGTTTCATCACAGCAGAGGGACATCTCTGCTGGGAAAGGACAGTGATATGCACTCCCTTTCTTCTCAAGTGCCAGAGTGGAAACTACTAGATTTGATCATGTGCTCAGCCTTATGTTCTTCGTGACCTTAAAATATGGTCCTACCATTTATAGCACAAAATATGTGCACAAATTGTGCTAGGAATATTATAGGCTTGTTCTCATTTAAATCTCAATATAGTTCTTAATTAGTCCCATTTTATAGCAGAGTACAATGAAATCTAACTTCCTACGGCTAATAATATCTGCAATTCAAACTCACATCTGTCTGATTCAAAACTTGTGCTTTTTATTCTAGTTATCAAAGACCCTGAAGTCCCTTTTTCTTTTTTCTTCACCCCTGTTCGATACCTCCTTAGAATCACCTCCTCCAACCTTCATTTTCCAGATGGAAAAACTGAGGCCCAAATAAGGAGTAGACGAAGGCCAGGTTTTTCAGTACCAATCTTGAATCGTATAGACAGGTCATATTGATAGAAAGATGAAGATCAAAATTTTGGTCCAGTTTTAAATCTTTAAATTAAGACCTACACACATGTTGAATTTCATAGATTATTACTAAGATCTTTTCAAATATTTTGAAAAAATATTTTGGTTTTTGTTTTTTTGTTTTTTTTGGTTTTTGTTTTTTTAAAATTTATGTGCATTTAAAGACAAAATGAGTAAATGCTATTAGAAGTAATCCTCACCTGACCTTTTGTTTTTAATTACACATCCTTCTTTCACCAGCCTTTAGGTAGATGCAGAAAAAGCCATTCATTCAATTTTCAGAACAAAGGTTGAAATATAGTTTTTAAAAAGGACTGGCTAGATAGGTTATTTGGAGAGAAAATGAACCATATATGAAGAGTGCTAACCAAATAAAAATGCTCAGGACTCAGCACTGAATAATTTCTTAAAGTAAGACAAAGATATTTTTTTTCACACAACAGTTCTTTTTTTTATAAATTTATTTTTTATTGGTGTTCAATTTGCCAACATATAGAATAACACCCAGTGCTCATCCCCTCAAGTGCCCCCTCAGTGCCCGTCACCCAGTCACCCCCACCCCCCACCCGCTTCCCGTTCCACCACCCCTAGTTCGTTTCCCAGAGTTACGAGTCTCTCATGTTCTGTCTCCCTTTCTGATATTTCCCACTCATTTTTTCTCCTTTCCCCTTTATTCCCTTTCGCGATTTTTTATATTCCCCAAATGAATGAGACCATATAATGTTTGTCCTTCTCTGATTGACTTATTTCACTCAGCATAATACCCTCCAGTGCCATCCACGTTGAAGCCAATGGTGGGTATTTGTCATTTCTAATGGCTGAGTTATATTCCATTGTATACATAAACCACATCTTCTTTATCCATTCATCTTTCGATGGACACTGAGGCTCCTTCCACAGTTTGGCTATTGTGGACATTGCTGCTAGAAACATCGGGGTGCAGGTGTCCCGGCGTTTCATTGCATCTGTATCTTTGGGGTAAATCCCCAGCATTGCAATTGCTGGGTCGTAGGGCAGATCTATTTTTAACTCTTTGAGGAACCTCCACAAGTTTTCCAGAGTGGCTACACCAGTTCACATTCCCACCAACAGTGCAGGAGGGTTCCCCTTTCTCCACTTCCTCTCCAACATTTATGGTTTCCTGTCTTGTAAATTTTCCCCATTCTCACTAGTGTGAGGTGGTATCTCATTGTGGTTTTGATTTGTATTTCCCTGATGGCCAGTGATGTGGAGCATTTTCTCATGTGCTTGTTGGCCATGTCTGTGCCTTCCTCTGTGAGATTTCTGTTCATGTCTTTTGCCCATTTCATGATTGGATTGTTTGTTTCTTTGCTGTTGAGTTTAATAAGTTCTTTATAGATCTTGGAAACTAGCCCTTTATCTGATAGGTCATTTGCAAATATCTTCTCCCATTCTGTAGGTTGTCTTTGAGTTTTGTTGACTGTATCTTTTGCTGTGCAAAAGCTTCTTATCTTGATGAAGTCCCAATAGTTCATTTTTGCTTTTGTTTCTCTCGCCTTTATGGATGTATCTTGCAAGAAGTTACTGTGGCCGAGTTCAAAAAGGGTGTTGCCTGTGTTCTTCTCTAGGACTTTTGATGGAATCTTGTCTCACATTTAGATCTTTCATCCATTTTGAGTTTATCTTTGTGTATGGTGCAAGAGAGTGGTCTAGTTTCATTCTTCTGCATATGGATGTCTAATTTTCCCTGCACCATTTATTGAAGAGACTGACTTTTTTCTAGTGGATAGTCTTTCCTCCTTTGTCGAATATTAGTTGACCATAAAGTTGAGGGTCCACTTCTGGATTCTCTATTCTGTTCCATTGATTTCTGTGTCTGTTTCTGTCACACAAAAGTTCTATAGAGTTTAGAACTGTATCCCTTCCTCTAAACAATATTTATTTTATTTTGTTTATTTATTCATGAGAAACACACACACACACAGAGGCAGAGGGAGAAGTAGGCTCCTCACCGGGAGCCTGATGCAGGACTCTATCCCAGGACCCCAGGATCACCACCTGAGCCAAAGGGAGACAGACGCTCAACCACTGAGCCACCCAGGTGCCCCACCTCTAATCAATATTGATTGAGAGCTACTAAGAGCTTCAAAAAAATGGCATGAAAGCTCAGTTAATTCTGATGAGGAGACAAATTCATTTAAAAAAATATGTTGATGTCAATTTTTCATCATGTAGGTCATTTACCTCTTAGATTAAGGCAGTTTTGGAGATGATTTAATGCTCTATCTAAAATTTGTCAGATGTGTACTCAAGAGTTCAACAGCATCTGATAATGTTAACTGAAACAAAATCTGTCTTAAGGGGAAATTGGATCGCCAGGAAAGAAAACTATTACAAATAAAGATTTAAATCTGAGTATGAAGTTTCTGACATACTTTCTTAAGAATGTAGATATACTGCAGACTGTTTGGTTCCTCTTAGATTCCCTTCATCCCACATGGAATGCCTTGGAAGGAATGGGGTTCTTTAGCAGTGCCCATGAGCTTAGCCCAGGATCAAACTAATTTTCAATCATTCAAGGGATTTTTCTGCCTTCCTGTGCACACCTGCTCCACATTCAATTCTGAAAGAGGGAGATGAAGTGAAGACAGCAAGTTATTATTGGTGTTTCAATATTAACAGCATTGCAGTCACTGCCTGGGGCTCGGGGCTGTCAGCAGATGGTCCTGGCAAAAAAACTCGGGCAGCTTCTAACAGAATCTGGTCATTCCTTCTGACATTTCACTTCCATGGCAACTGTGGTTCCTCATTCCTGCTTCTCCAGAAGAGAGTTTAAAATTTGTTTCCTCTTTATGTCTCCTTCAGGCATTCCTTCTCTAAACCAAGATCTATATGTATTTTATTATTTATTTATGATAGTCATACAGAGAGAGAGAGAGAGAGAGAGAGAGAGAGAGAGAGAGATTGGGGCAGAGACACAGGCAGAGGGAGAAGCAGGCTCCATGCACCAGGAGCCCGATGTGGGATTCGATCCCGGGTCTCCAGGATCGCGCCCTGGGCCAAAGGCAGGCGCCAAACCGCTGCGCCACCCAGGGATCCCCTATATGTATTTTAAAAGAAGTGTTCTATCTTCTTTCTCAACCTCTATCTGGATTCTTAAGAGTTCAGTATTCTTCTGTTTTAATAGAAGATGGAAAAGCAATGAAAATGGAGTCTCAAAGATAAAGATAGAGGGAAATAGTTTACAACATGAGTTTCTTATGAAAACATGATATTAGAAATTGTAGGTGAGGGTGCAAAGCTGATTAATGAAGTAATTACCACCTATGAAATTTGTCATGAGTGTGAAAGTGTGTTGAAAAAATATTAGTTTTTACTTGATTGATATAGGCAATACTTGGGAGGAGGGGAGGGGGTTGTATCTATAGAATTCTTTGCGTAATGCACTGAGAAGTCGAGTAGGACCAATATTCGTCATCACTCTTCCTAAAAATACTTCAGGAATCTCTGTGTGTGTGTGTGTCATGAATAAACAAATAAAATATTTTTAAAAAATAAAAATAAATTTTTAAAAAAGGGCAGCCCGGGTGGCTCAGCAGTTTAGCGCCGCCTTCAGCCCAGGTTGTGATCCTGGAGACCCGGGATTGAATCCCACGTAGGGCTCCCTGCATGGAGCCTGCTTCTCCCTCTGCCTGTGTCTCTGACTCTCTCTCTTTCTCTATGTGTCTCTCATGAGTAAATAGATAAAATCTTTTTAAAATTTTTTTAAAAATTAAAAAACAATACTTCAGAAATCTACATTTTCTCAAAGCTCATATGAAGCAATTATTCTATTGATCCTTTCTACATAAACTAATAATTCTTTTACTAGCTCAGTTTCACAAGTGGGAATAAAAATACTTTAATAAAGAACGAAAAGAATTTCTGATTTCAATTGAATTTACTCAGTGCTCATGGAGTGTACACAGTGGGTGAAGCATGATGGTAGGCAACATGAGACAGGGTAGAAAACTGATCAAAACAGAACTTACTTTCAAGGTTTTCTCAGTCTAGCCAGGAGAAGACACACATAACTGTTTTGATAGTTTGGGGAGAGCTACGATAGAAATACAAATAAAGCTTAATAGGATCCTTGAGCACAGCATGTCTGATTTTATTGGAAGGACTTCACAAAAATTTGGTGATCCTTTCTCTGGCTTTTCAAAGATAAAGAGAACCTTAGCAGGTGGAAAAAGGGTACTCTGATCTGTAGAAACAACATGAACAAAGTTACTGAGGAATAAGATACATGGTACACTTAGAGACCTTCTAATGGTCTGGAGTAGATATCACAAACTCAAATGCCTGCAGGTTATGGGTCACTCAAATGTGTGAGGTGAATTGGATTGGGGGTACAACATGGGGTGGTGAGGACTATGGGCAACTGATGAAGTAATGTTTCAAGAAACATAAGAAGTGTGGATTTTTGCAAAAACTCTCCCAATTCTTTAAATGGTGACAGTTAATACACATACACACACAACACACATTCACACACAGTAGTTCTGGGTGAACCAACATGGTATAGCATGTCTTTGGAAGAGATTGCTTGTGGGCACAAGTTTAGGAACTTTATAGAAGAACATACAGTATCTATGGGGTAAGGATAAAGGGCTAGAGAGCAGTAGGACAGGCCTTTGAAGAAGTGAGTTGGAGCTACATTGTAAACAATATTTTGCTCAGGAATTGGTGTTTTGTCATAAGCAACTTATTGTATCAGTGTGGCATTTTAAACGCAATGCAATCTCAAATTTGCATTACCAAATAATCAGATCTAGAGCTGGTAAAGTGAGGTTTAGATTGAAAAAGATAAAATTAGGGTAGGGAGACTGTTTACAGGAGTTACTAAAATAATCTTGAAAAGAACCAAATGAGGATCTGAAAGATTTGAGAGCCACTGAGGGGGACTATCAAAAGAACATAGGGACCAACTAGTCATGTGGATAATGGGTGTCAAGGATGACCCAGAGATTTCAATTTAAATGATGGGTGTGAGGAAGTGACATTAGCTAGGAAAAAAAAAAACAGGAAAAGAGGAGGATTTGTAGTAAGAAGGGAAAGCTTCCATCTTGAAGTGAGGAAGCCCCAGGGAATGCCTGTGGAGATGTTATGAGTAACCAGGAAAATGGACTCTGCGGTCAAGCATACCCAGTGAAAATCTGGGTCTGCTGGTTAGCAGGGTGACCTAGGCCATGTTATTTAATTTCTCTATGATTCAATTGCTCCATCTGTAATATGAATATTATCAGAGCATCTACCTCATAGGGTCACAGTGAGGATTAAATGAGTTAACACATGGGAAGTGCTTAAGACCATGCCTGGCACGTGTAATTCCTGTTACATGGCTATTGCTATTCATACCTTGATATTGAGTCATGGTGTTAGAAATTTAAAGCTCCTTAAATAATTCTGTTTGATGAAGGATAGGATTAATACTGCACGCATGGCAGGAGTGAGTCGTCAGATGGGAAGGTCAAGTGGGGTCATTTGTAGGGACTGGAGGCTGTAAGGGAAAGCTTATTTATAGTGTTTTATTTTAAGGTAATTTATAGGCTTATAAAAGGTTTCCCTCAGCATGATGAGGGTCAGATGAGGTCTCAGTTATTTAGTAATGATAACTCCGTTGAATACAGACTCTTTCCTGGAATCTACTAGAATATAGTGCCCAGTGGTTTACAATCACTGAGAATCACATCAGAATCTTAAATCACATTGGGATCACCTGTGGGGCTTACAAACTACATATGGTAAAGTGCTAGACCTAGAGACAGGTTTTGGATAGAGTCCTGACACTACCTTAATCTAACATACCATCACGGTTGAGAACATGGTTCTAGATCCTACTGTGCTGTGGGTCCAACAGAGACTCAACATGTAGGTTTTAAGAGCATAGTGACCAGTACCCCAGATACTGGGTTCAAGCAGATTGGTTTTGCATTCTGGATCTTCTTTCAAAACTCTGTACCCATGCAGAGTTCATTAATTTCTCTGAGACTCAATTGCCTTGTCTGAAAATGGCAATCATAATTTTTCCTGTGTCATTATCATGTTTTTGTAGGTGAGGTCTGTAGGACAGCCTACTTCTCACTACACTGTATAAGGACACCACATGGAAGCTATTCATATTATTGTTACTTAGACTGTTCTCAAGAATAATGAATAATGATGCCATCTTGTAAATAAATAACCTAGATTTATAGATTGCATTTCAAATTTCAGTATGAGTAATGAGCATTAACTTTTACATTATAGACAATAGCAGTTTACATATATTCCCAGAAACTAAGGAAAATTTCAGAAAACAAATATCACAAAACCTATTACCAAACTGTAGTCACATTAACTTAATTTAGCAAACAAACACAAATGATTATTACATCTATTTAAATATGAACAATGTTGGTATTTATTTCACCTTAAAAAATATAATCTCTTGACCCCACATATATCCCATTCCTCCACTCCCCTTAACAGTAAAACTCCTTGGAAGAATTGTGTTTATTGCCTGCCTCCAACTCTGTCTCTTGTTTTCTCTTGAACCCAATCCAAACAGGTCTTACATTTGCAATTTATTAAAACTACCCTTGTACTGCCACCAATAACTTCCATATTGTGCAATCTAATAGTTAGTTATTAGTTTTAAATATACTTGTCCTAACTGCAATATTTGACACATTAGAACAGTCACTCCTTCAAATGCTTTCTTCACTTGACCTCTGGAAAAAAATTCTCTAGGTTTTCCTCCTACATTATGGCTGTTCCCTCTTAATTTCCTTCGCTGGTACTTGCCCGCCCCCCAATTTCCCCGCCACCCCCACCCCACTCTGCCCCTAGCTTCTTAACATTGGACTGTGCAAAGCTGGGCCCTCTTCACTGCTCAAATTATCCTTACTTCCTTGGTGATCTCAAAGTTTTGAATGCCATCTTCATGATGACAATTCCCAAACATCAGTGCCCGGCCTGGCCTTATACTTCAGGCATGTATACTCAGCAACCTGGTAGTCATATCTACTAGATGTCTGCCTAATGGTTAGCTCAATCCTAATGTGTACAAAACTGAATATTCAGTATTTCCAATGTGAGCTTTCCACAGTATTCCTCTTTTCAGCTCAAAAATTAATTTTGGTCTACCAGTTGCTCAGGCCAAGAAACCTGAAGTTATCTTTGGCTCTTTTTCTTTTCTCATATTCCACAACCAGTCCACTAGTATATTCTATTGGATTTACCTTGAAAAGTATCCAGAATTTGGCCACTTCTCACCATCTTTACTAATGAAGTAAATAGAGAGGTCAATAGGCAGGGTCAGATTGTGGAGACACTTTAAAGCCCTAATAAAAAATGTAGGTTTTATTCTAATATTATAAGGTTTTGGCCTGCAGAATGGCATGATTAAAATTTTATAACAAATTTACTTTGGTGGTGGTATGAAGGATAGATTCAAGGATGGTATGTGGGCAAGAATAGAGACTCAGGAAATTTTTTTCTTTTATCCAAAGGAAGTTCCCTACCACAAGAACAGGATGTAGGAGTGGGGGGATGGGTCTGTGGCCTCTTTCCTACCCCATTTCAGCCCTTCTAACTCAGAAATTTCAGTTAGTCTTGCTAATTCCAAATTAGGCAGACCTGTATTGTTTCCACCATTAGAAATGGGTGAGTGGAGAGGTGACCCCTACCTGCTCAATCTGGTTACTGTGGTAACTGTGCCAAACTCTAGCCAATGGGCAGCTCTCCCACTCTCTTCCACCAACTGTTTCCCCTCCCCCTTCCCTGGGAACTTGATTCATAAATCTGAACTGGGGATTTCTGGCTCAAGGCCATGAGCAAGGGCAGAGGCTATAGGAGAGCAGTAGCATAGGTTAGAGTTGATTGAAAAATACTCCAAGATGGCAACAGTAAATTTGGGCAGGAGGAAATAAATACTACAGGTGAAATGAAGAGGTACAATTGATATAAATTGGTAACAATGAGATATTAGTTGTGAAAGAAATGAAGACATTTAGATAAACATGGGCATTCTGGCTTGGGTTTCTACATAGATGTTTTCATTCACTAAGAATGAAAATACAGGGGGCATAAGCTTGGGGATTGGACAAACATTAAATTAAATTTTGGTCACATTAGAGATACCTGCAGGACATTATTCAGAAGGCAGGGATTGCAGCTCAGGAGAAAGATCTGGACTCATACAAATTAGGGCATCATTTTGGATCATGGAGACTAAGCTGTGCCAGGTCACAGAGCTAACAAGAGTTATAACAGGATCAAATCCAGGTCCTCTGACTTAAGAGTCAGGGCTATTAATGACTATGCTCTAATGCAAATTATTTTCCCCCTTGAAGGACAGGACTTCACAATCTCATGACACCACCCTCTAAACAAGCTTCTTAAGGAGGCCTAAATATAGTTTCTTAGCCCTGACTTTCTATGTGATCCTGCAAAATTTTCCTTTCCTTAATAGCCAAGTGTCTTTATATGACCTGATGGAGGTGTTAGCTAACTCTATGGTGATAACAATTTTGCATTAAAAAGTATACCAAACCAATGTGTTGTACATCTTAAACTTACACAGTATTATATGTCAATTATATTTCAGTAAAAAAGAAAAAAAGTACATTTAAAAAGTGGTCTATGCTCCTTAATCTATGACCTTTTGTTCACATCTCAACTTATTCAACTCACAATTCTGGTTTCTGTCCACAAACTCAGTTTATTCAGGGTCACAGATGAATTCCTCATTACCAATCAAAGGGAGAGTTTTGATTCTCACTTATTTAAACTTCCTATAGAGCATTGATAATCTTATATACATCCTCTTCTCTCTTTCTCTCTCTCTCTCTGTGTGTGTGTGAGACTGTGCGGATAAATATGTATATGTGTTGAGGGAAAGAGAGAGATAGTCATGACAGAAAGAGAAAGTTTTGAAAACCAGAAGGAAATAGGTAATCATAATTATACCACACACCCACAGCTCATCTATAGACATGCATTTTTCATACAATCTACTCCCAATCCTGAAACTTTGTGCTAGAAAGTTTCAGGGAAGAGCTGTCATTTTGAGGAAAAGAAAATATTTGAGATAGCCTATTGAACATGGCTTTGTATGCCAGGCTCCCCCCTCCCCTGGTAGTCATCTAAAACCAACAGGTAAAAAACCAAAAAACAAAAAACTGTCAAACTCTGTCTCCAGTTAAATAGAACACAGATAATTTGCAAACTCTGATATATGTGTAATGACTGCTAAAATAGCTGAGATTGGTTAGAATCCACCTAACAGGAAGTGAAGACAGATACTTAGAAGATAGGTTGCCAAAGGATTTTGTGAAAACACATTTTCTGAAAAGAAAGGCTTTCCCTCTAGGAAAAAAGCTGCATGACTTGTTTGCTATAGAAAGGGGAAAATCTGGTATCAGAAATAGCAATAAAAATCCTTCCGAACTTCAACTTTGAAAAGCAATGGATTTAAAGAGGCAGAGGTAATAAGGTTGCATAGAGAATTGCATGGATGCACCATACTTATAGGAAACAGTCCATCTCTGTGGTAGCAACAGAGATTTGAACACTGAGAAGCTATCCTGGTATCTCCTCCCTCTCCACAGCAGCTTTCTAAAATGCCTAGTCCAGAAAACTTCAACTCATTAATGAAAAAAAGTTTTAAATAGGCACAATATTAACCTAGACACACTGTAAGAGAAAATGTGGAGAAGTACAGTAAACCTATCAAAAAAGAAGATTTATGAGTAAAAAGTTGCCACAAAAAAAGTGAAAAATGTGAACATTTAGCCATAATTTAAAGATAAAGAAATCTCTGTGAAGAAAAAGGGAGGCTATAAAGCATATCGAAAAATTCATAGGTGAGGTGGAAAGACACTAATGAAAGAAAAGTCTTGAAAAAGATGCTAGAGGTAGAAAAATGGGAGTTGAAGACATAAATCTATTTTTATTTACAAAGACTATGAATGTGTACTTGGAAAACACAAGAATCAACTAAAAATAGTTTTAAATGAATAAGAATTCAATGGGGTGGTGTGGTAGATAATTATTGTGGAGAAATAAACATCATTCATATATTTAAGAAAATCATTTGGAAAGTATAATGAAAGAAATTAGCCATTTATAATAACAATAAAGATAAAATATCTATAAATTAACTTACTAATGAATATGCAAAAACTATGTACCATAAAGCACTCCTGAAAGGCACAAAATACAACTGAATAAAGAAAAGATAAAACCATAATTGGGTATGTCATTTTTGCTAACAGGCCAAGTGTCCGTCAATAGATGAATGGATAAAGAAGATGTGGATGGGATATTACTCAGCCATAAAAAAGGAATGAAATCTTGTCATTTGCAAGGACAAGGATAGAGCTAGAGAGTATTATGCTCAGCAAAACAGGTCAGAGAAAGACAAGTACCATGATTTCACTCATATGAGGAACTTAAGAAACAAAACAAATGAGCAAGGAGAAAAAGAGAGAGAGAAAGTGGCAAATCAAGAAACAGATTCTTAACTATAGAGAACAAGCTGGAGATGAGTTAGCTAGGTGATGGGGATTAAGGAGTGCATTTGCTATGATGAACACAGGTGATATAAGAAGTACTGAATATTGTACATCGAAAACCAATATTATACTGTATGTTAAGTAACTGGAATTTAAATAAAACTTAAAAAATAAAATATAAAAAATATTCATAATCTTAGATGGGAAAATTTTACATAATTTCTCTCTATGGGAAATTTAACCCTATTCCAATAATTTAATCTTTGTCTTTCCTTACAATGAGACAAACGTTCTACAGATCATATGAAAATTAAACAATCAAGGACTGGGGTGCCTGGGTGGTGCAGTCAGTTGAAGTGTCCAACTCTTGGTTTCAGCTTAGATTGTGATCTCAGGGTCATTAGATCAAGCTTCATGTTGGGCTCCATGCTTGGGCAGAGTTTGCTTAAGTCTCTCTCTTTCCTTCCCTCTCCCTTTCTCTCTCAAAAATAAACATTAAAAAAAATAGGAAAACTTCAATTATTAAACAATATTGTATTGATATACGAACTGACAAACAGAACCACTGGAGCAGGATAGAAAACAAACCCAACTACATACAAGAAATTAATACATGATAGAGGTGTTAGATCAGTAGGGAGAAAATAGATTATTCAAAAGATGGTGATGGAAAAGCAAGGAGGCATTTGGGGAAAAAGTTGGATACATCTTTCACAATGTGCACCTGAATATATTCTAAATAAATCAAAGATGAAATGTAAAAAAATGAAACCATACTAGAAGAAAATGAGAACATTCTTTTATAAATTTGTGGTGAAGATAGTCTTTTGAAATAGCACTCAAAATCCAGAGGCTATAAAGAAAAATATCAATAAATGTTACTACATTAAAAATTATGCATGGAAAAAATATAAAGAAAAGGGAAACAACTACAGATAAAGTGAAAAGATAACGTACAGGAAGAAATATTTGTGGACTCTTAAAACAGAATAACCTCCCTAGTACATAAAAAACACATAGAAATCAATGAGAAAAAGGCCAACTTCCCAGTAGCAAATTGGGCAAAAATATGAATAAAGAGTTAATTGGAAAAGAAGTGCAAATGGCTCCTAAACACACCCTTATTCATAAGACATGAAAAAAAATTTTAATTACATGAGATTATCACTTCTCTGCCCATTGCAACGGCCAGGACACTTACAAATAAAGTTTATGTCACACTTGTTGGTCTCATGTGGGAAACAAGCACTCTGCTTCACCAATATCAGGACGTAATCATCAGTAAAAGTCCCATGGAGGGCGGTTGGCAATATTTGTTAAAATCACTCATTTATATAGCTTTGACCCAGAAATACCTCTTCCGGGAAATTATCCAAGAGAGTCAAATGATATTTGTACAAAATTATGCATTACCGCATTTTTCAGAACAGTGAAGGATTAAAAACAACCTAAATGTCTATCATAAGGAAACAATTAAATACATCATTGTATCCACACAAATAAGGATGTTCTAGTCAGTAGTCCAAAAAGAGATAACAGGGAAACTTTCCGGTCAAGAAAGTTATCTGATAAAAAGCTCCGAGATAGGGGCAGCCCGCGTGGCTCAGCATTTTAGTAGCGCTGCCTTCAGCCCAGGGCATGATCCTGCAGACCCGGGATCGAGTCCCGCGATCGGCTCCCTGCATGGAGCCCGCTTCTCCCTCTGTCTGTGTCTCTGCCTCTCTCTCTCTGTGACTCTCATGAATAAATACATAAAATCTTATAAACATATATTTAAAAAAGCTCCAAGATACATTAAATTTAAAAAGCAAGACATAGTACAATATGCTTTCAAGACAAAGAGAACGTAAGAGTATATGTTCACATTTGCTCCCGTATCCAGAAAGAAACTCTAAAAGCTTCCAGAAAAGCCTAATTACAAGTGTGGCAGGAGGGAGAGAGCTGCTTGGCTGCCGTCCCTCCAAGTCTTTGCCCGAGCCTGTCGGCGCGCGGGGCCGCGACTTCCCAGCGCAGCCGCCTGGGAGGCCATGAAGACAGCTCCTCGCCCGCTGCACGTACTGACGCACCCCGAGCGCTGAGAACCGCGCACAAGGGCGAGCCCCGGGGTGACCGCGGGGGGAGACAGGGCTGCATCCCCGGGTGTGTTAATAATGCACTGACTTGAAAAATAAATTAAAAATAAAACAATGAAAGAGTGGAGAGTAGGAGGGCCTCAGATTTCTTTCTTTTTTTTTAAAGATTATTTTTATTATTCATGAAAGACACAGAGAGAGAGGCAGAGGGAGAAGCATGCCCCATGCAGGGAGCCCCACGTGGGACTCGATCCCAGGTCTCCAGGATCATGCTCCAGGCTGAAGGCAGGAGCTACACCACTGAGCCACCTGGGCTTCCCTGGACCTCAGATTTCTTTTTTCTCCATATCAGATTTTACGGAAACGTGTCCATTTCCATGACTACGTTTTGTTTACACGAGGGCTGAAAACGGTAGCTCGGAATCTCCCCAGGGCGCCGCCACATCCCCCACAGGAGAGCGGGCCGCCTGGCGCTTCGCCTCCTCAGGCCTGCGGAAGAGCCGCGCATGCGCACCTGCACGCACACACGCCTGCGCACCTGCAGCCGCACGCGGCCCTCGTCGGAGAGAGCGACTTGCCCATGCCGTCCTTGCGGCGCTTCGGATGGTTTCAGGCCTACAGCCTTTACCGCCTCTGCTTGCCAGACTTCCAGCTCTTTCTGTGGTCCTAGTCAATGAACGTTCATGGAGCCGCACATAAATATTGCGGATGTTGGAGGTTCAGAGACGAATGAGGTAGTGTCTGCGCCCTCTCGGGGTCCCTAATCCAGTCAGAGATTCAGGCGCCCAGGTCTCCACAACTGGTTAACCTAAGGTTTCCGTTCTCCGAGTCTGAATTGTTGTGCTGTGCTGAGGGAGCAGATGGCCACGACCTTGACAGGGAAGAGTCTTTTCTTGCCTCTCCAGCTTCTGGTGGCTCCCGGCTTCCTGGGCTTGCGGCAGCGGCGCTCCAGCCTCTGCCTCTCCCTCTGTGTGGTCACCTTCCAGTCTGTGTCTTTTCCTCTTCTGTCTGCGTCAGATTCCCCTCAGCCCTTTTCTGATGTAAGGACACTTGTCATTGGGTTTAGTTAGGGCCCTCCCAGATAATCCAGGAGGATCTTGAGATACTCAAATTGATTACATCAGCAAAGACTCTTTAAAATGACATCATATTCACAAATTCTGGGGGTTAGGTTGTGGGCCATCCAGTGGGGGGCGGCCACCATTCCATCCACTAATGTCCTCTTGCATGGTGTTCTCTCACTTTTCTTTAGCTTCCCGTTGTGCTTGTTCTCTGTCTGCATTAGGAGGCTGACTTGGGATCCAGCTCAGTCCAGCCACCAGCTAGCCGTGTGACCTGGGGTGTATTACCTAACTTTTCTCTGCCTGAGACCCCTGTCCAAGTGGGAAGTGGAAATTTAACAAGTTTGTTGTGCAAATTAAATGGGGCCTGGAATGTAAAGCTGTTAGCGCAGCTCAAAAGATGTGGGGAGTGATGATCTCATTGTGGTTAGCATCTGTGGTAGGATTTCAGCTTTTCAATGTGGGGTTTTACAAGGAAGCATTTATCATAGTCCTTCGGCCTTCATTTTCCCAGTGCCATAAGCGTTGGAGGCATGCTCCAATCTTGGAACAGTGGCTTGGCTTTGGAAGCCTTGCAGCTAACTGGCAGACAATTGGTAATTCACTATTTTAAGTTTAGGACACTGGCAGGAGGTCTGAGTTATGTTAATTTCAAAGCCCTCTGACAGGCTTCGGGGTTTTTTTTTTTTTTTTTTAAGTAGAGTTTGGCACTTATTCAAAGAGTCAAAAGAAGCTGTGTGGGGAGATATCTTGTTTAACATCTGTCATTTAACACCACTTGTACCCCAGGGGGAGAAAGGAGAGGGTGCCTGAGAGCTAAATTTAAGTCTAAGGATCTAAGCATTTTTAAAAGAAGGTAGATAACAGTTTCCTGTCAGGGAGAGACTGCTAAAAGAGAAAGTTTTGTTCAAGCTTTCTTTACTCTCTTCTTTACTCTCCCTAAAATCCAGGGAGAGTTATTTGTAGGTAAGTACATGTCTTAAATCCTGTCACCTTTAAAGTAAATATTCTCTTCAAAAGCAAGGAATGAAAAAGAAAAAAAAAAAACAAGGAATGTTTAAAACCTGTATTTCCTTTCCTTTTCCTTACAAGGAAAAGGTTTCTCTGATGAAACACTTCAGTCAAGTGAGCATGTCTATGGAGGTCCAATTTATAAAACAAAAATAATCTTATTGGGAGGGGTGATGGTTGAGAATCTACAGTAATACAATATTCCTCAGCAGGCAAAAGGTGGAATCCCCAAAACAGGCAAAATCCCCTCCCCAGGGTATCACCCTTAACTGGGGCACCTGTCTCCTCTGAGGAAGGGGCTGGAGGGCATTCGGACCAGCTGGAGCATGCCTGAAGCTTCGACTTGAAGGTCGGGTTGCTCATGTAAAGTTTTGTTCTGTAAATCACGTAAACGCAAAAAAAAGGCAATGAGATGTCAACTACATTGAATAGCTTAGGGTTCCAAGGATGAATGTGGGACAAAAATAAAACTAGACCCATTATTGATAACAACCATAGTGCATTCTGGAAGATTTGACTAGTGAAGTGGTTAAGAGCAGGGGGGCTAGGAGCTTAAGCTGCTGGTTCCTACCCCGAGCTTTGTGGGTCTGCCTGGTCCCTAGACCAGCCAGTAGCATCGGCAACACCTGGCAGCTTGGAAGTGCAGACTCTCAGCCCCATCCCAGACCTACTGAATCATAATCTGCATTTAGCACGAATGCCAGATGATTTGTATGTGTGTTAAAGATTGAGGAGCACTGATCTACTGTGGCAGACAGACCCTAGGGTGACCCTCAATCATTTTCACTTCCTGTTGTTTGCACATTTTCACTTCCTGTTGTTTGCACCTTTGTGTGATCCCTTCCTCTTGAATGAGAGTGGGACTTGTGACTTACTTCCCGCTGGCAGAAGGCAACAAAGGTGAAGAGATTTTGCAGATACAATTAATGTCTCACATTGGTTGATTCTGAGTTAAAAGGAAGAATACTCCTAGTAGGGCCCAACTTTATTAGGTGAACAGCCCTTAAAGGAGGGACTGATTCTTCCCTGAGGTGAGAGGCTCTCCTTGTGGGTTTGGTGATCTAAGTAGCCAAGGTACTAAGTACACAGCAAGATACTTCAGGTGGCCTCTAGGACCTAAAGGTGGCCAACAGCCAGCAAAGGGGGGGGCGGTCCTCTATCCTGCAGCTGCAAGGAGAGCATTTCAGTCAACCACTTGCATGAGCTTGGAAGCAGATTCTTCCCCAGCTGAGCCTGGGGATGGGCAAGCAGCCAGGCCGACATCTCCGACATCTCCGTGCAGACTTGCAAGCAAACTGTGAGAAAGGAACACTAGGGCATGCCTGGACTCTTGACTGATAGAAACTGTGAGTTAATAAATGTGTATTATCTCCAGCTGTTGAGTTCGTGCAGATTTGTTATACAGCAGGAGAAAACCAGTCCACCTAGGGCAACTTACTTACCTATTCTCTCTTCTTTGCCTAAATATAAAGAGGGGGTGAAAGTAGTATTAACCAGGGGTTATTGGGCAGATTAATGGGTAATATGTGTAAAGTACTTAAAACTGGACTTGGTAAACCATGGTTACTGCTAAAAAATTGTATTATTACAGTATATACCTGAGACAGAGAATTACATGATTATCATTCCCTGCTTTTGAAAACTGCTTTTTAATAGGATGCACAAAATGAATGACAGTCAAGGAATTATGTTGTATCTTGTGTATATATGGGCTTATGGGTCATCCCAAGTGTGTCTTTTGAATTTACTTCAGTGAAAATACAGCTCAATGCCGCTAGAGTCTACAATGCATCTTGTGTTACGTTTAGTCTCCTAAGAGACTCTGTCTAAGCACCTCCTGGTTATAACTTAAAGTGGAAAAACATGTACCTTATCTTCATTTTAAGACGGGTAAGTGGAGCTGTGGAAGACATTATTTGTCCAGGTTGTGGAGGAAATAGATGATGTAAACAGAATTGAAATCTTGCATCCTGATTCAAGCTCAGATTCTCAAAACCCCAAAAGCTGTTTGCTGTGTGGCACAAGACAGGCTCAGCTAGAGATGGGCTGTATTAAAAGGACCTTTCTCTCTTTTTTTTTTAATTTTATTTATTTATGATAGGCACACAGTGAGAGAGAGAGAAGCAGAGACATAGGCAGAGGGAGAAGCAGGCTCCATGCACTGGGAGCCCGACGTGGGATTCGATCCCGGGTCTCCAGGATCGCGCCCTGGGCCAAAGGCAGGCGCCAAACTGCTGCGCCACCCAGGGATCCCAAAAGGACCTTTCTCAATGCAGATTCCAACACTTGCTTCTTTCCTCTGTGTCTGCTCCTCCACACCAGCTGATCCTCTTTGACAGAAACTTTGTTTTGGGACTTACTGGCAAAATGTTACTTCTGACTGTGCACCATCCCACCCCAGGCAGGTGTAAACAATGCAGAAGCAGTAGCAGATTTCTGAGTGGCAGCATGGCTGCTATTATGACGGTAAAATTAGAATGGGAGATGAATTCTACCCTTCATTGAAACTTTTTTTTTAGCCTCTATGTAAAACAGGTGCACTGCAATTCCAAGCAGTTACTTGCTGAGCATCCCTGTCATTCTTTGTCAATGGCTCTGTTACCTTCCTTAAGTGACTGTACACTGTACTTAAAATACTCTTCAGGTTATTTTTAATGACAATGTTCTTTCAGGAGACTTTTATCTAGTAGCCACCTGTTACATTGCTCTTTGTTTTGAAGCTCAATATGCATTCAAGAGGGCTTTTTGTTCTACTCTAAGGTAAAGTCACTCATGCTTTGTTTTTGGCTAGTACCACAGATGAGATTATAAGTGAACTTCCATAAATCGTCCTCTGCTCACCCAATTCCACAACTGATTCTTCCCTCTGAAACCTCTTCTAAGTGATGAGATAAACAGGTTTATCTTCTTCAGTACATGTTTTATTTTTTCATTCCTTTATCAACTAAAGGTTTAGGTTTTGGTGCTAATGCTAATGTGTTAGTCTCATCTTATTCTACTGAGGAAGTTGCCTAGCTGTGACAACTGTACTATGTCCTCAGATATTCCTGATGATATGATAGAGTATATTTTTTCTTATCCATTAGTCAAGGTAATATGGTTTTGATACTTACAAGTCACATCTCAGTTAATATACAGGTATCTGTGTATGTGTGTATGTGTGTGTGTGTGTGTGTGTGTGTGTGTGTGTATGTCCTTCTATTTAAAAGTCCTTCTATTGAAAGTCCCTGGATTTCTTATTTACTCTAACCCTAAACTGCCAACATCATTCATTTTTTTTAAAGATTTTATTTATTTATTCATGAGAGACACAGAGAGAAAGAAAGGCAGAGACACAGGCAGAGGAAGAAGCAGGCTCCATGCAGGGAGCCTGACGTGGGACTCCATCTTGGGTCTCCAGGATCACGCCCTGGGCTGAAGGCAGCTCTAAACCACTAAGCCATCTGGGCTGCCCATCATTCATTTTTTAATTGTGGTAAAACCAACAAACATAAGAGTATATTTCTGACTCATTCAAAGATATTTGGCTTAGGGACAGTGAAAAATATTGAGCCTAAACTTTCCTTTAGAATATTCTCTAAATAACACCAGTACAATATGCTAATAATAATGAGAAGGAGGGTGGCAGTAGTTATAACTTTCAAATCTGAATCCAGCTAAGTATGTGCATTTTTAATGACTGTGTCAGGAAAGTTACATGACAAAAATTCTTTAAGAATCTTTCAAAGACAATACTAGAGAGTAGTAATTACGATATTTTTAGATGATAGATTCCTTCCTTCAGGAAGCTTTCACAATCACTGTTTTCATGATATCTTGACTGAAGGTGGGAAAGATTGTTTCACACAAGGAAAACAATGCAGTTAACTACATAATTGCATAAGAAACACAGCAGGTACAAAATTAAGATCATCTGATATTTGTTTTCTGTTGTGTCTTAGACCATTTAGAGAGAGGCACAGGCTATATGCAGGGATGATGGGATGCAGGTGTATGCAGAGACAGCACCACAGCTAGAATGTTGAAATACTCGTGCAAGCCACACTGGTGCCCAATGCCGGCCTCTGCCCAGGAACATCTAGACACCTGAATCCATCACCTCAAGGGTTAACACCTGGCACATAGTGGGACCTTCAAGCCCCAGCATTCATTCAGGGCTCAGGCTGTCCCAGTGCTTCAATGTTTTGAGGGTTACCCATGGGTAAATTTGATTAGGAAGTAATTGTGATGCTCAGTGAAGTTTCAGTGATTCACGTGGCCGTAAGCTGTCTTAAAAAGGATCGTGGTACATCTTCTTTCTGTTGTGATGTGCTTCATTCCATTTTCCTCTCAAACTCAGAAGTGTCAACTAACCTGCCTCTGCTCTGTGGAGTTCCAACCTGAAAAGCCGCTTCATGGAATCTGATATTTGGAAATCCGAATACCTTAATGGAGCTGCTGAACTACTCTTGCAGAGGAAAGACAGAGAAGTGGTATCCTTCCCTCTGCGTTAAAGTGGTCATCTGAGGTGAGGAAAAGTATGATCAGAATGACTCCTTGGAGGATGCTAGGATTTGGTTTCCCATGGCTGCAAATATAGCTAGTTATCATAAGCCAGCCTCTAACACCTAGGAATGAAGAGTTTTTGATCTTCACTGGAAGATAAACAAAGACACTGTCTGAAGTGTGTTAGGTAACCCTCTAGGAGTTGTTTTTCTTTAAGTGAGGGAGGACAAGTAACTGATGTTTGAAATACCTACAAATGAACCACTTTTGTGTTTCTGCCACAATGATGATATGACAAGGTTAAAGCAACAGTTCATGTAGTCAAGATCCACTGCAAATTTCCAACATTATCTAATGTCTCCAATGTCAAGACTAGTTCTTAGAGAAGGAGACTAAAGACTAAATATTCAGGTATTACTGTCTGCCTCCAAGGCTATTTAGAAATGCTATGTTAGGTTAGTCTTAACCTTTATGCCATGTAGAGTCAAACTGCTTATTCCCCTTTTATCACCTTAACTCATTTGCGTTCCTAAGCTCATTTTTCCAAATAAAACTTTCTTCTAGTTACTCATGGCTGAGCCACATCAACAGGACTCGTATATTGCTGACTGATGACCACTAGCTTTATTTTGCTTTTCCCGGGGCCACTTATACTCTGATTGGGATGAAATGTACACTCCCATTAGTTTTCCCTCCCTACTCAATGGCTTTCCAGGTCAGTTACTGAATGCTGTTGGTGAAATGTCCTGTTTTCTGATACAGTGACAGACCCAAAGATCATAGCCTGATTCTTCAGTCACTGGCTGGACAGTGTGATCTCATTTCTCCCTCTTGTTACAGTCTCCCTCTGGGCTTGCCTTTCACAAACAACTCAGTTGCATTTTACACCAAATGTACAACTGAGTTGCTTGACCTTTCTATTCTGCAGTCTCTCAGGACAAGTCAAGCTATCAGCTACCTCCTTTCACATTTCATAGCAACAGGCAGAACATATTCTTACTCACTACTTTCCTATCTACCAACTGTTCTGCTCAGCAGGCAGCTGTGTTATGGTTGGGAAAGGTAGCATTCTAACAGACCTAATATTTATTTAACCAAAGAGACCTCTGGGGCTAACCTACAATTATAGGGATCCTCAATCAAACATTGTCTGTACACACATTGTATCTTAAGCATGTCAAGAACTTGTGATTAGAAACTCTGATAGAGGGGAATTAGACTCACTCAAGCTCCCGAATGCCTTTGGGACTCTCAGCTTATACTTGGGACATTCATGAAATAAGGAAGGAAAACAGCAGTGCACTGAATGTTGTAATTCAAGATATAAACCAAGATCTGTGTTAGAGGCAAGTTTCTATGGTTAAATTAATATTTTTAGTACATTTAAGTGAAAGTAGCCTTTTATTTTAAAGTGACTAGACATAGACTTA
The DNA here is from genome assembly GCF_018345385.1 of Vulpes lagopus. Lineage (NCBI taxonomy): Eukaryota > Metazoa > Chordata > Mammalia > Carnivora > Canidae > Vulpes > Vulpes lagopus. The sequence continues at coordinate 30,739,436 of NC_054832.1, read as the reverse complement.
AATTGGAAAAGTGTGTAAATAAAATCAAAATTTTATTTTCTTTAAGAAAGGATAAACCACAAACTTACCATAGTTTAGTCCCTTCTAGGGTCTAAAGTATAAAAAATTGGGGGACAGTTTTTTTTTTTTACTGTATTTAAGTTTCTCAGTTTTTCTTCCTCAGAAGTCAACGTATTTCTTAACCCAGCTTTCTATATCCTCAGAATTTTCCTAGATGATCCGTATATCAATCCAGTGTAATCCATAGCTTTCCCACTTTATCTAGTACCCTGATCTGAGGCTCACTTCTCTGTCTATAACTTGCCTCCACGCCTGTCCTTTGCTCCTTTGTTCAATCATTTCCTGCTACTCTTTGACCTCTCTTCTATCTTTCTATTTGTATTTATCGAAGGAAATGTGTTCCTAAAGAGCAGAAGCCATGCAACATCTGCTATAACAATATTGGACATCTCTAAAACATGAGTGCTGGTGGTATCAATAATATCGCTGAGTTTGCTTATTTTGAAGGCAAAAGCAAAAGATTTAGCTCTTGAAACACTCATTCTTGAGCTGTTTGTTGGATCACAGCCACCATGCCAGAAGCACCATAAGCCATGAGGATTGGCCATGTGCAGAGACTTTAATCAATAGTGTCAGCTGAGCTCCCAGTCAATAGCCAGTTATCTAAGTGAGGTCTTGGATCTTTAGCTTAGTTGGGTCTTTAGACCACTCCAGCCCCGCAGCCATATAATTTCACCTACATGAGAGACACTAAATGAGAACATCCCAGATGACCCTGGTCAACCTAGAGAATTGTTTTATAGGTGGCAAAAAGTATCTCACTTTTGGGTAAAGATCACCTGAAGGTTACAGTTTTGTTAAGACTACTATAGTCCCTTTCAAGTAGATTAGGAGTCTTTTAAGAATCTTAAAAGCCGTGTCTTACCTACAGTTGCCAGATAAAGTACAGGACATAACATTTGGCAGTACTTACACTAAAAATTTATTCATGTTCGTATGAAAATCAAATTTAACCAGTATTTTACTTTATTTGCTAAACTTGGCAATCAGGCATACCCTGAATCTACCCAACAAAGAAAGGGCTGATCTCAAAGAGGCCTTTTATATTCCCTATCCATACTTCACTCCTTGGCCCTTTATTAGATGATATGGGAAATAGATTCCCTAGATTAGTCAAATCTACTTATTAAAATGCTTTAAACCTTTCCCCAAGATCCTCTGAGCAAATATTCATTCCCAACACTTCCAAAATGTTAGAGAATATGTAACTCAATCCCTCAAAGCAAATCCAAAAGCAAACTAGAAGTTGGACTTTGGAAAAATCAAATGCAAATCAAAACATGATTGAATAAAACAAAGCATTACTTGTTTTGATTTATCTCTTAAGGCTACAGGAAGGAAAAAAAAAACAAAGAATTTGGATGATTTTCAGCAACAAATACAATCTTCAAGTTGATGGAAAAATAGTACCAACACCATTTAATTTTTGGATATTGTTTCATAGTTTACAAAAAACTTTCAGATTATTTCATTTGAATTTCACAAGAAACGTGAAGTGAAAAAGTGATAGATCATTTATGAATCCTATGGACCTTAACAGACACTGCCACTGAAACTGTTGTACCTTACTGCAGAGCTCCTTAAATTATCACATAGAGGTCTATGTACTCTTAGATAAATTCTAACAAGCTGTTTGTTACTCCTTCTAGCACAGGTTGGAAACTGCAATGAGAAAGATACCTTTATAGCATTAAGAAGCTAGTTGACCCTCTGGAAGACACAGCAGACACAACTCCAATTCTGTTAGAGTTTGAAGACCTCTTAATACATTAGCTAAAAATCCATTCAAACCCCAGTAAATTCTAAGACCTGAGACTGCCGATTTTTGACATGCTAATTTAGTTGATATTTTTATCTGTGGCCCATATACCTATGTTAAGCTACTAAATAAAATAATGCACTTTAGAAAAATGTGTCAAAGTAATACATAATTTAAACAAGTAGCTAGAAAAATGTCCTACATCAACTATCTTATTCTATGACAATCTTAAGTTAGAATTATGTTGTGGCACTAAAAGGCAATTGAATGTATAAAGCAATGCAAGTCATTCATTCCTACCCTCATAGGTTTTCTGCAAATTGTATTGTTGACATCAATAACATTGTTAGCAATTTCTACAGGATATGCTGATATCAGTTGGAAGTCTGAGGGAACAATTCCAAAATAAACCCAAACAACATAAATTAAAGCAACCAGAATGTTTTTTCAGTGGATTAGAGGTTCTCCTCCTATAAAGATGGGCTACCATAAAATTCATTCTTCAAAGGTCTTGGAGCAAGCAGCTCTCATATCTTTATCTGTTTTCACATGTATAATAGATGAGGCTTAAAAAAAATCTGGATGCAAATTTAAGCAAAGTTTACCATAATGGCATCAAAGTCAATATGGATGTGGATATAGTACTTACTCTCTCTGCATTTTCTCTTTCTATCTTCCTTATTCAAAATTTATCTGTCAATAAAATGAGAAGATAAATTGTTAAGATTTATGGGATTATAATTCACATTACCACCACAATGTACTTGCTGGTATTGCCATGTAAGAACAGGAAACAACATAGGTTTGTCTGTTAGGTGTAGTGGACAAATGCTTTTTCTGACATTCCACGTTGTTGCATGAAGTTGACTGATCTTTGTTTTGTCTGCTTGGTTCTCATTTTTCTTTCTAGAACCAGCATCTCATTTTGTATTTCAGCAATCATCTTGCTCTCTGCCCACATCATTGAGTATGACCCACTACCTGCCCCATTCCTCCTCTCCAGGGGAGTGATTGATCTAACAAATCAACATATTTTATCTTCCCACCCCCAACCCAGAGGCAGAAATGGAGAAGTGACCCCAGTGATACAGTGAGATTCAATCCCAGAGTTTTTTAGGATACTGGGAAGGAAAGGTTTAATTTCTGTTGGTGTTGCTAAGTGATAGGGTGAGCTGTTTTGTTACTTCATGGGGAGAGCCTACCTGGGAAGGAACTCACCATAAAGGAAAGCAAAGAAGGCTAAGAGAGTAAAAGTCCACGTGACACTGTTTTAGCATCTTGCTCAAGCCATATCTGAAGATGTTACTACTCTAAGACTCTTCAGTTATGTTAACTAATAAATTCCTTTTCTTATTTAGGCCACTTTGAACTGGAATTTTATCATGTAAAATTAATCAAAATCCAGAATTAAAATTCAAGCTAGCAAGAGTGATTACAGAAGAAAAAACATGATTCTGTTTTAATTCAAGAAAAAAATGCACAAACTTGAATTCCTTCACTGAAATTATGTATTACTCATTTTTGCCACTCACCTCATAAGACTGTGAAGTATTTGTGAGGGAGAACGTGAGTGTAGACCATTATTTGTCCTTTCCATGTTTTTTTTTTTTTTTTAAGATTTTATTTATTTATTCACTATAGTCACACAGAGAGAGAGAGAGAGGCAGAGACAGGCAGAGGGAGAAGCAGGCTCCATGCACCGGGAGCCCGACGTGGGATTCGATCCCGGGTCTCCAGGATCGCGCCCCGGGCCAAAGGCAGGCGCCAAACCGCTGCGCCACCCAGGGATCCCCTTTCCACGTTTTTAATTAAATGAAGAAACTTCCTACACCTAGAATGTCTTATGGCCTAGCGTCATAAAAAGCAATTGGTCACTATCATTCATGAGAAATCCCATCACAAAGTACAACAAAACACTAAACCTAACAGATAACATCTGTTTGAAATACACAATATGATACAGCCAAAGCAAAGAGTTCTTGAATTGGATTTAGTGCAGTCAACCCACATAGGTATCAAAAACTGGAAAATAAGATGCCTTATTTTACCTTTAAATGCTTCTGATCAGGGCAGCCCGGGTGGCTCAGCGGTTTAACGCCACCTTCAGCCCAGGGCCTGCCTGATCCTGGAGACCCGGGATCGAGTCCCACATCAGGTTCCCTGCATGGAGCCTGCTTCTCTCTCTGCCTGTGTCTCTGCCTCTCTCTCTCTCTCTGTCTCTCATAAATAAATAAATAAAATTAAAAAAAATAAATGCTTCTGATCAGCTAGTTCAAAAGTTATATCATGGAGAAGATGTCTTTTAATTAATGACTCTAATAGCCAAGCACTATGGTAAATCTTTGCAAAGAGCATATTATTAGCTACAAGATTGTTCTTCCAGTGGGGTTAGGGAGACAAGTATTTAAATCTCTCAAAGGGGGAGGATTGCATTCAGTTTTCTGCCAAATAACTTGTCCTTCAGAGTTAATAGGGATCTACTTAAATATTATACAATAAATCTTAGTGATCACATATGAGGCTAGCAACACGGAGCTAATGAGCTTGAACTTGCAGGGGAAAGATTGGCCTTGCCTCTTACTCCTAAGAAGGACCCTGTCTGAAAAAGAGTTCCTCCTTTCTCACTGCTTTCACAAGTCATGTGCGGCCATCTTACTCACATACATCCAGGTCTAGATGTACTTCCTTCCAGGACAGGAAATGAATAGTTTCTCTGGCAAATTAAGTCCGCTTTACCTTAGATTGGGCTCTCTTTTGAATTCTAATCAGAAGTTATTTTTGATTATCACAGGCATCCTTTTCAGGGATTCTTTTATCTTTAGTCTCTGGCTTTCAACCCACCAAAATCAATGTATGTGTGCACATGTGCATGTGTATGAGTGTGAAAAATAAGTGGCTACTTTTAAATATAAGAGTGGCTCTTTGCCATATATCCCAGATTTGAGTCCTGATGAGCTTCTGGAAGGAAAGGAATTTCACAGCACTAGAGGTTAATTGTAGTGAGGGATGAAGGACATAATTGGATGACTTGCTTTATGGATCAACAAAAGAGTGTGCGTTTACTTGGTCAATGCCAGAGAAAACAATCTCTGATTTACTTTATAGTCCCCATTGTATTTGATAAAATGGGCTTGTGTGGTGACAATGGACATGGATTCTGTAGTCAGAGAAGTTTTAAATCCAAACTTAGCATCTTATTAGTTATATGACTTTAGGTGACTTTCTGAACATCTCTGTGCCTTGGTTTCCTTATTTGTAAAATGGAAAGATAATGAGAGGGCTGAAAAGTATATTCAGTGTCGTTGGTGACATGCTTAGCACCCAAGGCACCCAATAGTTCATTGTTAGGCTCTGATCCTACCGAAAGTGGTCAATACCTGTCTGTCTCCTGATTCAGTTCCTCAGTGGCAGGTGGAGGGTCATATGAAAACCTTGGCAGTTTTTACTGAACTGAGAATCTGGATTGTGATGGCATCTAAATTCTAAGTTAGAATGAAATTACCAGCTCACTGTATTCTCTCCTTTTCTCTTACATTTTGTGGTTGAGGCCCACTTGAGGGTTAGGATCCACTTCCTGAATTTTTACACTATTGATTTAGAACTGAGTATTTCCAATCCTTTCGATAACAAACTGATGTCTGTTTTTTGAGCCAAACCTGCCAACTGTAGAATAAAAAGAATGATTCTGAGAGGTTTCAAATTATCTCTCATTTACACAGAAACCAATTTTGGAGAGCTGGAGGTTACTTGGAACCATACTTCTTCCCTCTAGCAGAACTAGACTGAAAACTTTTTAGAAAATGAATACATGTTTGTTTTTGTGTTATTGTTTTTAAATCTTGATTATCTGGTAAATCTAATAGTGTCATTGCCAAGAAAGAATATATATTACTTAAGATCTTTCTACTGATTTTTTTCCTTCTTTGTATGTGATCTAATTTTGATTTTCCAAGCCTGATATTTCCCATGTCTATAATCCACAGCAGAAGGTCTTCCAAAAGCTATCTTTGGTTTGCTGGATTCCATGTGTGTTGTGAAGATTTTGTTCTGCCTTTATTCACCCAGTAAATGCCATTTATTAATACCTTTTTAAAGGATTTCAGTTACCTTAAACCTTTCTATTAGTTGGCTCATTAAAACTATGTAGTAGGGAAAATTTGAAACACAGGCAAAAGTAGAGATTATAGTATCATAAGTCCTGTGTACACTGAGTCTCTGTCAACCAGGCTCAACAATCATGAGCTAATGGCTAAACTTGTCTAACCTCATATATCCCCACTTTCCTTCCATTGTCAGATGATGTTGAAATAAACTACTAGACAGTGTATCATTTTATTAATATTTCAGCCCTGCTTGTTGTCTTTCTAGAAGATTATTTTTAATATATCCCTAACACTAAGATCACACCTAAACAATAAATCATCACTTCTTAACATCATGATCAGTTAGTTAGGGCTCAAATTCTACCCAATAAGTCTGCTTTCAGCTGCATAAAACTGCAGTTTCTTTTTCCAGATGAGGTGTCCAGAGTAAATTGCTACTATCTCTGATCGCCGCTGGATGGCCACCCTGTGCCCTCCAAGATTCTTCAGTGACCAGGTTGATTCCTTTTACTCAGAACTAGAGGTATTCCCTGGGGGCATGTGTGCCAAGGCCCAGCAGAGCTTCCTGCTCTGAGAAACAGGGGAGGGAAGAGCCCAAAAACTGACATATATCCATGAGACTCAGAGCTCATGAGAATGGCTAAAAGTGGGAATCAGAGAAAGCTTTCTCTTCACCCAGTGGTAACCTGAAGGATGCAGAGGTGTGGCAGGGGCCCTAATTACAGATGGGGGAGACTGCACTGTTTACAGCCTGCATCCACACAATCTCTCCCCACCCCCACATCATGCAACCTAGGAGTAGGGGGTGAAGGAGAGAGGCTGGAATGATATCTGTCATTCCAGAATATCATTCCCAGTCAATACCCAAGGGGATAGTGAGGATAAAGCAGTATGGAAGGATGGGCCATCTCACTAACATTCCCCTCTCCAAAGTCCATCCCAGGTAATGCTGTGCCCAGGTAATGCTGTGCCCAGAGAACAACATGGACAGATGGGCATATCCCACTAAAGTCCCTGATCAAGTCTATCTATTAGCATTCCAGCAGGGTGGTACCAGGAGTCAGGTGGTGGGGAAGGACCTGGAAACTGTGGTGTTCACCATACCTCAGCAATAGTAGGCCCCCGCTGGGAGAGGGTAGCAACTTCCTAGCAACCTTTGGTAGGAACTGCAGAAAGATGGAGCAGAGAGACAGTCACTGGCTCTGCTGTCGGGGTCACCTCTAGGCTGTGTGGCCAGAATAGATCAGCACCTGGGTTATCTGGGCAGGGACAGTGCTTCACTCAAGGAAGAGATGCATACTGGTTTTGGGGTAAGTGGTTTCATGGTGCTTAGGGTGGTGCTTTCCTTGTTCCCAGAATAACTGATTTAATATGGCTACACCACACGATCACCAAGAAGAAGGAAGACCTCCACCTCTCTCTCCAGCCTGAGTGTTCAGGACTCTCTACCTCTCTATCCCATCCATGGGCAGCTTCTACCTCTTCCTCAAAAGCGGATAGCTCTGCTGACTACTGGCCTTCAACGTTCTTCCTCTGTTTGGAACACTCATTCTTTTCCATGTCCTATCCCCACTCCTTCCTCAGGTCTCAGCTTAAATCCCCCTTGGCTCTGTCAAGCCCCCTTCCCACAACCCCTACCCCCATAGGTGAGAGGCTGCCACCATACGCTCCTGGAGTGCTTGTTCATTGTCTATCTTCTCTGTTGAATTGTTAACATCTTAAAAGGCAAGGATCATTCCTATTTTGCCATCCCTTTATTCTCAATGCCTGCTACAATGCCTGACACAGTAGGTTCTTAATATATATTTATTGCCTGACCGATTTCAGTTTACAGTATGCTTAGGGAACAGGTTTGAGCCAAAGTTATGAGCTAGTTTACAATCATTAATACAGGGCCTGCTTTATTAGGGATGAGACTGTAACAGGATTGCAAACATTTTTGCTGATGGAAAGGGGAGTAAGGAGCAGAAGAGTGGGCCATGGGCCATTCCCCATACGGAACTAACCTGTGCTATTGACAGAGCCTGTGCTCCATCATGGCCAGTGGCTCTAAAACAGAAAACAGGACAAGCCCTCCTATCACTGCTCCCTGCTCTGGGAGGCCATGCCAGGTCCCTCTGGTGCTGGGAGAGTCATCTGACATCTTAGAACCCAGGACCTGGGAGCCCCAGCTGACAGCCACCTCCATATGCTAGAGTGTAGAATTCTGGTGGTGTGGAGAGGCCATTCTAAGGACTTCCCGTTAGCCTTTCATTGAAATCAGGGCTCCTGTACACACAGCTGTAAATAAAAAATGATATGGCCCCTGCCAGAAATCATTAACAATAGAATTCAGCCTCTGGTTAAACAATTCTCATTGAAGAACAGCAACAAAAGGTTTTTTGTATTTTGTTCTGAAACCTGATTTCCTGAAATTTCCATCCAAGGGTTCTCATTCTATGTAACAGACCCTGAACTATGTGGAGAGAGCTTCAGGTTGTGACCATAGAGTATTATCTATAATATAACTGAGATACTGCCTTGAACTAATCTAAAAGGAGAATAGGAATTATTAATTATTTTGAAGGAGAAGTAAGGATGTTTTTCTCTAATTATATAGTGATTATTAATTACAGGGAGTATATTTATAAAAACCACCTAAAATAGAACTCTGCTAAAAATAACTCATCTTTCCCATTCCCAAATACTGCTTCCATAGGCTATTAATTCATGTGGCAGCCAGACATTATAAATGTACATTAAAGAAAAATCCAGTTTTAAAAGTCTCTGTCCTGCAAAAAAGACCCAGCCGACTTTACTGATGGTCAGAAAGAAATGTCACCCAAATTCTTAGCTGTTCTGCTCTAGACTAGAACCTTGGAGCATCTGTTCTATTACTTTATTAATTTGGGTTGATATCATGACAGTGGTTTAAGTTTTGCTCTTGGCTGAATTTCTCATTTTCAAATTGTTGTCAGTTGAATTCATGTGCTGGATGATTCGCAGGATATAAACAACCAGCTCAGTTGCTTTGTTTGGTTCTTAAATCACTTCCCTATTTTTAGATCATTACCATATTTGAGAAGAATAGGTTACCTTTGAAGTCTTGTGCACATGGCAGCCTGAGGTGTCAGCAATTAAGGCTAAATAGCTAACTCGAATTCATTTGATGGCTAGAAGTATGGGACTAGTTGTGTATGACATCTAACTCAGTGAGTTTTTCCCCCCCTGAGAATACATCCCATTTAATAGCTTTAGCCCAAACAAGTTTAGCGATATATGAAGCCCCTGCCCTTCTTACCTAGTAAGGGACTATATGGTGACATCCCCTTCCTGCCCACTGGTCTGTGCTCTGTAACTTGAAGCTACCTGCAACTGGTTGTGTTGGTATATGATCTCCTCAGAAGCTGTGCCATGTCCTTACAAGTAAAGCTGCAGTGCCCAACTCTCTTTAGCACCATTCCAAGTCAGTTTGCCAGGAAAAACGATTGACTCATGGAAAGAGACTTTATGTTAAAAGCAAAAGACAGTACCAAAAGTTTATCCAAGAAGGTCCTTACACACAAATCACTTTGAAATGAATATTTGTATCTCGGACACTGTGTGTTCCATGTACTGAAAATATAAAGACCTGTGGAAATGACACATACCCTACCAGTGTATACTTCTTAATTGAACATTTCTGTATCCTACAATAGTGAGTTTATCCTTATAAGAGGGCTTTTTGTCCTCCAAGATATCGCTGGGATAGAATGTTAGTTCTCAACCACGAATGATTTTGTCTCTTAGGGGACCTTTGGCAGTGTCTGTCTCAGCTGGAGGCTTGCTACTGGCATCTAGTGGGTGGAGGTGAGGATGCTGCTAAAAATCCTGCAATACACAGGATGGCCCTGCATAATAGAATTATCTGGCCCAAAATGTCAATAATGCCAAAGTTGAGAACCCCTGGGTTAGAGAACTTATTTCTAATTGATTTAAATTTTCTCCCTATTGACCTCAACATTATTTACTGTTTTAAATCATTTTCTTCTTTTTTAGATCATTTTCTTGAGTCTAAGAATGACTAAATTTAGTACAGAATTTTATCAAAATTCCCTACAGTACATCCAAGATGAGTTGATATTACAAGTGTAACAAACATAATACACATTATGAGTTTATTCCTAGGTGAGACTGTGTCTCCATGTCTTTTGCATACTTAATGAGGAAAGACTGAAAAGGAATAAGGTATTAGTTTTCTACTGTTGCCATAGCATGTTACCACAAGCTTAGTGGCTTAAAAAACACAGATTTATTGTCTTATAGGCTGGAGGTCAGAAGCCTAACATAGGTCTCACTGGAGTAAAGTCAAGGTGTTGGCAAAGCTGCATTTCTTACCAAGGCTCTAGGGGAGAACCCATTTCCTTGCCTCTTCCAACTTCTGTAGGCTGACCACATTCCTTTGCTTGTGGGAGGGAATGAAGGGTGTGCACTTTACACCACGGAGCTGGTTAGAACAGGTGCTGGGGTGAGGGGACAGAGCTCCTTGAGTGTGAGACACACAAGTGGGTGGGGGCTGGAGATCCTGAAAGCCACCCGGGGAACTCAGCCACCCTGTGTTTTCCAACACAGCTTGAATGTCAAAGTGAGAAGACTCAAATGCAGAAACATAACAAAACAAGTTATGTTGCAAGTCTCTGCCCTCTCTTCTGTAGTCACGTCCACCTCTCAATATAGCTGGGGAAGTTTCTCTACGAGTAAGGACCTTGGTAATTACATTGAGCCTGTCCATCTAATCCAGGATAATTTGCCCATTTCAACGTTTTACTTAATCACATTTGCAAAGTTTTTTTTGCCATTTAAGGTAACAAACACATTCAAAGGTTCCAGGGATTAGGAGTAGACATCTTTGGAAGACATTATCCTACCCATCACAGAATTGTGCTAATTTTGGCAACAGCTCACTTCCGTTGGGTCTTATAAATTGGAGACCAGCTAAAGAACATGAACTTTGGGAAACATGCTTATCAGCCATCACAGAATTGTCTTGTAAGCAGCTAGCCACAACCTGGTAGATAGGAATAGGTTTGCATCTGAAGGAAACGTGCATTTCCTTTGTCAGCCGTTCTGGAAAGCAGTCACTCCTGAGTGAGCTTTAGAACAGGGTGAGGAAAATACTTCCTTCTCTTTCTGAAGCCTCGGCTCCCTTTGGTCTAGATATGGAGTTGTGAGGTACCTGGAGCATGAACAGTGGTTGGGTATAGGATAAACCCTTAGCTTTGAGCAAATGGCATGGGATAGAGGACGTGATGTAAACCTGTTTTGCAAAGGACCTATAAGAAGCCAAGAACTGTGCAGTATCTTTGAATTATTCTTAAAATAGTCTCATTATGATTTTTAAAATACTAGCTAATTTCTACAGCATTGTGACAAGTAAAGGGGAAGGGCTTGTGGCACACCTGGAGATGGCTCTCCTGGGATGAAAAGAAGCAGCTTATAGGGTCAAGAATCAGATGAGTGGTCAAGGGAGGATTTGGGGAACATACAAAATGCTGAGATACTCAGAAGCTGTTAGAAGAAGAAAACATATGCTAGAGACTGAATCTACACCCCACCCCCAGAATCTGTTATGTTGAAATCCTGACTCCTACAGACGTACAGATCTTGCTCAATTTGTAATAGGGTTATATCCCAATAAATCCATCACAAGTTGAAAATAAATATGAGTTGAAAATGCATTTAATGCAGCTAGCCTACCAAACATCACAACTTAGCATAGCCAACTTTAGACTTGCTCAGAACACTTACATCAGCCTACAGTTGGGTAAAATCAGCTAACACAAAGTCTATTTTATAACAAAATGTTGAATATCTCATATAATTTACTAAAGACTGTATTGAATGTGGAAAACAGAATGGTGGCATGGGTACAAAATGGTTGTAAGTGTATTAGTAGTTTACCCTCGTGATCACGTGGCTGACTGGGACCTTTCTGCATTTGAGTCTTCTCACTTTGACATTCAAGCTGTGTTGGAAAACACAGGGTGGCTGAGTTCCCCGGGTGGCTTTCAGGATCTCCAGCCCCCACCCACTTGTGTGTCTCACACTCAAGGAGCTCTGTCCCCTCACCCCAGCACCTGTTCTAACCAGCTCCGTGGTGTAAAGTGCACACCCTTCATTCCCTCCCACCAGCACTGCAGCCAGTCTAAGCTACAGATTTTAAGAGATGTTTCCAGGACTTTGGGAACTCACTGAAGACAGTGATGATTATTTTGGATGCTATGATCTATATTTATAGAAAGATTTCTGGACCACTCAAGTTCCTTGACCGAAATCAGGAACATCTTGGGATTTATTAAATTCTAGCACAGAAGATAGCACAGATATCAGAATATTGTGTGGAAGTGATGCTTTTACTTTGGTCTGTTTTCATTGATGTATGCAACCAGTTTCCAATAAAGTGCTAGAATGAGGGGAAAAAAATACCCTCTAGCATGGAGAGAGAGGGTCCTGTAGCATATTGCTAGCCTGGGAAAAGATCCAAATTCAAAATTCCAGGTATGTTTCCCCATCATTTTCACACTGTGGTAAAGTTGAAAAATTGTAAGTCAAATCATCAAAAGTCAGAGACCATCTGTAGTAATAGAAGGTGGGGCCTTTGGAAGGTGATTAGGTCATGAAAGCAGAACTCTCATGAACAGGATTGATGCCCTTATCAAAGAGGCCCCAGAGAGCTCCCTCACCCCCTTGCTTCATGTGAGGACACAGAGAAAAGACAGTAGGCTGTGAGCCAGGAGGAGTGGCTCTCAGAAGACACTGAATCTGCCAATGCCCTGATCTTGGACTTCAAGCCTCCAAGATTCTGAAAAATAAATTCCTGTTGTATATTTATAAACCATTTATTCTGTGGTTTTCTGTTATAGAGGCTAAGATAACCTAGAAAAGTTGCACACCAAAAGGGTAAGAGGGTTCCAACTATAATAGTTTGAATATAAAAATGGGAAATGTGACCTCCCAGGTGCTGAAGCTTGGCATATTTGTATAAAAATCTGCTTTACAGTAACCAGCACAAGATTAGAGAGCATTTTGGCATAAATATGACATTTTTCATTCACATAAAATTCTCTTACATCACAAGATTGAACAATATAGTACTGTGGAGATGATACCAAGTTTTTTTTGTTTTGTTTTGTTTTTTTGTTTTTTGGGTTTTTTTTGCAGGTATGGATTGAGATAGGTCTTGTAGAATGAACCTTGGAATTTTCATATGAAGATTGGCTTTTGTGTCTCGTGTCTTTGCTCTGTACCTTGTGCCTGAATAAGCTCATCCACTCCTAGCTTTATCCACTATCACATGTTTGGTTCTGGCTGGGATACTTAAACACTATCTTTCTTCCCTGTTGGAAACCATAGCTCCTGCCCTCAAAGAACTGAGTGTAGCATGTTTATTTCCCCTTTGTAGCCACAGATACCCAGCACCATGCCTTGGAAAATTTATTGATTTATTTATTTTTTGCTAAATAACCATGAAAGTTACTATTCTCACTAACCAGCTGAGACCTTAGTCACCTCACTTTATTGAGCCTCAGTTTCTTCACCCAAAATGAAGAGTATGGAAATTTAAGTCTAAGGTAATTTCTGACTCTAATATTTTATATTTCTTTCATTGTGTAAAGTGTTGCTTCAACCAGTGATGGTTTTTCCTACTCTTTTCTTTTTGAAAAGTAGAAATGTCTTCTGGTAAAGTGTCAGATATTTCAACTGACAGCTAACTAAGCTGGTAGGATGTCTTGAGATATATACACACACACACGTTTGGTTCTTTCCATACTTATCAGTTCCTGCTATGTCTATACAATATAAAATGCATTGAAAATTAATTCCATCTCTGTGCTTTGTCAGGCAGAATCAAATAAAGGAGTTTCTGGGTTCTACCTAAGAGATTTGGCCAAAATGATGCATGGGATGAGGCCCCAATCTTTTATCATTTCCTTCTACCTTGCAGTCTCCTTAAGCTTCTTAGATTTGTGTATCTGGCTCTAGAGAGTCCATTGTCCTGGTCTGAACCCCTTGGATCTCCAACTATCCCACTTATCCTTCAAAGGAAATGCTGAGGTTGTGTGCTAAAAAGTTTCTTAATTGCATTTTCCCCCAGGAACAAGAGCAGCTGCCTTTCTTCCAACCCACGGGTTGAACTCTGACATGCAGGAGATGACAGAAATATACTGGCTTACAAATGCCAACACCCAAGGCCACCACAGGGATGCAGAATTCACCTGCCAGAGCATTTGACACTTGCGTCAGGAAAAAGCAACAGTTGAGAAAAGCTCTGTGAAAAATACTTTGTCACATATGTGGGAAAGGCTGTCCAGATTGTAAATCAGTAGGATGTCTGTTTTGTCCAGCTAATGCTCCCAAGGGCGGAAGAAATGGGATTTTCTCAGCTCATTTAGTCCTTTTGTGGAAATGATCACATACCAATGATGAGGGAGTAATTTTTCATCATGAGATAAAAAGGCCTTTGGTTTTTTGTCCTTAGAAGGTTGGCTAAGGCTGGGACACAAGTTGTTCCTAGGTGTGTACTTCTGTATGTAGTCCCTTCTTCACATTTGATAGTAAAGGTCACAAACTTTGAGCATGTCCAGAGATCAGCTCTTTTTTCAGACTATCATGACAGTGGTATTCAGATGCCCTTCCCTAAGCTCTGACTCCTTGAAGCTCTTAGAAGGCTTTTACTTTCATTTCTGATGGTGTTCAGGCTCCTTTAGATGCTGACAGGAAGTAAGTTACAGATATTGCTGATAAAAAAACATTTTGGGTTTAAACGGTAATGAACTAAAGCAAACCAGGAGGGCAGAGCCATTTGCCCAGATGTAGTTATACATGGGTAAATGTGTGCAGCAGTGTGTCATTGAGAGGAGAGTTCTCTGCTCAGGAAGTTAGGACAGCTAACTGGAGACCTGCCTCAGAACTACTCAAATAGACCTGAAATTCTGGATGTGACCCCTTTGAACCTAAAGACTCAAGTAGCACCATTTAAGTAGTAGTTTAACTTTCCAAAAACAATCCAGACTCCCAAAAAGGAATCTAGGAAAAAGGAAAATATTTTATTTATGCTATTTTGAGAAGATTCATAGGCGAATCAAATAGTACACAGTAATATTCATTAAAATATCCATTTTTCTATCCAATTATCTAGCTTCTCCAAAACCTACCTATAGTCCCACCTCCCAGTCTGAAATATTCTGTGTCCTTGGCAATCGTTGTCATCTAGGCACAAAGGAGAAAGCTGTTTTCTCATTAGAAGGTAGATTCCAGGGCAACCCAGGTTGCTCAGCAGTTTAGTGCCGCCTTCAGCCCAGGGTATGATCCTAGAGACTGGGATCGAGTCCCACGTTGAGCTCCCTGCATGGAGCCTGCTTCTCTCTCAGCATGTGTCTCTGCCTCTTTCTCTCTGTGTGTCTCTCATGAATAAATAAATAAAACCTTAAAAAAAAAAAAGAAGGTAGATTCCACACTAAACTCACTATAAGACTTCATATAAGAAAGGGAAGGAGTAAGTAGGAATAGGAAGTTTGATTACTCCATGAAAACTACTGTATTAGGACAGCAGTTCTCAAATTTGTCTAAGAGATACCCTAAGACCCTCAGATTTTATGATACTTTTCAGAACACCATGAAAAAAAAAAACAGACTACTTAATTCTGTTATGTGAACTGAGAGCATACTTTACATTTATAATGTGAAATCACAAACTTGAGCATATCTTTCCATGAACTAAAAGTCACCAAACCCCACGTGGTTAGTTTCTTCCTAGGTTTCCTCACTTAAAATTTATTACTTTTATCCCCCCTTGTGTTTTTAGGCACTAGCAGTTGAGAGCAGAAGTGCAGAATGGACACTAAAAAGCATAATATAGATACATGAAAGATGAAGTTGAATTTGAGAACACAATCATCTTTAAAATTAATTTTTTGTACAAATTGGGAAGGACTATCAGCATTTTATATGTTGGTACAATATCTTCTCTCCAGCTTAAAACATAGCTGAATTGCATGGGAAAATACTTTCTTTGCTAATCATTGTGCTGGGTTCTAGGGAGCATATCTAGGGATATGAAGGAAGCTTCTATCCTAAAGACAGAGACAAAGGAAAGCCTTATTTCTTTAGCTTTATTTTTCCCTCTTCTAGGCTACTTCTATATAATTTAGCCTGCTTTCCTTTATTTTTTTCTAATCCTTTTTATTAAATGGGAACTTTCCATCTGATCTGATCTATGTACTCTGTAGCTTTTCTTTGGTAGCACTCTTCTTGAAACTGCTGTGATATGAATATTTGTGTCCCTCCAAAATTCATACATTGAAATCCAAAACTCCAAGGTGATACAATTAAAAGGTGAGGGCCTTGGGAGGTGATGAGGTCGTGAAGGTGGAGTCCTCATAAATATGATTAATGTTAGGATGCCTGGGTGGCTCAGTGGTTGAGCGTCTGCCTTCAGCTCAGGTCATGATCCCAGTGTCCTGGGATGGAGCCCACATCAAGCTCCCTGTAGGGAGCCCTCTGCCTATGTCTCTGCCTCTCTCTCTGTGTGTCTCTCATGAATAAATAAATAAAATCTTTTAAAAGTGTAAAATTAATGTCATTATAGACGGGATCCCAGAGAGCTCTGCCTCACTTCTACCACCTGTGAAGTTAATGCACTGGAGTATGCCATCTGTGAACAGAAAACTGGTCCTCACTGGACACCAAATTTGCCAGGGTCTTCCTCTTGGACTTCCCAGCCTCCAGAACTGTGAGAAATAAACTCCTGTTGTTCATAAGCCACCTGGTTCATGGTGTGTTATTATAGCAGCCTCTCTTCACTTCCAGGACATCACTTTTTACAGATTCGCATCTTACATTTCTGTTTGTATCTTGGTGGCTCCTTGCCCCATATCTGTCCATTAGAGGTCAGTTGCTCCAAATCTGGCCACATTTCATACATTTTTCCCAGTCAGTCTCATTCATTTTTATATTTTCTCTAACATCTTTATGGTGACAACTCAATTTCCATCCAGGTTTAGATTATTCTTTCAACTTTCAGATCTGTGTCTCTACTTGCTCACATACATTGCAATATTTTAGTCACAACAAATACTTAGAGTGCCAACAACAGGACAATAAACGGCAGTTTTGTTGCTCTCAAATTGTTCATGGTTTCTTGTAGGAGGCAGTTTTCTTGACTGCCGTCTCTAAAATGTGAAATCCTTGGAAATAGAAATTGTTTTATGTCCAAGTTCTACCAGGAACTGGCATATTAAGATGCTCAAAATGTGTTCACTGAATTAACATATGAATCATAGACACTTGAGGTCAAATGAAACCTTCCAGTCAACCACTATCACAATTCAATATTTGATTCTCCTCTAAAATATACCAATGACTGGTCACCCAGTTTCTGCCGGCATTGGAAGGTTACTGTTCGTAATTGGTGTGGATAGACTCCATGCACTATGGCTTTCCTAGATGTCTTCTTTCATTCTGAGAAGAGCCTGGGGAAAAGCCTATGATATGTGAACAGAGGGAAAAAGAAATGACCATTATGCAATGAGGAAGTCATATAAATAAATAGGTTAAAAAAGGGGACGGCACTATTGACCTCAGGTAGCACCTATTCCAAAGAGAGGGTCAATAGGTACAGCTGTTTCACTTTTGCCAATTTTGCCCTCCACATTAGACACGTGCCTTTAATTTACGTTAATAGGAGCCATATGTGCACAGTTGATGGCGGTACTTATCGCTCAGGAAGCAAAGTGCTGAGTTCCTGCCACCCACCTACATCTGTGGCTTTATAAGCCACCCGCAAATGAAAAACAAACATGCTGCTGGCATAGTAGGAAACCGTGGTACTTTGAAAAAACCAACCAGGAAGAAAAAGAGAAGTGGGGCGTGGAGATTCTGTGCTGGCAGGCTGCTCGAGCATCACAGGTGAGATCCTAAATTCACGGTCCACGTGGCACTTTGCCAAGGTCTTTGGCTGAAACATGGAGGATATTTCTGAGACTTTTCTATCTGGGAATGAAGCACAGCGTTTATGGTTAATAAAGATAGCTATTCATTCCTTTATCGAACAAATGCTTGTTTGAGTTCCCAGGGGTTGTCTGCTAAAATATGATAACCCTTCCCATAGTACCAGGTTGGAGTTTTAAAGAAGAAACTATTATAGTGATAGGGGCGGGTAAGATGGTGGAGGAGCAGGGCCCTCACCTCACCCGGCCCAGCAACTTACCTAGATAACCTTTTCAAATCGTCCTGAAAGCCTATGAATTAGGCCTGAGATTTAAAGAGAGAACAGCTGGAACGCTACGGAGAAGGGTTTTCACTTCTAACCCGGTAGGAAGGTGGGAAAGACGAAGCAGCATCCAGCGGGGCGGGGCTGCGAGGAGCCGGGCTAAGGCCGGGAGGGCCTCGGCCGGGAGCGCCCGCCCGGAGAAGCGGGAACTCGAACGATCCCCGGAGTGTTCCCGCCGGGAGGGCGCTCGCAGGGAGCTCGGGCAGGACCGCAGGAGGGCAGCGGACCCCCAGGTTCCCGGGGTCACTAGCAGGAGGGCGCCCCACACCCCGCGGGCCGAGCTCGGGGAAGGGCTGGAGCCGCGCCCGGGGGCCTCGGGGAGAAGCCGGGAGGGGGCGGGGGCTCCGGGCGGAGGGGGCTGCACCTGCTGCCTTCGGGAGCCGCGGCCCCGGGAGCGCGAGTCCAGCGGCGCAGGCCCCGGAGCCCAGGGCGCGTGGGACACAGCCCGGGACCCTGCTCCCCCGGGACAGGCGGGGGCAGGGAGGGCCCAGGACAGCGGGGACGCTCCTGCCCCGGGGCCCCCGAGCTGTGCAGGTCAGCGCCCCCACCCCCCCAGAGCATCCAGGCCCCTGCGGACTGGGAGCTGTGGAGGTTACTGGGGAGCTGACTCCAGGGCTGGGGGCCGCCCCCCGCCAGTGGTGGTGTCCCTCCTGGTGTCACCCTGTGCCTGGGAGGGGCTGGCAGCCAGGGAACAGGAGCCTCGCAGGGTACACAGCTCTGACTGAGCCAGCACCCGGCAGGGGGCGGGGCATCTCCCCAGGTGCACACACCTGAGAGTCAGCAAAGGCCCCTCCCCCAGAAGACCAGCTGGAAGGACGGGGGGAAAAACAAGTTATTGACCAAGCAGCGCTGGAAAGCTCCAGGGGAAGTCAAGGGATTTATAGTATATAGAACCAGAGGATACCCATCCTTGGTTTTTTTGTTTTGTTTTGGTTTTGGTTTGGTTTTTTTTCCCTTTTTTTTTCTTTTTCTTTTTTTTCTTCCTTTTTCCAAGACAACTTGTTTTTAGCCACTCTGCACTGAGCAAAATGACTAGAAAGAAGAACTCACCACAAAAGAAAGAATCAGAAACAGTCCTCTCTCCCATAGAGTTACAGAATTTGGATTACAATTCCATGTCAGAAAGCCAATTCAGAAGCACAATTAAAGCTACTGGTGGCTCTAGAAAAAAAGCGTAAAGGATTCAAGAGACTTCATGACTGCAGAATTTAGATCTAATCAGGCCAAAATTAAACATCAATTAAATGAGATGCAATCCAAACTGGAGTTCCCAACGACGAGGGTCAATGAGATAGAAGAAAGAGTGAGTGACATAGAAGACAAGTTGATGGCAAGGAAGGAAGTTGAGGGAAAAAGAAAAAAAAAAAAGATCATGAGGAAAGGTTAAGGGAAATAAATGACAGGCTCCGAAGGAAAAATCTACATTTAATGGGGGCTCCAGAAGTTGCTGAAAGGGAGAGAGGACCAGAAAGCATATTTGAACAAATACTAACTGAGAACTTCCCTAACCTGGGGAGGGAAACAGGCATTCAGATCCAGGAAATAGAGAGATACCCCCAAAAAATCAATAAAACCATTCAACACCCCAACATTTAATAGTGAAACTTGCAAATTCCAAGGATAAAGAGAAGATCCTTAAAGCAGCAAGAGACAAGAGATCCCTAACCTATATGGGGAGAAGTATTAGGTTAACAGCAGACCTCTCCACAGAGACCTGGCAGGCCAGAAAAGGCTGGCGGGATATATTCAGGGTCCTAAATGAGAAGAACATGCAGCCAAGAATACTTTATCCAGCAAGGCTTTCATTCAGAATAGAAGGAGAGATAAAG
Organism: Vulpes lagopus; assembly: GCF_018345385.1. Classification (NCBI taxonomy): domain Eukaryota; kingdom Metazoa; phylum Chordata; class Mammalia; order Carnivora; family Canidae; genus Vulpes; species Vulpes lagopus. Next base: position 30,719,396 of record NC_054832.1, on the reverse strand, counting down.
AGCTTCCAAGATAGACAGAAACTGAAAGAATCTGTGACCACCAAACCAGCTCTGCAAGAAATATTAAGGGGGACTCTGTAAAAGAAAGAGGAAGTCCAAAGAAACAATCCACAAAAACAGGGACTGAATAGGTATGATGACACTAAATTCATATCTTTCAATAGTAACTCTGAACGTGAATGGGCTTAATGACCCCATCAAAAGGTGCAGGGTTTCACTGGATAAAAAAGCAGGACCCATCTATTTGCTGTCTACTAGAGACTCATTTTGGACATAAGGACACCTACAGCCTGAAACTGAAAGGTTGGAGAACCATTTATCATTCAAATGGTCTTCAAAAGAAAGCAGGGGTAGCAATCCTCATATCAGATAAATTAATTAAGGTTTATCCAAAAGACTGTAGTAAGAGATGAAGAGGGACACTATATCATATTTAAAGGATCTATCCAACAAGAAGATCTAACAATCATGAATATTTATGCCCTGAATGTGGGAGCTGCCAAGTATATCAATTAATAACCAAAGTTAGGGGATCCCTGGGTGGCGCAGCGGTTTGGCGCCTGCCTTTGGCCCAGGGCGGGATCCTGGAGACCCGGGATCGAATCCCACATCAGGCTCCCGGTGCATGGAGCCTGCTTCTCCCTCCGCCTGTGTCTCTGCCTCTCTCTCTCTCTCTCTCTGTGACTATCATAAATAAATAAAAAATTAAAAAAAAAATTAAAAAAAAAATAACCAAAGTTAGGCCATACTTAGATAATAATACACTAATACTGGGTGACTTCAACACAGCGCTTTCTGTAAATGACAGATTTTCTAAGCACAACATCTCCAAAGAAACAAGACCTTTAAATGATACACTGGACCAGATGGATTTCACAGATATTTATAGAACTTTACATCCAAATGCAACTGAATACACATTCTTCTAAAGTGCACATGGAACTTTCTCCAGAATAGACCACATACTGGGTCACAAATCAGGTCTTAACCAATACCAAAAGATAGGGATTGTCCCCTGCATATTTTCAGACCATAATGCTTTGAAACTAGAACTAAATCACAAGAAGAAATTCAAACACGTAGAGGTTAAGGACCATCCTGCTAAAAGATGAAAGGGTCAACCAGGAAATTAGAGAAGAATTAAAAAGATTCATGGAAACTAATGAGAATGAAGATACAACTGTTCAAAATCTTTGGGATACAGGAAAAGCATTCCTGAGAGGGAAAAACATTGCAATACAAGCATCCCTCAAAAGACTGGAAAAAATTCAAATACAAAGGCTAACCTTGCACCTAAAGGAACTGGAGAGAGAACAGCAAATAAAACCTACACCCAGCACAAGAAGAGAGTTAATAAAGATTTGAGCAGAACTCAATGAAATAGAGACCAGAAGAACTGTGGAACAGATCAACAAAACCAGGAGTTGGTTTTTTGAGGAATTAATAAGATACATAAACCATTAGCCAGCCTAATTAAAAACAAAAGAGAAAAGACTCAAAATAATAAAATCACGAATGAAAAGGGAGAGATCATCACCAATACCAAGAAAATACAAACGATTTTAAAAACATGAGCTATATGCCAATAAATTAGGCAATCTAGAAGAAATGGATGTATTTCTAGAAAACCACAAACTACCAAAACGAACAGTAAGAAATAGAAAACCTGAATAGGCCACTAACCAGTGAGGAAATTGAAGCAGTCATCAAAAATCTCCCAAGACATCAAAAGTCCAGGGCCAGATGGCTTCCCAGGAGAATTCTATCAAACATTTAAAGAAGAAACAATACCTATTCTACTAAAGCTGTTCTGAAAGAAAGGGATGGAATACTTCCAAAATCATTCTATGAGGCCAACATCACCTTAATTCCAAAACTAGACAAAGACCTCACCAAAAAGAATTATAGACCAATATCCCTGGTGAACACAGATGCAAAAATTCTCCACAAGATACTAACCAATAGGATCCAACAATACATTAAGAATATTATTCACCATGACCAAGTGGGATTTATCCCCGGGATGCAAGGCTGGTTCAACACTCGTAAAACCATCAATGTGATTCATCATATCAACAAGATAAAAAAACAAGAACCATATGATCCTCTCAATAGATGCAGAGAAAGCATTTGACAAAATACAGGATCCATTCCTGATCAAAACTCTTCAGAGTGTAGGGATCGAGGGAACATTCCTCAGCATCTTAAAAGCCATCTACGAAAAGCCCACAGCAAATATAATTCTCAATGGGGAAGCACAGGGAGCCTTTCCCCTAAGATCAGGAACAAGACAGGGATGTCCACTCTCACCACTGCTATTCCACATAGTACTGGAAGTCCTCGCCTCAGCAATCAGACAACAAAAAGACATTAAAGGCATTCAAATTGGCAAAGAAGAAGTCAAACTCTCCCTCTTCGCTGATGACATGATACTCTACATAGAAAACCCAAAAGCCTCCACCCCAAGATTGCTAGAACTCATACAGCAATTTGGCAGTGCGGCAGGATACAAAATCAATGCCCAGAAGTCAGTGGCATTTATATACACTAACAATGGACCAAAGAAAGAGAAATTAAGGAGTCAATCCCATTTACAATTGCACCCAAAAGCATAAGATACCTAGGAATAAGCCTAACCAAAGAGGTAAAGGATCTATACCCTAAAAACTACAGAACACTTCTGAAAGAAATTGAGGAAGACACAAAGAGATGGAAAAATATTCCATGCTCATGGATTGGCAGAATTAATATTGTAAAAATGTCAATGTTACCCAGGGCAATTTACACGTTTAATGCAATCCCTATCAAAATACCATGGACTTTCTTCAGAGAGTTAGAACAAATTATTTTAAGATTTGTGTGGAATCAGAAAAGACCCCGAATAGCCAGGGGAATTTTAAAAAAGAAAACCATAGCTGGGGGCATCACAATGCCAGATTTCAGGTTGTATTACAAAGCTGTGGTCATCAAGACAGTGTGGTACTGGCACAAAAACAGACACATAGATCAATGGAACAGAATAGAGAACCCAGAAGTGGACCCTGAAATGTACGGTCATCTAATATTCGATAAAGGAGGAAAGACTATCCATTGGAAGAAAGACAGTCTCTTCAATAAATGGTGCTGGGAAAATTGGACATCCACATGCAGAAGAATGAAACTGGACCACTCTCTTTCACCATACACAAAGATAAACTCAAAATGGATGAGAGATCTAAATGTGAGACAAGATTCCATCAAAATCCTAGAGGAGAACACAGGCAACACCCTTTCTGAACTCGGCCACAGTAACTTCTTGCAAGATACATCCACAAAGGCAAAAGAAACAAAAGCAAAAATGAACTATTGGGACTTCATCAAGATAAGAAGCTTTTGCACAGCAAAGGATACAGTCAACAAAATAAAAGACAACCTACAGAATGGGAGAAGATATTTGCAAATGACGTATCAGATAAAGGGCTAGTATCCAAGATCTATAAAGAACTTATTCAACTCAACAGCAAAGAAACAAACAAACCAATCATGAAATGGGCAAAAGACATGAACAGAAATCTCACAGAGGAAGACATAGACATGGCCAACATGCACATGAGAAAATGCTCTGCATCTCTTGCCATCAGGGAAATACAAATCAAAATCACAATGAGATACCACCTCACACCAGTGAGAATGGGGAAAATTAACAAGGTAGGAAACCACAAATGTTGGAGAGGATGTGGAGAAAAGGGAACCCTCCTGCACTGTTGGTGGGAATGTGAACTGGTGCAGCCACTCTGGAAAACTGTGTGGAGGTTCCTCAAAGAGTTAAAAATAGACCTGCCCTACGACCCAGCAATTGCACTGCTGGGGATTTACCCCAAAGATACAGATGCAATGAAACGCCGGGACACCTGCACCCCGATGTTTCTAGCAGCAATGGCCACAATAGCCAAACTGTGGAAGGAGCCTCGGTGTCCATCGAAAGATGAGTGGATAAAGAAGATGTGGTTTATGTATACAATGGAATATAACTCAGCCATTAGAAATGACAAATACCCACCATTTGCTTCAATGTGGATGGAACTGGAGGGTATTATGCTGAGTGAAATAAGTCAATCGGAGAAGGACAAACATTATATGGTCTCATTCATTTGGGGAATGTAAATAATAGTGAAAGGGAATAGAAGGGAAGGGAGAAGAAATGGGTAGGAAATATCAGAAAGGGAGACAAAACATAAAGACTCCTAACTCTGGGAAACAAACTAGGGGTGGTGGAAGGGGAGAAGGGTGGGGGGTGGGGGTGAATGGGTGATGGACACTGAGGGGGCACTTGACGGGATGAGCACTGGGTGTTATTCTGTATGTTGGCAAATTGAACACCAATAAAAAATAAATTTACTATTTAAAAAAACCACAATGAGATACCACCTGACACCAGTGAGAATGGGGAAAATTAACAAGACAGGAAACAACAAATTTTGGAGAGGATGTGGAGAAAGGGGAGCCCTTTTGCACTGTTGGTGGGAATGTGAACTGGTACAGCCACTCTGGAAAACTGTGTGGAGGTACCTCAAAGAGTTAAATATAGAACTGCTCTACGACCCAGTACTTGTACTGTTGGGGATTTACCCCAAAAGATACAGATGCAGTGAAATGGCAGGACACCTGCACCCCAATGTTTCTAGCAGCAATGTCCACAATAGCCAAACTGTGGAAGGAGCCTCGGTACCTATTGAAATGAATGGATAAAGAAGATGTGGTCTATGTATACAGTGGAATATTACTCAGCCTTTAGAAATCACAAATACCCACCATTTGCTTCGACATGGATGGAACTGGAGGGTATTATGCTGAATGAAATAAGTCAATCGGAGAAGGACAAACATTATATGGTCCCCTTCATTTGAGGAATATAAAAAATAGTGAAAGGGAATAAAGGGGAAAGGAGAGAAAATGAGTGAAAATAACAGTGAGGGGGACAGAACATGAGAGACACCTAACTCTGGGAAACGAACAAGAGGTAGTGGAAAGGGAGTTGGGCGGGGTGTTGGGGTGACTGGGTGACAGGCACTGAGGGGCGCACTTGACGGGATGAGCACTGGGTGATATGCTCTATGTTGGCAAAAATTGAACCCCAATAAAAATAATAATTTAAAAATTTTTTAAAAGAAACTATTATAGTGCAGCATTCTCTATGATATCTCTAAATTAGATAGTAGTCGGTGGTCAGCAAGAGTGGATTTTAATAATTATAACATTTTTATACAACCAAACACCATTGGCAGAAGTTAGAGAGGGTTATGCCAGTAAGCATTGGCATAGGCTGCTTCCAAAGACCTATGGCTACCTGGAAAAAGAAAGGTTTCAGAACAATATATGTGTAGGCATTTATTCAACAAACTATGGATTCTCTGAAAAACATGACTCTCTTAAAAGCTAAGAAAGTTTGGAATCTATTTGTGCCGGTCAATTTTAGTAAAGACAAAACAGTTACCTTGTCGAGTCAGTGCCAGAATTTAGGTTCTGGTCAGTGGACCCTAGAATGCTGTACATCTTTGTGGTGATTAGTTTAATACTCTCTTAGTTTGGCTTCTGCCTCAAGATAGCCCAAAAGTCCCATATTATCTTTCCCTTGTCCTCAGCCTATAGTCCAATGACTGGCTTTTTTCTGATGGTCTGCTTTGTAGATAGGGAGTTCACAGGTTGGGGTGTTTAAAAGAAGTCTGAGGGAAAAAGCGATTGATTCTTCCTGCTATCTTATCTCCTCCACTTTTAGCCTCAATTCCAACTTTAGCCTGGGCCACAGAATTTAGTATTGCTAACCCTGCAAGTAAAAAACATGAACAGAATCTAAAAGTCTTTCAACTACTTGTATGACGAAAAGGTCTTTCTTAGCATGGTTCTATTTTCTTCCCTCTATTTCCAGATGGGCTAGCATGTACAGAACATCATTCGAGAAGTTTGTTTCTTCCTGGGGCTTAGTGAATGCTACATGGAATAATCAATACACCCCTACATTCTAGAGTTTTCTGAAAACAGCCCCAGTATTTCAGCTTCATTAGGCATGTTATCTATATCCCAGGTGCAATAGGTGGTGGGTTAACCACCTAATAATAAACATTTCAACTTCTTCGTAATAGTAGGGAGTATCCTTATTGTCATCCACCCTTCACAGTTCAGCCAACTCCACATTTATGGACTCTTAGAATACCCTGTATCCAAGTATTGGTTTCAGTATTAGACCTAACTCTTCTAGTTTTAAGAAACAGAGAACTAACTCAAAATACTTTAAGAGAGTTTGTCTTCTATATGGGAAGCAGAGTGGGTTTTCTTGAAGCACAGCTGGATTCCATCAAATGCTTAGTAGGTTTGGGATTAACCTCTATGAGTGATGTTGCCACACCCAGATGTTTTATATTCACCCCTGAGTTTTATACTTTTGTCATTGGATTCATTCTCAAGACTTCTTATACTCTCTTTTGGCAACTATGGATTTATATTTCTGAAACTGCTATCCTCAGAAGTAAGAGTCTTATGCCCAATAGCACAAACAGTCCTTTTCCATTGCCTCCAATTGGCACATGTGCTTGACCAAGGTAGGTCACTGTGGGCTGCAGATGGTTGGCCAGGGCTGGTGCTCAGTCCTGGAGGCAGATTTGATCAGCTATACCTGAAACACTTGCAAGGAAGATGGGTGATTTCTCAAGGAAAAGTGCTCTCATTCCTAGAATAAGACATTTTAGAATCTGGGCATGAAAAATAAGGTATCAATGACTAACATCAGAGACAGTAAGCTATTTACAGAAAGAAACATTGATTTAAAAAAAGAGAGAGAGAGAGGTGGAAAGTCCCAAGTAGGCTGAATATTTGATAGATGGTGTTTTTGAAAGAGCATGGAGGACATATTAGAAGCATTTGTTATACTGCTATGTGGGATTGGGGCGGACAGCATTTTTAAGCATATTTTGCTGTTTTATGCTGTATAATTTTCTGCAACTTTTCAAGAAATATAAGCAAAACACCTTTTGTCAAGGCGCTTTGGACATCTATTCGTACTGCCTTGTGGATGCAATGTGCTAATTCTGGTCTAGAGGGCACCCCTCTTTTGGGGGGTTACATAAAAACACTTAGACACAATTGCCGAGTCTTTAGGGAGAATGACTAGACTAAGGCTAATGCTTGATGCAGAACCTATCTTCAGGCAACAGACAATTTCTCTCCAGAGCTCTTTCTATTCTTAGAGTCTTCTATATTTCTGACTTGCAAGTTTCCTTTTAACACAGATTTAGGGTCCTCTGTAGTGACAAATAGTGCAACAAATAAATGGGAACAGTGGGAGTGGACAGCCCTAAAATTTCAGAAGGCATTGAGAGCAGTTATTCTGGAAACCATGAGGATTTATGATCCGTGAAAATAATACGCAGCAAAAAATGCACTGAGTTGTACCTTAGGATGAGGAGGAAGCTTTAAAAGTGACCAGTGCCTGCGACCTACCCATAGTGATTTTCATGTAACTGGCCGGGGGTGGGCTTGCCTTGAGCACATGTTAAAAGCTCTCTGGGTGATTCAAATGTGCTGCTCATGCTGAGAACCACTGCTGCCGAGTTTATGCCATCAAGCATGCACATGAAGGCCATGGTCACAGGAACCGCATTTGTGGAGAACCCTTGCGCTTTCTCCACCCCCTTGTTATTTAATGAGCTTAAGATGGGAATGCCTAATTGTACTGCTGCTTTTATGAAGTAATGACAGTGTCCAGTAAGTTGTCTGGATTGGTAGGAGGTATGGCAATGGTGAACCCAATAATGTACTTCATGACCACACTTCCATGTTGCATTTGGAACAGGTGGCCGAGCTGGTCCAGAGTTGAAGGTGAGATGTAGATAGTTAAAAACCCATAGCAAAGGCTTCTGAGACCTGCAAAGCCAAGAGAAGATTCAAGCAATGATCTTACAGCAAAGCTGTCTTGACTTTCTATACTTGTAAAAAACAGAAGAGGCCCTGGGTCACTTGGGGTATGTGGCAATACTAGTTCCCAAGCAGGACAGTGGCCACAGACTCAGAAATAGATGTTATTTCGAGTTAGAAGCTTAGATGTTTCACTTCCTTCCATTCCACCGATCCCTCTGAACCCCCTTATCCCACTTGCCAGAGCCCCCCACCCCTGTGGCCCTCCCACCTTGCCAGTGTCCTGGGGGTGGGAGGATCTCATTGGCCAAGGCTGGGTGCTTGTTAGGCCAAGGCTGTGGCCACTTCCACACCAGTCTGCGTAGTGGCCTGTGAAGGAGAGCTGGGAGCAAAGGTGATTGCCTGCATCTGGCATCTTTCAATAAGTAAAAACATCTCCTGCTGTGCTGATGAAAAGGTGCTGCCCGGAAATGTTTTATACACAGCTTAGAACAACAGCAACAAAAGAAGCCAATGAGATTTATATTCATGCTGCATTGAAAGGGACCCTGCTTAATGCTGCCTATCTTCTAGTGTCTTCTAGGAAAATATCACTTCCTCAGAATCATTTTGGTGGTTGTCTCCCCTCAGGGCCATTTCTGAAGGTGAGCACCAGTAGAATTTCCAGACTAAGGGAGTGAACAGTGATTTGTCACTTGTTTTGTAGTGAGAAGGGTTGGCCAGAGAGGAGTCAGCACAGGAATGAGTGCTGCAGGAGGCATAGACAGAGAGAGAAGAAATGGGTCAGGGGGCCAAACCCCATCTCCATTCCAGGGAAGTCCTGAAAGACCCAAAGAATGCCGTCTAACCCCCTTTTCTGGTTAGTTGAAGTCAGAGGAGTTTGATTTTCATGAGCTCTGTTTCAGGTTGTCTATTGGCCTGTAAGAAACCACCCTCAATTAGGTGCTGACCATAACCACCACTGGTTATTCTCTCTATAATTTTGAGGTTTGCCTGGGGTTAGCTAAGTGGTTCTCATTCAGAGTCTCTTAGGTGCTTGCAGTCCCAGCAGAAAAAGTAGCTTGCTTGGGATTTCTTTTTGGTAACAAGAGGTAACAAAAGTGAGTGAAGATATTCTAAGGAATTTTTCTAGATCCTTCTCGCCTACTAGAATTCTCACCCAGAATTGCCATCATTGGAGAGTCTTTTTGTCCTACCTCCCCTGAGTACACTACTGGTTCCTCAATGGTCCCTGATTTACTCTTCTGAGTTTGGGTGAGGAACTGAGCAAGCATGGCTCAGTTTCTCTGTCTGCTTTTGGCCATGTGGTAAGCTTCAAGGTGGTGCCCTGCCCTGCTCAGGAAGCCTGAGGTTGACCAGGGCTGCCTGTGACTTGGGTATAGTAAATGGCATGGGTGCCCCACCTCTCTCCTCCTGCATTCATCTCTATAGGCAGAAGGCTGATGCTTCAGCCCCCTGTATTTTCTGAGTGTTTATTCTTGGCCACATGAGCTTGCTTGGCTCTTGCCCAAGACAAGCTGGAAGGGCCTGAGAGTGGATGTCCCTAAAGGCATTCTCAGGCAAGGATGGATGGGATTTTGAGGAGTAAATACACCAGTTTCCTGGATTGGAGGTTGAGATACTCTCAGAGGTGTGTTCTCTGCTTTCTCCCAGAACTCCCTGGCCGGCGGGACCTCGGGCTGCCCACAGCAGTGACTGGCTCTAGTAAGTATTCTTGCTAGCCAGCCTCACTCCCACACGCCTCTGCTTGGACTAAGTGCTGAGTAAACCACTTGCAGTCAAACCCTTGTCTGTTTCTGAGGGAACCTGTTCAGGGTACATTCCAAGGAACCCAGTACTTGCGTTCTCTCTCTGTCTCTCTCTCTCTCCTGACTACCCTGTTCATCCATTCAGAACCCAGGACAGTAAATGTTCATTTTATTGAGGCTCTTTCTCAAATCTTCATAACTTTTTATTTTCCTTTTCTCCTAGTTTCTGCACAATAAAATTTTTAAATATGGAATTAAGACCTTATAAATAAACATCAGGTATATTTTGCTTCAAACCCATCCTACTCCTGCCAAAGACATGAAGGTAAAAAGTATCTACATTTTCCATTTTGTTTACAGTGGTGTAGTCTTATGACAAATTTACTCTTTTTAGAATTTGACAAGAATTGCTTTAGTTGACCACATTAAATGGTTTTGTTTTCTCTGTTGGATAACCACACTCAGAATTGTCTCTTTATTCTGCCTTTGTCTGGTGGTTTTCTCTGGAAATACAAAATCTTTTCTTTTTGAAAGATTTATTTTAGAGAGACAGCATGTATACAGGGTGAGGGGCAGAGGGAAAGAACCTCAAGCAGATTCCCTGCTGAGCATGGAGCCTACTACAGGGCTCAATCTCAGGACCCATGAGATCATGACCTGAGCCAAAAATAGTAGTCAGACACTTTGCTGATTAAGCCCTACAAGCGCACCAATACAAAACCTTTCCAATAGCATATGGCTCTTTTTATTCGCTTTTGTAGCTGAGTCAGAAATTTACAAATGGAGGGGCATCTGGGTGGCTTGGTTGGTTTAAGCGCTTGACTCTTGATCTCAACTCAAGTCTTGATCTCAGGGTTGTGAGTTCAAGCTCCACATCGTGCTCTATGCTACGTGTGGAGCCTACTTAAAAATAAAACAAACAAACAAACAAAACACACACACACACACACACACACACACACACAAAACAAAAACAAATGGGAAGTGAATACCAAGAAGTGAAAACAATGTGCAAATTTTGGGTTTAGCTTCGATCTCCTCATCTATGAAATAGGCATGGAATTATTTTATCTACATAACAGGATCACTGTTAATATCAAATGTAGGTAGAAGTACTGTCTGATAAGCATAAAGTGGTATAAAAAGATTGGTTTTTATTTCCTCAGGGACAATTCTGGTTTTAAGGAAAGATTTCACTTATCCTCATGGCTAATTTGAAAGTATAGGTGAGGCTCCCACAAGACCTTATTAACCTTTGAAGTAGATATGAAATTATTTTTCTGGCAGATGCCCATTTATTCTAACCATAGTAAATTTTTTTATTGTTTTTACTTAATTTTTTGTGGCTAATTTTTTGTGGCTAGATATGAAATTATTTTTCTGGCAGATGCCCATTTATTCTAACCATAGTAAATTTTTTCATATTGTTTTTACTTAATTTTGTGGCTTAATTTTTTTTTATTGTTTTACTTAATTTTTTGTGGCTAAATACCCTAAGTAGGCAGAACTTTTTCTAAAATTGCCAATAAGACAATGAAGCCAGGTTATTCACATGGGGAATGTGGAAAAGTCTGTAGAATTCCCTGGAATTAATCAATAGCTGTGACTCCCAAATAACTTGCCCATTTCACATGATGCCTGTATTCATCTTTGGTAAGAAGGTATCACAAAGTCAAGTTTATTAAAATAATTTTGCTATTTGCTGCTTATCTGACCGACAGAAACCACTGTTTCTTCCTCCCAAATGTGGCATTGGTTAAGTAAAACGTTCCCTTTGTGAGAAAAATTGGAAACTGATTGATTGATCATGGGTTTCATTAACAAACCTTGACACTTTTTGAGTTTCTGTATTTGATATTCCTCTTAGTGTTTATATCCAACATGTACAGAATGTTCTCTCCTCATGTAAATTTAGGCAAGTTATAAAAACAAAAAAAACACACAAAAAAAACCCCCAAAGAGTTGCTTTTCTTTTCCAGCTTACACTGACATCTGGTGGCCTCTCAAGCTACATGGGAAAAGAAAACCATTCTTGATTGTGCTTTGGCTGGACAACAGCTTAGGATCTTTTTTTGTTATGTATTTGGATCTCACAGGACCTTTTTTTTTTTTTTTAAGATTTCATTTATTTATTCATGAGAAACACACACACACACACACACACACACACAGAGAGAGAGAGAGAGAGGCAGAGACACAGGCAGAGGGAGAAGCAGGCTCCTTGCCGGGAGCCCCACGTGGGACCCGAACCCGGGTGTCCAGGATCAGTCCCTGGGCTGAAGGCAGTGCTAAACCGCTGAGCCACCTGGCTGCCCTCACAGAACCTTTTTTTTTTTTTTAATAATTTTTTAATTGTTTTTATTTTTATTTACTTATGATAGTCACAGAGGAGAGAGAGAGAGAGAGAGAGGCAGAGACATAGACAGAGGGAGAAGCAGGCTCCACGCACCGGGAGCCCAACGTGGGATTCGATCCCGGGTCTCCAGGATCGCGCCCTGGGCCAAAGGCAGGCGCTAAACCGCTACGCCACCCAGGGATCCCCCTCACAGAACCTTTAACTTCTCACTCAAACTGTATATCCCTTCCATAACCCCTTGCCATAAACATCCAGCTTCTGCTTTGCATTTCCAGTGATGGGTTTTAGTTCTTTGCTAAAGATTATCATTAGAATTTTAATTTTTACTGAAGTTAAATTTACTTCCTCTTTATATAACTATTAACCATTTATCCTCTCACATCCTTTCTATTAAAGGGAATCCCACTCTTGTTATTTGGGAGAAAAGTGGAGATCAGATGACCATAAGATGTGTCAGACATTCTAAGACTGTGTTGGATCTGTCTTCTCAACTGCAGATTTTGTGTCTGTTTAGGGGGAAAGAGTTAGAATAAATTCATGGGACATATTTTCCTTTGTCTATGTGGTCATAAAGAAACAGCCTTGGAAAATGAACTGAGCCGTTGTAGAAATGGCTTATTTGAAGCCTGTTGGCATTCTAGAGTACCAGTTGATCACTCCTCTAAGTGCTAATAGGTCCAACACTGGTTCAGGGAAAACAATAAATTACCAGTTTTTAAATCAAGAATTAATAATTCCCAAAGCTCAGATCTCCCTGGTTGAAAATTTAGGCAGAATTCCTACTGCCTCCATGTAAATCAGACCTTACACTGGCCTTGGAGAGGATGGAGTCTGCAGGACTGAATATGAACTGCCTCTATGTGGAAGACCTTGGGCTGCCTCATAGCTTGCAGGATAGCAAGAAGGAGAGGAACATTCCCACATTGCTTCAGTGGCAAGACTGTAATAACTTCAGGATAGTAATATCTAAAACTGATGCAAGCCAGAATGAAAACTCCATCATGGTTTATGGGTACCCCACAATGAGTTTGGCTATGTATGAAGTTCACAATTATTACTACCTCTGTTTCTATTCCATTCCAGCAGTATGGAGCATTTAGCACACAGGTCACAAATAATGGATAGACAAGAAGCTGCATGCCTTAATGACTCATTCAGATGCAGCAGCTTGGTGTTTATTTTGCAATGTTGGAGGCAACTGATGAAAATTTAGTAACTAATTATGTAGAATTCCCATATGTAAACTGGATTGACTCAAAGGTATTGTAAAAACAAGTGCTGTTTGGAAATTCAAAGAGAATCTGAATAAAGTATGTGCGTGTGTGGGGGGCAGATTATGTATTTTCTGTGGAAGCCCACAATAAGGACAAAACTTAATGTCTCATCAAAAAAAAAAATCCATATACCTAGCACCATGCTGCATGCTTGCAATGAGGTGGTCCTAAGTTAATTTCTCTTTTAAAATGTGTATTAGGGTTTTCCAGAGAAACATAACCAATAGAATAGATACATAGATAAGAAGAGATTTATTATACAAATTGGTTCATGTGGTTATGGAGGCTGTCAAGTCCTCTGACTTGCTATCTGCAAATTGGAATACCAGGAAAGCCAGTTGTAGAATTTGGCGAAGTCTAAAGGTATGAGAACCAGGAGAGCTAATGGGGTAACTACTAGTCTGAGGCCAGAGGTGTGAGAAACCAAAGGGGCGGGGTGCTGGTATAAAGCTCAGAGTCCAAAGGTTCCAACACCAGCACTTTTGATGTTCAAAGGCAGAAGGAAATGGATGTCCTAGCTCAAGAAGAAAGAGAATTCACTCTTCCTCTGCCTTTCTGTTCAGGCCAACAGATTGGGTGATGCCCAGTCACATTGGTGAGGGCAGGTCTTCTTCACTGAGTCTACTGATTCAAATGCTAACTTCTTCTAGAAACATTCTTCTGAATATACCCAGAAATAATGTTTTACCAGCTATCTGGGTGTCCCTTAGCCCAAACAAGTTGAAATGTAATCATCACCATGGGTCCTGATGCTTAGCATATAATTTTCTTCTCTTTTCATGAGAAACAAATAGAATTAACAAACTGTACTCATTGTTTATTCTTTTTTTAATGATTTATTTACTTGAGAGAGACAGAGAGAGACATAGGGGGAGAGGGAGAGAGAGAATTTCAAGCAGACTCCCACTGAGTGTGGAGCCTGGTAGAGCCGATCTCACAACCCTGAGATCACCTGAGCTGAAATCAGGAGTCAGTCAAATGCTTAACTGACTAAGCTGCCCAAGCACCCCTCTCATTGTTTATTCTTAAATAAGTCACTGTAAAATAAATAATACATATTATACAAAGGAAGAAGGCATGTTGATCTTGTAAAATCTCTAAGACATAATTTTATTCAAAATTTTGCATTTTTAACGATTCTATGACAGGTGAGAGACAGACAGACAGACCTGTCCCTCATGACTCAAAAGAAGTAACAGCGTTACGATTGGATAGCACAGTTTGAGGCTCAAGAGCTACTAAAGGACATAGCATGTCCTTTCCTTTGGAAAAGGACCCTGACCCCCTCTTGGTCAGGGTCATGAAGTTTGGCTGTAGGTAGTATGCAAGCCTTCGGGGTTCTGGATTGCTCAGGTGGGAAGACACACAAGATTGCTTAAAACCAAGACAGAGATGGTATTATCTGGGTATTTCTTGGCACCCCATTTTGTTAGGCATAAAGGGACAGTAAAACCTTTTTTTCGTTTCTAATTGTCCTAAATTTTCATCTCCTTGTGATTTGAAAAATGCAATGTAAGGTCCTGCTTAGAATGGGGAGATGTCTCTAATGATGTTTGGCACAGAATTGTGATCTACTAAAACAGTACTGGAGGGAGACACTTGGAAAATACCTTGTTGCTGCAATATCTGTTTGGTTTTGGGAAGTGGGGTGGGGTGAGTGGGAGGCTAAGAGAGTACCTTGAAGGCAGTAATCATGTCATATCCATGTATCCTCATATCTTATCTTTGTATCCTCAGCAAATAACACATCAGAAGGTACATTATCAATTAGATAGATAGGAAAAAGTTAGGGCTCTATGGAGGAAAAGTAGAGGATGAGTCTAGAGGGATAAAATGACTATGGATAACTCACAAAAGGTCTCAAATGAACTCTGGCTAACGTGTTGCTAGTTTTTAAAAATTAAAAGTTATTTAGTTGAATATTTGAGTCTGAATATTAAAATCTAAAAGAGCCAAGCAAATAGGGAATTATGGTTGATAAAGCCTCTGTATGAAATTTATTAACTCAAACATAATAGTGGCTAACTAGTAAATAGTTAATAATGGATCTTACCAAATATCTCTATCAGGTGTTCATTTGAGCTTTGAGCCAGGGTTGGATCACAGAGAATTCCTGCCTGCATTCTTGGAGTGCCCCAAATGCCAACTGTCTGTGGTTTTGATTAAAGATAGATCTATATGCCTTACATGCCAGACTTGCAGGCGGCAGAGTTGACTCTCTGCCATGAAATGTTAGCAGCTCTGGCTTTCATGCTTACACACAAAGGATCATCCCACAGCTAAGAGGAGGCTTCAGCTCCTCAGGGCTGTCTGGGAGCAGGGAGATATTTTTGTTAAAATACTTGGGCCTTCAGTCCACTAATTGTTTAGGGAGGCCTTTGTCTCCTTTTGTTAACAGAAAAAAAAAAAAGTATCCTAAGAGGTATGAAATCCTTGCAGAATCAGACCTATAAATAGAGCAAACTGTTAGTAGCAGGAGGGGAGAGGGTGAGGGGATGGGCAAAATGGGTGAAGGAATGTGGGAGATAAAGGCTTCCAGTTAGCAAGGAGGAAGTTCTAGGAATAAAGACCCAAACAAGGAATATAGTCAATGGTATGATAGTTTACTTACTATGTTGACAGATGGTAGCTATTCTTATGGTGATCATAGCATAGTATATAGAGAAGTTGAATCACTGGGTTGTATGCCTAAAACTAACGCAACATTGTGTGTCAACTATACTAAAAAAATAAACTGTCTTAGGGATGGCCATCAGCTGGCTACTTTTAGCTTACAGTCTAAGAAGGAGGTTGGAAGAATTATATACTAGGAGACTTGAGCCCTGGCTTACTGGGGGTAAGGGAGGAGACAACTTAATCAAGTTTATTACTGAAACTGTCCATAAAAGAATTTCTGATGGCTATTTTGAAATCCTGCTGGAACCCCATTCAAGCCAGTGATACAGAAACTTTAGAACTGTCAGGTCAATGTTCCCTGTTTCTTAAAACTCTTTAGTGGATCTTTGTTTCTAGAGTAATGTGCAAACTCTTTAATATGATGTTAAAAGCTTTTCAAAATTTGGTTCCAGGTTTTCTTTCTAGTGTCTTCATGCAACTCTTCTCATCTTCTTGTTCTCCATCTGCAGACACCCAATATAATTTCACACCTCTCTAGCTTCTTCTAATATTCTTTGATACCCTGTATTTTTTATTGTGCTACAACATACATAAAATAAAACTTACTGTAAAGTTCAGTGCATTAAACACATTCATATGTTGTGTAACCATCATTACTACCTAGTTCCAGAACTGTTTCATCACTGCCAAAAGAAACCCATACCCATTATATAGTCACTCTACATTTCCCCACATGGAATCCTATAATAAATAAGTAGCCTCGTGTGTCTAGCCTCTTTCACTTAGCATAATGTTTACAGATTTTCTTTTGTATGCTCTTGTACTTATCTCCTTCTCCCTCTCCCTCTCCCTCTCCCTCTCTCTCTCTCTCTCTCTCTCTCTCTCTCTCTCTCTCTCTCTCACACACACACACACACACACACACACACACTCCTTCCTCTAGTAGTGAAATTATGGGATCATACAATAATTTATGTTCAGCTGAGGAACCACCAAATCATTTTTCCCACAATGGCTGTACCAGCATTTCTACCAGCAATGTAGGAGGGATCCAGTTTCTTATCTTCTCCAAAGTCCTTTTTCATTTTTTATTATGGCCATCCTAGTGGCTACAAAGTAGCATCTCGTGTTTAGATTTGCATTTCCCTAATGATTAGTGATGTTGAACATCTTTTCATGCATTTGTTGGTCATTTGTATATATTCTTTGGAGAAATGTTTATTCAAGTCCTTTGACCCATTTTAAATTGTCTTTTTGTTGCATTGTAAGAGTTCTTTCTATATACAAATACTATCAGATATGATTTACAAATATTTTCTCCCATTCTGTGTTTTGGATTTGCTTGCTTGATATGATAAAAATTTTCAATTTTTTTGAAGTTCAATTTGTCTATTTTTTTCCTTTGTTGCTTGTGCTTTGGGTGTTGTATTTAAGAAAATGTTGCAAAATCCAACATCATGAAAATTTCCTGTATGTTTTTTTTTAATTAACTTTTATTGGTGTTCAATTTACCAACATACAGAAAAACACCCAGTGCTCATCCCGTCAAGTGTCCACCTCAGTGCCCGTCACCCATTCCCCTCCAACACCCGCCCTCCTCCCCTTCCACCACCCCTAGTTCGTTTCCCCGAGTTAGGAGTCTTTATGTTCTGTCTCCCTTCCTGATATTTCCCAACATTTCTTTTCCCTTCCTTTATATTCCCTTTCACTATTATTCATATTCCCCAAATGAATGAGAACATACACTGTTTGTCCTTCTCCAATTGACTTATTTCACTCAGCATAATACCCTCCAGTTCCATCCACGTTGAAGCAAATGGTGGGTATTTGTCCTTTCTAATTGCTGAGTAATATTCCATTGTATACATAAACCACAGCTTCTTTATCCATTCATCTTTCGATGGACACCGAGGCTCCTTCCACAGTTTGGCTATTGTGGCCATTGCTGATAGAAACATCGGGGTGCAGGTGTCCCGACGTTTCATTGCATCTGAATCTTTGGGGTAAATCCCCAACAGTGCAATTGCTGGGTCGTAGGGCAGGTCTATTTTTAACTCTTTGAGGAACCTCCACACAGTTTTCCAGAGTGGCTGCACCAGTTCACAGTCCCACCAACAGTGTAAGAGGGTTCCCTTTTCTCCACATCCTCTCCAACATTTGTTGTTTCCTGCCTTGTTAATTTTCCCCATTCTCACTGGTGTGAGGTGGTATCTCATTGTGGTTTGGATTTGTATCTCCCTGATGGCAAGTGATGCAGAGCATTTTCTCATGTGCATGTTGGCCATGTCCATGTCTTCCTCTGTGAGATTTCTCTTCATGTCTTTTGCCCATGTCATGATTGGATTGTTTGTTTCTTTGCTGTTGAGTTGAATAAGTTCTTTATAGATTTTGGAAACTAGCCCTTTATCTGATAGGTCATTTGCAAATATCTTCTCCCATTCTGTAGGTTGTCTTTTAGTTTTGTTGACTGTGTCCTTTACTGTGCAAAAGCTTCTTATCTTGATGAAGTCCCAATAGTTCATTTTTGCTTTTGTTTCTTTTGCCTTTGTGGATGTATCTTGCAAGAAGTTACTGTGGCCAAGTTCAAGAAGGGTGTTGCCTGTGTTCTCCTCTAGGATTTTGATGGAATCTTGTCTCACATTTAGATCTCTCATCCATTTTGAGTTTATCTTTGTGTATGGTGAAAGAGAGTGGTCCAGTTTCATTCTTCTGCATGTGGATGTCCAATTTTCCCAGCACCATTTATTGAAGAGACTGTCTTTCTTCCAATGGATAGTCTTTCCTCCTTTATCGAATATTAGATGACCGTACATTTCAGGGTCCACTTCTGGGTTCTCTATTCTGTTCCATTGATCTATGTGTCTGTTTTTGTGCCAGTACCACACTGTCTTGATGACCACAGCTTTGTAGTACAACCTGAAATCTGGCATTGTGATGCCCCCAGCTATGGTTTTCTTTTTTAAAATTCCCCTGGCTATTCGGGGTCTTTTCTGATTCCACACAAATCTTAAAATAATTTGTTCTAACTCTCTGAAGAAAGTCCATGGTATTTGGATAGGGATTGCATTAAACGTATAAATTGCCCTGGGTAACATTGACATTTTTACAATATTAATTCTGCCAATCCATGAGCATGGAATATTTTTCCATCTCTTTGTGTCTTCCTCAATTTCTTTCAGAAGTGTTCTATAGTTTTTAGGGTATAGAACTTTTACCTCTTTGGTTAGGTTTATTCCTAGGTATCTTATGCTTTTGGGTGCAATTGTAAATGGGATTGACTCCTTAATTTCTCTTTCTTCAGTCTCATTGTTAGTGTATAGAAATGCCATTGAATTCCGGGCATTGATTTTGTATCCTGCCACGCTACCAAATTGCTGTATGAGTTCTAGCAATCTTGGGGTGGAGGCTTTTGGGTTTTCTATGTAGAGTATCATGTCATTGGCGAAGAGGGAGAGTTTGACTTCTTCTTTGCCAATTTGAATGCCTTTAATGTCTTTTTGTTGTCTGATTGCTGAGGCGAGGACTTCCAGAACTATGTTGAACAGCAGTGGTGAGAGTGGACATCCCTGTCTTGTTCCTGATCTTAGGGGAAAGGCTCCCAGTGCTTCCCCATTGAGAATGATATTTGCTGTGGGCTTTTCGTAAATGGCTTTTAAGATGTCGAGGAAAGTTCCCTCTATCCCAACACTCTGAAGGGTTTTGATCAGGAATGGATGCTGTATTTTGTCAAATGCTTTCTCTGCATCTAATGAGAGTATTATATGGTTCTTGGTTTTTCTCTTGCTGATATGATGAATCACATTGATGGTTTTACGAGTGTTGAACCAGCCTTGTGTCCCAGGGATAAATCCTACTTGGTCATGGTGAATAATTTTCTTAATGTGTTGTTGGATCCTATTGGCTAGTATCTTGTTGAGAATTTTTGCATCCATGTTCATCAGGGATATTGGTCTGTAATTCTCCTTTTTGGTGGGGTCTTTGGTTTCGGAATTAAGGTGATGCTTGCCTCATAGAACGAATTTGGAAGTACTCCATCTCTTTCTATCTTTCCAAACAGCTTTAGTAGAATAGGTATGATTTCTTCTTTAAACGTTTGATAGAATTCTCCTGGGAAGCCATCTGGCCCTGGACTCTTGTGTCTTGGGAGGTTTTTGATGACTGCTTCAATTTCCTCCCTGGTTATTGGCCTGTTCAGGTTTTCTATTTCTTCCTGCTCCAGTTTTGGTAGTTTGTGGCTTTCCAGGAATGCGTCCATTTCTTCTAGATTTCCTAATTTATTGGCGTACAGCTGTTCATAATATGTTTTTAAAATCGTTTGTATTTCCTTGGTGTTGGTAGTGATGTCCCCTTTCTCATTCATGATTTTATTAATTTGAGTCTTCTCTCTCTTCTTTTTAATAAGGTTGGCTAATGGTTTATCTATCTTATTAATTCTTTCAAAGAACCAACTCCTGGTTCTGTTGATCTGTTCCACAGTTCTTTTGGTCTCTATATCATTGAGTTCTGCTCGAATTTTAATTAACTGTCTTCTCCTGCTGGGGGTGGGGTCTATTTGTTGCTTTTTCTCTAGTTCCTTTATGTGTAAGGTGAGCTTTTGAATTTGAGATCTTTCCAGTTTTTGAATGGATGCTTGTATTGCGATGTATTTCCCCCTCAGGACTGCTTTTGCTGCATCCCAAAGATTTTGAATGGTTGTATCTTCATTCTCATTAGTTTCCATGAATCTTTTTAATTCTTCCTTAATTTCCTGGTTGACCTTTTCATCTTTTAGCAGTATGGTCCTTAACCTCCACGTGTTTGTGGTCCTTCCATACTTCTTGTTGTGATTGAGTTCTAATTTCAAGGCATTATGGTCTGAGAATATACAGGGGACTATCCCGATCTTTTGGTATCGGTTCAGACCCGATTTGTGACCCAGTATGTGGTCTATTCTGGAGAAAGTTCCATGTGCACTTGAGAAGAATGTGTATTCAGTTGAGTTTGGATGTAAAGTTCTGTAGATATCTGTGAAATCCATCTGGTCCAGTGTATCATTTAAAGCTCTCATTTCTTTGGAGATGTTGTGCTTAGAAGACCTATCCAGGGTAGAAAGAGCTAGATTGAAGTCACCAAGTATAAGTGTATTATTATCAAGGTATTTCTTGAGTTTGGTTATTAATTGGTTTAAATATTTGGCAGCTCCCACATTCGGGGCATATATATTGAGGATTGTTAAGTCCTCTTGTTGGATAGATCCTTTGAGTATGAGATAATGTCCCTCTTCATCTCTCACTATAGTCTTTGGGGTAAATTTTAATTTATCTGATATAAGGATGGCAACCCCTGCTTTCTTTTGAGGACCATTTGAATGGTAAATGGTTCTCCAACCTTTTATTTTCAGGTCGTAGGTGTCCTTCTGTCTAAAATGAGTCTCTTGTAGACAGCAAATAGATGGGTCCTGCTTTTTTATCCAGTCTGAAACCCTGCGCCTTTTGATGGGGTCATTAAGCCCGTTCACGTTCAGAGTTACTATTGATAGATATGAGTTTAGTGTCATCATATCTACTCAGTCCTTGTTTTTGTGGATTGTTCCACTGAACTTCTTCTTAAAGGGGAGTTTTAAGAGTCCCCCTTAAAATTTCTTGCAGAGGTGGTTTGGAGGTTACATATTCTTTCAGTTCCTGCCTGTCTTGGAAGCTCTTTATCTCTCCTTCCATTTTGAATGAAAGCCTTGCTGGGCAAAGTATTCTTGGTTGCATGTTCTTCTCATTTAGGACCCTGAATATATCCTGCCAGCCCTTTCTGGCCTGCCAGGTCTCTGTGGAGAGGTCTGCTGTTACCCTAATATTCCTCCCCATAAAAGTCAGGGACTTTTTTTCTCTTGCTGCTTTAAGGATCTTCTCCTTATCTTTGGAATTTGCAAGCTTCACTATTAAATGTCGAGGTGTTGAATGGTTTTTGTTGATTTTAGGGGGGGATCTCTCTATTTCCTGGATCTGAATGCCTGTTTCCCTTCCCAGATTCGGAAAGTTTTCAGCTAGGATTTGTTCAAATACATATTCTGGCCCTCTGGCCCTTTCGGTGCCCTCAGGAACCCCAATTAAACGTAGGTTTTTCTTCCTCAGGCTGTCATTTATTTCCCTTAATCTATCCTCATGATCTTTTAATTGCTTGTCTCTTTTTTCCTCAGTTTCCCTCTTTGCCATCAACTTGTCTTCTATGTCACTCACTCGTTCTTCCACCTCATTAACCCTCGTCGTTAGGACTTCTAGCTTGGATTGCATCTCATTTAATTGATTTTTAATTTCTGCCTGATTGGATCTAAATTCTGCAGTCATGAAGTCTCTTGACTCCTTTATGGTTTTTTCTAGAGCCACCAGTAGCTGTAAAATAGTGCTTCTGAATTGGCTTTCTGACATTGAATTGTAATCCATATTTTGTAACTCTGTGGGAGAGTGGGCTGTTTCTGATTCTTTTTTTTGAGGTGAGGTTTTCCTTCTAGTCATTTTGCTCAGTGCAGAGTGGCCAAAAACAAGTTGTATTGGGAAAAGGAGAAAAAGAGAGAGAAGGAAAGAAAAGAGAAAAAGAAAAAAGAGAAAGAAGAAAAAAAGGGGGAAAAGAGAAGAAAAAGAAAGAAAAAGAAAGGAGAAAAAAGAAAAAAAGGAGGGGGGTGGGGGAAGCAATCAGAAATCAAGAAGAAAGAGAAAAAAAAAAAGCACACACACACAAAAAAAAAAACCAAAAACAACAAAAAAAAAACACGGGGGAGTATCTTCCGATTCTGTGTACTTTAAGTCCCTTGACTTCCCTTGGAACTGGTCCGTCTCGCTGGTCTTCTGGGGGAGGGGCCTGCTGTGCTGATTCTCAGGTGTTAGCACTTGGGGGAGCTGCTCTGCCCCTGCCTGGTGCAGGGCTCCGTGGGGGTTGTTCACCCCGTGAGGCCCCGGGAGGAAGCCACAGTGGCGGGGGCAGCTCTGCAGCCCTGGAGTCAGCGCCCGCAGTAGCTCCGGGGCTCTCCGTCTGCAGGGCCTGGAGGCTCCGGGGCGGGGCCGCTGATCTGCTCAGTTCCAGGCAGGAGCGTCCTCGCTGTCCTGGGCCCTCCCGGCCTCTGCCTGTCCCGGGGGAGGCCGGATCCTGGGCTGTGTCCCGGCGCCCTGTGCTCCGAGGCCTGCACTGTTGGATTCGCGCTCCCGCCCCGCAGCCCCCTCCGCGGAGCCGCCACCCGAGCCCCTCCGAGCTGCTCCGGGTCCCGCCGAGCGCTGCAGCCCTTAGGGAGCTCGTCGCACTCTCCGGGGCGCAGTTCCTCTGTCACTGTCCCAGGGAGCCCGAGGGCATCCCCGCCTTTCTGCGGATCCTGCTCCAATTCCCGGGGAGGCCTTTCCGCCCGGGAAGGTCGGTGCAGCTCCTGCCCCTCCGGGACGGGGCTCTCCTGTCCTGGGGACACTCGCCCCGGCCTCAGCCCGGCTCCTCGCGGGGCCCCTCCCCGTTGGAGGCCTTTTGTGTCTTTTATTTCTTTTTCCCCGTCTTCCTACCTTGATAGAAGCGCGAACTCTTCTCACTGTAGCGTTCCAGCTGGT
The DNA here is from genome assembly GCF_018345385.1 of Vulpes lagopus. NCBI lineage: Eukaryota > Metazoa > Chordata > Mammalia > Carnivora > Canidae > Vulpes > Vulpes lagopus. The sequence goes on along the minus strand of NC_054832.1, from coordinate 30,695,959 downwards.
CTCTCTTTAAATCTCAGGCCGAATTCGTAGATTTTCAGGATGGTTGGATGGTTTTCTAGGTAATTTGATGAGGACAGGTGACCTGGGGACCCTGCTCTGCCGCCATCTTGCCCCTCCCAACTCCTGTATGTTTTCATCTAAAAGTATTTTTTTTTTTTTCCGGAAGCATTGTCATTTATTTTTAGTAAATCGTTTTTTAATAGGCTATTTCTTTTTTTTTTAATTAATTTTTATTGGTGTTCAATTTACCAACATACAGAAAAACTCCCAGTGCTCATACCATCAAGTGTCCACCTCAGTGCCCGTCACCCATTCCCCTCCAACACCCGCCCTCCTCCCCTTCCACCACCCCTAGTTCGTTTCCCCGAGTTAGGAGTCTTTATGTTCTGTCTCCCTTCCTGATATTTCCCAACATTTCTTTTCCCTTCCTTTATATTCCCTTTCACTATTATTCATATTCCCCAAATGAATGAGAACATACACTGTTTGTCCTTCTCCGATTGACTTATTTCACTCAGCATAATACCCTCCAGTTCCATCCATGCTGAAGCAAATGGTGGGTATTTGTCGTTTCTAATTGCTGAGTAATATTCCATTGTATACATAAACCACATCTTCTTTATCCATTCATCTTTCGGTGGACACGGAGGCTCCTTCCACAGTTTGGCTATTGTGGCCATTGCTGATAGAAACATCAGGGTGCAGGTGTCCCGATGTTTCATTGCATCTGAATCTTTGGGGTAAATCCCCAACAGTGCAATTGCTGGGTCGTAGGGCAGGTCTATTTTTAACTCTTTGAGGAACCTCCACACAGTTTTCCAGAGTGGCTGCACCAGTTCACAGTCCCACCAACAGTGTAAGAGGGTTCCCTTTTCTCCGCATCCTCTCCAACATTTGTTGTTTCCTGCCTTGTTAATTTTCCCCATTCTCACTGGTGTGAGGTGGTATCTCATTGTGGTTTTGATTTGTATTTCCCTGATGGCAAGTGATGCAGAGCATTTTCTCATGTGCTTGTTGGCCATGTCCATGTCTTCCTCTGTGAGATTTCTCTTCATGTCTTTTGCCCATTTCATGATTGGATTGTTTGTTTCTTTGCTGTTGAGTTTAATAAGTTCTTTATAGATCTTGGAAACTAGCCCTTTATCTGATACGTCATTTGCAAATATCTTCTCCCATTCTGTAGGTTGTCTTTTAGTTTTGTTGACTGTATCCTTTGCTGTGCAAAAGCTTCTTATCTTGATGAAGTCCCAATAGTTCATTTTTGCTTTTGTTGCTTTTGCCTTTGTGGATGTATCTTGCAAGAAGTTACTGTGGCTGAGTTCAAAAAGGGTGTTGCCTGTGTTCTCCTCTAGGATTTTGATGGAATCTTGTCTCACATTTAGATCTCTCATCCATTTTGAGTTTATCTTTGTGTATGGTGAAAGAGAGTGGTCCAGTTTCATTCTTCTGCATGTGGATGTCCAATTTTCCCAGCACCATTTATTGAAGAGACTGTCTTTCTTCCAATGGATAGTCTTTCCTCCTTTATCGAATATTAGATGACCGTACATTTCAGGGTCCACTTCTGGGTTCTCTATTCTGTTCCATTGATCTATGTGTCTGTTTTTGTGCCAGTACCACACTGTCTTGATGACCACAGCTTTGTAGTACAACCTGAAATCTGGCATTGTGATGCCCCCAGCTATGGTTTTCTTTTTTAAAATTCCCCTGGCTATTCGGGGTCTTTTCTGATTCCACACAAATCTTAAAATAATTTGTTCTAACTCTCTGAAGAAAGTCCATGGTATTTTGATAGAGATTGCATTAAACGTCATCTAAAAGTTTTATTTTTTAATTCTTACTTAGGTCTTTGCTTCATTTTGAGTTGATTTTCTATACGTTGTAAGGTAAGGGTCCATTTTATTCATCTGAATGTGGATATCACGTTTTCTCAGGGCTATCTGTTGAAGAGGTGACCTTACGGTTTTGACATTGCCCTGAATGCATTGTTTTCTTTAAGTGAAACATGGTTTTGCCTGATGATACTGCTTTTCTGGCCACCCTCTGAAATAGAGGCTTCCTCCCCTCACCTTCACCTTCTCCTCACTCCTGGAAATGTCTGTATACATTTAGTTCCCATTTTTTGCTTCTTCCTCAGTGCTGCCCCACTAACCCCTCTTGGTGCCTTTCTTTGAGCCACAATGTTATCCATTTATTGCCACCTTCTACTCACCTACATTGTTATTATCCACTCAATCCATCTTATTTGGTGATCTTAACACTTAGAGAAGTCTTTGTCTACAACTGAATCACTGTTGTCATCTTTGTAGACTTGAAACATTGTATTGATGACAGGCCTTTTTCTTCCTTCCACAGTGCCAGGATATTGGTTTTCCCTTTTCCTAGGCATCATTCATTAGTGAGGCCATGATTTAGTCTATCACCCTCAGAAAATGCTTCCTTTTATAGGGTTTAAAACTCCAAAGCTCCTTCTTCACATGTCCAGACTTCTTTACTTCTGCTCTTGATATTAGCTTCTGACATTATTTATGAGGTCTTTGCCACTCCCAATTCTTCTAAAACAATATAAACATTTTGTAAGCTTTAAGTTCAATACAATTTCAATCTTACAGAAAAGTTACGGAAATAGTACAAAGAACTCTCTACCCCAGATTCACCACTTACTTTTATATTCAACCTCTTGCCTTATTATTGAATTCTTTCTCTTTCTTAATCATTAAAAAAAATAAGTTGAAAGGTATCCCTTTATTCTCCAAATATTTCAGAGTACATTTCCCTAAAAAAGGACATTCATTTACATAAATAACAGTAAAATGATCCAAATCTGGATATTTACAATTGAATATTATTTTTCACCTAATTCATATCTCTATATTCCAATTTCATCAATTTTCCAATGTCCTTTTTTCCTACCCAGCCCAATATTTAATTCAGTATTTCATATCACTTTGTTTTCCTATATTTTTAGTCTCCTTAAATCTACAACATTTCTTCAGTCATTTTTGTCTTTCCAGATCTTGATATTTTCTAAGTGGATAGACTCTAGAATGTCCTTTGATCTGGGTTTATGGTTTCCTTATGATTAGGTTAACCTGCTTTGTCAGCAAGAATACTACAAATACTATGTCCTCGGTGGATCATATCAAACATATATAATGGAGCATTGTCTTAATTTTAGTGACATTAACTTTGATTACTACATTAAGGTAGTGGTCACCAGCTCTTTCTACTGTACAGTTACTATCTTACCCTTTGTTATTAGTAATCTGTGGGAAGATGCTTAGAGATTATGTAAAGCACCCTGTTCCTCATCAAACACTCAACCAGTAGTTTTATTTATTTAAAAGGTCTTTCTTAAATTTTTTTAAAATTTAAATTCAATTAATTAACATATAATGTATTTGCGATTAGTTTCAGAGGTAGAGGTCAGTGATTCATTAGTCTTACACCTGGGTTTTCGTTGTGTTTGTTTTTTTTAACTCCTCAACCACTAGTTTTATCATCCATGGATGATTCTTGCCTGAATCAATTCTTCCATAGATGGTATGAAATGGTAATTCCCTACTCCCACAATTCTATCATTTGTTCTACATTTATTTGTTGTCATTCCACTATAAGGTAAGTCTTTACTTTCTTAATTTATTAATTTATTTATGTTAATGTTGGGTTATGGATTTTTGTTCTATTCAAAGGATTAGTATATATTACTATCACTACTCATTTTAGTGCTCAAATTTCCCAACATTTGGCCAGTCTCTCTATACTGATTCTTGTGTCCCTTTGATGTGCCCTATTATTCTTTGAGTGATTTCATACTTTCTATCACAGGAAGATGTTCCAGATTTATCTTCTACTTTCCAGACTCCATGGTTTCCAAGAAACTCTAATTTCTTTTTGTGAGAAAAAAAAAATATGCTAGGTATGCTCATTGCTCCCAGAGGGTCAATGCCTCTAAGAGCTGTGAGTATGTGTGTATCTTTATTTATTTGCCATATATGTTTATATCAAACACCATGAGGTCACACTAATATTTTCAATTCCAGTCCAGACTTCTCCATTTCTGTATCTGTAATTTCTTCTCCTGTGAGCAGTGAGCAAATTGGTTCCTGTTATTCTCAGTATGTTGACCCATTTGCTTAATCCCGGAATAGACACAAAATAGTTTCAGAATTGCTAATGCCTATCACTGTGAAAAGCAAACTATTAACTAGAGCTCAATATTTGTTGTTGTTTTTTGTCTTTCGACTGAGGGGAGATTTTGAGTTTTATTCAGGGCAGTTAAATTTGATATGCCTATTACATATCTGAGTAGAGATGTAGAGTAGGCTTTCTGGATCTCAAGGGGGATGTCAGGAATAGAGCTAAAGATACAGGAATCATCAGCTTAAAAATGATGACTTATAATTTAAAACAAGAACACCGAGGAAGCTCATTAGGGAAAAGGAAGTTAGTGAAGAGAACTGAGGAGGAGGATCCAGCAAAGGAGGCTGAAAAGGATGGGCCAGTGAGTTGGCCATATTTAAAGCACATACTACTTTGGAGGCCAACTGTAGAAAGTGTTTCAAAAGGAGAACATCCTTAGCTGTGTCAAATACTCCCAAGAGGCTGTAAGAGATGAGATTTGAGAATGTGTTCATTGGTGATATTGACAAGTGAGGTTTCTGTGGATGATTAGAATAAATGCTTACTTAGAAAGCATTAAAACCTAGCCAGTGCCTTCCTAAGAATGGGAAATGGAAAAATGGAGACAGTGAGTATAGGCCAAATCTTACGAGAAATTTTGCTGAAATTTTGCATACTTAACAGCATTGTGTGTGAGTTGGTAAGAATGACCCTATGGAGACTATAACAGATTGATGTAAGGGAGAGTGAACTATTCAGAGCAAAATCTTCAAAGAACTGGGATTATAAGGATCCATTGTACCAGTGGAGTGGGTTGGATTTAAGAGCAGAAAGATTATCTTTGACAACAAATGAAGAGAACTGAGGATTCTCAACTGAGTCTCTCTGACTGCTGAGTCATTATACATAATAGCATACTAAATTCACTCTTCAATACTGCTGCAGGTTGACTTTCCAGACTGATTTTTGTTAATTCCTCCTCCCAAGCACTAGTCCATATGTCTGTGTAACATCACTGACTCCTTCTGAAAATAACTCTTACCATAACTCTTGCTGTAACAACTAAGAATCCTAAAGAAAACATCTTTATAGTTTATTTCCCACTTCCTTCTTCTAGACAAGAGACCTGTTTCCACCAGCTTTCACGTGGGAGCTCTGGAGTGCTAATGAGAGATAGAAACTTCCTTTTTTTTTTTTTTTTTAAAGATTTTTAATTCTTTCGTTTGAGAAAGAGCCAGAGCATGCAAGCGATAGCAAGAGCAAGCATGAGCATGGGGGAGGGTCAGAAGGAGAGGCAAAAGCAGACTCCTGGCCAAGTGTCTGACATGGCATTTGATCCCAGGACCCTGGAATCATGACCTGAGCCAAAGGCAGATAACTTAACCAACTGAGCAATCCAGGTGCTCTGGGATCAAATCTCCTTAATGGAAATCTTGGCTTCCATTCCTGAGGCCAGTTTTGTTTTATTTTGTTTTTTATGAACCACCTCACTGCTTACCTCATACACCAAGAGAAAGCTGACAAAGAACAATTTAAAAATAGAGGACCTCAAAATCTTAACCTCCTGTGCAAAAACTAAGGGTCTTCCTTACCAGATCTAAAGATCTAAGGGATGTTATGTCCTGCCCTAGCACCCTCTCTCCCACCCAGTGCAGTAGGATTCAAGGCTCATAGTGGACCGGAACCTACTTCTGGTTTGAGATCTTAGAGTGTAGCAGTGCCTAATCCCCTCACCTCACACATACACCACTGAGTTCATTGTGGGTGAGTTGGGGAGCTGAAAATGGCAACAGTATATTGGAGCATCAGAGTTTAAAGACTGCCCTATCTTTCATTCCCGATCTGACTTTTTCAAGGCTTCAGAGAATTTGAAAGGACCCGAGGTACCCCTGGGCCTGACTGGGGAGAAAAATTGGCAAGAGGAAGTGTTCCAGGCCTGCTGTTAGGTGATCATGACTAGTGGTAGGATGCACTGCGAGGGTACATAGTTTATCCCATAGATCATCAGGAAATTTGTTTGGAATTTCAAAACCCAAAAGCATGTGAGGGAGTTATGAACTATAACAAGACTATAACCTTAGAACTGAGCTGAGTATTTGGACTGGACCGAGAACTGATCTAGAATTGGCCTGTTTTCTACCATCAGCAGAAATGAGTCCAAAGAGCCAGTCAATTCCAATTATAGAGAAGGCAATGTACTTAGGCATTTTATCATGTACTTAAAATGCATGTAGATTTCAATAAGGTTATAATAATTTACACATTTATTAACTTTAAAATTAGAAGCGTATAAGCATCTGAAGATGAACCCCGACCTCCATCTCCACACTGCTGGATTTTGTAAAAAAGGAACACTTCCTAGAAAAATAACTAAATCTAGTATATAATGATGGGTTAAATATTCTACTAGGCTTTATGTACAAATCAATTACTATTTGAATAGTAGAATATTTAAGTGATCAAGTCCCTGTTCATTAGTTAATTATTTTCTTTGGTAAGTTTCTGAACTTGGATTAATTGTGTTTTGGTGAAGTTCACTTGATATTATCTAAGTTAGAGTTTGGTAAACTATGGCCTGTGGGTAAAATTGGACCTGTTACCAGTTTTTGAAAATAAAGTTTTATTGGAATATAACCACACCCATTTGTTTATATATTGTCTATAGTCTCTGTTGTAACAGAGACCATTTGGCTTGCAAAGTCTAAATAATCATTTACTCTTTATAGCAAAAATTTGCCAAGCCTTAAACTAAGGCTTAATCAAGGCAAGAATATTTGTGGTCTTATCTTTACAATACTAAGTAGAGTCCATTTTATTTCCCTTGAGCATATTAAGATCTTATTTCATTAAGGCATGGTGCCTTCCAAACATAATGTTTGGAACACTGCAAGGAAAAATCTTTAAAGATCTTGTCCTTTACAGAATGGGGCATCACATAGAACATTACTCCTGGGACTCAAGCTGACATTTACAGATGCATAAATGCAGTTGTCTTTAGCATATCATAAAACCCTAAGTACTTGCTGGAGTAGCTGGAAAAGAATAGCTGGTGTTTTGTGAGAAGGGTTCAGAGAAGAACTCTCCTGAATCACTTTGCCTTTGAATTCCATATACTATCATTCTCATGTTGCAAAACAGATCTTCCACACAGACAGCATTTAAAGTTAGACCAAGTGGACATTAAGATGTGCTGGCAGGGAAAACCTCCCATGCCTCCCCATGAAAGGATTCATTATCTTACAAAGATTAAGTGCATATTGCAAATTCTACATGTGAGGCCTGATAGCCTATTGGTTACCTTTTATCTATCTACTGAAAAGCCTCTCCTACTTAGTTGAATCAATTTCTTCTTCTGTGCTTTCTATGCTATTCCTATTTCCCACTTCAGATTGTAGGACTCAAAACACTCTTGTAAGAAATTGTATGGATTGAGGACTGGAGGTCCATCTCTGGGTATAGGCTCTGGAAATCACAATGTCTCAGACTGGACAGGATTGAAATAATTATCAGTGTTTTAAAAATAAAGCCCTGTATTCATTTTGGAAAAAAAAAAATGTTTGAAATAATGGAAAAAGGAAAAAATGAAACTCATCCGTAATGCTTCCCCATTTCTCACAGTTAATGATTTTATAATTTTTGTGTATATATCTTTTCATAATTTTTTCTATGGACACAAGATTTGTATTGTAATATAAACTCACAATGAATATATTTGCATATTGACTAGAACAACTAGACCCTTTGGTATATGTTATGTATCTGCCACAAGATTTATTTAAAGCATTACTGCATCACTTGACTCTTGGGTTGTTTCCAGATGTTCACTATTCATAATGCTGTAAAAAAATTCACGTGCTTAAGTACTTGATCAAATACTTCTTTGGACTAAATTTTGAGTGGCAGAATTATAAGACCAAAAGATCTGAAGATTTTTGATGCTTTAGGTGCCTGTTGCTACACAGTCTCTAAAATGGTTGTAGCATTTCATAGTCTCTGGGAAGTGTACAAGAGTGCCCCTTTCCCCAAACTGTCACTATTATCAGGTTACCTAATCTAGCAACTTCCAAAATTTTCTTGAATATGATCCAAGAGTAAGAAAAAATATTTTACATTGTGACTTGGAACACGTACACATTCATATACATATAATAAATACATAAATACACATATTTAACTATAAAATCTTAATATACTAAGTATATTAAATACATTCAATTTTTTTTAATCCTATTCCATTTCATTTTAAAAACTGCTGGCTGGGGGCAGCCCGAGTGGCTCAGTGGTTTAGCGCCACCTTCAGCCCAGGGCCTGATCCTGGAGACCCGGGATCGAGTCCCATGTCAGGCTCCCTGCGTGGGGCTTGCCTCTACCTCTGCCTGTGTCTCTGCCTCTCTCTGTGTGTGTCTCTTGAATAAATAAATAAAAATAAAATCTTTTAACAAAATTCTGGCTGAGACCCACTAGGTTGATTTAATGAATGATAAATTAAGGTGGAAAAAAATGGTAAAGCTTTGGGGATGAAACAAATAGGAGCTAAAAAGCTTCCTTCAAGTCCATACAAGATGAAATTTGACAGAAATATTGGGAGACTCCTCCACCACCATCAATACCACTACCACGTATGTCCAGGGGTTCCTGCCATATGATGCTCATCCTGCCCTCATTTACTAAAAATCTTTTGAACTTTAAGATTTCAGCATTCATTTCATCATCAAATTTGCTTTATTTCCTTCAATATACTCCCTGGCTTCTTAAACTCTATAGTGATGGTGACTTAGCAATCGAGCATCATTCTTCAATCCTCTCACTCTGCAGCAATCACCTTCAGATTAAGTCCAGTAACCCCTCTTGGTCCTTAAAATTATCTGGAACCATTTTTCTCAAATTATCATTCTGCCTCTGACTGTGCCATCCATCCTTCCACACTGTCCCTTCCCTGTATGTGCTAATAAACTTCATAGAATATTCTCTCTTGGCTCCTTCCTACCTTAGAATGACTTCAATACACTCCTTAAACCCTAAATCAAATGAACTTGTGTTTGGCCTATCATATGTACTTGGGCATTCCTGAATTTTAGTAAAAGGTCCTAGGTTTTTCCTTTCTCCACAACTACCATTCCCATGAAGACCTTCTTTAAAATGGATTTTACTGGCTAACTGGCAGCGTCTTCAAAACATGACTTTCTTGGTCCTCAGAACATGTTCTGTATCACCTGCAGAACTCAAGAGTATTGCCCATTAGTTTTCCTCTCAGTAATAGCCAGTGGTTTTCAAACTGCAGTCTGGAGGCCGAGGGATTTCATAAAGACCTTTATGTACTGCCTTAGAAAGGAGGGAGACAGAAGGATGAGTTAGGGAGGGTTGAACTCCAAACCCTTCAATGAAGCTGTCATTGTCAATATTTTTATATATCAGGCTTCCTTGTAAAATCCACTTTTTAAACCCTCTACCAGTAATTGCCATAGAATTTCCAAGTCCAGAAGACTGTGCTAAGAAAATAAATAACAAATATTAAATACTTTTTAAGTATTCAGCAAGGCCAGCCCCACTGGCTCAGTGGTTTAGTGCTGCCTTCAGCCCAAGGCATGATCCTGGAGACCCGGGATCGAGTCCCACATTGGGATCCCTGGATGGAGCCTGCTTCTCCCTCTGCTTGTGTCTCTGCCTCTGTCTCTCTGTGTCTCTCATGAATAAATAAATAAAATCTTTTTAAAAATATTCAGCAAGCAGTATTAAAAAGACATCAAGTTCCATTAGAGTTTTTGTATTGCTCAATTAGCTCTTACATGGGTGAGCGAGCGAGCGAGTGATTGGCATAGTCTCTAAATGATCCAAGAGGGTTTCCTCTGGCATGTCTTGATGGCATAATAATAGTTTTGAATTTTAAGTGTGCAGAGAACAATCCAAATATTTTCCTTTTTGGTACCTGCCATTACCTACTATAACATAAAACAGAATGTAATTGGCTGTTAATTTCTATTTGTCCTTTGTCCTATGCTATTTATCTGCCAAATAAACAAAAATTCATTTCACCTTCTCCAAACAACCCCTTTCAACTTTGAGCTCTTCCACCTGAGTTGGAACATTAAGGCTGTTTTCAGTTTTGTTCCCGTGATGGTCCTACAGAACCAGTACTAAACACTTAGGCATAAAATCCTACCCCTGATGGCTTCTTAGAAGCTGGGTTATGTGGAGGCTCTGAACGCAGAATGCCTGAGTTCAAATCCTGATCTGCAACTGCCTAGAAGTGGGTCTTGGGGCAAGTTAGACTTTTCTGTGTTTTACTTTGCTCATCCATAAAAGACATTTGATAAGTGTAATACTTGGCACATAGGGATATTATGAGGATAAAATACACTTAAAGCACTTAGAAAAGGGCCTGGGGCCTAGTAACTTCTCGGGAAAAGTTGATTTTATTATTCCCATGTAATTTTAATCCACTCTGATCTAAGTTAAAATTGAGATTTTAATGTAAATGAAGGCTATAGGTCACTATCACTGCTAATACCTTCTTAATGGAGCCTAGCACAAAGCGCTTTCAAGGTTGGGAGTATAAAAAGCACAGAAGTGTGAACTGGAAGAAAACATGGAGATCACAGAGTCCAGACAGCCCTGTTTGCTATGACTTCTATCTCCCAGAAACAAAAGGTGTCAATACAAGATAATTCTATTCTGGGATGCATGGGTGGCTCAGCAGTTGAGCTTCTGCCTTCCGCCCAGGGCATGATCCTGGAGTCCCAGGATCGAGTCCCACATTGGGCTCCCTGCAAGGAGCCTGCTTCTCTCTCTGCCTAGGTCTCTGCCTCTCTCTCTCTCTCTCTCTGTGTGTGTGTCTCTCATGAATAAATAAATAAAATCTTTTTTTAAAAAAAGATAATTCTATTCTTAATTACCCAGGAAACTGGTGAAGTCCTGTGACAGAGATCTGAAAAATATTTTGGTCCCGATTCTCACCTGGTAGGTGGTCAATGATATTGTTGAGTAGATTGACTCCTAATAAGACCACTTCCATGTCATCAGGTTATCCATGGACTGGTCTGTGTCCTCCATTAATCATAGACTATATGAAATAAGAGGCGACATGTTAACTGTACTATTTCAGTTTATGGTCTTCAACAACTCTATATGACTATATGGTAATGCTGTTTCTATTTATCATGAATGAAGTATGTGTAAGTATTGAATCCTGAGATTTGGCTCTTAATTTTTATTTTAATTTCAGTATAATTAGCATGAAGTGTTATATTAGTTTCAGTTGTAAAACAGTGATCCAACAATTCTATATATTACTCAGTGCCCGTCAAGATAAGTGTATCATAATCTCCTTCACTTATTTCATCTATCCCCCTTTACCCTCTCTCTGGTAACTACCAGTTTGTTTTCTATACTCAAGAGTGGTTTCTTTATTTTTTCCTTAAAAATGTTTTGTCTTTTTAAAATTTATTCATTTTGTTTCTTAAGTCCCACAGGAGTGAAATCATATGGTATTTGTCTTTGTTGGACTTGTTTCACTTAGTGTTACAGTCTCTAGAACTATCCATGTTGCAAATGGCAAGATTTCATTCTTTTTTTTTATGGCTGAATAACATTCCTTTGTGTATATATACCTCTTCTTCTTCTTGATCCATTCATCTACAGATGGATACTTAGCTTGCCTCCGTAATTGGGCTATTGTGAATACTGCAATAAACACAAGGGTGTATGTATCTTTTTGAATTAGTGTTTTCATTTTCTTTGAGTAAATACCCAGTAGTGGGATTACTCAAGCATGTGGTAATTCTGTTTTTAATATTTGGAAGAACCTCCATGTTGTTTTCCATGGTGGTTGTAGCAATTTGCATTTTACCAACAGTGCATGAGGCTTCCTTTTTCTCCACATCCTTACCAACACTTGTTATTTTTGTGTTTTTGATTTTGGCCATTCTGACAGGCCATCTGGACGTCTTCTTTGGAAAAATATCTATTCATCTGCCCATTTTTATTTTTATTTATTTTTATTTTTTTTATTTTTTTCTGCCCATTTTTAAATCAGATTGTTTGTGTTTTGGTGTTGAACAAATTATTCTTGTCTAGTGAAAGGAAGATAAAAATGTAAATTCCTTGGGATTTGAGAGCCCAATTTCTCAGAAAGCTATTAATCTTTTCTGTGTAGAGTTCATTATCTGGACCACCAATTAGTAATTAACAGTGATAGCCAAAACATTAGTAGAGTTGGCTCAGCTTCTACCAAGGTCCTACCATATTTATTTGAGGAGTGAGTTTTTAGATTAGGCAACATGTCTTTCCTTTTTCTATTTCCCACCTCATATTTTTCTTTCATTACTTTTTCTTTTTTGCCTGTGCTTTTTTTGTTTTTCCCTATTCTTTCCCCCACTATCCACAAAGCCTGTTATTGGGGAAATGGGGTAAAATACGCACCACTCATATACAAGCCAAAATGATAGGATATAAAACAAAATAGTACATGAAATTATCCATGGGAATTGTACTGTTTAGGTCATATTTGTTTTGCAGTTATTTTTAAAATGCCTATTTTATCAGGAAGATTCTGAAAGTAAACAGTGGTGGAGAAGATGTCCAATTACCACACCAGATTCTGTATTTCTTTCACCTAATCGTTCTTTGCTTTTGCCATTATTCCTTTTGTTTGACTCCTTTTGTGCTTCTTACAATATCATATCTTTTTTCTTTCTCTCGTATTAATTTCTCCATGACTTATAGTTTTTCCAAATAAAATCAAGAATAGAAGATAAAAAGATTTTAGTGAAGATATTTTTTATAAACATTAATACTTAATATATCTCTAACGAGGCTATGCACCGCATAGGCAGGGATTGCGTCTCCAGCATCTGGAATATTACCTGAGACATGGCAGGTGCTTAGTTGTGCTTGCTGAACAGATTGAGTACTAATATATTTTTAACTTTTTATTTGGCATAATTTTGGATTTAAAGGAAAGATGCAAATATAGAACATTCCAGTATACCTTCACCCTGCTTCCCAGCCTTAATATTAACATGTCATAAAACTTTGGTTCATTTGTCAAAACCAAGAAATTAACATTGATACTATACTATTAACTAAACTACACATTTTATTCAGATATGATCAGTTTTTCCACTAGTGCCCTTTTTTCCTCTTTCAAGATTGAATTCATGATATCATCTGGCATTTTGTATTCATGTTATTTTAGTCTTTTCTAATATTGGATACTAACTTAAAATTTACCTTTTATGATTTTACTTCCAATACTTTGTCATGTTAAATGGTATGGAACATTAAGAAAATGTGTGAATAAGTAGAATAAACTATCACTTTTCAGTGACTCCAATTTTGCCTAGCATCAGTGAGGTGAGGTATACGAAAATCTATCAGATTTAAATTTCAAGATCTGGAAAGGGAAAAATCTTCCCTGGCATCTCTTGACCTTTCAAATTCCCTTTATTTTAAAATTTAGCTCTATTTATTGGCTTTTGTAATATATGAAGGTTTATTTCTTGGCATTGATTATTCAAACTCTACTCAATTGGCAAGGTTAACACTGGTTTCCGGGGTAAAAATATTGTACAATTTTATTGTAAGCAAATTCAATTCAAAAGGAAAGACTTAGAAAAGGGTTGGGATTTTGGAGTCAATCCAGATTTTTTTGTGATAATCCCACTCGGATTTTTGAAAGTTGCTTGACAGTCTTTTATCTTGATTATTGCTTTATGTGCTATTTCTTCCCTACTTTTTAGTTATAGCCTCTTGTGCCCCATTGAACTATAGTAGTGTGTTGTCAAAAAATCTTGCCTTTTTTTTCTGTAAAATACCCAGTATTTTTTTTTCTAAACCATATGGTAAGTAATGGTCAATTTTAAGAAACGAATGGCATTGCTCAACAAAATCTAGCATAATCCTTGGCACAAACTATGCATTCAAAAAAGAATTATTGAAAGTTGAACTCATAGAAGCAGAGAGTAGAATGAAGATTTTTGGAAACTAGGACATGGGAGAAATGGAATGTTAGTCAAAGGGTAGAGTCTTTCAATTATGAAATGAAAAAATTCTGGGGGAGGATCTAATGTAGAGCACGGTGACAATAGTTAACAACATATCACATACTTGGTATTTCCTGAGAGAAAAGATCTAATTGTTTGCACCATGAAGATAAAGACAACTGTGTGAGGTGATGCGTGTTAGCTCAACGGGGGTAGTTACTTCACAATGGACACGTATATCAAATCGCCAAGTTGTATACCTTCAATACATTTTTTAATGTTTCAGATATACCTCAGTAAAGTTGGGCATAGAATAAAAAAAGAGGCTTGTGGATGCATTCAATAAAAGAGGCCTGAATGGGGGTAGAAGGGAAGTCTTTCCTAGAGCTCTGAAGCCAGTCTAAATCCCTGCCTGCCATCTTGAGGACACTATGAGAATTGCACCCTTGGCATTTATATCCTATAATCCTATAAAGTGAACATGATGGGGTGGGCTGTGTCTGTGGCCAGTTAATTCCAGCCCACTACTAATCTCTCCCACTCTGAATTTTATTCTTTTACAGAATCTTTTCTGTATGCACAGGGCACAGCCCCTTTCTCTACATTCACCATTGATTATACCTGGTGGCACTTCAAACCTCCTAAGTGTTTGCCACATAATAAGTCCTCTGTGGGGGTCTTGAGGCAGGGTCCACATCCTATCCATCAAGGTCCTTTGTGGGGTGATTGCCTCCTTAACATTTTTATCCTCTCTTCAACCCGTTGTCTCTTGATTGGGTCTTTTTTAAATGTCATGGGTGTCTTTCTCTGTAGTAATAATTTCAAGTCTGTTGTGTTGTTCAGCTCACTGGCCTTTGTCTCTCCATCTCCTATTTTTCTTTACCTCGTCTGTCTTATCCTTTCACGTGTTTCTAATTCCAAAAACACAGCTGTCTTTTCTTCATTGGGCATTGCTAGCCAGAAAATGAGAATACTTACATCATTAAGGACACGTTTTCCACATGAGGACATTGGTGGGCATGAATATACACAGTGAGATTGACAAAATGATTAAAATGTCAGGGGTAGCACATCCAAAGAACCAGTTCTGTGCACACAGCTTCCTCAGTACGGTGTAGACTGCCAACACTAGGTGAGTATCCTTAGCTATTTTTCTTTTGCTCTAGTTGTACCAGTTGCCAAATGATAGTGCATAGCTCTGCATAAATGTGGAGCCTGTAAATCTCTACATAGCCTGTTTGAAAGCTAAAATTTCTTACAAGTGGCAAATATGCTATATAAGAGTACTGTGGCAGGCATTGTTCAAAGTTCTTTACATTTAGTAATTCATTTTATCCTTACAACAGCCCTATGAGGGAAAAGTATATATTTTAGAAATGAAAAAACTAGAAAACTTGCAAAATGCTTCTCCCTCCATAGTTTCAACAGGCATCCTCCAAAGCAGGTACCTACATACAAAACTCCAACTCGTGGAGTCAGGATTTGGACATAGGCAATAGAGCTCTAGAATCTGTCCTCCAGAGCATTATACTGTGGATTATCAGGATGCCTGCTGCCTGCAAACACCACCTGAAGAGAGTCAAGAGGAGTATTTCATTGGTTTTAGGATGATCTAATATGCTCCAGAAGCCTGAAGTTAATTCAGCACACTAACACTAAAAGAATAAATGTTAGACATCAGGAATTGGTTTAGAGGTGGTGCATATCAACTACAGCACCAAGTCCAAGTTCTCAGGGAGAATATTCTCATGCTGTTTTTGTGAAAAATACTGCAGCTCAATAGAGCTCTCCTCACTGAAACACAAGGAATCAGATGAAAGGAACATTGGACTTAGGGAACGATTCTACAGCCTAAAGAATGAGAACTTTTTTTTTTCGAGTTGTAGAAGAAAAATCAGACTTCTGACAACTAATTAAAACACAGAAGTATATTTCACAACACCTGCTTTGGGTTTTCAATAAAACACAGAAAAAATTCTATAAAGATAATATATACACACACAAATGTGATAAGAAAAAGGAAGGACTTTTATGTAGGTAAAGATAAGAAAAACCTTGTTGCACAAAGTTAAATAATATATGATTTATAGCTTTACTAGAAGCAGTGAGGGGTATAATCAGTTCAAAGAATTCTTTCAAAATTTGAAAAAAGTTCCTGATCAGAAAAAAATGAAGAGTAATAAAAATCAAATACACAAGACCATAAAGCTTTACCGACCTAAGAGATACCAGTTGTAAATAAAAGAGACACCAAATAGCAAACACAATTGAAAAGAAAACCCCTAGACATAGCTTGGTGAATTATTCCTGAATTTCAGAGAAAGAGTGCACTCTATTTAAATATCTAGATGTGGAGAGGTAGAATGGATAAAAGCAAAGCAGTATTATTACAAATGAAATGAAACTGAGGTGCCTGGCTGGCTGAATGGAAAGAGCATGTGACTCTTGATGTTGGAGTCATGAGTTTGAGTCCCATGATGGATATAGAGATTACTATAAAAAAAAAAAGAAAGAAACTTTTAAAAAATTTACAAAATACAAAATTATTTCAAGAAACAAATGAAACTTTTTATGCTTTGCAACATTAGTCTTAGACTCTAAGGATACAGTGCTTATGCACTATTGGAAAGATTTGTGATCTGAGTTTTCTTTTTCTTTTTAAAAATATTGTCAAAAAATATTATCAAAGTAATCTGACATAATATTTAAATTTAATATATACAACATGTTAATACATTTATATATCATAATATTATCACTATTGTAATGATAATTAAAACTCCTATCATTTTTATAATTTCATTTCAGTAGTTGGAATAATTCCATTCTAGTTTCTTATTAAGTTTTATAATTACAGTATAATATTGTCTATATTCACTATAATGTGCATTAAATCTTTAGGACTTATTTACTACTAGTTTCAAGT
This sequence comes from Vulpes lagopus, assembly GCF_018345385.1. Classification (NCBI taxonomy): domain Eukaryota; kingdom Metazoa; phylum Chordata; class Mammalia; order Carnivora; family Canidae; genus Vulpes; species Vulpes lagopus. The sequence goes on along the minus strand of NC_054832.1, from coordinate 30,678,931 downwards.
TTATACCCTTAAACATTTGTCCTATCCCTTCTCCCAACCCCACCACCCATCCCCTGGTAACCACCATTTTACTCTATTTTTGTGAGTTTGACTTTTTTAGATTCCACATGTAAATATTGGTCTTTCTGTATGACTTATCTCATTTAGCATAATGTGCTGAAGGTCCATCCAAATTGTCAGAAATGGCAGAATGTCCTTCCTTCCCATGGGTGAATAACATTCCAATATATATATGTATATATACACATATATACACACCATATCTTACCCATCTGTCCATTGATGGGCACTTAGGTTGTTTCTGTATCTTGGCTATTGTAAATAATGCTGCAATAAATATTGGAGTACATAGGTCTTCAACATCCTGTTTTCATTTCCTTTGGGTATATAGTTCAATTACCTTTGGAATTGCTGGATCATATGGTAGATCTATTTTTAATTTTTTGAGAATTTGCCATATTGTTTTCTATAGTGGCTAAACCAATTTATATTCCAACCAACAGTGACCAGAGTTTCCTTTTCTCCACATCCTTGCTAACATTTATCTCTTATCTTTTTTGCTTTATTTTTTAAAAAGATTTTATTTTCTTATTCATGAGAGAGAGGCAGAGACATAGGCAGAGAGAGAAGTAGGCTCCTTCTGGAGAGCCTGATGCAGGACTCAATCCCAGGACCCCGGGATCACAACCTCAGCCAAAGGCAGATGCTTAACCAGTGAGCCCCTCAGATGCCCCTTATCTCTTCTTAAAAAAAAAAAAAGATTGTATTTATTTACTCATGAGAGACACAGACACACACACACACACACACACACACACAGAAAGAGGGAGGAGAAGCAGGATCCATGCAGACAGCCTAATGTGGGACCCAATCCTGGGATTCAGGATCATGCCCTAAGCCAAAGGTAGATGTCAACTGCTGAGCTACCCAGGCATCCCTATTTCTTGTTTTCTTGATGATAGTTATTCTTATAGGGTGAGGTGACAGCTCCTTGTGACTTTGATTTGCATTTCCCTGATGATGAGTGATAGTGAGAGCATCTTTTTATGTACCTGTTCACTCTTTGGATGTCTCCTTTAGAAAAATGTCTATTTAGTTCCTCTGCCCATTTTAATCCAATCTTGTTTTCTTACTGAATTGTATGAGTTATTTATATATTTTGATATTAACCCCTTATTCAACCCTTTATCCCCTTATGGTTTACAAATATTTTCTCCCATTCTATAGATTGACTTTTCATTTGTTTCTTTTGCTAGGCGAGAGATTTCAAGTTTGTAGTCTTTTTGATTTTTGTGGGGTTTTTTTGTTTGTTTGCGCTTTTCATGTCCTATCAAAAAGATCATTACTAAGATCTGTATCTCAGACCTTCTTCCTTCCTTCCCTGTGTTTCTTTCTAGTTTTACATTATCAGGTCTTATATTTGAATTTTTTATTCATTGTGAGTTAATTTTTGTGAGTGGTGTAAGATAAAGGGCTCCTCCCACCTTGTTGATCTTTCCTAGGATTGCTTTGTTAGTTCAGGGTCTTTTGTGGTTCTATACAAATTTTAGAAGTTTGTTTTCTATCACCAAGAAGAATGCCTATGGTATTTTGAGGAGGATTGCATTGAATCTATAGATAGCTTTGGATAGTATCAACATCCTAACAATATTAATTTGTCTGATCCATGAACCCAGGATGTCTTTCCATTTGTTTGTCTCTGTTTCAATTTCTTTCAACAAAGTCTTGTACTTTTCATTGTACAGATCATTTACTTCCTCAATTAAATTTACTCCTAGGTATTTTATTGTTTTTGATGCTAATGTGAATGGGATAGTTTTTTAAATTTTTTTTCAGATATTTCATTATTAGTGAATAGAAATGCAAATGACTTCTACATGTTGTTGATTTAATATCCTGCAAATTTATTTAATGCATTGATTAGTTTCAGCAGTTTTTTTGGTTGAGTCTCTGGGATTTTATATATGCAAAACCATATCTGCAAATAACTGTTACTTCTTTCTTTTTGACTTGGATGTCTTTTCTTTCTTTATCTCACCTAATTTCTCTAGCTAGGAATTTCAGTACTATATTGCATAAAAGTGATGAGGATAGGCAGCCTGTCCTATTCCTGATCTTACAGAAAAGCTTTCAGTTTTTCAATTTCAATCTTAAGTTTGCTTTTTATCTGGAGAATGTTCTGTATGCACTTGAGAAGAATATGTATTCTAGAATGTTCTGTATATGTCTAAGACCATTTGATCTAAAGTATGGTTCAAGTCCCATGTTTCCTTGTTGCTTTTTTTCTGGGTAATCTACCTATTGCTGATAATGAGATATTGAAGCCCCCTCATATAACTGTACAGTTACCTGCTTCTCCCTTTAGACCTATTAGTATTTAATGTATTTAGGTTGTCTGATGTTGGGTGCATACACATATATGTGTATGTGTGAGTGTAATTATTAAATCTTCTTGATTTATGGACTCTTTAATCACTACATAATGACCTTCTTTGTCTTTTGTTACCAATTTTTGGTTCAAATCTATTTTGCCTGATATATGTATGGCTACTCTTACTTTCTTTTGGTTTCTACTTGCCTGGAATATTTCCTTATGTGTCCATTCACTTTGAGTCTAGGTGTGTCTTTCAAGCTGGAATGATAAGTAAGGACTTCTGTCATCTGATTTATCCTCTAGTTCCCTTATATTTCCATTGTTTCTTTCTCTCCCTGTTACTGCCTACTTTTGTGAATTGGTTTTCCATAGTGGTTTGCTCTATCTCCCCCTTTCTTTATATTTCATGAATTTGCTGTAGATTTCTGCTTTATGGTTAGCATGAGGCTTAACATAAAACATCTTATAGATAAAACTGTCTATGTTATGCTGATAGCCACTTACCTTCATTTGCCTGTAAAGGCCCTACCTTTTTACCCCTCCCCTTTTATATTTTTGGCATCACAATTCTTTTTATGATGACATCACAATGCTTTTTATGCAAATCATAGCAGCTACAGTTATTTTTAATGCTCTTTTACTTTAATGTTTGTACTATAGTTAGGTGGTTAATGCACCATTTACTATAGAATTACAGTTTTTAAATTCTAGCTAGTTTTCATTTTTACCAGAGTGTTCTATACCATCATAGGTTTTCATGTCACTAATTAGTGTCTTTTTGTTTCAGCTTGAAGACCTCCTTTCAGCATTTTCTGCAAAGTAGGCCCAGCAGTGGTGAATTCCCTCAGCTTTTGTTTGTCTGGGAAAGCCTTTATTTTTCCTTCATGCCTTTGCCAGATAAAGTATTCTTGGCTGGCAATTTTTAGCTTTCAACACTGGGAATATGTCTTACTACTCTTGGCCTGTAGAGTTTCTGCTGAGAAATCTGCTTGTAGCTTAATTGATGTTCTTTTGTAAGCTACTTTTTCCCCCTGGATGCTTCTAAGATTCTTTATCACTGATTTTTTTTGATGGTTTCATTACCATGTGTCCTGTAGAAGATGTCTTGCATTGAACTAATAGGGTGTTCTATTAGCTTTGCAGATGTATGTGTCCACATTCTTGCCTGGATTTAGGAAGTTCTCAGCTATTACTTTAAATAATCTCTCTGCTCTCTTCTCTTTTCCTTCAGGTAAATCAATTCTTATATTTGCCTTTTTTATAGAATCTAATAGCGCTTGTAGGGTTTCTTAAAAAAAAAAAAACTTGGGCAGCCCCGGTGGCGCAGCGGTTTAGCGCCGCCTGCAGCCCCGGGCGTGATTCTGGAGACCCTGGATCGAGTCCCACGTCAGGCTCTCTGCGACAAAGCCCTCCGCCTATGTCTCTGTCTCTCTCTCTCTCTCTGCATCTCTATGAATAAATAAATAGTCTTAAAAAAAACTTAATTGGAAGAGGAAAGTGAACTATTTCTATATGCCTATCCTCCAAGTTACTTAGTCTTTCTTCTGTTTGGTCTGCCCTGTTACGAATGTTCTCTAGTGCATTCTTCTCATTTTATTGAATTCTTCAGCTACCGAATTTGTTTGTATCTTTTAATAATTTTAATCTTTGTTAAAGTACTCTTGTGTATTAATTGTATTCCTGGGATCATTGAATTGTCTTCCTGAGTTTTGTTATAGCTAATTAATTTTTTTCAGAGCAGCTAGTTTGAGTTCTTTATTTTTTACATTGTAGAATTCCATGCCCTTAAATTTGGTTGCTAGAGAATTATTTTATTTTTGATATCATGTTTCCTTTTTTTTCTTTCAGCGTTTGAAGATGTACACTTCTGCTTTTTTTTTTAAGTAGGCCACCCATCCTTAATTAAAGTTGTATGTCTGGTCCTTAAGTTCAACAGGTTGCTATCAGAAATCTTTCTTTTATATTCCAGAAGGTGGCGCTGTAGCTCAAGTTTGGTCTCTCCTTGGGCTGCTGCCTCTCAAGTACTCCGGAGGGTGTTCCTGGAACTGGCCGCAGAATTGTGGCAGGTGTGGGCTTAGCTTTGAGGCTTTGAGGGTACCCATGGGTCCAGTGGGTGGATCTTGCAGAGGGGCAGTCCCAGAAGTCCATGAACAGACGTCCTGCTGAAGGCCCAAAGCTGATGGCACAGAACGCATTCCTTCAATGCCCTTTGAGATTTTTACCTGCTTCCTTTCCTTTTCTTCCCCTCTCAGAATTCCTTAGAATTCTGTGTGCTCCTGGAGAGAAACAGGTTTCTCCAGACACAACCTACACAAATGGGACAGCCAGGAAGTCACTCACCACTTTGGCTCCCCGCCTCCTCTGTAGGAGAGTTCGCCCCTCTCCACCTCTGTTGCCAAGGTAGCCACTGCCACAGCCAGAAACACAGCTGCTTTTAGTGTCCCCTAGGGCGGGGGTGGGGGCGGAGGGGGGACCATCTTTTCCTCTGCATCCGAACTCTTCTTTGTCCTACTCCAATGGCTTGCCAGATTCGCCCTTTAGGCACACTGGACTTCCACAAAATCTCCCTTACCTATGGGTATCTGCTTAGTTCTGTACTCTCCAGGTTGCCTTTTTCCTTCTCTGGGATAGTGGAGGTAGAGCAGGCTCGTGGACTCTCTGGATCCATAATCCCTGCTTGAGGTCCTATCTGTCCACTCTTGAATGCACAGCTGGGTAGAAACTTCCTGGATGTTCCTGTGTAATGTAGAGTCTTTTCATTTGGTTATGGATGTCCAAATAGTTGCTAATCAAAGGGGAGAGCAAAGAGAAATGACTCCTGTTATAATGAAGCTGAGGTCGCTTCCAGCTTCCCTCCATTTGTCTAAGGTAGATAGGAAATACAAAAATAAGAATATGTGAAAAGGTTACATAAAATGAAGACATTCTCATAAAATCAAATATACAAAAATTATATTGCCCATCCATCTTTAAAAATGTACATTGGAGCAGGACATACGTTAGTAACAAATTCAAAAAAGGATAAATTAAGCCATAAAAAGACTGATGTTAAACACTGATAACAGTGACTCATAGATACAAGTTGGAATTCTTGCTGTAAATATAAATACAAGGATAATGCAAATGTAAAACTATGCTCAAAGAAAAGATACAAAATATAATTCTTGCCTTAAAAAGCCATATTTTATAAATACTGAGCAAGTGAGAGAAAATGAGGGGAAGCAAAGACATACTAATTTTCTTATTTACTTGGGAGAGTCAAAAAGTTCTAAAAAAAAATTCTCTTGCATTCTTGATATTGATAATTGAAGAAAGTGATTTCAAATATGTTTGAGTCTTAAAAACACTTTAGATAACTTCTAATTGACAAAAGCAGAGAAAATACAACTGTAATCCACAAAGTAAAAGAAAAGTTAGAGGGAAAATTATACACAAGAGGTATATTAAGATATATGCATATAAATAATAATTTGCCTTTAGTAAACATAGGTTGTTTTTTAAATCAAAAGAGAAGAAAAAAATCAAATTCAAATATTTGCTGTTTCCAAGTGACAAAACTAAAATAACAAAGGTATTAAATATAGAAGGAATGGCAAGGATAGATTGGTTACATGAAAATTCGAAACAATGGTAACATCAACATTCTACAAAGGAGAATTTATAGGGAAAATCACTAAATGAACAAATATATCTGTTTATCTGGTTATCTCTGGTTATCTGTCTGGTTGTCTGGGTATCTAGCTCTATTGATAAATCCATGTAGATATATCTATATATCATATATTTATATGTACTTATACTTAGTTGTATATGTATATGTTTGCACATATGTATGAGGGAAGTCATCCAACTGGATGATGAAATTAATTTTAGGCAAGTAATAACCTCACATCAACATATGTAAAGTAAAAACATCAGTACTTGGAGAAATTACAGATGTCCTTTACATAGTATAACAAATACATCTGGCAGACTCTTCAAGCATGTAAAAATTGAATAAGATAGATAATTGAAATACCAGACTTTTTCACCCAGTGAAACATGAGAACATAACTTACATTTAAGAAAGTTTCAAAATTTTGTCATTTGCAATGAGCTTAATAGTCTCAAGTAGGAGAGTGGAATAGATACCCAAACAATACTGGGGTAAGAAATTTTGGAACTTCTAATTGTGTTTATTTTTATCTCACCTTTTAAGATGTAGATATACAAAAAAACACAAAGGTATATTATATAAAATAAAAATTAAATGTAAAAATATATATAAGTGAGATTATATTATTGTGCATATGTTTGTGTGTATATGTTTATTGGGAATGTAGGCTCAAAATTTCACTATTAGAATTATATGACCAACAAGTTTGGACCCTACTGCATTCATTCACAGCAACTTTTCCAAAGCAAAAATTGTGCAGACCCCACTGTCTACCACAAAACATCCCCAAACTCCAAAACCAAAGGTAGCACCCCTCACTGAAAACCAATCAGCAAAACAAAACCCCCCACCCAGTCACACATACAAATCCTGGAAATTAATATTTGAAGTACAGTAGGTATTTATTAACTTGCTCACTTTGAAGAGCGCTTTCAAAATCTACAATGTCCCCTACCCTTCACATCCTGTTCGTATACTTCATAGTCTTTTCATGGCCCCTCTCATTTTTTATTTCTGCACTGTATTTACTGCTTGACTAATCCCTACTTCCCCTCTAAACTCTGTCAACAGTTTTTAAAATCCTTGGTTTTATGACCTTTTCCCCCAACCATCTTTCCTAGATATAAGTTAGCCTTAAGATCTAGTGGTGGATTTCCCCCATTTCAGCATTTTCCCCAATCTCAATCTTAAATCAACTGTCCTCTTTATTTAGAGGAGCCAATTTATATCTCTCATCTTGATCTCTCTCTTAAACTGCTAGATTAAAATTTCAACCATGTATACCTATTTAGAAGGATTTGCTGAGCATCTACTATGTGCTTGGTCCTGTTTTAAGCATGTTCTCATGTTCTTTCACATCATCTTTGGAAAAAACCTGTGAGACAGATGGTTTCACTATATTTACTGACAAGAAAATTAGGTAACTCGTTCAGTCCAATGTCAGAATCTGTACTCAAGCCTGATTCTACCCAACTCCTATGCCCAAGTAGAGGACTAGTGAAAACCAAATTTTAGGAAAAGCATTATTTTACCCTTTTATCTAGGAAATGACCAGGTTTGTGAAGGGCACCCTACTGACAAGGAGCAGATGAAGGATTTGATTTGATTTGATTCTGGGTCTTTTTATCTTGTTCTATCACTCTGCCTCAATTAGCTATTAGCTGTTAATTTAAGATTAAATTGTTTTCTCTCCTAATCTGTGTTTGGTTTCATTATTTTTTTAATGAAGAACTTAAATGTCTGATAAACCAAATTTCCTTTGGTTCTCTTAAAGTTGAATAGCTCTAAACAGCAAAGCTGATCTCTCAGAAAATTAGGTACCTTAGTAACAGAGCTGCACTTGGATATTTTGCCTCAAGATTTGCCTTCTGCATTGTCATTATACCAAACCTGTTCCTTCTCTCGTGGCCTATGTCTCAATCAATGACACCAACCACTCCTGAGCTGATGGACACAGACACTTGTGAGAGTGCCCTCCCCACCTCTCCATTCAGATAATCTCTCAGTCCTAAGCATGATGAGTGTGTCCATCATAACTTCTAAACTGGCCACTTCTTCTCAGCCCCACTGGTACTTCTTTAGTCCTGATTTATCTCTTACTTATAACAATTGTAGATCATGTTCCTGGTCCTTCTGTCTCCACCCCCTGCCTTTCTTGAAACTGTTCTCCACAAGGTACCAGAATGGTCCTTCTAAAATGCAAATCTTGGTGTTGTGTACCTCAAACAAATATAACATTGTATGCCAACTATTTCAGTAAAAGATAAAAATAAATAAAAATTTAAAAACAAATGCAGGGACGCCTGGGTGGCTCAGCGGTTAAGCTTCTGCCTTCGGCCTAGGGTGTGATCCTGGAGACCCAGGTTCGAGTCCCACATCAGGCTTCCTGCATGGAGCCTGCTTCTTCCTCTGCCTATGTCTCTGCCTCTCTTTCTGTGTGTCTCTCATGAATAAATAAATAAATACAATCTTAAAAAAAATAAATAAATAAAAATAAAAATAAAAACAAAATGCAAATCTCACCCGGAAGCCTGCACAATAGGATTTCATGGTGCTCAGGGGTCTTAGGGCAAGTGTGACTCAGCATGCTCCTGCCTCTGTTGACATGACTCGCTTTACTACGTGTCCTTTTGCTCTGCCTCTAGGAAGCACTGAATTGCTTGCAGTTCCCATACTCCAAGTTCTCTGGACTCTAAGTTATAGATACACCACTGTCCTTACTTAACTATTCTTTTCTTTACTCATTTTACTTTTCAGCCCTTTAGGTTTCTTATTCCTCAAACTTGGGTCAGGTGTCCTTTCTCTGAGCTTCAACATTACCAGCATCATCCTGGGCTTACCGGTGGTGTTTATTACAGTATCTTGAAACTGCCTGTTTATTATTTGTCTTCCCACTAGGTCATAATTTCCTTTTAGATGGAGAGTATGTACCAAATCCAGCGTGTGGCACATCTAAGGTGCTCAGTAATATTTGTGGAATGAAGGAAATAATTTCTAGAAGTCTTAGTCTTTTTTATATCAACTAATCTCTTTACTGCAAAAACATTTGTTCTTGGGCTCATTTTTTTGTCCCTTTATGCTTCCTAGGAGTACCTACTAAGGATATTAGAAGAATAATGATGAGGAAAGGTAATAAAGCTCACTCAAAAGAATATAAAAAGAGCAAATTAACTTCCTTTCACAAGGTAAACTGATCCCATTCCAACATGGTCTTTTTGGAAAAGGAGCCACACTAGGGACACATACTCAGCTGTGCCAGGTGGGGTTTTATGTTGGTATGAAGGAAGGAAAGTCTCAAAACAAAATTCCAAAGACCCTGGAAGATCTGTTTTTCAGCATTCATTTAAAGTTAAAGATCAGCTTGCCTTAGATGATACATTCTAAAGTAAACTTTTCCATCTTTAGTTGGTCTTGTGTTTTATTTTCCTCTCCTAGAGGAGATGCCTTCTCTGCTTGAAGCTTATCCTGTTTTGTACAGGCAGCAATACTCTGAAGGGGCAGCCCCATTGCTAAGTGCTGTTTTGGAAATCTGGGGGTGGCGATTTGTAGATGCCCCAGTGATTAAGAGGCTCTACTAGCATTGAGTGAACATGGGGTATCAGGAGGCTGCATGTCTAACCATGTTCAGGAGAGTACTGATGAACAAATCATTGTTTCTTACACTGCCATTCACTTTTCAAAGTCCTACCAGAACTTCATATATGTGAAGAACCTATTTATAATTATCTGAAGGAAGAATCAAATTATATTTTTACATATTAAACATTCAGTATTTTTATGCAGCTTTAATATAAACCAAATTTGCTAGAATCCAACTATTGTACATGTAGAGAAAGATTTTACTGTTTCACTTGGAGCTTCACCAAGAGTTGTTCTTCATTATAGTACTTCTCATCACTGATGACACTGATGTTTGTGGTATTTGAGTCAAAAATGCAAAACACCTGTCAGTTTGCATTTTTGGCTGTTTAGACCATAATTTCTTCAAATGTTGAATTATCCATTATCTTACTATAACTTGCTTTATTTCTCCTTTATATAACAACTAGGGAGTTTGGGGTGTTGTTTTAATTATATCTGTAAGCAGATTACATTCTCTATAAATTTTACTTTAGGATTTTGAAATAGGAGTTACACATTATTTATTTTATAGGGTTAAAAACAATTGATCGGGTTAAAAATAATTGATCTATGTAGAGGACCATAATGACTTAAGAGCAAGGACTATGGAATAGATCTTTGGTTTGAATCCCATCTCTTGCTTGCTCTGAAAGCTTTGGAAAGTCATTCCCCTCCCCCCTTTTTTGTTTAGTTTCCTCATCCAAAAAATAGTTAACTTTTGTAGGGTTGTTGTGGTGATTGTTTAAGTTTACACAGCAGAAGGTGCTTACTTAGATCTAGACCTGGGACAGAGAAAGTAAATGTTATTGTAATTATTATAAACCTTGAATATTTAAATACTCCTTTCCTATCTATTTTTTAATGGCATCTGAAAGCATCTGTTTCATTTTTTGTTCTGTTATTTACTTTTAGACTATTAGACTTTCCAACATATTTTGATCTTTGAGCATGAAATATAACTTGTCAAACTCTGTTAATATTACATAGCTTGAAGTATAAAATCAATCACTTAAAAATACTTTTGAGACACATATGGGATGAAGAGAATTTATAATCATTACAGGAAATTATTTTAATAGTAATAAATAGTTACAGACTGGAGTTTGTAGATTTTCTTGGATGATAAATGATTTTAAGATTTGTGTTTGAGTCGTCTTCTGGAATGGTGGCAAATGTGAAGGTTAATTGGTGGAGAAAAGAGGAGAGTGCAGGGTATGGTGGTGAGGTGGACTTCATTAATCAAATGATTCATTTTGGTTCCTTTTTGGATGGTGGATAATTGCCTGTAGATGTTCCCCTACACTGTGGTGCTAATGCTTAAAGCTCAGCTTTGCTGCAAGCAGTTATCACTTTGATAAATTACTGGCAGTTCCAGTTAAAGGGTGCAGGAGAGAGAGTGAGGGGGCAAGCCAAAGTTGGCTTATCGGGGGAAGGGTGGAGGAGGCTCAGATGGAAGGCGAAGTGTCCCAGAAGATAATCATGGCTGCCAAAGAAATGGAGATGGAAAAAGGGAAGTTGTATTTCCAAAGAGGATCATCAATTATGGAGAAAGATGGCCAAGAAATAGATGTCTGGCTTGTGCAACGCTAAAAGTTTTTTATTTAATTGGTAAGTTTGGAATTTTTTTAAAAAGCTAAATCTCAAATAGAAAATTTAAATTATACAATTATACAATTTGTTAACACATTAGAACATATGTAATTAATCATTATATTTCCATCAACTATGTTTCCAGTGAGTGCATTGCTGTGTATGAATGCTCCAGATGTAGAAGAACGAATGAGTGGAAGAATTAATAGGATTTTAAAGTTCAAAAAGACAACCTAGGGATCCCTGGGTGGCGCAGCGGTTTGGCGCTTGCCTTTGGCCCAGGGCGCGATCCTGGAGACCCGGGATGGAATCCCACGTCAGGCTCCCGGTGCATGGAGCCTGTTTCTCCCTCTGCCTGTGTCTCTGCCTCTCTCTCTCTCTCTGTGACTATCATAAATAAATAAAAAATTAAAAAAAAAAAAAGAAAAAAACAAAAAACAAAACAAAAAGACAACCTAAAACAAAAACAAGAACAAAAAAACCCAAAAGACAACCTAGGAGGTAGGCTGAACCACAACATTTATCAGCCAAACCGGGACATGTTTCCATGTGAGAGGGGATGCTATGAAAGCTCAGGGACTGTTTGGGGAAGTCTGATCACTTTCCAAGAGGTCACCTAGTTAAATCTCCTCACAGTACACATTTGGAAACAAAGCCACAAAGATGTGCAGTTTAGTGAAGTCACACTTTCATCAGGGACCAAGGAAGGACTAAACCCAGCTGTTGGTAAAACGGTACATGTCTGTTTCTCCTACACACTTGCCTGCCTTCCTAGTGATCTCTTTGACAGATTTCTGTAATTGCTTTGCAACAGAGGCTAAATAATGACCTTTGCAAATAGAGAGGTGAATAGAGCAAAAAGTAAATTCTTACCCTTCAGCCTGTTTTTAAAAGTTGGCCTTTTTGTCCTTTATGCAGAAGTATCAGGAATAGAATGGATGAAAGCTCCTTAGAGTGCACTCTTCCTAAGCTATTCACTAGCCAAACATCATGGCTTCGTGATTGTGCTTTTCATCTACTTTAGTCTGTTTTCTGAAACCTGACTTCAGATATGAGTTCCCCTTAGTGTTCTTTTCTGCTCTTTTTTTCTTCACCTCTGTAACCTAGTGACTCTGCATGGCCACTGCTATAGTTCTTTTTCACATTGCAGGTCTTTGCTATTTATCCTTCTATTTTTCACATAACTGCATTAAAGCACAAATGTCCAGGCATTACTAAATTCAGTACACTTTCTTTGTAACCTGTTCAAACACTTAAATCCTGGAATGGATCAGGGCTTCTAGGGAATCTGCAGAACATGTTATCTGCATTATATGGCCTTCCAGTACCCACAGTGCTGAATTTTGTGGGTACCTCATCGGGACCATCAGTAGCTTGAGCCAAGACTGTGGGCTGTGTATTTGGGGACCTCTTGGAGCCACCAAACACAGTGGGTTCTGATTCCATAAATGAGTTTTTTTTAAAGCCCTTCAGCCTATGGGTATGACAGTGAGTGTCCTTGTACTATGTTCCAGGATAGCGGTAGTTCTTAGCAAATGGGAAAACATTTGGCAAACGTTTAATTTTGCTTGTCAGAATTTTATGAAGAAAGAGATCTGACCTTAATAGTATTCCTTTTTTTTTAAATAAATAAAAAAAAAAACTGGTTCATTAAAATGAACTCCTTAAAAATTCCTCCATGTAAAATGATTATTTCATGCACTTAAAATCAAAACGATGTTCTTTTTCATTGAAGTGACCTAAAGAAAATAACTTTTATCCAAAAACTGTTAAGTGTGTACAGAGAACTGAAAAATGACATTGTAAGAGCTCCCATTGAGGGATCCCTGGGTAGCACAGCGGTTTAGCGCCTGCCTTTGGCCCAGGGCGCGATCCTGGAGATCCGGGATCGAATCCCACGTCGAGCTCCCTGCATGGAGCCTGCTTCTCCCTCTGCCTGTGTCTCTGCCTCTCTCTCTCTCTCTCTGTGACTCTCATGAATAGATAAAATAATAAAATAAAAAAAAAAAAGTAAGAGCTCCCATTGAGCCTTCACCACATGGCAAGCAGGCATAGCATTATGTGATTCATAGGTCTTAAAAAATTAATCCTTATAATAATGTAGTAGAGTACACATTACTATGATCATATCCCAGATGTGGAAGCTGAGGCTCACAAAGTTGGAATTTATTGGCCCAGACCACACAGATAGCAGGTAGGAGAACCTGGAGTCAGCAAAGATTCCATTCCAAACAAAGCACAGGACCTGTTTCCTCACCTAGATAGTCGGCAAAAGTAACCTGTTTCAAGCAGTGTCAACTAGCTTAACAGATTCTATCAGCGATAGCACAATATCAAAAACTCCCTGTAACATCAAGAACCAGTCTTTACAGGGTTACTAAAGAGAATCAGGACCATTGTTAAAAATCAATCTCAGTCATCTTTCCTCAGAGGCGAGCATACACAATGCACAGGGAGAAGCAGCTTGAACCCATCATAGCAGTTTGAAGCATCTGCACTTGGGGTTTTCTGCTCAGAGACCAAATTTGAAAGCACGGTTTTCTCTTCTGTCAATGGTGTCTTCACATATTTGGCAAATCTCCTCCAGTTGGCAGCCATACCGGGCTTTCCCTGTTCCACACTTTCAGCCAGTCAGGTGTTTGGTGCAGAGCCCATATTAAAAATTGATCATCTCAAATGTAGCATAAAGGCTTGATGACAGTGTATGCATCCTTACTCATATACTAGAGCAGTAAACAAATAATGCTTACACTAGAACTTTATTTTAATAGGTAATTTTTTTCTTACGTCCCTGTGTCTTTTCCACTGAAGCACTGTAGAAAAATGAATCTAGATACTTGGAATATATCATCTGTATAACAACAGGCCTCCCCCTGTGGTAGACATTGCCAGTGCTCACTGACTCCCTCCTCTTGTGTCCTGTGCATGAGGGAGACCTGACTCTCCAGTCCACACAGCTGTGTGAGGTCTGTGACTAGTTCCTGGTAACAAAATAGGGACAGAAGGGAAATACGTACTTTTGAGTTTCTCTGCTAAATAGCCTACCTTGACTTCCTGTTCCCCTCAGGATAAGTATCAAGCTTGGAATATGGTTTAAAAGGTTTTTCATGATCTGTCTCTATCCCTTCTCTATTTCCTGCCTTGCTCTCTGTCTCAGCCACCCTAAGGCTTCCAGAAAGCACTATCCTCTTTCTCACCAGTGGAAGATCCACAACCACTTCTTCCAAGCAGTCCACTCTGACCTCTAGAGCACTAGATAGAGGCCCTTCCTGTGTACTTCTACAGTGCTCCACAGATTCCTGCTTATAGTACTTCTCACATCTTAATGAAAGTTCTTTCTTGGGGCACCTGTGTGGCTCAATGATGGAGCATCTGCCCTTGTCTCAGGTCATGATCCCGGGGTCCTGGGATTGAGTCCTGCATCAGGCTCCCCTCAGGGAGCCTGCTTCTCCCCCTGCATGTCTCTGTCTCTCTCTGTGTCTCTCATGAATGAATAAATAAAATCTTTTTTTTAAGAAAAGAAAGTTTTTCTTGCTTATCTATTTCCCCACTGAGTCATATGCTCCTTGAGGCAGACTGATGTATCATTGCTAGTTCATCATTTGATATTTATTTCCAACTCTAAAAAAAAGTTCTTCCTATTATTACTCATAACTCCCCATTCTTACCTTTGTTTAGAGAAATTACTACAAGTCTTCTTTGGAACCACTCCCTCCCCCCCCTTCTTCCATATCTCATCCAACAGCAAGTCTTAGTGGTTGCAGCTTCCAAATTATGTATTCATCCATTTCACTCGTTCATTCACTACCACCTTAGTCCAGTTTCTTATTTAGATTATGAAAATGCCATCCAAATTGGATTCCCTACTTCCACTTTGCTTCCTATTTGTGAAGTCAGCTACATATTACTTCCTTTCTTAACTACATCAATATTTTCCCATTATATTCAAAATTTAATGCAAACACCTTTTTTTTTTTTTTTTTTTTTTTTTTTTTACTTATGATAGTCACAGAGAGAGAGAGAGACTGGCAGAGACACAGGCAGAGGGAGAAGCAGGCTCCATGCACCGGGAGCCCGATGTGGGACTCGATCCCGGGTCTCCAGGATCGCGCCCTGGGCCAAAGGCAGGCGCCAAACCGCTGCGCCACCCAGGGATCCCCTGCAAACACCTTTTTATGGCCCATGACCCTATGTGAGTTGGCCACTACCTACTTGTCAGACCTCATCTCAAATATGCTCAATACTTAATAAGCACTCTGGCCCTCCTGCTGTTCCCTTAGTGAAATAAGCTAGTATTTTCATAATCTAAATAAGAAACTGGACTAAGGTGGTAGTAAGTGAATGAGTGAAATGGATGAATACATAATTTGGAAGCTGCAACCACTAAGACTTGCTGTTGGATGAGATATGGAAGAGGAAGCAGGGGGAAGGGAGTGGTTCCAAAGAAGTCTTGTAGTAATTTCTCTAAACAAAGGTAAGAATGGGGAGTTATATGTGTTTCTGTGTCCATTGAGTTGTATAGATATCCTAGTGTGACACTGTAGAGTGTTTTGGGGCAGTGATAAAGGAGTAAACACAGTGACATGCCATCTTTGTTACTAGTTTTATTTCTTTATAGTAAACTATAGTTTACAGCTAATAATTAGTTTATAGCCATAGATTTTTGTCAGCTAATGATGATTAGGCTAAGTCACCACATAAAGGTTTACAGGATAAGGAGTATCATTGTAGCCAGGAAAAATTCCTGCTTTCCTGGAGTTCAAATCTGTTCGTTTGGCAGAAAGCTAATGAGGAAGTAGCAGTACAGAGACAACTAGCTGAAATATTGAAGCTATTTATAGACTATTTGATTCTCCAATTCTCTCCCCTATTTTATTTTTCAACAACACAGCTGGCACTCAAAATTTCATAATAACCAGAAAGTAACTAGGATGGAATATCTTAAAAATATTGGAAGAAAAAATCTGAGAAGGAATGTGACAAAATACTTGAATTGGTTGAGAGGTATTTTACCAGGAAGCAGGCAAATATTAGAATAGAAACTATATAAAGTTCATTAGTGACTACCCTGAAATAAATGCTTAGAGATAAAGCAAAATGAGGTAATTAAAAATATTAAGTTGGTAGCACTTAGGCAAGAAATATGAGAAATACAACCATATCAGAAATGGAAAACATAGAAGAATTAGCAAAAATATAACAGAAGGTTAAATAGTGCTGAAAAGACAGGTATGAAGAAATTGAACAAATTAAAAGATGCTAGAAAGTTGAAGGAGATAACATATACACTGATATTAAGAACAGAATGGAAAAGCAAACAATAATATATTAAAATATGAGGCTAGGTGAAATGGTTTAAAAGTATACCTACTGTGATGAGCATTGAATAATGTATAGAATTATTGAGGGGTGCCTGGCTGGCTCAGTTGGAAGAACTATCTAATGGCTTTTTGATGAAGTTAATATTTTTTTAAATCAGAAAGAGGGAGGGAATAAAAGAGAATTAAACCCCAATTTTGAAAGGTCTTGATGAATGGGAGATAAAATCAAGGACCTCCTCAATAGAAGATTCTGCTAAACCTGGAACCTTAAAGATGCATACTTTCATGTCTTGGAAAGGAGTAATAGCTCTGTCTACAGAGGAGGACATAACTTTGGCATAAGTTGGAAGAGGAAAATATCTTCCTTGATTATTTGTGGCACAAGTTAATCTTCATGCAGTTTTACTACCTGGATTCATGTAATCTGTTTGTTCCAAAATATGTCAAGTATAACCACTTTAAATTCACTAAGACATCTATAAAAGAAGAGTATAATTAAATTTTTGAGATTACATATGTAAAGAGATAGAAAATATATGACAGAGTAAGACAAAAGAAGGATACTGGAATACAGTCTAACATGTACCTAATTAGGATTTTGGAAGAAACAGGGAAAGAAGTAATATTTGAGGAGATAAACAGCAAGACTTTTCCAGACTTTTGGAAAGGCCCTAACTTGTCAATTGAAAAAAGACTAAGGTGAGATAAAAATTAACAGGATAAATAAGAAATACTAATTTAATGAGTCAGAGTAAACTATAAAATACTAAAGGCAAAAATAAGATGCTAAAGCAAAGACCAAAAAAATTACTGCAAAGAAATGGTAATTTGAGGGACAACTGAGTTCTTAATAGCAATAGCCAGAATATAAGCATTATCTTCAAAGTCTGAAGAAAATAACGGTCAACCTAAAACTATATATTTGGTGACAATATTTTTAAGAATATTACTTAATTACTGAAATTAAATAATTGTCAGGCAACCATAACTGAGAACATGTATCACCAATAAACCCACACTAGAGGATGCTATAAAGGATATACTTAAGGCAGAAGAAAAATTATATTGTAGGAGATACTTCCAATTGGTGAGGAGGAATGATGAACTGAGATGTTATTGTGTGAGAAAGATCTAAACATTGTTGTGGAAAAACATCTGTAAGTCTATAACTAAAGTTTTTTGGATCACGTAGACAAAGAGATAAAAATGTTAAACTCTGGGGGTACCAGGGTGGCTCAGTTAAGTGTCTAGTTCTAGATTTTGGCCCAGGTCATGATCTCAGGGTTGTGAGATCAGCCCTGTGTGGGACTCTGCACTCAGCACGGAGTCTGCTGGAGATTCTCTCCCTTTTCCTCTGTTATTTCCCCTGCTCACATGCACATGTACTTGCTTTTTCTCTCTCAAATAAAATCTTATGAAAAATGCAAAACTCTGAGATGTTAAGCAAAAAGGATACTGAGATGTAATCTTAAATATATCCCATAGTGTGAGTGATATGCATCATGTGGTGTGCCATGGTGAAATTCATATAAGATAGAACCAAGATACTGGAAACAATAGCAAATGTGTCAGTGGAGGCTCTCAGAATGAAAGTGTTCTAAGATTCTTATATTTTCAGGGAGGAGAGTAAGGATCTTGATTAACATTAGATTTGGTCTGGATTTAATCATGGAACGTATTAAAAGAAGAACCCTAAAAGGATAATATGTAAGTTAATATAGGGAATAAATGAACTGAGAAAAAATGACTTCTCCCAGTCAATTGAATAAGCCAAGGTATGAGGAAAAAAATAAGAAAATCATAACAGTGAGAAACTACAAAAATAAGATGGTAGAAATGAAATTTGTCAGTAAGCAAAAGAAATATAAATCAAATATACTCTTAGTTACAATAACTGTGAGACTAGATTTTAAAAATCCAACTTTGTGATATTTATGTGACAATTAGCTACAACAAAAAGATCAAAAGATATTAAAAATTGGAAAGAAAAAGAAATGGAAAAAATATGGTCATATACTAGCCAGAAAAAAGTGAAAGTAGCAGAATTAAATCAGGCAAGAATAGACTTTAAGGTAAAAGAAAGACTTTATAGATGGCTTCAAAAAAGATAACTTATTTTATGTATTCACTTCACAATGAAACAATGTTAGATTCATTTAGGAGAAATAACAATTCTGAACTAAAAATATAGCTTCAAAATACATAAAACAAAAATGGAAATACAAAGAGAAATGGAAAAATCCATCATCATCTAGGGAGAATGTATCTTACCTCTTTCAGTACATGGCATAAGCAGCAGTCAAAAAAAAATCATTTAACTACTTAATAAATTTGAAAAGTGATTTAGAAACTAGACCTAATAAAATAACAAAAATAGAAGGCTGTACTCAACAACTGGAGAATATATCAGACAGAAGGCTGGAAGCAAAACATTTAAATGGTAGCTCACAAAGATACTCCTATTAGTTACTGATGTGAAAGGGTTAAACTTTTTAAAATTCTAGAGATCTAAATCCAAAGCTTTTAGAGAAAAAGCTTATTCTTCAATCTTTACCTGTGTTTTTCTATTTCCCTCCTAAACTTCAAATACTTATACACAATGATGTTGGCTGTATTTGAATAAAAAACCTGCTGAGCAGTTTGTTTTCCTCCATCTGTGTTTAATTGGATTTCTTTTTTTCCCCCCATGAGCTGGTCAGATTGAGTCGAGCTTGTCTACAAGCAGAGCAGATTGTAAATTCCCATCCAGATTTGTGATTAGACAGGGATTTAACAAGAGTGTTTATCATTTTATTTGGGGAAAGGCAAAATGTTCATGCATAAAGTATATATTCAGAATGTTCACAGTATACTTAGTTTATACTAATATGCTAATAGCTTACTCTATGTATTTCTATTTATTTTTTTCCTGTCCTGTCCTCATTTCATGTTGGGCCTTATAAGAATGGCCATTCCATATAGATATTTTAGAAAAAGAAAATAACTTTTTAAATCTCCTGATACGCTGCACTGGCATCTTGTTCTACAAGAAAATGGAGAGTTTTATGTATTTTTCTCTCATTCTCTTCCTATTCAGAGAAGCAATGAATGCTCCTATAATATATGTAGTAAATTTTATCTTTTGTATCAAATCTCAAGAAAACAACTTCTATTAGTCTGAGGAAACTTCTGTTCTACTCTGAAGAGATACTCTGCCTACCAAAATATAGCATAACCAGTATAGTTCATGTAATTGGCTAGAAAACACACCTTAGAAAAGGCTTCTGTGTAAAAAAGAAGTAATGATATTGGCAAAGGGTTAAAAATTCTTTTTTCCTATAGAGTTTCAGAATCACCTGTTCTTGTTCAAGAACAAGTTCTTGTTTTTTCTTTTTTTTTTCTTTCTTTCTTTCTTTCTTTCTTTCTTTCTTTCTTTCTTTCTTTCTTTTTTTTTTTTTTTGGTTTATTCATTTGAGAAAGCAAGAGAAGAAAGAGTAAATGAGTGGGAGGATGGACAGAGGGAGAGAATCTCAAGCAGACTTCCCCACTGAGCACAGAGCCCATGCAGGGCTTGATTTCAGGACCCTGAGATCAGACCTGAACTGAAACCGAGAGTTAATGCACAATGATGGAGCCACCCAGGAGCCCTAAAGTTCTTCTTTTTTTTTTTTTATTTTTTTTTTTATTTACGATAGTCACAGAGAGAGAGAGAGAGAGAGAGAGAGAGAGAGAGAGAGGCAGAGACACAGGCAGAGGGAGAAGCAGGCTCCATGCACCGGGAGCCCGACGTGGGACTCGATCCCAAGTCTCCAGGATCGGGCCCTGGGCCAAAGGCAGGTGCCAAACCGCTGCGCCACCCAGGGATCCCCAAGTTCTTGTTTTTTAAGTTGAGATAGTTCTCCATTTCCTGGTCTCTTTCTCCAATTAACCACAAAAAAGTTTACTTCTCTTTGTTTTAATGATTATTTTTATCTTTGTTGGTGCATAATAGACAACTACAAATTATATATATTTAAGGTTTATAGCCTGATGTCTTGACATACATTGGGAAATAAGAACCACAACCAAACTAATTAACATATCTATTAGCTCAAATAGTTCATTTCCTTCCATCTTTCCTTTCTTTATGATGAGCTCAAGATCTACTCTCTTAGTAAATGTCAAATATACAATTTAGTACTGTTAACTATCTTTACCACGCTGTGCACTAGATTTCCAGAACTTCTTTATCTCGCATTAACTAAAACTTTGTACTCTTTGACCAAAATCTCCCCGTGCCCCCCTCATTTCAGCCCCGGGAAACCACATTCTACTCTGTTTTTATGAGTTTGACTCTTTTTGATTGGACATACAAGTGAGATCATGCAGTATTTGTCTATGTCTGACTTATGTCACTTAGTGTAATGTCCTCTAAGTCCATCCATCCATGTTATCATAAATGGCAGGATTTCCTTCTTTTTAATTAAAGCCTAAATAATATTCCATTATATATATTTGTATATTACATTTTCTCCTGTATTTGGGAAGTGGGTACAAGCTTTTTTTGGACAACTGAATATAAGACAGTTGAATGTGAGATGTTGTCGTGTGTGGGAATTTCAAAGTGGGTTCAGAATAGAAATTCCTCTCAACAAACTGACTAGCCAAGTAACTGAATTCTGTCAGGTTGCAAGATGGTAGCACGTCTTTGCAGACACTTTACAGATGCTCATTGCTTCAGAAAAATCTGCAATGGGAAAGTTCAGTGTAAATTTATTTTGTTTGTATGTATATGGATCTGTATCAATGAACTTAAAGTTATCCTACAATGACTACTTTAGTAACAACAATGCTGATGTACAAAGAAGTGTTATAAAAGTTGAATGTGCATACATATAATTTGGGGAATCTTTTTAAATACAGAATATGTTTCAGTATATTTCAGGTATGGTCTGAGATTCTGCATTTTTAACAAGCCCCCACATGGTGCTAATGCTGCTTGTTCTTGTACCACACTGAGTAGTGAGGGCATAGAGCTTATCAATTCTGTTGGAATTCTCCAATAGCTGTGGAGAGTAGGTATTAACTCCTTGTACAGATGAGAAAATGGAGGCTAAGAGAACTTATCTGATACTATCAGGTAGCCGTAGGTCCTCTGATTCAGCCTTTTTTTTTTTTAATCCTTCAACTGTATTCTTATCTCTCTCTTGAATTACTATATTTAAAAAAAAACAAAACTTGGTTTTCATGTAGTAGCAACTCCTACCCTTTATTTAGGAATCTTGTATCTTTGAAAGTTCTTTTCAGATATTTAAGTCAAATGCAACACATGAAAGCACTAGGTTTTCACATATTATGGGCTTGTAATATGTCCAGTCTCTTAGATATGACACCCCCACTGTATTCTGTGTATTTGACCACAATATAACTTCATCTTTTTAATGTCTGCTTTAATAGAAGATAGGTGGATTCTTACATCTGCTTCTGCATTTAGTCTTTTGCAATATGTTGTTTTGCTTGAAATACGTGAGCAAAATCTAGCCTCAGACGTATATGTGATTGGAAAAGAAATATGTCTTTTAGTAGCCTTTTTAGATGATTATGAATATTCTAGTGTTTACAACACTAAAATTTAGCAGCAGTTGCTTACAGCTTAGTTGTGCTATGGTTACAGGACTAGCTCAAAATTAAGATACCTAATCATAAATTCCACTTTCACTTCCTGGAAAGAACAAAGAAAGCTCTGCTTCTATGAACCCTCCCAGATCACCTAACATGAGCCAAAACCCTATTATGAATCCTTTCTGAAACCCCCTGACTGAGATTTCTCCCACCGGTCTCAGTAGTATGTGTTCTCCTTTGATGCAGTGAGTCAACCAAAGATAGTCTGTTTAACCACAGAGGTCTTACTTATGGTCTAAGGCTGGAAAGAAGCAACATTGTTTTTTATGGCCCCTTATGAGTAGGATTTCAAGATCTATTGATGCAGGTAGATAAAACTAACCCATTTTCAAAAGATTGCTGTAATGATGGAGGAACCACAGTCCTACTTTCAGGATTGGTATTATTCTGACAATAGAACTGCCTTAAGTCCTTTGCCTTTCTTTTTAGAAGACTCTGATAGCCAGTAATCAACACTAAAAATATTGCTGAATTTTAATATTTGCCTCTGTGCTTTGTGAATCTGTATGCAGAGTCAGACTTCCTGGATTCAATTTACAGCTCCACTACTTACTTAACTGTTGTGTGATCAGGGGCAGTTTATTTATGTTCTCTGTGTTCAATTTCCCCACTTGTAAAATGGGGATAATAATAGGACCCACCTCAAAAACTTGTTACATTCGGGCTGCCTGAGTGGCTTAGTGGTTTAGCGCCGCCTTCAGCCCAGGGCCTGATCCTGGAGACTCAGGATTGAGTCCTATGTCAGGCTCCCTGCATGGAGCGTGCTTCTCCCTCTCCCTGTGTCTCTGCCTCTCTCTCTCTCTCTCTCTCTCTCTCTCTCTCTCTCTCTCTGTCTCTCATGAATAAATAAATAAAGTCTAAAAAAAAAAGACTTGTTACAGTCACATGAATTTGTGTTCACTTTAAATCATGTCACTGGGTACTAAGTGTATTTGTTAAATAAAAAGTTTCTTAACAGAACCTGAATTCGGCATGTTCCCTTAAATCTTAGCCTAACTGCACAGGTTTACTTAGAAGCAATGCCAACTATAAGCTGATGAAACTTTGTCTCCAATTGTCTTGTTTGGTCATCACAATGAAATAGTAATGTTATTGGTAGAAAGATGCTATTTTTACAATTGAAAATTGTGCAGTTTTAAAAATGACAAGCAAAGGTAAATATATGATTACATAAAGTAGGAGATAACCTATGTGATCTGAATTCTTATACTACAATTAGCTAAGCTCTTTGATGTTAGTAGTATCCTAAACTTTACCTGGATTGATATGGGGAAGGGAATATGTAAATGTAATGTGAACATAGGGTTTACAATAAAAATTTATTATAACCTAATGTACTAGTTTTTAGCAAAATGTTAGACAATTGTGGAAAAGATTTAGAAAATACAGTAAGAATTACAGGAATCCATAGAAATGATCTCACATGAACTTTTGTGGTAAAGCTCATTTTTATAGCTATGTCAATGAAATGTTTTAACGTATGAGGAAAACTTGGTGTTCGTAAAGGACTCTAGTTACCAGAATTTTGACTAATACAGAATTACTGGATGTATGAGTTTCAAACTTAGTTTTTCTACATCCTATGTATGATTTACAAGTTTTATCCTATTTATAGATCTATGAGATTGGAGCAATCACCCATTTGTTATTTACGCTCATAATTGATTAATAGACTAAATTCTATTATATGAATAATATGATCTGTAATATTATTTCAAGTTAATATATCTGATTTTCTTAACACTATAAAGATTCACTTACACATCTAACAAGTAGAATATTCTTAAATATTTTGATACAACTTCTAAATAAACTTTGCCTAAATTTATAAATTAATCAGATTATATTTAATATTAAAACTACTATCTACAAATGGATCAACCATCTTTTATGCCTTTCAAAGTAAAATCACATCTATAATACCAATTTTAAAAGTTTAAGTGAAACTACATGTCTAATAAATAAATAGAGGGTCCACATAGCATAGTGGATGATAGTATGAACTGTGGAACTTTACTATCTCAGGTTTAAACCCCCAGGTTTGCCACTTACTACCTTGAGTGAATTACTTCTCAGTGCTTCAATTTTCTCATCTATACAATGCATTATTTTAGGGGTGTTATGAGCAGTAAATAGTTTCATGTTTCTAAAAACTTAAAAGGGTACCTGTTACACAGAATTATATAGTTTATTAAAAATAAATACAAAAAACTTCTCTAAAATATCAAATTATTTTAAGCATTTAAAAATCTAAAATCATTTAATGATTGTAGAACTTATTTCTAAACTTAATCCTAAATTGATATAAAGTTGACTTGATTTACTTATTACTACTCTTAAACAACTTCTTGTGGTTTTAAACTCATTTGTCTCATACAAATGGAAGTTACTTATTGGATATTGGTGACTATGATACAAACATGGATTTGAGTTATTGACCACGATTCAAGGAACAGGATGTAGAATCTGTCCTAGCTTTGTACCTTCCAAAATGATGTTTTTCCTAAAATGTATCAGTAAGCTAGTCTCATTCTTACAGATGGGACTCTGCTTGCTTTGTCAATAGGAAGCTGAGTGCCTATAACTACAGCTGAGTCTCATTTTATCAATCCAGTAAATTTGGCTCTAACACAATTTTTAACTTCAATCTCTTTTTTAATCTGGACTCCAAATTTTAATTGAATGGAATTGATTGAATTTTTTTTTATCCCCTGCATGCACTTTAATTTATTCACTGTTTGGATTAAATGAATCTCATTATTGCCTGATATAATGTTTCATGCTTTTTCATTTTTTCTTTTGGTACTGTGAAAAGTTCTATCATTTTCTTGACAGCTTTCTCAATTCCTCTGGTCCCTCTTTTTATTTAATCCTGGCTAAGGCATGAAGGAAACAAATTGCACTATTTGAATGCTTGCAGGTTGGTGACCTTGCATTATTGGACCTCTCTTAATAAAGCCTTCTAACTATCCTGCTTGCTTCCTTCAGCTGGAATATGTTGGGCCATGTGCTTCCCTCTCTTGCAACACTTTATCAAAATCTGAAAGAAGTAGCTAACATGGTCCATCATTCTGACATCTCCTATCCAGCCCCCTGAAATTCGTATCTTTAGTCATATTATCTGAGCCTCGAAACACCACAGATGGTTGCTTAATCCAACAGCTTTTCTATTTAGAGTAGCAAAGATCAAAACCATACTAGCCTCAACATAAGAAAACCTCACTGTTTCTCATTCAGTCTCCACTCATTTTTACAATTTAGCACATGACACTTGTGATGCTCACTTCCAACGACCAATTTCAGTATTAATTAGGACTCTTGGTTGCGAGCAATGGAGGATTACTCTAGTTAACATAAGTTTAGAAGAGGAGACAGGAGTTGTTGGAGAAAAGCTGTGATAAGCCATAGAATCAAAGGAAGAGTGGAACAATTTAGTCCTGGGGAAGAGGAGGAACAGCTGGACTTTGTAGATCTTCTCTGTAGTGTTGTGACATTTTGATGACACCACTTGAAAAAATATTCATTAATCATCTAAACCCAAGTCTACTTGCAAAGTACTCTTTAGAACTCTTTTAAAACTCAGTGTTGCACCTGGTCTGAAAACTTCTTTCATTTTACAGATAAGAAAACTGATCCAGAGGGTTTAAGTAATTTGATTATAGTAAATGTAATAAAGTTCCTTTGGCGCTTAGGACTATTCAAAGGGATTTATTTACTTAAGAGTCAATTAACTCCTAAAGCATTCCTAAGAGTAAATATGATTAAAGTGACATTTTACTAGGATGCATTGTTAGTTCCTTCGTTGTATCATTGAATAGGACACCATGGTCTTTATACTTAGTCATTCTTTATGCTTTTCTCAGCTCTTTTCCTTTATCCACAACAATACCAAGATTATGTATGTATTAGTTGCCTAAAGTCACTCAGTAACCCTGAGAACATATTGGAGAATTACTACCTAGATGTGACCATATAAAAAAATGATTTTTTTCAAAGGTATTCTTTTTTGTCTAGTAGCTTGTTAAAATGAGAACCTTCTGAAAAGATTAACTCTCTGTAATTGTATTTATTCAACAAAGACTTACTGATTATATATCTTAGGTATAGCACATAATAATATGGGGTGCATTAATAACAGGACATAAAAGCAAAGATAAGATATCTGTGGCTTTATGGAACTTACATTCTAGCTTGAGAATACATAGTAAATATACAATTTAATAAATTATATAGTATGATAGCTGTTACTAAGCATAGGAAATAAAGTGGAATAAGGGAATCAGAAATTGGAAATAAGGCTTCAAATTTTAAATACAGTAATTAGGAAAGTCCTCATTGAAAAGACGACATTTGAACAAAGTCTGACAGGAGTTGAGGGACTCTTTCATGTGGATATTTAGTGAAAGAATATTAGACTATATTTGGAATTATTTTAGATATTTAAATGGAACTTTTTCGAAGTATAATTGACATATAATAAAATGCACCCACCCATTGTAATTTTAGGGTTTAAGGAGTTTTGATAAATGTATATTTCATGTTACTGCCTTCAAGAACAAAATATAAAACATGTTTGTCACCTCCAAAAGTTTCTTTATGCTCTATTCCAGTCAACCTCCACCTTTCACCACCAGCCCCAGATAGTCACTAATCTTTCTATACCTGTAATTTAGATTTATCTTTCTAGAGTTTTATAAAAATAAAATTAAATAATAGTGTTTTTTTGTGTTGGCTTTCATTTGCTCAGCATAACTTTTTTGGGGTTCAGCTTTGTTGCTCTCAAGAGTTTATTTCTTTTCATCCCTATTAGCATCCCACTGCATGAATAGTTTGCATAGTTTGTATTTCTATTTACTTGTCAGTGGACATTTGGGTTGTTTCCATTTTTCTATTATTGCATATAAGACTGCTATGAATGTTCAAGACAAGACTTTGTGTGGACATATATTTTCATTACTCTTAGATATGCAAGTGTGTGTCTATAAGATGTCAAGTTGTTTCCAAAGTGTTGGCCTGATTTTCTATTCCAAACTATTAACACATGAGATTCCCAATAACTCCATATCCTTGCCCACATTAGGCAACGTCATTCTTTTAAAATTCTAGCCACTGGAGTGTTTGTGTAGTAGTATCTCATCATGGTTTTCATTTGTATTTTCTTGATGACTAATGATGTTAGTCACTTGTGAATCTTCCTTTATGATGTATTTGTTCAAATATTTTTTCTATTTTTAAAATCAATGGTCTGTCTTGATATTACTGAGTTGTAGGAAGTTTTTCTATATTCTGGATATAAATCCTTTGGTATTTGTGTATATTGCCATTATTTTCTCCCAGGCCGTGGCTTGTCTTTCTTTTTTTTTTTCTTTTAAACATGCTGTAGGTGACTAAATCTCCCAGATTTCCAGAGGACATGAAATAATTTGGAAATGTTAAAAGTAGTTATGGAAGGAGTGAATTTTGTATGCCATTCATAATTTTGTACATTCTAAGAATATCTCTTAAAGTAAATCCCTTTCTTTTGTTTACCATCTAGCACTCAATTATATTTTTTATGTAGTTTTGCCTTTGCTTTTCACATGTATACATATTCTTTTGATAGTCATATATTTCTTTCCTTAGTTAGATTACAAGTCATTTTTCTTTCACTAGACTATAAGTTTTGTGTTTTTTCCTCTGTGTTCACCACAGAAACTTTGGGCTCACTAGATATTTAAAAATATATTTATTCATTTTATTAGACTTGGATTCTAAAGTTTTAGAAGTATTTGATGAATCTGTGATTATTCTGGTGGTTTTCGTCATATGTGTTAGAGTTGTCCAGAGAAACAAAACCAACAGGATGTATATATATACATAGAAAGAGATTTATTATAAGGAATTGGCTCACATTGTTATGGAAACTGAGAAGTCCCAAGATCTACAGTTGGCAAACTAGAGACTGGAGAGAACCAGTGGTGTAGTTCCAGTCTGAGTGTGAAGGCCTGAGAACCAGAAGAGCTAATCATATAAGTTCTAGTTGGAAAGCCTGCAAGCTCAAGATCTAGAAGGGTTGATGTTTCAATTTGAGTTGGAAGATAGGAAAAATGAGCTGTCCTGGCTCTAAGGCATTCAGGTAGGAGGAGTTCCCTTTTAATATAGGAAGTATCAGCCTTCAACTGATTGATTGAGGCTCCCCCACAGTAGGGGGGAGCAATTTGATTTACTGAGGCTACCAATTCAAATGTTAATTGGACCCCAAAACACTTTCAATGGCCCAGAATATTTGACCAACTATCTGGGTACCCTGTGGCCCACTCAAATTGACACATAAAATGAACCAGCATACCCATGGTAGAGGGGAAACTAAAATGGAAAAAAAAATTCTTCAAAATTTGCAATAGGGTATGGAAAAAGTAAGTAGGCAAATTTCAGTGTGAAGGAAAGATGTGGCTATATAAACATTTATATTTGGTACCTACTATTGAATTACTAGATATTTGAAATGAATAAATGCCCACTTGTACTATCAACAACTGTTCACTGATGGCTGTTATGACTATTTAGAAAATGTATTTTAGAACTATATTGTTGAATATGTTTTCTAGATACCTTGAAATGTTCAGATGCCAGTTCATAACCACCCAAACCTGGAGAAAGGTATATTCCTCATGCAATCACTGCATTCCTAAATTTCCTAAGTTTCATAGGACATAGAAGAGTAGATATTTAGAGAAAGAAGGAAGTCAGCATTTCCAGTTTCCATGAGGTACTATGCTGTTGTCAGACTAACCCACTGACAAAAACTTTGCCTGAGGATACATATAAATCCCATCTCCTTCTTAAACAACCAGAGGCTAGGCATGTCTCAGGTTGTATCAGAAGCATTCCTTTGGCATTTCAAGGACTCAGAATGATGCGCTAGAGCAAGGTCAGGAGTGGGAAGATTGTCTAAGTAAGACATCCTTCCCTAAACCTACCATACTCATCAGAGACATTGGTTCATGCTAACAGAGGGGAGGCAGGATAGTGTAATGGGATGGAAGCACGTGGAAGGAGCAAAGAGCTAGTAAATTTGTAGGTAGCATTTGTAAATAACATTGCCTACATTCTTGTTGATTAGAATAGTATGTCTTTTGGAATAGCTTCAGATGGGCAAACAAGGAATTGGGTTTAAATGAGGACTGGAAATCCAGGCAGGATATGGTATCACTCTGTAACATTTCCAGTTCCAGTTTTTTTGGCACTGGCTTCACCGCTGTGGGGAAGAGTCCACACAGTCCTTCACATCACAGCTTTCTTTTAGTTTGACAGAGTTTCTATTGTACCAGGCACAAAAAATCCCAGAGGGATTCATTTGGATTTAGGCTTTGGGTGGGAACTGGGTTAAATTGTGTTCCCAGCTCATGTTCTACAAATCATGTTCTTAAGCCAAATTAAAAAACACCCATCCCTTGAAGGTTAACAGACAACTGGGTTTTACTTCACCTGGTAAGAATGGATTTTCGAGCAAGGAGCCTAGGGGCCACTTACAGCTAAACATAGCACTTGGGCAGCCTGTTTGGCTCAGCTGTTTAGCGCCGCCTTCAGCTCAGGGCCTGATCCTGGAGACTCAGGATTGAGTCCCACTTCAGGCTCCCTGCATGGAGCCTGCTTCTCCCTCTGCCTGTGTCTCTGCCTCTCTCTCTCTCTCTCTCTCTCTCTCTCTCTCCGTTTCCCTCATGAATAAATAAATAAAATCTTAAAAAAAGTAAAACAAACATAGCATTCACTTCAAGTTGTAGGTGAAATCTCAACAGTGTAAGAATGTTCAGTGAGACTATCAGCACTCTTATCAGGATGCAGCTCCTGTTCAATTTGTTTGTAGGATGGGTTCTTGCTTATTAGGATTTCTCTCCTTAGGGTAAAATTGAATGGTTTTCTTCCCTTAAAGAAATACTTTCAACAAGAAGATTTTTATTCCTTAAGCCAGTGATCTTTACCTAACCTAGCCCATCATTCTGAGTCCTTGAAATGCCTAACCTTTACCTAACCCTCACTGGCATCACAAGCTCATATTAATTCAGTTTACTTACAGCTTTAGCTATTTCCTAAAAGAAAGGAATTTATTTTGAGGATACATTTCACATGACACATTATCTTCCCAATTAGCATATAATTTTTACACCATTCTAAATTTGGATCTAAAAGTCTATATCGTTATTTTCTTTCTTTTCATATATATCATCACATTATTATATTTAGTGTTTTGTGGACAAATTTGGATGAACTCTTTTTTGGAGAATTTCAGATCACTCAGTTCCACATCACTAAGGTAGAAATCCATTTTTGTGTCTAATATAATATAATATAATATAATATAATATAATATATAATATCCAAACAGTGCTATGTTTTCATTTGATTTTATAATGTAATGCTTTGAATAAGATAATATCATCTGAATAAGATAATAATATCATTGAATAAGGTAATAATATCTTATAATGAAACATTCATCATGCTGCCATTCTCCTCTTCATACATTCTTACTGTCCTGAAAGAGTGGCATGGAAAATATAGTAGACATTTTTTCATTTTATGTGCATGTCTAGGACTGACTACTGGTGGTACTTCAGGAATTTTCACAGCATGTATTCTTCCTGGGAATTATGAAGTTAGTTTTGGGATCTGGACAAGTTACCAAGAATTCTGAAAATCTGAATTCTAAAAGTAGTTATTTCCGTTCAGAGGTCAGGTGGCCTGGCCAGTGAAAGGGCAGTACTGGGGCGAGTGATCATTCATCATGTTGTCTGTCCTAGAACTGTTTCCTTCTATAATCTGCAGTGTGGAGAATGCTGCTTCCCAACCACCTCACTCCATTCTGTCTCCTCAGTAAACATCCTCTCTGGGGACCTGTAGCCCCTGTTGGGGCAAGAACTTCTTGAAGATTGATTGCCCCAACTTCTTGTTGGGGCAAGACCAGCAATGTTTGGAAGTTAACTGCAATTTTGTTCCTAAGGGATGATGGTATTCCATCAGAGGCCAGTCTTGTTCTCAGGCATTCTTGAGTTGTGTTTATGGTAATAATATTAATCAGACTGGAGCACTTTTGAGAGCAAAAATGGTGCTTGCCTGGTGCCTGTGTAAAATAAGACTGTGCCAGGCCAAGAAGGATGAAAGTACACTCTAACAGTATAGAGGTGGTTTCATGGGGTATTTATAGTGAGAAGGATTGACCAGGAGGGAGATGAGCTGTGTTATAAGGTGAACTAGGTGATGGATTAATGCCATGCACATGCAACAACCTTATAAATCACAGGACACCAGGACCAACACAGGAAAGAAACACAAGACGGTTGCTTGCCACTCACCCCAGCTTGGTTTAAGTAAGCCAGGATTTGTTCAATTTTGTGTCACAGATCTTTTTTGAAGTCTGATAAAAGCTAACAAAATGCTTTCAAGAAGAATGCACAGACAGGTCAAATTTTGCATGCAATTCCAGGGAAACCTCACTTTCCAGGAAGCCACCAATGAAAATATGGACCCTAGGTTTATCAGCCACATAAGGAAGGCATAAACTACAAAATAGACCTTTATTACTTTTTTCAAAGGTGTTAGAATTTAGGAGCGTATAACTTGTAGAATCTATTGAAATAAATAATGATCAAAACCCACTATGAAACCAAAAGTTCAGTTTTCTGAGTACACATCGCTGACTGATTTTGAACCAACTGGGGAACTGTAAAGGAATTCATATCAGAATTCAGCATGTTCTGATCCCAAGAAAATTATTTCACCAGAAGTGATAATTTTTGACAGTGATGACAATTTGATAATATTCTGTAGTTATAGTGTTGTGGGTTTTTTTTTTATAAGAAATATACATCTTATAAATATTCTTATATTTATAAGAAATATACAACACTAGCATCTGCTGAGTATTTTGTACCAGGTATGCATCCAAAGACTTTACATGCATATGTCAACTGTCCTACACGTAAGAGGTATATTTTAAATTACATTTCCATTTTACAGATCAGGAAATCAAAACTTGGAGAGGCAAAATAACTTCCTCACACAGTATTCTATCAGCTTAGGTTGTCTGACTCTAAAACTTAGGCTCTCACCTTTTGTAAAATGTAGGCCATGATTCGTGAGTATCTTGCCTTCTTCTGCTGATGTTATAGGATTGTAATCCTCTGTACGAGCAGGAAAAAACATGACCACATAGCCTCAGGAAAAATGGTCTATGGAAGGACACAATTTGTTTCACATGTCATTTTAGAAGTGCCTCACGGGAAGAGCAGGGAAGATTTTCAGGAGTCTCAAGGTAGCTGTAATAAAAAGAAAATGAAGATGTGACAGAAATATATAGGTAAAAATTAGTCCCCTGGCTGGGCTTCAGGAAACATAGATCCCAGTTAGCTTTCATCTTGATTGCTTCTTAGATCTTTTCTCACTCTTGTTTTCTTCTGCCCTCTGTAGTGCCATATTCAATGGCTTTCCATCCCATCCAGAGATTCTATCCTTTTCCCTGTATATTTAAAGAAATTACAAATTGATTTGGCATTTCAAAACCCTCCTACCATTGCCTTCAGAAAAATGGAATCACTCTTTATACAAGGAATCAACCGGAAAATGGATACTCTAGTGTACACATACAGTTGAAATCTATGCATTAGAGAAGACAAATGAATTAGAATTAACGTGAATGCCTTTTACAAAGAGTTGAACAAATATCATACTCCATATATTCCTCTTTATAATTTAGTACTGTGTGTCATTAAGGATACATACATATGTAGTAAAATGATAAATTCATGACAATGCAAAACATCTAATCAAAATGAGTGATTATCTTTGGAGCAAAAAAGAGAAGTGTCCATGGAATATTATACAGGGCACTTCAATTCTGGTGTCTTCAGCCAAAGGACTTGACAGAAAGTTCAGGATGGAGGAGTTATCCAAGAACTATCTTGTCAATACTTTTAGCAGTTGAGAGAATGGTGTATTTATTCTATTGTGGAGACCTAGGTGGGCACCACAGCATCTACTAAATTATTGTTTTTGTAAACTTGCATATTAGAATCACTTGGGGTGATTTGCAAACTCCTAGAACCCAGTCTGCATGCCAGACCAGTTAAATCATACTTTCTGAAAGTGGGGCCCAGGTGTCAGCACTCCAAAAAAAAAAACCCAAAAAACTCGTCACATGATTCCAGTGTGGAGACACAGCCTAGTGAATAAACACTGTGTTTCAGTACATCCCTCCACTTATCCAGCTATTTTTTAATTCTTACAGGAAGGTCTTATACTATTACCTATAGAGCTCTTAAATTTCTTTCTTTCATCTTCTTTTGGTTGTTTAAAATGTTACTTTTAAAATTTTATTTTGTAGTGTTGCTAGTGGATAGAAATAAGACTAATTTTTTAAAAAATCTACCTTATGTCCATCAATCTTGATGCATTTTTTAAAATTCTCTCGTTGTCTATGTTCTTTCGCAAGTGTTTATGGTAATAATTGTACAGTTGTGAATAATTGTTTTGTTTCTTTCTTTTCAATTTTTATCCTTTTAAACCATTTTCTGTCTTACTGTGATTGCTTAGACCTCTAGGGCTATGTGGATTAAAAGTGATGATGGCAGGAAATTATTTATTCTTGAATTTAAAGGGAAGACTTTTGAATCTTCATTATTAAGTATGACATTTGTTTTTTTTTTTAAGATAGATTTATTTATTTATTTATTTATTTATTATAGACAGAGAGAGAGAGAGAGAGAGAGAGGCAGAGACACAGGCAGTGGGAAAGCAGGCTCCATGCAGGGAGCGTGATGTGGGACTCAATCCTGAGTCTCCAGGATCAGGCCCTGGCCTGAAGGCAGCGCTAAACTGCTGAGCCACCCAGGGATCCCCTAAGTATGACATTTGTTGTAGGTTTTATGTATATCTTCTTTTTTGGGGTAATAAGTTCTCATTTATTGATTTTTATAGTTTCGCCGCTAATTGGTATAAAATTTATTGAATTCTTTTCCTGTCTATTCTTCAATCTGTTAATGTGATGAATAACATTTGCTGTTGTTAAATTTTTTTTTACATTTATGGCACAAACCCAGTATGTATTACCCCTTTGTCTTTCAATTTTGTTCATAAGTGATTTAGCATAAAGTTTCCTTTTCATACTATAATATTGGTATTAAGCTTATTATATTCAAAGTGTTACTAGCATGTTCTTTCTCTGGTAGAGTTTGTGAAGTTTGTAGCATCTTTTCCTTTATTGTTTAGTAGAATGTACCTGTAGTACAGTCTGAGATTTTAACCACTAATAAAATTTCTTTAGTAATGTAAGGACTATTTATGTTTTCTATTTCTTCTCGAGGGAGTTACACCAAGTATATATTTGCAGGAAATTGACTATTTTATTTTGATCATTAAGCTATTGGTATAATATTAATAATACATGATTATTATATCTCATTATGAATTTATGGCTCAATAGTTGCCCCTTATATAATTTATCTGTTCCTTTTCTGTTATTTTTTATTGGTCTTTTCTGGGGAAAATGTATAAGTTGATTTCTTCTCATGTTAAGGGCCATACGTATATTCATATTCAAATACTTGGTCTAAAGAAAACATTTGTATCTGACAGGTGCTCTTCTGTAAACAAGGTAATTCTAATGAGACAGACAGTAGGCATATTTTGAAAAAGTTGTGCATTAAACTCAAGACTTGTTAGAAGCTGTGCATTCTGCTCATATGTAAAACTGTTTTGTGGTCATACACTGCCCAAGGTTTTTTGTTATTGTTATTGTTGTTAACAATTTAAAAATCTTAAAACATATGGAAAACCAATAAATTTAAAGTATCCAAACAAGCTCATTAGTTTATTCATTCATTTATTCAACAAGTATTTATTACATACTGTATGTCAGGAATGATCTTAGGCATACCATATTACTAGGCATTGCCATTCTCCTGATCTAGAATGCACAATGCCCTTGTATTTGAAGATGTGCTATTCCTAGAAATCTTAAAAAGAGAGAGAGAGAGACAGAGACAAGGTCAGTCCATAAGGGATTAGCAGTAGAATGAAAACACTGCATCAAATAGTTGATGGAAACTAAAACATTGGGCTTCTTCTCTGCCTCTCTTCAACGTAAGTCCTTGTGACAGGAATATATTTCAGTATGTTCCTCTCCTGGCGCTATTGTTTATGTCGGATTGATGTCACCCAGTGAAGTGATCATTTACTTCATACCATTTAAATTGCTGGTGGAATTTGAGTAGCATACATATGTCTTTAACTGAGGGTTTTTTTTTTTAATCTCATCACTGTCATTTCTAATATATTCTGAGACAGATTTGGTTGCTTAGTTTTGTCCACTCACATAAGGCAAAACATTTTGGTTTTGAGAAATACAGAGTTCACAATGGTATTGCCAAAATCTAAGAATCAATGACAGTTAGGTGAGAACCATTTTACAATTTTCAGTTTTAACTTGTTGCAAATTTCTTTCCTAGGGGATGATATTTGGCTCCCTCATTGTACTTTGATGGAATATAGACATTAATTATCATTTTCCATTATTAGTATAAGTAAATTATCTGAACATGCTTTGAAGACCATTCCTATTTCCATTTCGCAAGATGTGGAATGGGCTGGGGTTATGTGAAGCAGGGCAAATTAAAGGAATTCAATATTAATTAGCTGAATTATAGTGTATACTGGAAGAATTGAAGCAGTTTTTGGATATGGTCTCTTTGTTTTGTATCATTTTACTTTTATATATTGTAATGCTTTCAGTACATGTATAGAATTTATCACCCCGTACAGTTCTATCCTATTTAGGATCAAAGATTAAAGGCATAAAATGGCAAAGGAGGTATTTGGAGAACTGTGATGGTAGTAGTGGCCTGTCTAGCAAAAAACTAAGAGCACCAAATTTAGTATAACAAAACCCCACTTTAAACTTTTTTCAGCTCCAATTTATAGAAATCATACAGACTAGCTTCAGCCAAAACAATTTATTTTAAAGATACCGGTGTACTCAATAAAAATCAAGGAAAAAAATAGAATCTTCATTTCATGAATAAATGGGACAAAGACTCCCTCACCCTCTTTCCTCTTCACTTTTATTTTTGTATTCTTTTCTCTAACTCAGAATAACATTCCCCATTCTGCAGAAGTCATGGATACCTATAACTCCAGAGCTAAACATATTGAAGCCTTGTAATCAGAGAGAAACTTTCTTGGCTTAAGTACAAAGAATCTTGAGAAAGAACTCCCTGGCTGAGATTGAGTCAGATGTCTACCCTAGGACCAGTCATTTAGACCACTGAGAACATGGGCTGTTATTGACTCCACTTGAATCTTATTCCTATTATTGGACCAATCAACTCTAGCGAGGAGCATGAATTTATAGAAGTCTTGGAAATTCTTAAAGAAACTCTGTGAAGTGGAGGGCAGGTCTTTTTTGTTTTAGATTGATTTCATTTATTTGTTTATTAATTACTTGAGGGGGGCTGGGCAGAGGGAAAGGGAGAGAATATAAAGCAGACTTCATGCTGAGTGCAAATTTTGATGCAGGGCTCAATCTCATGACCCTGAGATCATGATCTGAGGGGAAATCAAGAGTTGGGCACTTAACCCGCTGAACACCCAGGTACCCCTGGAAGGCAGGACATTTTTCAAGACAAAGAAAAATCCTAGGCAACCAAAGTACATCTACTACATTAGAAATTATTAAAAATAAAAGAAAGAAATTATTAAAAATCACTTAATTCCTCTGAATCTCAAGTATCTCCTCTCTAAAAGGGTATGGATTTAACTACTGCTATGGATTCATATGGAATGAAATATTAAGTGTTTTTAAATGGTAAAGTCTATGCAATTATAAAATGTTGCTCAGGTTATATAATGATTTAGCTAAAGTGAGTACTAGGGTAAAACTCTTAGGAGCTTTAATTTGTGAAAGGTAGACTAATTTTCCTCTATTTCTTATGGTTATGGACCAACAAACAAAACTTCCATTTTTGATGCTTTATTATATAACAAGAATTAAGGAAGGAGCTTTACACATATTATCTTCTTTGATCTTTACCACAGTCGTGTAAAGTAGATATAAAAATATTTTATTTAAGAACAAGAGCAAGAAAGAGAGAGAGTGAGTGAGCACAAATGGGGGAGGTGGGCAGGGGCAGAGGGAGAGGGAAAAGCAGACTCTGTAGAGCAAGGAACCAGACGGAGGGCTCCATCCTAGGATCCTGAGATCATTACCTGAGCCAAAGGTAGATGCTTAACTGAGTGAGCCACCCAGGTGCCCCTAAAGTAGATATTTTTAACAAGTGCACTGTCAACTGAAGTAGCTTAAATTCCTATAACATTTAAGTATCAGAAAGATTTAAACTGAGGTCTAAATGATTCCAGAGATAAGAAATGGATGGTAGGGATTTTAAGGAGTCCTCTAACTCATTCTATGAATGTATTTTAATGATTTATTGTTCATCTTTATAGTGGTTGGGTTATTTCTTAATTAGTATTCTTTTAAAAATACTGTTTTATGATTGTTTCTTTTTGATGATCTGGTGATTGTACTCAAAATCCTGCCTTTTATGAAGACATTAGAATTTCATACTGTGGACTAGCTAAGAGATGCTCTGCTTCTTGTTTTGAGAAATTAAAAATTTAATTCTGAATGAAAAACTGGATGTTTGTAAGCAACTTCAAGAAGAGAGGGATAAATAATCATAATTTGTCCAGAAACAGTATGATAGTCTTCAGAGTGGTTTCTGGAAAATTCTCAACAGCAGGTCAACACTTCTGGTTTTAATAATGGAAAGTACAAGTAATGAGAAATTATAAGAACTTTTGGATTCTGACCCAGCTGAAAGAATACATCGTATTTTTAAATTTGTATCAGGGAGATACCTGGCCCATCTGAGCATGTGTGATTGATTTGGTGGAATTGTGTTCTAAGCATGAATATTAGAGTCATAATCTTTACAAGACAAATCTTTTTCAATCAAATAGTTAATACCTAAAAAATATGGTCTCCTACTTTTATGTTCTTAATATAATGAAGTGTTATAAATCCCAAATTTCATCCAAAGAGATGAATCAGCCAACTATCAGCTTGATAGTTCTCATCACTGGGATATTTTATGACCCTTTTAGCTATTTTTGAAAACACATGGAAGACAGTCTATTCTTCATTAAGCAAGGTGTGGTGTCCTCTTTAGTGTCTCAGTGTGGTTACTGTTAACTTCTTGACTATCTGGATGTTTCTGCATAATGCTTTCTTCTTTTGGCTTGACTATAGGTCTCTCCTCTGTTAATCTTATGTGTATACTTACTGGTTCCCTTTCAAGGAGTGTATTTCCTTTAAGACTTAAGCTCCTTTGGCAATTAATCCAAACTTGTGGCTTTCCAGAGAAGTCTAGGAATTATGACATTATTTATATATCTAGGAGAACAACTCTATAACACATTATCACATCATTTACTCAAAGTATTTTTCTTTGGACATCTTTTTAAATTTTTTATTGAATTTGACATACAACATCCTATTAGTTTCAGGTGTTTATCATAGTCATTTGATGTTTTTATACATTATAAACTGATGTTCCTAAGTCTAGTTACCATCTGTCACCATGCAGAGTTATTACAATATTATTTACTATATTCCCTATGCTGTACATTATATCCCCATGAGTTACTTATAACTGGAATTTTGTACCTCTTACTCCCCTTCATCTATTTTGCCTGAGCACCCAACCTTTCCCATCTCTGGTAACCAATGGTTTATTTCCTGTATCTATCGTGGATATAACTTCTTGAGAGAGAGGGCTACAACTTTCATGTACCAAAAAGGTCTCAGATGTATATGGTTTTCTTGTAAATACTTGCAAAGATGGTGCCTTGTGAAGTTCAAAGGGAATGTGTATTTATTTCTGTTTTGCAGAGGTGAGAACTAAAGTTTTGAGGACTGAAATGGCCTAGTATATATACAGTGTCACATGGCTGATTCGGAAGTAACATTCAGGTCTCTTGACTCCTAGTTCAGTGCTTTCAGGATCCCTTTACACAACACTTTTATCTCTACCATATCATTTTGGCTCTTAAAATAATACAGTATGTAGGCAGAAACAGATTTAGTCCTCCATTAGTTTACAGATGAGGATACTGAGCCTTAAATACCCAAGACTACACAATGAGAAACATTTTGCTTCAAAGTTCAAGTTTAATTTGCTGACTTGTCAATGTTAATAAATCCGAAATGGCCTATTAAAAATTCTAAAACCTCTTGGTTTTTAAAAAATTTCCCTTTATATTTATAATAATTAAAACATATTAAACTAATAAATCATACTTTATGTAGAATTCAGCCTGAATTCTCTAGGGAATCCAACCTGCTGTTCTTAAAGTACTAACAACTGTAGCAAATAGCCTTTTTTGATTAAGAACTACATCTGCTGCCAATAAAATAAACATTTCTTAAGTGATATGCATGAATAAAACTTTTAAAAATGTATAAATTCTTTTCATTCCTCTAACCAAAATTAAAAAGCTCTATGATTCTTTTCCTTTAAAACTAAATTGATATTAATTTAATAACACTATTATCTGTATCTTTCAAAACATCTGTTTTGTTTGCTAAATGTCTGTTAGGAAGTAGTTCAATATTTATTACCAGGAAAATAAAGATATATTATGATTCCACCAATAGGAAATTAATAGAAAATGGAGTAACAAATGTTCCAGCTCAATATTATCCTTAAAAGTTGCATGAGAAAGTGCACTTTGAGAAAGTCACTTCTCTATTCACTGAGGTCCTACAACAGTGTTCTATTATTGCTCTTACACATTACCACAAATTTAGTAGTTGAAACACACAGATTTATTATGCTCTATCTCTGTAGGTCATAAGTCTGACCCAAGTCTTGTGCTAAAAACATAGTGTCAACAAGGCCACTTCCTTTATAGAGGCTCTAGACAAGAATCTTGTTTCTTTGCTCATTCAACTTCTTGGCAGAATTAATTTCTTTGCAGTTGCAGGACTAAGATCTTGTGGAGGTGGGGTGGGGAGTGCAGGTTGCTGGCTGGTTTTCAGCTTGGAAAGAGCGCTTGAATTCTTTGATGTGTGGGACCTTTTGTCTTTAGAGTCAGCATGGTCATGATTGTCCTTTTCTCACCTTGTTTTTTACCTTTTTATCTGTCATCACATCTTTCTGATCAGAGTTGGAAAGGAACTCCACTATTAAGAGTTACATCATTCAGTTGGGCATAATCCCACAAAATCTTTCTATCTCAGATCCATACTTTTTTAAAAAAGATTTTATTTATTTATTCATGAGACACATAGAGAGAGGCAGAGACATAGGCAGAGGGAGGAGAAGCAGGCTCCGTGCAGGAGCCCAATGTGGTATACGTTCCCAGAACTCTGGGATCACATCCTGAGCTGAAGACAGACATTCAACCGCTGAGCCACCCAGATCCATACTTTTAATCATATCTGCCAAGCTCCTTTTGCTAGATATAAAGTAACATTTACAGGTTTTGAGAATTAGAGCATAGACATTTTGGGGGGTCCACTACTCTGCCTACTACAGGTCCCTCACGAGATTCTGTGACTCTTTGATTCAAGTTTATAACTGCAGAATAACTGCTTTTGATGTCAGGGAAATAAATATTGGAAACATTGTGACTCCTGTTTTCCTGGAGCTCAAGGTCTTTCAGTTTAATGGCATTAAAAATAGCTTTCTAGAGGGGTGCCTGGGTGACTCAATTGGTTAAGCATATGACTCTTGAGTTTGGCTCAGGTCATCGTCTCAGGATCATGAAGTTGACCCTGCAGGGGCTCCAAATTCAGTGCAGAGCCTATTTGAAGATTCTCCCTCTCTCTCTTTCTCTCTCTCCCCCCCCTCCCCCGTACACTCACTCTCTCATATGAAAATCTCAATTAAATAAATAAAACCCTAACTTTCTAGAAAAACAGAGTCTGTTCCAATTTATGCTAAATAAACAAAATAAAAGGTTGATTTTTTTTTGTTAATTCGATCACTCAATACAGTGAAAACAATTATAGTCTTGGTTGTTTAGTGTCAAGATGATTGAAGGCCCTACCTTGAAGATGTGAAGCAATTCTATACAAATGTAATCATGATAAATGTAAATGGCTATTGTTGATTAAAAGCAATGTTCAATTTAAAAGAAATGTCATATAATAAAAAATAAATGGTCGTTGCCTATGATTCCTGGCAAACATTTCCTAAACCCTTGAACCTCCAGAATGATAAGAAAGTCTTTTAAATGCTAATGAGATATCTGCTGGCTGGGGGCCCCTTGGTCAGGATGGGGGATAGTTGCCAGAGAGACCAATGTCCAATTAGAAAGTTAGAACTTTTATCTTCACCCCCTGTTTCCTTTAACCTATTATTTTTTGTCAAGTTTAGTGACATTCAATGAGCTTTTAAATTTCAAAATATATAATTTCATCTTAATTTTTTATTTCTGTATATTACAACATTTTGGTTCTTCTCTGCTTACTTCTCATAGTTTTACTACATACTTTATAATTCCATTTTTCTTTTACACATTTTACAACTATCTTTGATTATGTCAAACAGTCGCAATATCTGCAATTCTTTCCACTTAGATCTTTGCTTCTTATGGGCTGATTCTTATACATA
Organism: Vulpes lagopus; assembly: GCF_018345385.1. Lineage (NCBI taxonomy): Eukaryota > Metazoa > Chordata > Mammalia > Carnivora > Canidae > Vulpes > Vulpes lagopus. The sequence goes on along the minus strand of NC_054832.1, from coordinate 30,637,081 downwards.
GTGGCTTGTTTCTCTGTGTGTTTGGTAATCTTTATTTGTAAGGTCATTCTGGCATTCAATCTGTAGGAGACCTGTGGATCTACTTTAGGGAAGCTTTCCACTGAGGGCAGTTTGCCTCCGTGGTTGGGTGGGTAGGTAAGCTATCCCAGACACTGCAGATCCTTGAATCTCAGTTACAGCTCAGAGGAGGAATATCAGACTTAACCTTGCCCCCAGGTGATAGTCTAATGCTGTTTCTTTGAGACTCTGCCTCTCAATGGTGTCTATTGATTTTAGCCTATCTCCCTGTTCCTCTAGCTACTCACTACTCAAATTCTCTATGTATTTAGCCTAGACTCCCTTTCTCTATGGGACCTGGCTCATTTTTATCAAATTCTTTTTATATTTTGATCATATTCTTCAGAGATTCCTGCTTTGTCTCTGGCTTACCCAGTCTCTGTCCCCTGGAAGCCTTGGGGTGAGCTCTACTTTGTTGGAGGGAGGGAATGTGACAACTCTAGGAATTGTCTCCTACCTTTTGAGACACCAGTAGTATCTCCAAGAATGTGCTATATATGGTTCTAGTTGTGAATAACATGGTTACTCAAATCACATAGATACTAGTGATGCTGGAAGTAAAACAAGCCAGGCATGAGGATATACAAGTGGGAATCCCAGAAGATAGCTATGTGTTTGCATACCAAGGAGTGAAGGAGCCATATTTAGAGAATTATATTTTGAGAAGCAAATGGGGCAATGACTATCTCACTTGTATTTGTGACTAATAAGAAGCCAGGAATTGGACATTATTGCAAAGGTGAAAAAAAAAATACAGTCAAATCTATGTGTTTGCTTTGTGGAAAGAAAGGCATGATAGTTTCCATGCTGTTAAGAACATTCTAATTATCGATTATGAAATAGCTTTAAATATGAGCTTGTCATGAACACACTAAAAATAACTTGTTATGAGCACACTGTGCAGGCACTCATGAGTTGTGTCTTTACTCAGTATTTAATGTCATAAAACAAAGTTAACATAATTGTAGAGTAGGGTCAGGATTCAAACTCAATGACATTTCAGTATGTATTTAATTTGGCTTTGTACACAACACAAAGCAAAGCATAATATAGTCACACAACAAACAAGATACAAAAAGGTGTAAGAAGTGAGGGACCTGAACACAAGCCCAGATCATGAGTGTGCATTTGAGGTGAGTCCTCTATCTGGTCAAGGTCAGCTCTAGGGGCTTAGTGCTTATTCAAGCCATCGAGGATCTCTGTTACCGATTCAAGCCATAGAGGAACTCTATGGAACTGTCTCAAGTTCAGAGAGCAAACAGGCAGAGGCTTTGGCAGCAGTTACCTTTCTGATGTGGTCAGGTACGAAAGAATCTGGAGAATCTGACTGGTTGCTGCAAAAGTCCTCCCTTTGTAAAGGAGTTTAATCACTCTTGAGCCTCTTCTGGTTCTGGTGATTATCACCTCTTGGTTCTTCCAGGCTCCTTTGGTTTTGCTGGTTATCAGTTCTGGGTAACATCTGCCTGTGCTGGTTTTGGGGATATCCAGTCTTATCTGTAATGCTTTAATGAAAATTTAAATTCAAGAGAGATTGATTTCATTTGAAATCATTAAGATTTTAAGTAAGCCTGACCGCCTTATAACACTGATTGACCTATTGACTCTCATGCTCTCTACAGAACAATTTTGTTTTCTCTAGAAAGCATTAAAAATCTGGGTAATACATGAATGGTCTAGATGAGAATTCATCTTCTGTATAACTCTGTATGTAGATGTTCATCTGTGGAGGAATTAATGTCACATTGTCAAACATCTATAGATAACATGTGAAAAGATCCTGAGAATTATGGAGTGTTTAATTACAAAGGGGCATCTCCATTTAGCCCTTGCAGGGAAAGAAGTTCATAAAGGGACAAGCTCTGTTTAAAGAACCAGAGAATGACACCATCAGTTTAGGACAAGTTTTTGATTTCCAGACCCATGCTTTTCTCAATGTAACCTGCTGCCAGTCTAGGGAATACATGAATAAAGTCTTCAGGGACAAGCTGAATAGAAAAGTAGGGTCTTTAAATTATAAAATAGGGGGTGCACCTGGGTGGCTCAGTGGTTGGGCATCTGCCTTCAGCTCAGGTCATGATCCCGGGGTCCTGGGATCGAGTCCCACATTGAGCTCCCTGCAGGGAGCCTGATTCTCCCTCTGCCTATGTCTCTGCCTGTGTCTCTCATGAACAAATGAATAAAATCTTTAAAAAAAATCCCAAACTGTATTTGGCTTTATTTAGGCCTTTAACAAAATACACTAATTTGTGAAGAGACTTTAGCAATAACAAATCTTTCTTGAATTATCACTGATTAAAATGTCATGTTGTCTATTGATTAAAACAGTATGTGGGAGGAAAGGAAAACTTGTAGCCTCATTTCTTCCTAATGAAGTAGAATTTGGCATTCATCTGAAAATTTAAAAATGTGTTTTAATTTTCATGGTGCCCATTTCTATCATTTCAGACTATTGAATAGTGGATGAAGAAAAAATATAGGGGGTGATAAGAATAAAACCTTAATAGCAGGTACTTTGTAATGCTCACACTACTGCCAAGCATGACTCTAAGTGATTTATGAATTTTAACCCACATATTTCTCACAACCCTATGAAGTAGGCCTTGTTGCAATCTATATTTTGCAAAGATGGGGAAACAGAGGCACAAGATGATTAACCAACTTGCTCTGGTCAAACAATTAAGAATATGGACAACATATCTCAATATTAAATTCCCAAAGTGAAATAATTTCTAAATCCTTATATATTTAGGGGTGGCTGGGTGGCTCAGTCAGTTAAGCACCTACCTTCAGCTCAGGTCATGATCTGTGGGTGCTGGAATCGAGTCTGGCATCTGACTCCCTGCTCAGTGGAGAGTCAGCTTCTCCTCTTTCTGCCTCTCCCCACCCTGCATGCACATACTCTATCTCTCAAATGAATAAATAAAATCTTTTTAAAAAATCCTTATATATTTAGAAATAAATAGCAAAGGAAATGACCTTATAAATCTAAATGAAGATTTTTTTCATATCTCTTCGTTCAGTGGCTTCTGAAGACATTTTCCCAAGTTTGAATGTGAGATTTCAGAAATATACTCAAATCCACTCATTGTTTTGCTGATCTACTTTACCCCCCACCCCCAACTTCTGGACTGCTTTTGTTGATGCTCTTCAACAAGGCACAATTTTACCATGAGAATCATTGACATTCATGTAGGAAGACAAGCAAGGCCAAAAAACCTCCATAGGCAGCAAGGCACTCTGAAGACAAGTGCCAGCAGCAATAACATTGTATGGTTTCTATGTGAACACAGAGGACATCTGTGATGAATTATACTCCTTGGATAGCTTTGTGTGATTGCCACCTTAAGTGAGGTGCCAGTGAAGTCAGTTATAGAAAGAAGAATGGCTTTAGAAAGTTGAAATAAAAAATAACTCAGAATTGGAGATGACAATAGAAAAAAATGTTATGGCAAGGGATGTAGAGATTGTTGGATTGAATAGAAGAATATGATCTTGAATTAAATAAAAGAATTTGATCTTGCTTATTCAACATTCTTTTGGAGATAAACCAGAATGTTTTTCCAACATGTAGGCCTAAATAAATTGTAGTACATGCACTACAGAGTATCTATAACCATTATTGGTGTTTCAGTATTTATTTTTATATTTGGTTCAGAAATTCTGCATGGAATATTGTGCATAAAGAACTTACCATGACCTAAAAAGCTTCATAAGCTTACTGTGAATAAATCATTTGAAAGGATTTGTCATCTTGGATTGGATATTTTCTCAAATCATAGAATGGAATTAAAGTCAATAGAATGTGGAGTTGGAAATCTGTATTTTGCTGTTGTGTTTGTAGGAATATTGTTAAGGACATTGCTAAGGATGCTACTAGCTCCCATTTTCTATGTTGGTCCACAGAGTAGATGTCGGACAGATTTCCAGACATAAGAAGTTGTGGCTTTTCTTCAATGATTACTTATTAAAATTCTGGGACATTATGTATCTGTAGGGATTATATTTCTCTCTTTTCTTTGGGCACTAGGAATCTCAAAGCAGAATTGCAAAGCAGTTTATAACTATTGTAAGCATTTTATAACTCATTTCTCAATTTGTTCTTGGCTTTGTGGTGGTATCTATAAGCACCTCCAAATCACTTTGAAAGCATTTTGGGGTATAGTTACCTAAACAGATGTTTTTCCTTATCAAAACTTATAAGTATGATAAACAGGGATAAGGAATGAATTCTCAAATATGGTAAAATGACCTACCAGAAAATCACATACCATTATTTTCTGAGTATGATACTCCAAAGTCTGAAGAAGATCAGAAATACAGAAATATTAGTGTTCTATAATTCCAGTAATGGAAAGGAAGAAAGAAGCAGATACACAACACAGAACAAATATTAGATGTGTTATTGAAGGGAATTATGGCAACAAAGTCACTTAGAACTTGAAATTTACAACATGGCTATGTATTGGAAATACTTCTACAAAAGCGTTTGAGATGTATGAGCTTTGTAACCTATTTTGTTTAATGTAAACCAATTGTAAATTATTCTACTTGTTTGTCCATATTAGCCAGTGTGGGAGTATTCAAGGAACCAAATTTGATTTGTTGTACATTTGCTTTGGCTTATTTAAGCTCAGATTTTGGAACTGAATTTCAATAACATAAATAACAGCGCTGGAATAGTGATTTGAGGCCAGGCAGTTTGTTGACTTCATCTTCTAATCACTCTGTTGTAGTGTTTGTATCTGTAAGGATGGACAAAGTTAATGTGCAATAACAAATTACCTCCCTAACTTAGGGGCTTTAAACCATAAAAGTTGGTTTCTTATTCTCGTTAACATGTTCACTATGGGCTGGCTGGTGGTTTGCAATCTGTTGTCTTCAATTTTGGAGCTAGGCTGATGGAGAAGTTCCTATCAGGGGCATTGCTGGGCTCATAATAAAGGGAAGATGGAAACATGGTGATTCATGTGCTGGGTCTGAAAACTTCTGAAAAGTGACATGTTTCACCTTCTGTTCACATTTCATTGTCCAAAGTAAGTCTGTTGGCGAAGCCTGTTGTCAATAGAATGGGGATATATAATTCTCCCATAGAGGAGCAGTGAATATTTTGAATAATGATACAATATATAATACTGTTGCCAAAAGTCTTACCCCTAGTGTTTTTTGTTTTGCTACATTGAACCTGGTACAGCGTTTAGTACCTAAACTTGATGACTATCAGTCTAGCGCTGTAGATTATCACCGTCTGGTTATGAACCTGGCACAAATGGATGACACTTCCCTCTTCCTATCATGTGGAGGATGCCAACTCTTTGAAGTGATAAAACCTAAAACAATCCTCCCAGCATGACCTACTTCCATACATTCTTTTCTAACCTGCTTTATAAAGGATAAGTAGCAAGGATATAAATGACCTTGGAAAAGCTGTGAGTTATGGTATATGTTTATTTCATAGAGTTATTTTGAGGATTAAATGAGATGTTTGGGGGGTCATCTTTAGCAGGGTGTTTGGCATGTGATAAGAGCTCAGTACATTTTTATTAGTGGTAGTATTAATTCTAGCACAATGTCTTCTGTTAACGTCATAGCTCACCTAATACTTAAAGAGTCATATAGGGAAATGATTTACTTTAAAAAAAAAAACTTGAAAAAACTTCCTAGGGATCCCTGGGTGGCGCAGCGGTTTGGCGCCTGCCTTTGGCCCAGGGCACGATCCTGGAGACCCAGGATCGAATCCCACATTGGGCTCCTGGTGCATGCAGCCTGCTTCTTCCTCTGCCTATGTCTCTGCCTCTCTCTCTCTCTCTCTCTCTGTGACTATCATAAATAAATAAAAATTTTAAAAAATTTAAAAAAAGAAAAAACTTCCTATTCAATAAATTTGTGTTTTATTAATACAATAGGGTGTATACACACACATGTACATGGACATTAGAAAAGATATAAGAAACTGTATTTAATCTACTAAAAAAGGGAAGATAGGTGTGCCAAATGATTTTAGTGCTTTCCAATAAATCTGCACACCCTGGTCTGCTTTGACCCTCCAAAGCTTCATGGTTAACTTGTTGGTATATAAAAAAAACTGTATCCACTCCTTGAGTAGTGCCCTAATTCCAACACTGACCTCTCATTAGCTACCAGTCATCTCACTCAACATGATTCTGTAAGTTTGGCCAAATTTTTTGGTCAATATCAAGAAGCTTACTTAAATCTTAATGATTTCAAATGAAATCAAACTCTCTTGAATTTAAATTTTCATTAAAGCACACATGGTTTTAAAATTGAAGGGCCAAAATATTCCTTAAAATATGTTTTGAATTTAATGAATGTAAAACTGTTAGCAATAATTTGAATCCTGATGAAATCAGCATGTGTGGCAAAGATTTGTCTACTCTGGTAACCAGCAATGCATTTGTGCACCAATTTTGACTTGACATTTTGTAAAGCTATAGCAAAAGAGAATGTGGTCGCTTATTTCAGCTCAGCTCTTTAAGGCATTTTCTGAATAAAATGAAGAAAACTTTTCAGGAAAGCAAATAAATGACACCATTCACTATCTTACATACAATTGAGTTGACTTTTCTCTAAAGCAATTATGTATTATCATGTTAGTACTGTGTTTTGCATTTTCTTTGTCTCTTTCTCTAAAAAAATATTTTTCTTAGTGTGGAAATTCAACAATTTTTCCCCTTATAATTGACATTTTCTGTTTGTATGAGGACGAGGATGAAACAGAAAAAATAAGCTATATGAATGAGGCTGAGGAAGGAATATTTGGTGAGGAACAGGGAGAAGAATTGGATGAGAGCTGTTTCCTTGCATGTAGGGCCACAGGCATAGCAGGTGCTGGAATAGTTTTAATCACTGGAAACAAGCCTTATCACTGAAGTACTATGTGAATTAATGTCTTAGAAAAATGTCTTAGTAATTTCTTTCCATTGATTTATAACTATAAAGACATTTGGTTTTTATTTCTGATTTAACCATGTTACCTCATTTCTAATTTTTAAATTATAATCTATTTGTAAGTAAGAATGGGGAGGTAAAAGGGTACTACCTACTTAGTAGAATTTTGAGAGGAGTGCTTTTATAAAGTAAAATATATTATTTTAATGGTAGTAATAACCCTCTGTTGATCTCTTTTCTAAATTGTTTTTTAAAAATATTTTGTCATCTGCTTGATTTCTTGAATGTGAATATATAATAAATGATCTCTGCAATGTGATTGATTATTCTGTAATTTTTCTCCTTTGGAAATAAAGACCAATTATATGTTAGGCTTCAGGGGATGTACAACACAGCTCTGGGATTGGGAATGGGCAGATTCTGAGGAATTTTGCCAAAATGACATGGTTCCTGAGTGTGAGGCATAAGGTTCCACAAAGCCCCACCTGTCTTATGGAAGGGAGGGCTTTCACCCCCTCATGCCCTGGTTTCCATAGTAACTTGGTATATTACTTGTCTTTGGCATTAATAGTGGCATAGTGGCAAATCACGTTAAATTAGAGCTAGGGCCTCAGCCTCAAATGCTTTTGCCTCCTGATTTATGAAAGACAGCATGATTGATAGAAAAGAATTTGTAAGTAGCAATTAGAGGAGTGAGGTAAAGAATTGAACTGAGATTTATTTTTTCAGTGAAGTGCAGTTAATGGAGCATATAAATGGAAAGGACTTTCTATTCTTTGGCTAGCTGGTACATTCCCTGATTTAATCAAATAAGACTGAAGTGTGCCTTTTACTTTCTACACAGCCTGACAGAGGTAATTTAGAAAGGAGCTTTTAGATGAGTGTCGGCGGCTGTTGCCCGGCTTATGTCTTTATGAAGGAAATACAATTGCAAATGTCTTCTCAAGCTGATTGATAGGCAATACGAAAGTGAAACAAGAGCTCAATCTCCAAGAAACGAGAAAAAGTTGTGTTTGTTAAATGGAGCAGAAAGATATCTGCTATCCTCCTGGGATTTTTGTCTCTAATTTAGTGCCTATGCAGATCTGTACTATAAAACATGAAACCAGAGCCACATTACTAATGTAACATGCCTCATTTCAATCCCAGCATTTTCACTGAACTGCATATCCCATATTGCTCCAGAGCCAGCCTAAAAAATTTGGCTGATTAGAATTATCTGCATGTATAAATTATTGATGTTGGATCCAGAGAGAAAAGAGAATTTGTGGAGTTTGGGACTCTAGTACATATTGTAATTAATAGAAGGATTTAGATTCAGATCCTTATTTTCATCCTCAAATTATTTCCTTTTGTTAATATAAAAATTATCCACTAAAATTGAAGGCAATACTCTAAGATCACAATATAGATTGCTGCTTATTACTGCAAAACATTCCTCCTTCTTCCCTCCTTCCATTCTTTCAAACATACTGCATCTTGGCATACCTAACAAGGACATTGCCATTTGCTATAGAGGTGGACATAAAAGTAATAATGATGTACTGTGTCTGGACAACAGTAGATAATTTCAATACTAGAGGATTAAGTCTGTGTAAGGTGTTGGGAAAGAGAGTCAGTAACTGTCAGACAGTAACTCCTGTCTGGGGGTCACTGGGGGAAGACTTCGTGCAGGAGCCCAAGGAGAAAAGAAAACTTCATCCAGGAGAGCACTGATACAAAGACATTGAAAAAGTAAAATGTGTTCAATTATTTGACTCTGGTCAAGACTTCAAGGAAAGCCTAAGAAAAAAGGGTAAGGACATTAACCTTTCTATATTACTGAGCTGGCTTACCATGGTGACTTAATATTGCAAGAGTGGATAGAGCTTTGGGACAAAAGATGTAGTCAGGACCAAAGATTAAACACTAAATTTCTCCTTGATGAGGGTGGCTGGGTAGTTCAGTCATTTAAGTGTCTGCCTTTGGCTCAGGTCATGATCTCAGGGTCCTGGGATTGAGCTCCAAATTGGGCTCCATGCTCAGTGGGGAACTTGCTTCTCCCTCTGCCCCTCCCCCTGATGTGCATGCTCTTTCTCAAACTAAATAGATAAATAAATAAATAAATAAATAAATAAATAAATAAATAAATAAATCTTAAAAAAATTTAAATTTCTCCTTGATGAAACTCTCAGGTGCCTTAGTGACTATAATGTGCAGCTATACAAGGTGCACATTAATAAAGAAGATCCAAATATTTGATGCAGATAGCAAAAGCCTCTTTAGTTTTGGAGAGAATATTAAGAAACAAAAGAGATGATTACCAAAGGTTTTTGTGAGGATTCTATCTTGGATTTCTGGTCATGTCTATGCAGATATTGGATGAGTTATGTCTGAAGTACTGATGAGCCAAGATAGTTACCTTGTAGCTGGAAATACAAAGTTAGATTCCAGGAAAGAAGTTGAGATTGCAATATAGATTTGAGAGTGCCCATCATAGAGTTTGTAGTTAAAATCATGAAGTAGTGGATTAAATACCCAGAATTGCTGTACATTGACAGCCACAAAATTTAATTCATGGTCTAGGAGGAAACTGATTAGCATTTGTGCATGATCAACCCAGCAATAATCACCCACCTCCCCCTTTCTAACAGTACCCAGATTTTGGGGAACATTCACACATCTTTCCATTATATTGGTGATGTGTTTCTGAAGAAGCTGACTTAGACCCAGCTGTAAGAATGAGTCCTGGTTTATATAACCATTGAGAGTAATCCTATACTGTTGCCATAATGATGGGGTCAAATAACCCAAACCCAAGACAATCAGAACATAGCATTTCCAGGGTGAGAGGGATTCGTTGAGGAAGGGGCAAAGACCCAATTAAACTTAATTAGACATGATAGGAAATTTGCTAGAGATTTCTGGGGGGAAAAACTCCCAAAGTACCATCTTATTCTGAGAGATGTGGTCTGTTAATGTGAAATATGGAACTGTTACAGCATAGGATGAAAGTGAAACCAGAGAAGCAGAATAGAAGGAAAGAAAGCAAGTTCTTGATGAGCTTCCTGATCAAACTGGCTCTGAAACCTGCCTTAACTGAAAATTTCAGTTATACTCATTTACAGATTGTTACTATTTAAGGTCAATTTTGGTTGTGTTTTCCTTTGTTTGCAATGGAAGTCATCTTCACAGAAACAGTTGCATTATCACAATCAAGAAGACTGAACAAAATGGCAAATGCCCCAGAGTGCTGAAGTAGGCATGGGTTTGACAATTATAGTTAGCTCTCTACCTTTGCTAGAGCAGCCCTGGCCAAGTAGAGGGGTGGAAGTAGATTTCACCAGGTAGAAGATGAGAGATGAAAAAATAACAAGTTCAATAAGGGCAAGCATTTTCATCTTTAAAAAATGTATTATTGTATCCTCAGAACTTAGAAAAGAGTTCCTGACACAGTGTGCCCTCAACACTTTCTGGAGAGTGAACAAATGTGCAAGCATTCATTGCATATTTCTCATTTATGGAGCATAAGGAGAAGAGAGTAGAGTGTGGTAACATGCTAAAAGAGGGTGGGTTAACAAAATAAGTTTGGAAAAATTTAGTTTGGTGACTTTTTAACTAAGTAATCAGAAGAAATTCAGGAAAATGTAAAAGATGATAGAAAAGGCTGGAAAATGTGAAGAATAAGCTTAGAAAATTTTTGAGAAGGTAGAAGATGGAAAGAGAAAATCTTGTAAGATTTCAGGCTGAAAAGAAAAATAAGACTACTTACAAAGGAAGAAAAATGATACTGGAACTCTGGAAGCCAAAAGATGTTGGACTCACTGCTACAGACCACCGAGGGGAATGGGCTGCAAGCCGAGAATGTTGATGTAACTCATCTGCTAAGGGAAGTGAAAGATTTGTGGATTTGCAAAATTCCGGGAGTTTGTCAAGCAAACACCCCAAATGGGAAAGATACTTGAAAAATCTTAAATCAGGAGAAACCTAAGTATAAATGAGGATAAAGAAGAAGAAAGAATGGCAAGCAATTAACTTTAAAATGCATGTAAGTCGTATAACAATACACAAATGTATATTAGATGCATGTAAATGGATAGTGATAACAGAAGAAGGAATGCATCATTTAAGTGCTGAATTCACACTGTTAAAACAGAAGGGGTGTAGAAGAAGGGAAAAGTGCAGTTACAAAGCGTTTGCCTTAGAAACTTAGAATTTTGGTGTGGGCGGAGTGGGCTGGAGTAAAGACATCATTGTTCAGAACTCATTGAGACATGGAGAAAGTCAAGTCTTTTAGTATGGCCTTGCTGGAGAGGGGAAAGAACACTTAGTGGAACACTTAGCTCATCGAAGTTGGGAGAAATAGTTATTCTGATTTCATGTAAAAAGAGATAAATAAATGATTGTGAGTGTTGGAATGGTAGGATGGAAAAGTACAGAATTTCAAATGAAATACAGGAAAAAGAGGGAGTCACCGGCAAAACAGAAAGGGAAAGGGAAAAGGGAAAAGAATGAGGAAAACATAAGAAAGTGAAAATAAATAAACCAAGCAAGATGCAAAGAATAAAATGAAGTATATCAACTGTTACATGTGACTCAGTCAAATTTTCTTATTGAAAGATAGAAATTGAGAGGTTGGGTTTAAAATAAGATAAAGCAGGTAACATTCATGAAGTAAGAGAATTTGAAAACAGGAGGATGGACAAGATAGAAGAAATGCAAACAAAAAGGAGTGGCTATCTTGTCACAGGAGATAAAATGTGAGACTAAAGTTCCAAATTGTGTGTGACCAATATGGCCACTCTCTTTCTGTGTGCCTTTGATCTCTCTTGCCTATTTTTCTGTTCTCAAACTTAATCACTCTAAGTGGGTCTCATTAAACTGAAGGAGTCTGCTTTCTTTTATTTTAAACCCAGTCTCAGGTTGGAGGAAGACAAATAAGGATTTGATAACATCTGACATTGAGCAAAGGCATTGGTAAAAACACCACCACCAAGATCCCTTCCAAGAACTGAGCAGTATAGGGTTTGGATGGAGAAGGGGACCTTGAAGGACAGGATCAGCAAACACAGAGGGGTTCCAGAGAAAAGGTTCTAGAACCAATACATAATAACTTGCTTAGGCATACCACTTAGGAGGAGAATAAATTCTCTTTTTATTTGCTTGTACATGAGTATACAAAGAAACCTACAAAATTTGCATTGAAAAATAAAAGCAGAAAAGTAGATGCTTAGCTCCAATAAAATGTGTTTGCGTTTTCATTGGGACTAAGCTACCTAGACAAATACACATCAATGTTTTTCTATGTTATTGTCCTAGATGAATACATATTAAGGAGTGTTACTAAGTCAATTTTCCAGGATCTTGATATCACAGGGCTAATGAATGCCTTAAGGGTTAAGCATAGGAGAACAGAGTACACTCTGAACACTTTGGATCTATGCTTCATCCTTTCAGTGACATTTCCTACAGATTAGATTCAAAGAGACAGATGTATATATATTTTATTGTTATTCCCCTGGTCCCAGGTAACTGTTTTTAAACATCCTACAAAGGTCTGGAGTCACCTTTATTTGGGTGATTTTTTAAATAAAAGACCAAGTGTAAAATATCTTGATAATTTGGAATTTTTCTATATGTTTCAAAGTCCAAGAAGTATACCCATGATTTATATAAATATCAAAAAAACAGGCAAGTTCTCCAGAGCATAAAGAATTATATTGCATGAAAAAGCAAAGTAACTTTGTGATAGGTTTAGATAAATGTGTCAGAGGTGAGATTAATTTTTCTTTCTAGAGCTGCAAGACACCAGCCAGAATGCTCTCAGCTTAAAAGAAAAGCCCACATGATGAATTCATGAACACAAGAAGGATGAATTCATTTACAGAAGGCTGGATTGATCATAAAGTTGATGTTGGTGAGCACATTTATAATTTAGGTGCATAAATTTAACTTCTGATAACATTTTTAAAATTTAAGTAAGTATGATTTCCTATAGCAAATGTCTTATAATGTTTGTGATCATCAAAAGCTTTACTATGAAGAGTTACATTCCTTTGTGATTAAACCCAAAGATTAGTTAAGCAGTCAAATATTAAAGAGAAGAACTTTAATCATGCTAATAAGAAACAGAGCTTGCATAGATTTAAGCTTAAATAAGACAATTGCTCCTTCAGGCTGTTCTCTGCATCATGGGCTACTCTTGCTCTCTGTCTCCCAGATAGGTTCTACCAGAGAAAGGCAGAGGCAGGGTATTGGATGTTGGGAGGAAAATGGGTTAGGGTATTTATTTCCCTTGCTCCCTCTCTGTCCTCTTGCTACAGGTTGGCTGCCTGTGTCTCTGAAGGTCAAAGCTCTCCAACTACCTCTTTATCTCCAACTACCTCTTTATGCACAATCCCCTCTGGGTTCCAGTAACTTGCTTTTTCCTCATGCCTCTTTGGTCCTGGGTGTCCTGGTGGCCTCCATGAATGCTCCAGGCTATGCCCCAGCGAGGTGCATAGGACCCATTATTGAATACTCCTCAATACCCAGGATGATTGTGCCAAATGTTTGCTCTGAGGCCCTGTCCCAGTACTGCATACTCTTCCATTCTCTTTTGCATCTTATTCAGAAGTGCAGTTTCAACACAGGATGTTTTTACTTATGGCAACAAGATCTCAAAATAATTTTATTTTTTTTTAATTTTTATTTTTTTTAAGATTTATTTTTTTCATGAGAGGCATACAGAGAGAGAGAGAGAGGCAGGGACACAGGCAGAGGGAGAAGCAGGCCCCATGCAAGGAGCCTGACGTGGGACTTGATCCCGGGACTCCAGGATCAAGCCCTGGGCCGAAGGCAGGCGCTAAACCACTGAGCCACCCAGGGATCCCCTCAAAATAATTTTAATCAAGCACAAGCTTACCTTATATCTGCACAATTAAGGCCAGCCAAAAAATTCTTTACTAATCCCAATTTTCATACTTATATTCTGTTTTGTAAGGTACTAATCAGAGGCCATCCAATTATGTTGTTGCTGTTATGATCTGTGCATTTCATTACATGTATGTTTCCAGGTCTATGCCCATATCTCTTTAGACTATGGAATTAATATGTTGATATGTTCTGGCAATGCTATGTCTTTAAGAGAATCCTGAGCAGGGCCCAATGGCCATGACGTCCCCAGTGGCCATGACGTCTCAGTTTATCCTCATTTGTGAGACCAACTGGTTCAGCAGGGCCCCTCAGGGTATGTAAGAGGATGTGCATACATCTAAATCTCTCTAAGACAGAATGACCGAGCCTTATGTACTGTGAGTGGAGAGTGACTGTTCATCCATTCATTCATCCAGTTGAGAATTCATGTGGAAGTTTGAATCCCTAGATAGTGAACTAAAGACTTTCTCCTGCTCCTTTAACCTAGGCAAAGACAATGAGGTGTTTCTCAAACTGAGAAAATTCTAAAAAGCTTAATAGAAGGTGAACATCTAATGGTGAGCACCCTGACAGACCAACATGCAAATTGCTGAAGAGATTTTGTGCATCTTGATCCTCAAGCTTGGCTTGATTTCAGAAAAACTGCCCATACAATACACTGCCCAAACTGTGATTGGGATGAAGCCTCTTGCTGATATGAAACAGATGTTGGAGGATTTCTGGCTACCACCTGATTAATGCTGTACTGCTCAGTCTTTTTCTAGGGGCTCTGACCAGAAATCCAAGAGGTGAGGAAGGGGGCGGAGGTGTACCTGCTCTAGGCCTGGCTCCATTCAGATGATGGTAAAGATGATGATATGATGAATAGGAGAAATTTGGAGCCCTAAGGCAAAACTAGCATACTCTTATTATATGATCTAGCAGTTGTTTTCCTTAGTATTTACCTAAATAAGTTGAAAATGGATGTCCACACAAAAATCTGCACATAGATGTTCACAGCAGCTTTATTCATAATTTCCAAAACTTAGAAGCAACCCAGAGTCTCTGAGTTAGTGAACAAATAAATAAACTGTGGTATATCTGGACAATGGAGTATGACTCAGCACTAAAAAAATGAGTTGTCAAAGTTCAATGCATATTACTGGAAGAAGCCAATTTGAAAATTTCCATATAGCATGACTCTAACTGTATACCATTCTTAAAAAGGCAAAACTATTCAGACAGTAACTAGATTAGTGGTGGCCAGAATTTGGGGTGGGGGACGAGGAGAGATGAACAGATGGAACACAAAAGATTCTTACGGCAGTGAAACTATTCTATGTGAGGTTATGAATGGTTGATACATGTCCTTTATATCTGTCAAAAACCCATAGACTGTACAACACTCAGACTGAACCATAATGAATCCAGTCTTGGGGATCCCTGGGTGGCGCAGCGGTTTGGCGCCTGCCTTTGGCCCAGGGCGCGATCCTGGAGACCCGGGATCGAATCCCACATCAGGCTCCCGGCGCATGGAGCCTGCTTCTCCCTCTGCCTGTGTCTCTGCCTCTCTCTCTTTCTCTCTGTATGACTATCATAAATAAATAAAATTTAAAAAAAAAATGAATCCAGTCTTTAAGTGATAATGATGTGTGAGTAGGTTTACTGATTGTGATGCATGTACCTTTCTGGGGCAGGATGTTGATAGGAGGCTGTGCATGTGTGGGGCACGTAGAGAGAAAATCTCTGTACTTTCTGTTAAAATTTTCTGTGAATCTAAAATTAATTTTTTAAAAATATATTTTTAAAGAAAGGCCCAGATTTAAATGTTAATTAAGTAAGTGAAACAGTGTGTTTCATGGAATCTCTCTGTCCCCCTGGTCACAAGGATAAAGTGTTCCTAGAGCCTCTATTTGAGCCCTAGGATCCTTCCATACTGCCTGTCATACTAAGAGAGCAGAGCTTCGGAACTGTAAAGGAGGGCAGGTCATTCAGTAGTAACGGGGCATAACCCTGTCTACAACTTACTCTCTTGAAGTATTGTATGCCTATGGGAATCTACCCTTACCAATAGTGGGAAGTTTAATAAGCATCCTTAATCTATTCAGGTTTTTTGTTTTGTTTTGTTTTTTTGGTTTTTTGTTTTTTTTTTTTTTCTGTTGGTGGCATAGGCCTTTTTGATATCCAAAAACACTTCCTAAGTTACCACTTGTATTGCAGAAGCTCTGGGGTATCCTATCTCTAAAGATAGAAAATCCAGCCTACACAAAGTTTTTCTAAGAGTAATAGAAAAAGAGATAGGATGTATATTCACACCAAAAGCCAAATGAAATATCCTGTGCTATGATGCATGTTGTTGGAACCCTGAAGCTTTTAGACAGTTCTGAAGCCCTTCATCTTCCTGAAGCTGCCAATTGGCCAAGAAAGAAAACAACAGGGGGGCACATATCTATGTTACTATCCTAAAGGTTTTGGATATTTCCTCCAGAGAAATTGATGATCCTTTGGAGACAGTAGATAATTAATCCATTACCCCATCCTTGCAGAAGAGAAAGTTTTCTGACTTCATAGATGGAGGAAATGTGATCACCAGTGGAGGAGAAACTGGCCAAGGTCTGCATCTGGGGAGAAAGTGTCAGAGACCTTGTTTCACAGCCAAGTTGAACAGCTTGGACTCCTTGATACTCATGATACTGTGGGGTGCTGCTGTAGTTGTCAAAAAAGATTGGTTTGTTTGTCTGACCTACTCGTTTCGGAAGTCAATGGATATAGAGGGCAGCATAAATTTGGGGTAGAAGTGTCCCAACATTTCTCATGCTGTGTGTTCTTTCGTCTCTCTTTTGGAAATTCAGCATGTGCATTTATCCCATTAGTGATAGGAGAAAAAGTACTGATTACCTTCCAACACATATGATGTATGTCAGTGGGTTGGAAGCTGTGATGGTAATGCATTCTTCTCTGCTTAGGCTATACGTGTATTTAAGCATCCTTGAAATCTGAAAGTGGCAGCAGTGAAAGCAGCTGAGCCCCTTTTTCTAGCTACTGCTTAGATATGGATTTCTAATTTAAACAAGGATCCTAATCCAAGCTTTGGAACTCTGAACATGGAGATTATGACAAATTCTATTTCCAGTTTCATTTCTTTGTAGTAGCTTGCCGTGATTTTACAAATTTAAGTTAATGTTAAAAAGGGAAAGACCTGGAGTGCCCAGATGGCTCTGTCAGCTAAGTGTCTGACTCTTGATTTCAGCTCAAGTTATAATCTCAGGGTGATGAGATCGAACCCCTTGAACTCCAAGTTGGGCTCCATGCTCACCAAGCTCACCAGCTCTCCATGCTGCTTGAGATTCTCCCTCTCCCTCTGTCCCTCCCTCCATTCCTGGTCTCTAAAATCTTTTTTAAAAAAGATTATTTATTTATTTGTTTGTTTATTTATTTATTTATTCACAAGAGATACAAAGAGAGAGGCAGAGATATAGGCAGAGGGAGAAGCAGGCTCCATGCAGGAAGCCTGATATGGGACTCGATCCCAGAACTCCAGGATCACGTCCTGAGCCAAAGGCAAGACGCTCAACCTCTGAGCCACCCAGGCATCCCTCTAAATAAAATCTTAAAAATAAATAAAAATAAAGGAAATACATGTCATTATAACACATACACACAGGCATAATAATATCAATAAACCTGGCTATTTTGAGCTTTGGCATAATTTGTTCCAGTGTTGTATGCAACTGCTATTAGGATAGTATGAGAAGTGTGGAGAAGTTTCAGCATCCCACTGGGAAAGGAGCACTGGGGTAATTTTTCACGTAGGGTTTGTTTCCTTACTGCAGAATGACATCAGGAAAGAGTTGGATCAGTTCTCATCTTACTGTCCTTTGTCTCCTATCTCAGATCCAGGCCAACTACATTTGGAGAAATGGCTATGCTGAGCCCTCTGCTGAATTGTTTGACTCTAATGACACTAACATGGTCTGAACTTAATCCTGCAAATCCCCAATGTGATACCATTTGGAGATTTGAGGCTTTGGGAGGTGATTAAGTCACAAGGGTAAAGACTTCTGATGGGATTAGTGTTCTTATAAGAGACCCTAGGGAGCCTCCTCATCCTTCCCTCTTGTGGGGACACAGTGAAAAGACAGCTATTTATGAACTGGGATGTGTGTCCTCACCAGATACTGAAGCTACCAACACCTTGCCCTTAGATTTCCTAGCCTCCATTACTGTGAGAAATAGATGAGTGTTTGTTTATAATCCCCCTGGTCTATGGTATTCTTTCAGAGCAGAGAAGTTCTAAGGAGTAAGTTGTATCTATGGCAACAGTAGCAAGAGGCAGGGGCATTGAAAATCCATATAGGATAGGGATTGTGAATGGGTTTGGAGTTTGGGGACCCACAGCTTGAATCCCAAATTTGACCTTTAGTTGTTGCATGGCCTTGGGCAAGCTGTAATTTTCTCATCTATAAAATGGTTTCAAGAAAAACATATATGCAGATAACACTTTTAGCATGGTTATTGGCCTATAATGAACATTCAGTGTATTATGTAATAACACTGGAAATAGATCAACTTTATATTTTAATCAAAATCTTGCAATTATTTCCAGCAACAGAGTTACAGAATGTGAGTAATCTGAGATAAGGGCCAAGATATGGGCTTTTTACAGATCTCCACAGAGGCTGATATCGGGACTAGATGGAAAATCACCCTTCTGGGGTTGGGACATTCTCAGACCTCGTTCAGCTTGGTCTCTAAATATCTAACTCCAGTAGCAGTAGTCCCTACTCTGTATAGTTAAACTCCTAGTCCTGACTAAGGCCTTCTCTATTACTACATGATCCCTGCCTAATTGACTTCACCATTTCTCTGCCCCACCCCAGAACTCCCCACATCAATGAGTGCAGCAAGGGCTCCTAGAAAGATGGTAGTTGAAAGAGAACCATAGTTAGACTGAGCTAGGACAGGTCTTTTGTATAGAAGATGCAACCAGTGAAAAGATGCTAGCTAAATCGAGGAGTGGTAAGCACCATATGGCATGTAAGTTGCAGAGACAAAAATGAAAAACACACTTTTTCTGATTCATCTGTATTATTATTGACAAATTTAACCCTAATTTAATTTAACTCTACATTCTTTGTGTCAGTTAATCAAAAGGGTAATAAAATTCTCAGTCTGGAATTTCTGTTAACTCTGTTGTTTAGGGAATTGTAGACATTCAAATATCCTGTTGACATGTGGATTTAGGGAACAATGGGCATTTCTGTTCACTTGCAGGCAGTAGTACTGGGGTCACAGAAGGAACAGGGCTGGGAATTATCACAGGTGAGTAAAGCATCTGTTCATAGAGCATTCAAGAAGGGAACCAAACCAAGCCTTCAGAATCAGTGAACATAGCAAAGAGAATCTTGGAGACTGGAGAGTATGGCCAAGCAACTGGAGTCTTAAGTGAGATTTCTAGAAGCACAACTTGAGATCAGAAGGCCACACATATGAACCTGAATAGATGTGTCTGATGTAGTGTTAGGAGCATGGGTTAAAGTGCCCCCAAATTAATTAGATATCAAAGAATAGTGAATGGATTATAAATCAGGAGAAATCAGGTTGGGGTTGCCACTTTTTCAAATTAGGGAATAACTTAATGCTCTGAGCCCCTTAGGATCAGGCTTAAGTACTTCCAATTATCAGGAATCTTCAGTTAAGATCAGTAGGTTTAACTGTAAGGGAGGTGGAGAAAAAAATGAAGCCAAAGGCAACAAGAAGAAGGCTAATACCATCAGATCATTCCAACATTGAATTTTCCTAGATGCAATTTGTGATGTATTATTGCAAGTGAGTACCACTACCACCTACCATTTATTAAGCATGTATAAGTATGCCAAGAAGTGTGCTAAGTATTTTACAAATGTCATT
The DNA here is from genome assembly GCF_018345385.1 of Vulpes lagopus. NCBI lineage: Eukaryota > Metazoa > Chordata > Mammalia > Carnivora > Canidae > Vulpes > Vulpes lagopus. Next base: position 30,617,335 of record NC_054832.1, on the reverse strand, counting down.
ATTTATTCTTCCCAGCAACACTATAGATAGATTTTTTTAATCACCAAGAAAACTAACTTTCAAGAATATGCTAGTTTGACAGAGCTGTTAAAAGAGTTAGAATTCAAACCGAGGTGGTTAACTACTCTATATCCTCTGATTTTAGCTGCAATGTGTTCATCTGTGATAAAAGCAGAATAGTCCTTTTCAAAGTAGTTCTCTTTATTCCTTTCCACTTATAACTCTGGCTTTCCTAGTATGTGAAAAAACATAAGAATATAAACACATTATCTCCATCTTTCTCAATCATCTCTATCCTCTATTATCTATGTAACGTATGTTTCTATAATGCTAAGCAGCATCAACTGATAAGTTATACAAATACTGAGCTCCTATTCTGTCTTAAACATTGAGGAATATAGTGTGAGAAATTCGGGCATGCAGGAAACACTCTTCCTGAGCTCAAGGAAGTCCAGTTGAGGCAATGAAACAGATGCTGTAATAATGTAATGAAAGTCATATGTACCATGCTATGCAAACAAGTGCTATGGAATCCAAAAGAGGTAAATGCCTTTTTTGATAATTAGGGATGACCTTATGGGCATGGAGGTGGTTTGGTTAGGCCTTCATATTATTCTATAAAAATCAGCTAAGTTTGGAGCCTTATATCTGTACCAGGAATATCTAGCCTGGTGCCTAAGACATAGTAGGAGTCAATAAATGTTCTCAATTAAAACAATGAGGCAGTGAATGATATCTGTTGACCATTTAGCTCCTCTACTTTTGCAACAGATGCATGCTGTGCACAAATTATTCCTTCTGTACGACTGTTGTGCATTATTTAAAGGCTAATTACATTTACCATCAAGCCTTTGAATCCAATCATCTTCTAATATTTGTGGTTATTTATAAGGGGCTCAAAAAATACAAAAAAAAAAAAAAACCATGGAAATAGAAAAAAATCACTTTGACCTGGAAAAGAAATACAAAGTGTTTTCAATTAGACTCATTAAATTGTGCATATCTGTATTTTTCCACAAGTAGAAGATTGCAAAATCTTGTAGACATGCAGTTCTTGTCCCATTGAAAGATACTTAAAAATATTTTTGTCTTTAGGCAACCAGTATAGTGTACTATTTTCTACTAGTTACAAATAGGTTAAATCTTGTCTTTCTCTCCAAGGAAGTTGCATTAGTTATCTATTTCTATATAACAAATTACCCCAAAGTTTACCAGCTTAAAACAACAAATACTTGTTACCTCGGTTTTTGGGGGTCAGGAATTTGAGAGCAACTCAGCTGGGTGGTTCTAGGTGGACCTTTCTCATGACATTGCAGTCAGGGTGCCAGCTTGGGCTGCAGTCATCTGAAAACTTGTCTGGAGCTGAGGATTTACTTCCAACCTGTATAGTGTGTGAATAGGAAGCCTCAGTTTATCACTAGCTGTTGGGAGCAGACCTTAGTTACTGGCTACATCAGCCTCTCCATGGGGCAGCTCACAATATGTCAGCTGGCTTCCTTCAGAATAAGTAATCCAAGGAAAAGAGAGAGAATAAGAGAAAAGCCTGCCTTTTTATGACCTAGTATCTGAAATCTCATACCTTTGTTTTCATTGTATTCTATTTATTAGAAATGAATCAAGTCCTGTTCCCCTCAAAATCAAAGGGTAGAGAAGGAAAGAATTTGTGAAGATTTGTTTGAAACCACCTTGTTTACTTATTTGTCTCTATATATAGTCTTCCTGCCTTAGAATAAGAATTTTTTCTTTTGAAAAGAACGATTGCATTTTAATATATATCACTCTCTATATTACAAATGCATTGGCATAATGACATTGGATTATTTTGAAAAGTATTTAAGAAACAGACCTGTGTGAAACTCCTTGTTCCGTTGACTATATGAATGTTTATCATGCTAAATAAAGAATAGTTTTGCTCCATCTGAACAAAACATTTTTACTCTTTTGGTCTTGATAAACTTATGTAAGATCAGATTTCCTCCTCTTACTATTTGTGAGATTTGAAGTAAAATTTCTGGCCTAACTTTAGTGAAATTAAAAATCTTTGATATATATTTTGAGAACTAATATCATGCCTGACTTCCTCTTATTTTCTTATCATAATTGGCCCTTATCCCAATTTTTTAACTTTCTCTTTTCTGTTTTTGTAAGTTTTTGAAATTTTTTTTCAAAATGCATTTTGAAAATGTCCTCTCATCATTTTTGGAACAAAAGAGGCTGTAAATAAGTGTGGGGCTTATATGTGTGTATGTGGAGTGTGTGTGGGGGGGGTATATACTTTATCTTTCTAAAATGATGATTATTATTTATTGAATGTTATGTATAAATCATTTTATGGATATTATTTAATGTTCACAAAGATCCTTTAATATAAAGAACGCCATCCCCATTTATAGATGATGAAGCAAGTTAAAAATAGCTAGTAATTGGCAGGACAAGTATTCAAACCCATGTCTGTCTAACTCCAAAGCCTCTCCTACAACTCAGAGTGTAAGTAAATGACCAGGTGTTTGGGACCCTCAGCCTCAGACTCTACCAATGCAGCTCTTTTGACCATCACTACTCCGCAGTCCTGCTTGCTCAAAAGACATTACTACCTATCTCTGGATCATGTCCTTGAGCAGAAACATTGTTTGTAGTACAAGAGGTTTACTTCTCAAGTATTTTCTGTCCCATACATTCCTCTCCTCTACCCACCCCAAACAATATAAAACAAAACATAAGACAGCACCAGTGGAATATGAACTAAGATTTATATTTTGGGAAGGCACAAACAGCTTTATGGATTTAGCATACTTGACAAGTATTTCTGAGGGCTCAATTTGACTCCACAAAATTTCCCTTCACATTTATGCATTTGGACTTTGGGATTGAGATAAATACTTCACTTGATATTCAGCCCTACTGCCAAAATTAAACTATAGCCATCTTCCTGTTTTGAAAACAAATCTGTACAAATTACTGAACCATGCAGAATTTCTACCTGCGTTAATAAACTGATGACCCAAAATCAGAGAGAAGGGAGGCATGGTGTATATTTCATTTGATCTGTTGGCTGATGAAGGCAGAGAATAAACTTTATGAGATTCAAATTCACATTTTGCTTTCAATCAGTTTAAGTCTAGAGAAATATTCTTTTCACTGTCAAATTTTCCACATGAGTAGATTTTGGAGTAGTGTTTTCAATCCATTATATGACAGGTTGGCAGGGATGGAAATCTTTCATTTGATAGGCACAAGCCCTATGAGCTGCATGCGGTTGTAATGTTCATCTGTTGACTTGGCCTAGGGGGAACTCAATTTATTCAACATCAGAATATGAGTATTGGTTGATTGTAGCTCTTGCTTCGAATAAATGATGTTCTACTTTAGACCCAGGAAATAAGTCCAGATTTGAAGTTAAAATACAAATAGTTTATATTTTTATAGCAATCTTTTTCTTAAATGTCTGTAGGGATTGGATTCCTTTAGAATGTAAATTTAGTAGAATGGAAGTTGAATAAAGCAGGAGAAAATGAGTCTCATGGACTGAAATAGCATAATTATTAGACTTTCTCTAATAAAAATTTTAAAAGCAATCACTCTATCATCAGATCTCTGAAAATGTAAAAGAAATTGTTTTCTCAGGAAATGGCTGGAAATGAAACAATTCTTAGGGAAGATTTAGAAAAGGCATAGGCTGAGGTGCTGATTTTTCTACATCTTTTCTGGCTCTAATCCTTTTTTTAAATTTGTAATTTCTGAAGAAATGGGCCAAAAAAATTGATCTGATACAATCAAATTTTTCCTGTTATTTAAACTAACGTTAAAACAACCCACGTCACAACTATGTTTTGGAAATAGTAGACAACAAATATACAATAAAAAATATACAACATCAAAGATTTTTGGACATTCATTCATTTATTCATTTAACAATTTTATGACTACCTGTACTATCACCAGGCAGTGTTCTGAGTATTTGGGGATTCAGCATTGGGGGAAAAAAAGTGAGGAAAACAAAGACAAAAATCTCTTCTCTAGGAGCTTATGTTCTAATTAGGGAATAAGACAATATATAACATTAAGGAAAACATGTAGTTTGTTAGATAGTGATAAATGCCAAACAGAAAAAAAACAGGGAGGGATCGGAGGAAGTGTTAGGGGCAGGAGAAATTGAAAACTGACAGCCTATGGGCAGACAAGTCTTCATTGAGAAGATGGCATTTGAGTAGAGACATACTAGGAGGGAAGGAGTATACCATGTTGAGATGTGTGGAAAGAGTTTGCACAGCAGTGCAAAGATCCTGGGGTGATAGCCTTTCTGAGATTATGGAATATAAGGCAAGGCCAGTGTCTGAAGTAAAGTAAGGGAGGGGAGGATTACCAGAGAAGAATTAGAGTGATAACTGTTAGGGACAAGAGGCAAATCTCCTAGAGGTCTGCATGTCATAACAAGGCCTGTTAATCTGTTAGGTTTTCCCAATGCATCATTCCATGTCTAGTAGTATCTCTGGTCTCTGTCCATTAGATTACAGTAGCCTTCCCCCAGAGTGAAAATTACAAATGTCTCCAGACATTGCCAAATGTTTCCTGGGGGCAAAATTTCTGCTGAGACTCACTGCTTTAAGTGTCAGAAGAAGCCACTGGGAGGTTTAGGAGAGGAAAGGTGCATGGTCTGACTTAAAATTTAATAAAATCACTGACTGCTACTTTGAGTATAAATTGGAGAGAGCAAGAGAAATTATACAATATTTCTATAATTCAATAGATTCTGAACTTTAAAACTGGATGTGGACCATGAGAATTCTGTTGCTCTATTCTGAGACCACTTCTACTTGTAGGGTATCTGATTAGCTCAATAGTTAAAGAAAATTTGTAGATACCCTGGAAACCCAAAAAAGGCATCCCTCCTCTCTATTGCATATAGGAACTTTAGGTTTTCCTAACTTGTTAGTGGAAAAAAACTCAGATTACCAACGTAAACTAATATTAGAAGATTTTGAATTTTATAGACATCTTTTTATTTCATGTTTGTTTTAATGGAATTCTTTACAAAATGATAATATCTCATCCTAATATTAATAATATTAATTCATATGTGTTTAAACTTAATATATGTTTAACATAGTAATATATACTAATATTTATATTTAAACATATATATATGGCAAAACTGTCATATTAAGAACAAAAATTGCTGGATAACTTTCTATTTTACTATCAAAATTATAATATTATGTCTATCATGAAATTAAAATTAATGTCCATTAAAAAAAAGACTTAATTTCATACAAAAATTTTAAAGCTTTGGGCACCTGGTTGGTTCAGTCGGTAAAGCACTAACTCTTGATCTCAAGATTGTGAGTTTGAGTCTTGCACTGAGTAAAGAGATTACTTAAAAATTAAAAAAAAAAAAAAGTAAAGGTTTTCTATTACAAGCAGGGCCATATAAAAAACCCAGGGCCATAAATATAGTAAAATAAGGCAATTGTAAGTGTTATTTTTGGACAAATGTTATTTTGTATATGTGTGTGAGGTATTTTTTAAATTCCACATCTATAATTTTCATACACAAACTCATGTATATTTGAATATATTAAATTATATATACAAAGTATTAAAATTAATACATAAATCTCTTCAGAATTAATATGGAAAGAGAAAGACTAATAGCAGGAAGAGCATCTGGTATCAATAAGAAGTACACAATAAAAAATAGATGAACAATAGAAAAATAATTTTAAAAATTTACTTAACACCCCTGAGAATCAAATACATTCAAATTAAATAATGTGATACTGTTTTTCATCTATCAGACTGGCAAAGATAAAAGATCATCTTATTTAATATTTGCAAGTAACAGATAATTTACTGGGTAAAGAGTAAAAATCAGACACCATAAGTGTACTGCTTCTAGGAATTTTTCTTGCGGCAATAATTAGAAGAGTACTCAACCATGTATGTATATGTTTTGTGTTCACAGTGCAAGGATGAGATCAATCCCTCACCCAGAATAGGTTCAGATGTTGGTACTGATGAAACCACACATGGACCAAGAAGCTATAAACAAGTTTATTATTCAATTAATAGGACATTCTGGGAAGAGCAGAGCAGACACTCAAGGTGATTTGGAAGGGCTTAATTAGAGGGAGAAATGAGTGACTTTGATTTTGATTGTGGTTAGGAAATGGGGCTGGTGTGTGAATTTTTGTGGAGGGCCAGCCACTTGCATAGTCTGAATTTTCTAGGGGCACCAAAGAAGGGAGGACCCAGGCCTTCTTCTCAGCCCAGGTAGGGCTTGACAGCTTGTCTGGTCAAACACCAAAAATAGAGTCAGACTGTTTATTGCAATTCACTCCTGATTTTGGACCAATAATGGAAATATGCCATATTTTGTTAACTGAATTTGAAGTTATTTAAGACATTATGACATTCTGTGAGGACTGAATCCTAACTTAGGAATCTAAGGAAAGTGAAAATTCCATTAAATGCCTTGTTCCAGAGCCTAGTATTGTGTATTCTGAGAAGTAAGATGAGTGCCTTGGTCATTATGAATAATGCCTGGAACTCTAAAAAGGATAAGGAGGGCCTTGGTGAGACCTTGTTCAAGGGTGTTAGTATATGTAGAAACATGTGTGATCATGATTCATTTTTTGGGTATCAGCAAGGCAAGAAATTCTTATTGGGAGAAACTTTGGGTAAGGAATTACTATTGCTACTGACTGCAACAGATAGCCAGCCAGACCATTGTCAAAGGCCTATGAATCTGCAAAAACGTGCAGAAAGGGCTGATAATTGTACATGTCCTTTTCCAGTGCTAAGACAATTCCCTGAAGTTGGTCAGTGATGCTGACCTTGGATATTGTCTTTGATCAGGGATGTACCAGTTAGAGGATGGACAGAAGCAATTCTCTAGGGAGCTTTGCATGTGCCATCTGTGAAGTATATGAACTCCCTTTCTGATTTAGTTGTTTCCTACAGGCTTCCCAATTGGACAGTGGGTCTGAAGATGAGTGATCTCTGGTGCCATTTCACCTGCCAAGGGAATGAGGACAGGGGAAGCCACTTTCTGTTATAGGTAGAATATACCAAAGGGTCTAGGTTTGGCTTTATCTGTAAGCACTGTTTCCATTTTTATAAGGAGGACTCTCTGGTCATCCAGAGCCTTCAAGGTTCTGTTCCCATAACCCAAGGCATAACAATCAGTTGGGTTAAAGAGTCACAGGCTCAGGGCTGGTGAGAGTGTTCATTTCCAGAAGGGCTCAGTATGTGGCTGGAAGTTGCGGTTCTAATGGACTGCAGCATGGGGTTGAGGAGAGAGTTTCTTGTTCAATGACAGTCTTTGGGAATACATGTTGCATTGCAGTTTGGATAGATTCTAGAGCCTTTCTTTCGGTAGAGAACACAATTCAAAGTGGGCCAATTAGTAAGTAACAGCATGGATGGGCCTACCATCAGCTGGAATTGAGATACAATTTAATTAGAGTCACACACTGGTTTTGACCAAGACATACAATGCAGGTCCACTGTAAGGGAAGCCCCAATCCCATACTTATATCCTTAATGTCAGTTATTGAAACCTGTGATTTAAGTGGGTTAAATCTATAACACAGGCTTGGTAGGATTGTACAAATAAAACAGAGTGTAGGGCAGATCAAAATGCAAGCTTGCCACCAGATAGCAACACAATTCAAAACGCACGCTAGTTGGCACATAGCAGCTTGAAGTATGTGCACAGGCAAATGATCCAGTTAACAAACCAAATGCAAGAGAACAAAGCTCCCTTGGTGGTAGTGGTCATCACCTAGACCATCCTGCTTATAGCACCAATCTTACTGTCATAATCCTGTGGCCGATAGGATCCACAAATCTCTCAAATTTGGTTTGGATGTTGTGAATGATGTCACATGTCCACAAAGGGGATAGGAAAAGGTTTATTATTTGGGTAGCAGCACCATCCAGAATGACTTGAACAAAAAGAGGGACAAGTAAGTGGCTTTGGTTTTGCTGGGATTGGAGCTGGGATGAAGGTTCCTAGGGGGTTTGTGTGGTTTGCCTCAGATATGGGGCAAGCAGAAGAGGAGGGGTAGGGTTTGAAAACAGGGGTCAAACATGAAAAATGAAATCAGTCTATCAGTTTATGTTTATCACAATTACATTTATATTGAAAAAATTAGAACTAACCTAAATACCCAATGAGAGAATTGGGTAAATAATTTTATAGATTCATGCCATGGAGTACTGTGAAGCCAGAAACATTGCTAGTTGGGCAAATTAGGTTATACAGTATAATTCTATTTTTGTCTGTATCTATACATGCATCAAACACACTTACACACACATGTATATACAAATGCAATTGGAGGGAAATACACCAAAATGTTAACAGGATTCACTTATTTGGTAGGATTATAATGGCTTTCATTCTGATTTTTATTTATTTGTTTTTTCCTTTAATGTATATTATGTGTAATATTTTTTAAAAATAAGTTTTTTGTGGAAGGAATGTTTTCTTGAAACCTCTGATTCAATGTCATTTTAGACATGGGGCCACACATAGAGTTGAGGTGAGAGCTGGCTTGGCTGCACGTGGCTCTGGTCCTTCTGCCTGCATGTTTCATCATTATGCCGGTCTAGTTTAACAATGATCCAGATGGCCAAAAATGCTGTGTTGTGTAAATAGCTCTGCGGCATGGTCTGCTTAACTCTGATTTACCATGGCTGAAAACATCTTGAATTACTTTTGTATTTGTTTTGTAATTTCATAAAACCCCCATATTCCAGAGGTAGAAAGATAAGATTATTCAGAGTTACTATGGTAAATTACCTTTCCTCCACTTTTTCAATTCCTTGCCTAGAAAATGATACCATCTTTTTAATAAAATTACTGAATTCCAATGATTAAATACAGAGAAAATTTGTCCATGATAATGATTACTTCATTAGTAAAGCAAATAATTTGTGGAGGACATGAACATTTCTTAGCAAAAATAAAGGATAATAAATGAGCCAATTAAAGACAACTTTGCATGTTTGAGAAAGCATTGTTTTCTAATGAAAATGAAATACTATTTTATAAAAAAGATTATTAAACATTTATGTTAATGACTTGTAGAATGTTAATACAAAGTTCTTAATCATTACTGAAAAAAATATGTGTAAAAGTTACTTTAGCAAGTGATCTAAAATTAGAAGTCTTTATTAAGTGGCATTTACTTTCATTTTCAGAATATTAAATAAAGATATAACACAAAATGTCCAGGGTAATACTCTAGAGTCTTCTAAATCTGAAAAAAAAAAAAAAAAAAAGAGTTAATTGAATTAAGAACCCTTTGGCAGAGATCCCTGGGTAGCTCAGGGGTTTAGTGCCGCCTTTGGCCCAGGGCGTGATCCTAGAGTTCCAGGATCCAGTCCCACATCGGGCTCCCTGCATGGAGCCTGCTTCTCCCTCTGCCTCTCTCTCTCAGTCTGTGTCTCTCATGAATAAATAAATAAAATCTTTAAAAAAAAAAAAAAAAGAACTGTTTGCCAATAACTACATGTATTACATTTTATTTAATTATTTTTAAATTGATAATTTATAGAATGTGTATTTACCATTTAAGCATGCTAAACTATAAATCAGAAAACTTATTTTCCAATTGCTAAATATAAATAGTTTATGTAAAATAATTTCCAGAGAAGTGAGCATCATAAACTGGGAGAAGAAAATACATTCATTACTTTTCTATTACATGCCACACAGCATGAGTCTTTACCCATATTGTTCATCTGTTCCTTGCTTAAAAAAAAAAGATTTTAGAGAGAGAAAGAGAGGAAGAGAGAGAACACAAGTGGGGGGAGAGGGGGCAGAAGGAGAAGCAGATTTTTTTGATGAGCAGGAAACCAGATATGGGTCTGGATCCCAGGACCCTGAGATCATGACCGAAGTGAAATCAGACACCTAACCAACTAAGTCGCCCAGGCACCCCTGTTCCTTGTTTTTTAAAACTTTATTACTTGAGCACCTAGGTGGTTCTGTGTTTGAGCGTCTGCCTTCGGCTCCGGTTGTGATCCTGGGGTCCTGGGATGGAGTCCCACATTGGGCTCCCCGCAGGGAGCCTGCTTCTCCTTCTGTGTCTCTGCCCCTCTCTGTGTCTCTCTTGAATATATAAATTCTTTTTTATTTATTTATTTATTTATTTATTTATGATAGTCACAGAGAGAGAGAGAGAGAGGCAGAGACATAGGCAGAGGGAGAAGCAGGCTCCATGCACCGGGAGCCTGATGTGGGATTCGATCCCGGGTCTCCAGGATCGCGCCCTGGGCCAAAGGCAGGCGCCAAACCACTGCGCCACCCAGGGATCCCCTGAATATATAAATTCTTAAAAAAATAAAACTTTATGACTCAAATAGTTCTTACTGAGCATCCATTGTGTGTCAGCCTTGACTTAGGAGTTATGGTCTCTTTCTTGATGGAATATATACAATTTCAGCTTTGTTACAAGTCTTCAAAAGTAGTATTTGCTGCTGATCAATAGACAAATGTTATCTTCCACTGCATTTTTCTCACCGTCTCTTGTAACTAAGATGTGGGCACACTAACCTTAGACTTTGAATGGAAAGAGAATGTTCTTGATAAATCAGAGGCCATAAAAAAAATCTATCCTTAGGACTGATGGAAGCAATAGAGAAAGAGAAGGTGGCAATGGCATTTGAGAGGCAAACAGACACAGTCAGCCTCTGAGCCTGGTTCTCTGCCCTTTCCTGAGACCCTATGAACCCCACTTTGTCTTTTAAATACAATTTTTTCTTTCTAAAATCAGCTAGAGTGTCTATTGCTTGCATCTAAGAATCTAATTTAATATTACTAATATTATTTCACCAAGGAGGAGGAAAGACAAAAATGTAATAAGATCTATTTGTCTGCAAAACCCATGCTCTATTTAATATGTCATGCTGTAGAGATAGCTTCTCTTAACAGCAAAGCTACCTCTGGGTCTGGTTTTACAACCTGCTGGAAAATCATTCTTGGTTTATTTTGGTCTGTATGCTCTTCTGCAGCAATACCCCTAATGAGGGCAGGAACAAGCTTTATCATCTTAACAAAGGTTATGTCTCTGGTGATGAAACGATCTTTAATTCATTCATTATAATGAGAAAAACTGTACAAACAACGGCTGCACAAATAAAGCTCAGTATTGTGGAAGTGGCTAGTTGACTTATTGCATATTTTCATTTTCAGGTCGTTGTTTTGTCATCAAATAGAAAATAACAGTTTTAAAGTAAAATCTGGTCACTTTCTATTAGAGAGGACAAGGCTGTTTGAAGTGTTACAGAGTTGGCACTGGGGTTGTGGAAACATGGCTCATTCCACCTACTCCTGCTGTTATGTCGAAAATTCTCTTAAGATTTATGTTTGTTTGAAGTTAATTAGCCCAATGTAAACCTTATGTGCTTTTGATTAATTGGTTTCACACTGGTGGACTCTGATATGCATGCATGGTCTAATGCCGACACAGAAATGAGACGACGGGCTGGTAGTGGGTGGTGGGGAGCTGCTGGGTCCCATGAGACAGTGGGTAGGAGGTCTTTCCATAAGATGGCACTCCATCCTGTTTATTCTCAATTATATCTGACGAAAACCTGAATATAATTTACAGTCTCAGAGGAAAAATTTGCGTTTTAGAACTCACATTGTGATTTCATGATCTATCGTATTTCATGTTTGGACTCAATTATGACTGTTAGAATTTGTGGTTTGTTTTTTTTTTAACCTTCTAAAGGTATATTTTGTGAAGTCCTGATGGTGATTTATAAAGTCTTTTTTTGTGTATCAGAGCTCTTCTTGAGTAAATGCTTAGTTTTCCAGATTTCCTCCTGAGCATTTTTCCTTTTCAAATTGACTACTTGGCCTTTAGGGCAATCCAAGGTGTGTTTGTAGTGGCTGGGGCGTAATAGAACAGGTTTCACATCTGCATGAAGGTCTCAGAGTTGTTTTCTGGGTCCTTGTTGGATTCCACTTCTCCTGCCTTGCCCTTCTATTCCTGCTTCTCAGAAGGAACCAATCAAGGCATGTCTTACCTCCAGCAGGCCCACAAAAATCCTTTGAGTGTCCCTTGCATTGCATCACCTAAGGGCATCTTGTAGAAGTTCTAAACTTCTAAACTCAGGCCCTGCTTCTCTTCTGTGGTACTGTTTAATTGTTTATAGTGCAGTGGTCATATCCATGTGGTTCCCTCCACAGGACCAAATGGGAAATCAAGCTAACACCCTCTCACTTTCAATTTTCCCTGAACTTGTCAAATTATGCCTCCTGCTCTAACCTGAGATTTTGGCTGAAAGTGGGAAATCAAGACTGGTCCTCACCACTAAATCTTTTACTCTCCCAGGCTTATAAGAGACTTCTTTCTCCTTCCCAAGATGATATCCATCTTGTCATCTTCTCTGAACCATAAGCATTGGTCAAATTGCAACCAAAGAAAATGACTTATTTTAAGAGAAGTTCCACAAATTTTATGTTGTGTGTATGCATGCATTTAGTTCTATTGAAATTGGATACATAATATTTTTTGCGCCTTAAATTAGAATGTAATAACATATATTGAATATAGTTCTTTTGGGGATGTATGTATACCTAAATACTTTAAAGAATTAAAAAAAAAAAGGAGACAAAAGTTCATAAGTAAAGCCATAGTTTCCTGCCTTTCTCTTTCCTACTCTGTCTCATGTTTCTTAGAGGGGACCATTTTTACCCTTTTATACAATTTCTGTTTACATTTTTTGAATAATTATATCACTAGATCATATAGTATCATTGTGAGGAGGGAAGCTGTCCCCCTGCAGGGAACTTCTCCATTTCACCTGGAGGTGAACTCAGAGGGAGTCCAGGGGCTAAGGAGTGATACATCAGTTGCATCTGCTATACTGTCTCTATGCAGATTTACAACCATTTATTTCTTATTGAGAGCTCATTATATACTAAATGTATGGGTATGATTAAATTTACTATAGCATTTAAATTAAGCATGCCCAATTATTTGCAGATGTCTTAAAATGTGAAAACCACAACATTTATAATGAAGATTACATATATATAGTAGGCATGTGTAACTGATAAATTGAATACATGATTCATGGGATGCGATCAAATCTTTGTCTCTCAATGCCCCTTGCAACTTTATTCAGTGAGGGGAGGATGTTCCTCAGCTACATAGTGGAGGTATTAAAGTAATAGACTGTATTGGAGTCAGTTTCTGTCATCAAACAGTCACGATTCAAAAATTAAAAGCATCTGGTTCAAGATCTTAATGAACACTTAAATAAGACCTATCTCTCACCTTTTCCTAGCTAAGGCCTGGGATGTAGTGATCACTTACATTCTTTCTTCTTATTCTATTCCTCCAGTGGATGTTCTCTACCCCATCAGTGATAAGAGGAAATGGAATACAAATATTGGCTGGGTGGTTTTGTGCCCTCTGGGCTTGGCATGGTTAAAGCACGCTCTTTCTCTTCAGGTCTCTTCTACTGGCTGCTTTGAGAATTCTAAATGGGAATTTCTTACCTGCTGTTCCCTCGATTCAAGAGATTGCATGTCTAGTCTGACTAGTAACTGGAGCCTCCTCCTACAGCCTCTAGGAATTGCTTCCTTATCTAGCATCTTGTTTCAGGATTTCTGCTCTTCTAGAACAAGACACTCCTTACCAGCCCTCTCTCACTTATAGCAGGTGGGAAACACTCATGTATCCCTCTCTCACTTATAGCAGGTGGGAAACACTCATGCATTCCTTGTTCCTACAAACTCTGGGGAAGCACACAACCTCAGTGACGCAGCTATCCTTGTTCTGCCACCAAAGCACGAAGTCATCTGGTCTTACATCTTCTAGTTTTTTCTCCACATAGAACACTCCAGCCCATTGCCAAACATTCCTCCATCTGTTTTCTCCACAAGCACCATAGTTTGCTATGCCCCCACTTTCACAGGTCACAGAATAAGCTCTCTTCAGAGTCTGATTGGAATCTCTCCCCACCAAAGTTTGAGGGGACGTGCTAGGTTCCACAGTCTTCCCCCTTAGGGAATAGGTCTTCCAGCATTATGTGACACTCTTCAAAATTCCTCTTTTAAAAAACTGTCTCTTCCAGATCATATCTCTTTTCTCTCTGACCTCCTTTTATGTTCCTTAACTGGCCGTTTGTCCAAAGAACCATGGACTAGGTTTTGGCTGTTATTTTGTAAGTTTCATTTGGCATTTTACCTTTGTAAATTTATTTTTTATCTTTTTGAATTTTTAAATAAATTACACATAATACCTTGTCACATACTTTTTCATCCAGATCATGAATCCTTTCTTTACACAATGAGTTTATGATAATCCATTAGCTTGTGAATTAGATGTTTAGATACAAGCCTTAATTCATCTCTTATTTTCCTTTGTCTGCATTATTTAGGAATCTTTGCATTCTAACCAAAAGAAACCACCCAAACTTGGCTTATGCAACTATTCATGATAACAATTCTTTCATGGAAGTGAAAGGCAAGAATGCAACCTGACCTTAGAAGGGATTTGAGCCAGGAACTAGAAGGATAGGAAGCCTAGGGAATATTCTCACTGTACTTTATTTAAATATATCTATGCTGTATGTGAGGTTTAAATCCTGAGTTGCAATAGTTGATTGGAGCTAACTAGTGGCTGGACAAATGATGGAACATGTCCTCTCGCTTATTACAGTCTCCGCTATTTCCTATTATTCCTTCAAAATAACAGTGAGTGTCAATTGCCGTTTATCATCACACATACTCTGAAATTCTTCTCATAGTCCAAAAATATGAAAATGAATCATTTTAGCTGTCATTTGAATAAGGTTTCATTCTCTATGATTGCTTCTGTGGAATTTCCATAGGGAATAAAGTGATTGGCAATGAATCAATTGAATATTGGGATAGAATAACCAGGTAGGTAGAATTAAGCCTCCTTACTGTATATACTTTAAAAGAGCTGTGAGATAGTTATTTATAAAACACAGTAAAGCAGCGAGCAACTTTAGTCTTAAGTTGCCACAATGAAACCAACTCTTATTGCTATAACATCTTTGATTTTTATTCTTTGATAGAACAGTCACTAAGGCTGTGTGAGAAATGCCTAAAACCCTATTTCCCAGACACAGGCAGAACTCCTTTATTACCTTCACTTCTTCTCAACTTTTATCAGGGAAGCCTTCTCTGATCACCCTGTTTAAAATTACGTTATTGGGGCACCTGTGCGGTTCAGAGGTTGAGCGTCTACCTTTGACTCAGGTAGTGATCCTGGGGTCCTGGGATTGGTCCCACATCAGGCTCCCTGCATGGAACCTGCTTTTCCCTCTGCCTGTGTCTCTGCCTCTCTCTCTCTGTCTTCATGAATAAATAAATACAATCATAAATAAATAAATAAATAAATAAATAAATAAATAAATAAATAAATAAATAAAATTACACTATTTACCCCTTGGCAGTCTTTTTTTTCCTCTGCTTTATTTTTTTTCCAAAGCACATATCACCTTTTAAAACTCCATATTTAAAAAATATTTAGTTTAAAAGTATTTGTCCTCACTTAACTAGAATGTAGTTCCTATGAGGGCAGAAATTTACATTTGTTTGACTCATTCCTAATAGCAAGAACAGTGCCTCAGTATATTTTGAATAAATAGTTCTTGAATGAAGAATCAATATTTGTTGAATGGGGACAGAATATATGCCTTTACCTATTTATTTATTGAGGTATTGTTGACATAAAATATTTTATTAGGTTTAGGTATACAGCGTAGTGACCTGACAATTCCATACATTACATAATTCTCACCATAAGTATAGTTATCATCTGTCACTATACAAAATTATTACAGTAGTATTGACTATACTAACTATGCTGTGCCTTCCATCCCTTTATTTATTTTGTAACTGGAAGTTTGTATTTCTCAATTACCCTCACATATTTTGCCTATCTTCCCACACACTTTTCCTCTGGCAACCACCACGTTTGTTCTCTGTATTTTTGAGTCTACTTATGTTTGTTCTTTTGTCTTGCTGTTTAGATTCTACATATAAGTAAAACCATATATTTGTCTTTCTGACTTATTACATTTAGCATAATACTCTCTAGGTCCATCCATGTTATTGTGAATAGCAAGATTTCATTCTTTATGGCTGAGTAATATTTCATTCTCTATAGCTTCTTCTTTATTCATTCATCTATTGATGGACACTTAGGTTGCTTCCATAAATTGGCCATTGCAAATAAGGCTGCAATAAATATAGGAGTGCATATATCTTTTTGAATTAATATTTTCATTTTCTTTGAGTAAATACCCAACAATGGAATTATTGGATCAGTAGTATTTCTATTTTTAACTTTTTTTGGGAGGGAATTCCTTACTGTTTTCCACAGTGGCTGCACCAATTTACATTCCCACCACCAACAGTGCATGAAGGTTCCCTTTTCTCCATATCCTTGCCAACACTTGTTATTTCTTGTCTTTTTGACAATAGCCATCTGACAATGTGAAATGATCTCTCATTGTGGTTTTGATTTGCATTTCCCTGATGATTAGTGATACTGAGCATATTTTCATGCATTTGTTGGCTGGCTGTATATCTTCTCTGGAAAAATGTCTATTCAGGTCCTCTACCCATTTTTAATAGGATTATTTGGGGGTTTTTGGTGTTGAGTTATGAGTTCTTTATATATTTTGGATATTAACCTCTTCTTAAATAAATGATTTGTGAATATCTTCCTCCTTTTAGTAGATTACCTTTTTGTTTTGTTGATGATTCCTTTTGCTGTGCAAAAGATGTATTCCCAATAGTTTATTTTTGCTTTGGTTCCCTTTCCTGAGGAGACATATCCAGAAAAAATTGCTAAAGCTGATAGCCAAGCAATTACTGCCTATGTTTTGTTGTAGGAGTTTATGGCTTGAGTTCTCACATTTAGGTGTTTAGTCCAGTTTGAGTTTATAAAAATAAACTCAAGGTGTATGAAAGTGGTCCACTTTCATTTTTTTGCATGTATCTGTTTACTTTTCTCAGCACCATTTATTGATGAGACTGTCTTTTCCTCATTGTATATTCTTGTCATGTGTGCCTCCATTTTAACTGATATTCTAAACAAATATAAAATAGATTTCTCTAAAATTGGGAGTTATAGATTGTTTGAAAACAAATTTAGCCAGTTATTTGCTTACTTTACATTAAGATGAAATGGAGGTTATCTCAAGGGGAATTATGGAAAATATTACTGTTCTTGTTATACTTTTAATGTAGAATTTTTTTCAGAAGAGCATGAATTTTCATTTATTGATCACAAAATAAAATCTATAAATATGTATTTTAATGATCATTTTCAATGTTTGTAACAAATGGGGTGTCAATTTTTACTAATTCAGAGCCATCTGGAATCTCAAATATTTCTCACTAATATTTCTTTGCTATCTATTTCCCAAAGCAGAGAGTAAAATTGCTAAATTCAGAAAGCGTGTTCACCCGAGGAGAATTCTGTATATATATCCTAAAAGATTATTATAAGCAAAAGTAAGCTATTTGGAATGAAAAGAAAATGGCACATTTGAACTTTTATTTCTTTTTACTTAATTCAGAATTTTTTTTTTCTATCTAAGTTGATTTTTGGCACTTTGTTTTTATCTGTGCTTAATATTATTAAGAACATTGCTTAAGTTTTGCTCTGATTTTTATGATTTTCTTTTACTAAATTTTATTAAAATGAGAATGTTTAAGATAACAATTGATATGAAGCTCCTTTAGAAGGGATACTTAGGTAATTTATAAAAATTGTCTTTAACAGTTTAATAAGATAGACATGGAAAAAATAGTTCATTTGTTCTAGTTGACACATTAAAGTTAAACTTTCCCCATTTATTCTATAGTATATTTTAGCTCCTCAATACATATTTGCCATAATCCACATCCCTTTGAAGTAGCTGGAAGAATTTGTAGAATCTGATATTTTAGTCATAGAATCTCCACAAATAGATGGCAAGAAGCAGAAAAGAGCTTGGATTTCTAAGTTAGATGGATGTGTTTAGGTCTGGGTGCAATAGTAAAAGCTTAAGGGAGATCCTCTTGTATTTATGACTTTTGTATTATGGACCTAGAATAATGAACAACTCACCCTAAAGCCATAAGAGCTTTAGGCTCATTGGAATCATCAATCACAATTTTATGTTATTATTATTACGGGCTTAATTTCCTTAAGGCTTAGTTTCCCATCTGTAAAGTGGGTGCTACTTTATAAATATACATGTATGTATTAGTAACAATGGAATATGCATTATATATTCTTCTAAACCATATGAAATAGGCACTAACTCTGACCTTGTGGTATTGCTCAAAGAGGTTTAGTGACCTAATACCTCATAACTAGTAAGCAGCGGAGCCTGGTTGAGTCTGACAGAGCTTCTAATATTACAGTCTTCATATTATGCCCCACAGAAATCAGGTCCTGTAAAACAGGTGGCATTCAAAAGATAGAGAATAAGTAATTGTAAATTGTGAGAGACTAAGGGACAATGAGTAAGAAGGAGAGCAAGTGAGAGAGAAGTGAAAGGTCAGGGTCTAAAGATGAATATTTATGTTTTTTTTTCATTGAAATATAAGTGACATATAATATTGTATTCAATTCAGGCATACAACGCAATGATTCAGTATTTGTACGTATTGTGAAATGATCATCACAATAAATCTAGTTAACAACCAGAACCACACATAGTTACAAAATGTTTTCTTATGATGAGAACTTTTAAGATCTACTCTCTAAGCAACTTTCAAATATACAACACAGTATTATCAACCATAGTTACCGTGCTGTACATTATATCCACAAGATTTATTTATCTTGTGATGTGGAAGTTTGTACCTTTTGACTCACTTTACCTGTTTTGCTCACCTCACCCCCTGCCCTTCGTGCCAGCCACCAACAATCTGTTCTCTATATCTTTGAGGTCTGTGTAACTGTTTTTATTGTTTTAGATTCCACATATAAATGAAATCATATGCTTTGTCACTCTCTGTCTTGTTTCATTTAGCATAATACCTTCAGGGTCCATTTATGTTGTTGCAAGTGACAGGATTTCCTTCTTTTTTTATGGCTGAATAGTAATATATATATATATGTATATATATATATATATATATATATATATATACATATATATATATTATACACACACACACACACACACACACACACACCATAGCTTCTTTATTCATTCATCAGCGAACACTTAGGTTGTTACCATGTCCAGGCTACTGTAAATAATATTGCAATGAACATAGGAGAGCAGATATCTTTTTGGAAGAATGTTTTTGTTTCCTTTGGATAAATATTCAGAAGTAGAATTGCTAAAAAAAAAAAAGTAGAATTTCTAGATAATATGGTTGTTCTGTTTTTAAATTTTTGAGAAACCTCCATATTCTAGTCCATAGTGGCTGTACCAATTTTTATTTCTATTAATAGTGCACAAGGGTTCTTCATCCTCCATATCTTTGGAAATAGTTGTTATTTCTTGTTTTTTGATAATAGCCATTCTGACTGACGTGAGGTGGTATCTCATTGTTTTTCATTTGCATTTTGCTGATGATTAGTGATGTTGAGGACTTTGTTACATACCTGTTAGCCATCTGTATGTCTTTAGAAAACTGTCTATTCAGATCTCCTGTTCACTTTTCAAATTGGGTTGCTTGGTTTCCTGCTATTGAACTGTATGACTTCTTTATATATTTTGTATATTAACCCCTTGCCAGATATATGATTTCAAAAAAAAATAATTTATTTATTTATTCATGACAGAGAGAGAGAGACTGAGAGAGAGAGGCAGACACATAGGCAGAGGGAGAAGCAGGCTCCATGCAGGGAGCCTGATATGGGACTTGATCCTGGATCCCAGATCCCAGGATCACGCCCTGAGCCGAAGGCAGACTCTCAACCGCTGAGCCAGCCAGGCACCCCTAGATATAGGATTTTCAAATATTTTTTTCCCATTCAGTATACTGTCTTTTAATTTTGTTGGTTTCTTTCACTATGAAGAAGCTTTTTAGTTTGATGTAATTGCATTCATTTATTTTTGCTTTTGTTGCTTTTGGTGTCTAAAATATTTTACAGATTTGAGTAAAAATGGAGTGAATCCTAACCATGAAAGTGGAGCTGTCCTATTTACATTTCATTTATCCAAGTTTGACTATGTGTTCAATATACAAAAATTATCTATCTATTATAGTATGGATATTATATATTAGCTAATTATCTTTATTTGGTGCACATGAAAACAAAAACAAAACAACTCAAATCCATGTTGGAGTGAGAGAATAAACAAAATCACATAGTGTAGTATATGGTGATTTAATAGGTTATTGAGGGTATTTTGGGGAGTTTTCTCCTCAGTACATATCTTAAAGCATAACCCATTATACAGGTGATTTTATTGTGATGTTAATGTAAATATTTTTTATGAGTTAATTTTTACATAATCTATGATATTTCATAGATTTGTGCAAACATGCTATGTTCTACAAGAAGCTTTTAGCTAGTACAGAACTGAATGTTTTTTATGGTGATATGGTTATAAGTATATATTTCCTGATTTGTTCATATTTATGCAGTTTGCAACTTATTTATATATTACATTCAGTCTGTGCATATACAGACATTGTTATAAATGGTGGTTACTGCTCCCTCCAACCCCAGAAACTACAATGTACCTGGAATATTTATACATTTATGATGAAAACAACACAATACCAACTTAAAAGTAAATTGCCCTAGATTCATAAGGAAGATAAATATACCCATAGTAATGCTTTGAGAGCCTTGAAAGAAATGTGCCATCAAAATGTTAATATGTTTTCACTTAAAAAGAAAAAAATTCTCTCTGGAAACTGGTTTACATAGGATTTGGAGTTAACATTCCAGTTTCCCAACTGATTGAAACCATTGGCTATTTTATTTACCAATGTTCTTTGGACTTATTACCATCTGCTGTTTATTGTTAGGGTATGCAAAATTCCTGGGATTGTATATCCTCCAGCAGATTTCTTGGTTATGGTCCATTTTTGTAGGCTGTTAGTACAATTTTTCTTGGTAGCTCCAGTATTCCTTTTACTAAAAATCTGTGTTTTGGTGGTGTTCTTCCATGACCTGAATGACAAGTTACTACTTTCCAAAAGAAATAACAAAGCATATGTAAATTATAATGGCTTAACTTATTCTGACCCTGTTACCTACACTTTTTTTTTTTTTTTTTGCTTTCAATACTAGGTATGTTTTCCTTCTTATTTTTATCTGTTATCCAAACTAAAATCATTTACCTTATGTTGTTTCCTAAGGTATGGTGAACAGTAAGTACATCATTCTACTAGCCCATTACATAAAGCTCTCCTGGATCTATTTGCTTACTGTAATAGTTGTGTCCCTCTACTTCTCCCAATTTCTCTACATGGGAAAAAAAGTATTGGAGTATCAACCCTCAGTATCTCAGAATGTTACCTTATTTGGAGCCAGGGTCTTTTTTTAGAGATAACCAAGGTATAATGAGGTCATTAGAATGAATGCTAATCCAATATGACTAGTGTCCTTACATAGAGGAGAAATTGAGAAACAGACACACACATAGAAGAATACCATATGAAGATTGGAGCTATGTTGACATAAGCCAAGGTACTACCTTAACTAAAAGAAAGGCCTGCATAGATCTTTCTTTAGCACTCCAAGAAAGAGCATGACTACTGACAACTTGGTCCCAGATTTCTAGCCTCCAGAACAGTTTAGATCATGCATTGCCTTTAAGTCACTCATTATGTGGAATTTGCTACAGCAACCCTAGCAAATTAATACACTTACTCATAGTCTTGTTGGTCATTCTATTCTTCATGTTCCCTTCTATGTTCCCAAAGTTCCCCAGTTCTTTGCCTTTTTTTCATTATTATTCCTCTACAATAGGCTGCCCTTCTCTCACACTCATATCTGCAAAATTTATCTTTAATTTAAGGTCTCATTGCTCAAATGCCAGATTGTTTATGAAAATTAGATGAACAATAAACCTCCCTTAAAATTAAGGGTATTTCCTCCTCAATGTCCCACTTTGAGATCTTTAGTTAAATTCCAAAGGACTAGCAGGAGATTGTTTTTCTTATTGGTATTTCTGTCACCATAGTAAATGTCTGGGACCATGTATTCTGGGAGGATTTGTTAAATGAGTTGTCAGAAGGAGACATGAGATATGCAAATGAAAATTGATGGAGACAGGTGCAGTGCTCTGGGGCAGGTGCTAAGAAGTCCACATTTGTGGAGGAGACGAGTAGTACATGGGAAAATTCTCCTTGTCTAACCTCAGCTCAGTTAGTTTCTGGGCTCTCCTCCAATGGCCCTAGGAAAATTTTCTTCTTCATTCCATTTATTCTGGTTCTTCTCAGCCAGCAAAATTGCTGCAAAACTGTTCTCCTGTACTTTATTCTGGTTCATTTTCATTCAATACTTAGCTTTTAATACGAAATTGATTTGAGGTGCAGTGTGACCTAATTTTCTTCTACAAGTCAACTTTTTCTTTTACTACATATTAAAATCTTACATTTGCCAGAATCCTCTTCTATTGATTGATCTTAGGGCTAATTTTATATTATTTTAATTATTTTAACTCCATAATAAATTTGAATATTGTGCAAGGCACACCCCTTTGATTACCTTTATGTTTGTAAAATACATATTAACAAGATCTTAAGGGACACCTGGGTGGCTCAGTGGTTGAGCATCTGCCTTTGGCCCAGGACGTGATCCTGGGCTCAAGTCCTGCATCAGGTTTCCCCTGGGGAGCCTGCTTCTCCCTCTGCCTGTGTCTCTGTCTCTGTGTCTCTCATGAATAAATAAATAAAATCTTAAAAAAAAAGATGTTTACTACTCCAAATGAATTGAAATACATCTTCATCTTTGAGTTTAACATAAAATTTTATTATAGAAGAATGGCACTTATACAGTATTTGGCATTATCATTATTTAATGTGAATTTTCATTCTTTAGCAAAATTTTATAATTTTTAAAAAGGTTTTATTTATTTATTCATGAGAAACACAGAGAGAGGGGCAGAGACGCAGGCAGAGGGAGAAGCAGGCTCCCTGTGGGGAGCCTTATGTGGGACTTGATCCCGGGATCCCAGGATCACAACCTGAGCCAAAGGCAAATGCTCAACCACTAAGCCACCCAGGTGGCCCAAAGTTTCATAATTTTAATCAAACTTAAAGTTTTTTTTATAATTCTCTTTATTTTTCCTCAATTCAATTTGGTTATAAATGACTATGCACTTGGGAACAATCCATTTTTATTCAAATTATTTACTGAAGTAATGTTTCAATTTTAATAAGTTTTTGGTCCAATTTTTGGAATTTTCTAAGTGCAGAATTGTTGAAATAAGAATAGATCTTCTTTTTTTAATGTTTGGTTACATCAGTGTTTTCTGATTTGTTTCTTATTGTAATTAGTTAGAACTTCTAAATAAAATAAATAATAATCAGAGTCAGCATCCTTGATGATTTCTGTTTGAAAATTTCTCTTACCTGTCACATTAAGCATGAATGGGTGTGAGACTTTCATCAATTGTTTTTTCAGTGTCTTGTAAGATGATTATATGCAATTTATTGTTTTGATGTGTTATAGATTTAATAAACTTTAATCCTTCTTACATTTTACATGAAATCTAACAGGATTTTATAAAATTCACAAAGATATTCAAGAAAATGTCTTCCATGAACCTTTTAAGGAATTAATTAATAAGAATATATTGTATCAAAGCCTTTATGTGAAACAATTTTTTAATATTAAAAAAATTCCTTTTGGGATCCCTGGGTGGCGCAGCGGTTTAGCGCCTGCCTTTGGCCCAGGGCACGATCCTGGAGACCCGGGATCGAATCCCACGTCGGGCTCCTGGTGCATGGAGCCTGCTTCTCCCTCTGCCTGTGTCTCTGCCTCTCTCTCTCTCTCTCTCTCTCTCTGTGACTATCATAAATTAAAAAAAAAAAATTCCTTTTTAGTGTTTTGGGCTTTGATATTTGGATCAATCTTGATAATTTATATTAGTAAATCTGCATTTCTATTCTCACTATAATTTCTAATTTTAATCATGTTTTATAATTTTTTTCTTAACTGAATAGAAATTTGTTATTAAATATGTTTACATATCTAAATTTGTACAAATATGTATTTGCTACTTCTGTTAATATTGATTTATATTTTTATCCCTATACTTTTTTCTTCCTGAATTCTTTGAATTTTATTATTATTCTTTTAATTTTTTTCATTTAGATATAGTTGACATAAAACATTATATTAGTTTCAGGTGTGCAATATGATGATTCAGTATTTATATATATTGCAAAAAGAGCACCACAATAGTTTAACATCCATCACCACATGTGGTTACAAAAAATTTTTTCTTAGATGAGATCTTTTAAGATTTATTCTCTTAGCAACTAAGAGAATAAATCTTAAATATTTAACAGTGTTATTAACTATAGCCACCATGCTGTACATTATATCCCTAAGACATGTTTTGTAGAAAGAAGTTTGTACCTTTTTACCCCCTTTTATCATTTCATCCACCCCTATGCCCTGCCTCTAGCAAACACCAATCTGTTTTCTGTATCTATAAGCTTGCTTGCTTCCTTTCTCTCTTTATATTCTACTTACTCTTTCTTTATATTCCACATGTAGGTGAGATTCATTGTTATTTGTCTTTTTTCATCTGACTTATCTTATTTATAATAATAGCCCGAAGGTCCATTCATGTTGTTACAAATGGCAAGATTTTCTTCCTTTTGTAGCTGAGTAATATTCCATTGTGTATACATATGAAAACTTTTTTATCCATTCTTCTATGGATGAACACTTCTATTATTTCCATCTTTTGGTAATTGTAAATAATACTGCAGTGAATATGGGGTTTCAGATACCTTTCAAATGAGTGTTTTCATTTCCTTTGGATGAATACCCAAAAGTACATTGCTAGTCATACAGTGGTTCCATTTTTAAATTCTTTTTCATAGTGGCTGCACCAATTTACATTTTCATTTGCAGTGGACAAGGGTGTCCTTTTCTTCACATCCTGGCTAACACAGGTTATTTTTTTGCCTTTTTGATAATAGCCATTCTAATAGGTATGAGGTGATAGCTCATTGTGATTTTGATTTTCATTTCTCTGATGATTAGTGATGTTGAGCACCTTTTCATGTATCTGTTGGCCATCTGTATGTCTACTTTGGGAAAAAGCCTGTTCAGATCCTCTGCCTACATTTTAATCGGAATTTTTATTACTATTTAATTGAAGTTTTTTAAACATTAATTTGAGAGAGAAACAGAGACAGCAACAGGGAGCACAAACTGAGCTGGAGAGGAGAGGAGAGGGAGAAGCTGTCTCTCTGCTGAGCAGGAAGCCAGACATGGGGCTTGATCCCAGGACCCTGGGATCATGACCTGAGCTGAAGGCAGATGCTTAACTGACTGAACCACCTAGGTGCCCCTGAATGAATATTTATATAATTTGGATATTAACCCTTTACAGATATAGGATTTGCAAATACTTTCTCCCACTTGGTAGATAGCCTTTTCTTTTGTTGATCATTTCCTTTGCAGTGCAGAAGCCTTTAAATTTAATATAGCCCTATTTCTGAATTTTGTTTTTGTTGACCTTCCTTTTGGTGTCAAATACAAAAAAATTATTGCCAGTATCAATGCTGAGGAGTGTATTCTTCTAGGAGTTCTATGTTTTCAGGTCTTATGTTCAAGCATTTAACTCATTTTGAGTTAATTTTTGTGTATGGTATTAGATAATGGTTCAGTTTTATTCTTTAGGATGTTGACTGTTCAGTTTTCCCAGTGCCATTTATTAAAGAGACTTTGCTCCCATTTCCCACTGTATATTCTTGGCTTCTTTATCCTAAATTAATTGAACATATATTCATGGTTTATTTTATGGGCTCTGTATTCTGTTCTATTGATCTATCTGTTTTTATGCCAAACCAAACTGTTTTGATTATTATAGCTTTGTAATATATTTGATATTAGGAAGTGCAATGTGTCCAGAATTTTTTTTCTTTTTCTAGGTGATTTTCACTATTTGAAGTCTTTTCTGGTTCCATGCAAATTTTAGGATTGTTTTATATCTGTGAAACCTATCATTGAATTATGATTGCATTGAATCTATAAACTGGCTTAGGTGGTATGGAAATTTTAATCATTTTATTTCTTCCAACCCATGAGCCAAAATGTCTTCCCATTTGTTTGTGTCTTCGTTAGTTTGTTCATCAAGGTCTTAGAGATTTGTGTAGGTGTTTCACCATCCTGCTCAATTTTTTCCTAGGTATTTTCTTCTTTTTGATGCAATTATAAATAAGAGTGTGTTCTTAATTTCTCTTTCTCATAGTTTGTCATCAATGTACAGAAATGTAATATATTTTTGTATATTGAGTGTATCCTGAAACTTTACCAAATATATTTATTAGTCCTAACAGTGTTTTTGGCGGAGTTCTGGCTTTTCTATATATAGTATCATGTCATCTGCAAATAGCGACAGTTTTAATTCTTCCTTTTCAACTTGGTGCCTTTTATTTCTTTTACTTGCCTAACTGCTCCAGCTAGGACTTCCAATACTATGTTAAATAAAAGTCACAGGAGTCAGCATCCTTGTCCTATTACTGATCTTAAAGGAAAAACCTTCATCATTGAATATAATGTTAGCTGTGGGTTTCTCAAATATGGCCTTTATTACATTGACTTATAGTACCTCTATTTCCACTTCATTGAGAGTTTTTATCATGAATAGATGTTGAATTTTGTCAAATGTTTTTTATGCATCCACTGAGATGTTTATATGATATTTATCCTTCATTTTGTTAATGTGATGTATCACATTGATGGATTTATGGATGTTGAATCGTCCTAGAATCCCTGAAATAAATACCACTTGATCATATTATGTGATCATCTTAACATATTGTTGAATTTAGTTTGCTAATATTTTGTAGAGGATTTTTGCATTTATATACATCAAGGATGTTGTCTATAATTTTCTTGTGGCATTCTTGTCTGAGTTTGTTGTCAGAGAAATGCTGGCCTTGTAAAGAGTTTGGAAGGGTTCCCTCCTCTTCTTTTTTTGAAAGAGCTTGAGAAGGATTTATATTAAGTCAATATAAAGTGGTAGAATTCACCAATGAAGATGTCTAGTCTGGAAGTTTAGTCCTGAACTTTTGTTTGTTGGGAGGTTTTTGCTACTCATTCATTCTTCTTACTAGTAATCAGTGCGTTCAGATTTTCTGTTTCTACATGATTCAGTCTTGGTAGGTTGCATCTTTCCAGGAATTTAGCTATTTCTTCTAGATTGTCAAACTTGTTGGTGTATAATTATTCCTAGAAATCTGTAGTTGTTTTGCATGTTTCTATAGTATTAATTGTAATGTTTCTTCATTTCTGATTTTATTTGAGTCCTCTTTTTTCTTGACAAATATATCTAAAGGTTGGTCAATTTTGTTTATATTTCTGAAAAAAAAAGGAGCTCTTAGTATCCTGATCTTTTCTATTTGTTGGTCTTTTATTTATTTATTTATTTATTTATTTATTTATTTATTTAATTGAATTTATTTCCCTAGATTTTTGTTATGTAAAGTTGCGTTATTTGGGATTTTTTGTTTGTTTCTTTTTTCTTTTCTGATGTAGGCTTTTATTACAATGAAATTCTTAGAACTTTTGCTGCATCTCACAAGTCTTGATTTGTTTCATCTCCATTTTCCTTGCCTTGTCTTGGGGCATTTTTAAAATTTCTCTTTTGATTTTTTCTTTGACTCATGAGAGGTCCAGTTGTATGTTTAATCTTCATATACTTGTGGAAATATCTTACTTTTATTTTTACAATTGATTTCTAACTTCACACCATTGTGGTCAGAAAGGTGCTTAATAGATTTCAGTCTTTTTAAATTAAGACTTATTTTGCAGCTCAACATAAGCTAGATATATGCTTGAAAAGAATGTGCATTCCATTGCTCCAGGATGCAATGTTCTATAAACGTCTGTTAAGTCCTTCTGAAACAACATGTCATTTAAGGCCAATATTTCTTTATTGATGTTCTGTCTGGATCATCTATCCATAGGTGAAAATGAGGTATTAATTAAAGTTCCCTACTATTATTATTTTGCTGCCTATTTCTTCCTATAGATCTGTTAATATTTGCTTTCTATATTGAGGTGTTCTATGTTGGGTACATATAGCTTCTTGTCAGATTGACCTCTTGATCATTGTGAAATGACCTTCTTTATGTCTTATGGGATCCTATTTTTTTTTTAAGATTTTATTTATTTATTCATGAGAGACACAAAGAGAGAGGCAGAGACATAGGCAGAGGGAGAAGCAGGCTCCCTGCAGGAAGCCTGATGTGAGACTTGATCCCAGGACCCTGGGATCACAACCTAAACCAAAGGCAGACGCTCAACCACTGAGCCACCCAGGTGTCCCTGAGAGCCTATCTTAAAGTCCATTTCATCTGATATAAGTATAGCGGCTCTAGCTTTCTTTTGGTTTTCCTTTTATATGGAATATCTTTTTCCATCCCTTTACTTTCAGCCTATGAAACACACAGACTGAAATATATATTCTATATATCCTATACTGAAGTGTGTCTCTTAGGCAACATGTAAATGGGTCTTGTTTTTATTCATTTATCCATTCTAAGTCCTTTTGATGTGGGAAACAAATACAAAAGAAAATATTAGATTTATTTACTACCTGCAGCTCATTGACAAGACCTTGAAACAGTCAGAGTGGCATTGCTATGGGAATTCAGCTGCCTTGATGTTAATACTTCACTAAGGGCAAAAGGTAGTCTTAGCTTAATGGTATCCCAAACCCCCAGGATCCTGTAAGTCTACTTTAACATATAAAAATTCCTTTGGAAACTTCCTTTATCTCTCTATCCCTTAAGATATATGTTGGCAATCATCCCCCAAGCATATGGCCCATTGATATACATCTGAAGTCTCATGACTAAAGTTTTATTAGACAGCAATAAATGACCTTTTCCTAAAAATAGGTAGCCCCCTCAAGGTCTGGGAAACCTTGTTTCCAAAATATGTTGGAGGGTTGTGCTGTCCCTAGCCCCCTTCTAACTTGAAAGAATATAATCAGTCACCCCTCACAACTCCAGTGCATCTTCTTTTGCCCACAGGTCTGTCCCCATGCTTAAATAAAGCTATCATTTTGTACCAATGACATCTCAAGAATTCTTTTTTGGCCCTCTGTCTCTGAATGCTCACATTTCCTACATCACTTTGCAGAATTTAACTCATTTACATTTAGTAATTATTGATAGGCACATACTCGTTGTCATTTTGTTGATTGATTTTTGGTTGTTTTGCAGTTCCTGTTTCTTCTCTCCGTCTTGTCCTTATAAGATGATGTTGTAATGTGGTATGTTTATATTTTTCCTTCTTTGTCTTTTGTGTATCTTAGTAAATTTTTGCCTTGTGATTATCATGAGGCTTACAGAAAACAACTTTTATTTATAACAATTTTAAGATGTTAGTCACTTAAGTTTGAATGCATTCTAAGTTCTACATAATTACCCCCTCCACATATTATGGTTTTGATATCACAATTTAAAACTTTTTATCTGGTATATCCATTAACAAATTACTGTAGTTATAGTTGTTTTTACTACTTTTTTCTTTTAACCCTTATAATAGATTTATAAATGATTAACTGGCCACCATTTACAACTGTAATGTATTCTGAATTTTACTACATATGTTACCTTTATTATTGAGATGTATACTCTCATAAGTTTTCCAGTTACTAATTAGTGCTCTTTTACTTCAGCTTAAAGAGATCCCTTTACCATTTTTTTGTAAGGCTGGTTTATGATGATAAGCTCTTTTAGCTTTTGCTTTTCTAGAAAAGTATCTCTCTCTCAATTCTTTTTGTTTTTTCTCCCTCAATTCTTAATGACAATTTTTATTCTTTCTTTTTATAAATACTTAGATATAAGTCTTTTTTAGTTCCATTTCTTTTAAATAGTTAATAAAATTTGGGATAGAAAATTACTTATTACATTTGTCATTCTATATGTTTTGGCATACAGTATTTTCGTTACTCTAAATTATTGTTCTAGATGTTCTCTTTGTTATTATGGGTAGATAATTGATTTTTAGTTTCTGTGGTTGGGATATGTTTTGTTTCAGACTGTTTTAATGTTTAAACTTTTTACATTTTGGAGAATTATAGATTTTAAGTTTATTATTTGAAGTTAAGGAAGTGGCATCCTCTAATACGTAACTGCAGGACTCTAATTTTAGCCCAAGGACTATGTAGGAATTACTGAACAGATTTACCACTCTAAGTTATGAGGACCTGAGAATTTTGAAATGACAATCACTTTGATTTACGAATCTGACCAAAGTTCCATTTGAATCTTCATAATTATCTTACATGATTAAATAGTATTTTCCCATTTAAAAAATTTATAAACAAGGTTAAGGAAGTGATTGATTTCAGTTAAATGTCCCTGGACAAAATATGAAAATGTTTCTTTCCTTTGCAGTATGGGAAGCTAGTCATATCTCTTCATTTAACTTTATTTAAGTAAAAATCTTATTCCTTTCTCTCTTTTGTGTGTTGACCTGTCAAAATGGAAATTATCTGTTAAAATCACCCACTATTATGTTTTCAGCAATTTTTATTTGTCCTTTATGCTTGTGTATCTTTATGTGTATAAATGTCTGTCTGAACCTCAGAGAAAAAATTTTGACTGAATCACATACCTCAGTACCCAGTGCAGAATTATTGACGGTCCTGCAATACCCCTCTTTTCTTTTGATTTGCATTTATTCCTTTTCATCTTCATTCTCTGTTCCACCTACCACTCCCACTCCCCAAAACACATTCAGATAAGCTTTTCTAACTGGTTTGACAGATGTCTTACTGTTTGTATATACATTTATGAGATATACATTGCATAATGTGCATGTGTTATTTAATTTTCCTAAATGGTGCTGTACTCTATATCTTCACCTGTTTTTCACTTTTTCCCCCAAAGTTCTATGCTGGTATGACTATCAATTTTCTGTGTATGTTGTTTTCAAATCTGTTTGGTAGTCCAAACTAGTATGTATGTATTCATCATATTTATCCATTTATTGTCTCAATAATGGGCACCCAAATTACATTCAACTGTATACAGCAAACCTGAACAAATTATCTTATATACTTGCCCTAATGCACGTCTTTGGTATATAAAGACAAGAGAAAGATTTTCAGAAGGAAAGGTATCAATCTAGATGGTAATCAGATAATAATTTAAATAGATAGTACCAGATTACTCAGAAGGGTTGCAATCTGCATTTCCACCAGCAAGGTGTGAAGATCCCTATCCCTTTTTTCCAGCCAACACTTGGCATTATTCAGCTTTCTACTTTTTTTTTTTTTTTAGATTTTATTTATTTATTACAGAGAGAGAGAGAGAGAGGCAGAGGGAGAAGCAGATTCCATACAGGGAGTCCAAGGGGAACTAAATCCCGGGTCTCCAGGATCACACCATGGGCTGAAGGCGGTGCTAAACCGCTGGGCCACCAGCGCTGCCCCAGCTTTCTAATTTTTGACAGTCTGAAAGCTATAAAATTGTACGTCATTTAAATTTGCATTTCTGATTATTAGTTTGAGCATGTATTCAAATGTTGAGTCCTTTTAAATGTCATTTTCTGTATTTTGCTTGCTTTTAGTCTGCCTCTTTGGTATTGTTATTCTTCCATTGTCTTGTTTGTTTGAAAAGCTTCCTTTACAGTCTGGCCCAGAGATCAGTAGAGTTTGGTCTGCAGGCCAAACTTGATATGCTGCCTGTTCTCATACAGCCAAAAGGCTAAACATGATGTTCATATTTTTTTAAATGATGGGGAGAGGGGAACTGAAGAGAAGAATATTTAATGACACAAGAATATTATATGAAATCAAATTTTGGTGTCCATAAATAAAGTTGTATTGAACATAGCCTCATTTACTTATGTATTATGTATTGCTGGCTTTATGCTATGATGCAGTTAAATAGTTCAAACAACATATGACACACAAAGCCTAAAATATTTACTAGCTGTCTCTTTAAGAAAAAGTTTTCAGACCTCTAATCTGAAAGAAGGTTTGATTGATTTCAGACATTGTAAATTTCATCTCTCAATCTATACTCATTAATTTAGCCTTTATGTTCTCCAATCAATAGCCATGACTTTGTTATATTAAATTGATTTTAAAAGATTTTTTGTCTGCTACTCTGTACCCTTAAGGTTATGTTTAAAACATTCATTTCCACTTCTATTCACAGATAGAATATTATCTACAATTAGTTTTATT
Organism: Vulpes lagopus; assembly: GCF_018345385.1. NCBI lineage: Eukaryota > Metazoa > Chordata > Mammalia > Carnivora > Canidae > Vulpes > Vulpes lagopus. The sequence goes on along the minus strand of NC_054832.1, from coordinate 30,584,965 downwards.
TCTCACATTATCTACAATTAGTTTTATTTTACTTTTACATACGTGTGTTTTATAAAACATGATTTCATCTTTGCTAATTAATGAATAAGCTAAATTTTAAGTTTTCTTCACAGTGAACCTTTTCCAAAGCCGTCTAAAACAACTTATTCTTTTCATTTAGTGCATAAATATGTGGTACCATCTTTCTCGTACATTAAGTTTTTGTACTTTCATGGGTCTGTCTCCAAACTTTCTCTTTTGATTTATCAGCCCATTTATTTATTTACTAGTTATTGTAATACTTCAAAGAGCAATCATTGATCTTTGCTTTTTAAAATATATTTCAATTTAGTTATTTGCATACTCCTGTTTTGTCCATGTAAATGTGGAATAGCTTTTTTTATACTCTAGATTGATTTTTTTATTCAGTTTAGGTAATAGATTAAACTGGGAAGAACTGATATCTTTATAATTTCTTTTCAAATTCCACTTTAGTTAACATAGTTATATTAGTTTCAAGTATACAATAGAGTATTTCAACAATTCTATACATTACTCTGAACTTATCATCAGTGTGCTACTGAATCCCCTTCACCCATTTCACCCATTTCCCCTCTTTCACCTTCACAATGGTATCCATCAGTTTGTTCTCTATAGTTAAGAGTTTGTCTTTTGGCTTATCTCTTTTTTAACATGTTTGAGTGTATTGTTTCTTAAATTCCACATGTGAGTGAAATGGTATTTCTCTTTCTTTCACTGACTTATTTCACTTAGCATTGTATTCTAGATCCATTCATATTGTCACAAATGGCAAGATTTCATTCTTTTTTTATGGCTGAGTAATATGCCATTATGTATATGTGTCTTCTATCTTCTTTATCCATTCATCTATTGATTTGATGATAAATCAATCAATCAATCAATCTTCAGCTGATTTCATAATTCAGCTATTGTCAGTAATGCTACTAAACTAGGGGTACATACATATTTTCCAATTAGTGTTTTCCTATTCTTGGGGTAATACCCAGCAGTGGAATTAGTGGATCATATGGTATTCTATTTTTAATGTATTCAGGAACCTCCAGACTGTTTTCCTTAGTGGCTCCATCAGTTTGCATTCCTACCAACAGTGAATGAGGATTCCTTTTTCTCCATATCCTCATACTTGTTGTTTCTTGTGTATATGATTTTAGCCATTTTGACTGGAGTGAGATGATATCTCATTGTGATTTTGATTTTATTTTCCTGATGATGAGTGATATTGAGAATCTTTTCATGTGCATCTTGACCATCTGCATTTCTTCTTTAGAGAAATGTCTGTTCATGTCTTCTGCCTATTTTTAATTGGATTATTTGGGTTTTTTGGTGTTGAGTTATATAAACACTTTATATATTTTGTATATTATCCCTTTATCAGATATGCCATTTGTAAATATCTTCTCCCATTCCTTAGACTGTCTTTTATTTTTATCAATTGTTTCCTTCACTTTGTAGAAACTTTTTATTTTGATATAGTCCCAATAGGCTGTTTTTGTTTCCCTTGCTTCAGGAGACATATCTAGAAAAATACTGCAATGATCAATGTCATAGAAATTACTGCCTGTGCTTTTTCCTAGGATTTGTGTGATTTCAGGTCTCACATTTAGGTCTTTGATCCACTTTGAGTTCATTTTTGTCTATGGTTAAAGAAAGTGGTCCAGTTTCCTTCTTTTAAATGTAGCTGTCCAGTTTTCTCAATATCATTTGTTGGAAAGACTTTTTCCCATTGCATATTATTGCCTCTGTTGAAGATTAATTGACCATATAATTGCAGATTTATTTCTGGGCTTTCTATTTTGTTCTGTTGATCAACATGTCTGTTTTTATGCCAGTACCATATAGTTTGATTACTATAGCTTTGTAGTATATCTTGAAATCTGAGATTGTAATAATGCCAGTTTTGTTCTTCTTTTTAAATATTTTTTTTTGCTATTTGGAGTCTTTTTGGTGGTTAAAAACATATTTTAGGATGAACTGTTTTAGTTCTGTAAAATGTGCTATCAGTATTTTGATAGAGATTACATTAAATCTGTAGAATGCTTTGGATAGTATGGGCATTTTAACAGTATTCCTCCATAAGCATGGAATAACTTGTTGTTTGTATCATCTTCAGTTTCTTTCATCAGTGTTTTATAGTTTTCAGAATACAAGTAAAAGACTTGTATTTTACAAGTTAAGTTTATTCCAAGGTACGTTGTTCTTTTTGGTGAAATTATAAATGGGATTGGTTTTTTAAAATTTCTCTTTATGTTACTTCATTGTTAGTGTATAGAAATGCAATAGATTTCTATATCTTAATTTTCTTTCCTGTAATCTTGCTGAATTAATTTATCAGTTTTACTAGTTTTTTGGTGGGGTCTTTAGGGTTTTCTATAGTATCATATCATCTGAAAATAGTGAAAGTTTTATTTCTCCCTTACCAATTTGGATGCCTTTCCCCCCCACCCCCTTTTTCTTATCTGATTCCTGTGGCTAGGATTTCCAGGACTATGTTGAGTAAAAGTAGAATGGATATCCTTCTCTTGTGACTTTCAGGGAAAACTCTTAGGTTTCTCACTCCTGAGGACAATGTTCACTGTGGGTTTTTCATATGGCCTTTAATATACTTTCCTGAGGGTTTTTCATGAATAGATGTTGCATTTTGTCAAATGCTTTTCCTGCATCTATTGAAATGATCATATGGTTTTTATCCTTTTTCTTGTTGATGTGTTGTATCACATTGATTGATTTGCAAATATTAAACCACCCTCGCATTGGAGGAATAAATCCCACCCAATCGTGGTAACTGATATTTTTAAACGTATTGTTGGATTCCGTTTGCTAATATTTTGTTGAGGATCTTTGCATCTTTGATCTTCAGAGATGTCTGCCTGTAGTTCTCTTGTGTGTGTATGGGTCCAGGGGGAAGGGGGGATGCCTACCTGATTTTGGTATCAGGGTAACGCTGGCCTCATAAAATGAATTTGAAAGGTTTCATTCCTCTTATATTTTTTTTGGAATATTTAGAAAAGAATAGTATACTCTGAGTTAGATGTTTGGTAGAATTCACCAATGAAGCCAACTGGTCCTGGACTTTTGTTTGTTGGGAGTTATTTTAACCGATTCAGTTTCATTGCTGGTAGTCTGTTCAATTTTCTGTTCAAATTTTCTATTTCTTCCAGCTTGAGTTTTGATAGGTATTATGTTTCTAGGAATTTATCTATTTCTTCTAAGATGTCCAGTTTGTTGGCATGTAGTTATTCATGATCTTCTCTTATAATTGTATTTCTGCGGTGTTGGTTGTTATTTCTTGTGTAAGAATTATGTGATTTTTTATTGATTTGAGTTCTTTCTCTTTTTCTTGGTAAGTCTGGCTAGAAGTTTATTTATTTTATAGACTTCAAAGAACCAGCTGCTGACTTCATTGATCTGTTCTATTGTGGGATTTTGTTGTTGTTTTTTAATTTTTATGTCATTTATATCTGCTCTAATTTTTATTATCTTCTTCCTTCTGCTGGTTTTCATTTTGCTCATTTTTTTTTCTAGCTCCTTTAAAAGTGAGGTTAGGTTGCTTGAGATTTTTTCCCCCCTTTTTAGAACTGTTTTTGCTGCATTCCAAAGGTGTTTATTTTTTCTTGTGTTTTCTGATTGAATCATTTATGGTTTAGTAATATTTTACTTAACTTCCATGTATCTACGTTGTTTCCAGATTTTGTCTTGTGGTTAATGTCTAGTTTCATAGCAATGTGGTCAGAAAAGATGGATGGTAGGACTTTGATGTTTTTGAATTTGCTGAGGCTTGTTTTGTGTCCTCATATGTGATCTAATCTGGAGAATGCTCCATGTATACTTGAAAAGAATGTATATTCTGTTTTAGGATGCGAATTTTCTTAATATATCTGTTAAATCCATGGATTCCAGTGTGTCATTCAAAGTCATTGTTTCCTTGTTCATTTTCTGTTTAGGTAATCTATCCTTTGATATAAGTGGAGTGTTGAAGTATTTTACTATTATTGTATTATTATAGATTAGTTCCTTTATGTTTGGCATTAACTGCTTTATGTATTTGGATGCTCCCATGTTGAATTCATGAGTATTTACAGTTGTAATACCTTCTTGTTAGATTGCCCCTTTATGAATACATAGTGTCCTTCTTTGTCTTTTGTTAGTCTTTATTTTAAAGTCTATTTTGACTGATGTAAGTATTACTACTCTGGCTTTTTTTTTTTTTTTTTTTTTTTTAGATCCCATTGGTATGATAGATGTTTCCCTATCCCCTTACTTTCAAACTGCTCTTGTCTTTTTTTTTTTTTGCTCTTGTCTTTAGGTCTAAAATGAATCTCTTATAGGCAGCATATATGTCTTGATTGGAGTTTTTCATTCATTTCATTCAAAGTAATTATTGATATATATGTATTTGTGGTCATTTTGTTATTTGTTTTGTGGTTATTTCTGAAGATATTTTCTAATTCTTTCTTGTCTTTCTCTCTCTCATGGTTTGCTGATTTTCTTTCTATATTTGGATTTCTTTCCCTTTATTCTTTGCATAGGTATTAGTGGGTTTTGATATATGGTTACCATTAAGTTTATATATAACCACTTCTGCATATAGCAGCCTAAATTAAGTTGATGGTCACTTAAGTTTGAACCCATTCTTTACTCCTTTCTTCTCCATGTTTTTGGTATATACTATCTTTTTTACATTCTTGTATTTTTTGGTTCCTTGATTGAATTTTTACAGACTTATTTTTACTGCCTTTATATTTCCTGTCTTCATAGTATCACTTTTTTTTTTGCCACTCAAAGAGTCCCCTTTAATATTTCTTGCAGGGCTAGTTTAGTGGTCTTGAACTCCTTTAGTTTTTGCTTATCTAGGAAACTCTTTATTTCTCCTTCCATCCTGAATGATAGCCTTGCTAGATAGACTATTCTTGGCTGCAGATTTCTCTCATTCAGCACTTTGAACTTATCATGACGTTCTTTCTAGCTTGGAAAGTTTCTGCTGAAAATTCTCCTGCTCATTTTATGGGTGTTCCCTTGTATATTACTATCTTCTTTGGTCTTGCTGCTTTAAAATTTGTTTTTCATCACCCTAGTTTTCTAATTTAATTACAGTATATATTTTGCTGTGGATCTGCTTCTGTTTATTTTGTTTGGTGTTCTCTGTGCCTCTTGCATCTGGATATCCATTTTTCTCCAAATTAGAGAACTTTTCAGCTATTATTTTAAATAAATTTTCTGTCCTATATCCTTCTGGGATTCCTATAATATGAATATTATATTTTGATGGAGTCACTGAGTTCCATAAGTCTATTCCTTTTTGTATCTTTTGTTTAGCTTGATTATTTTCCACTCTCTGTCTTCTAGGTCATTCATTTGTTCTACTGCTTCTTTCAGCCTGCCATTCATTCTACTGACCATGTTTTTCATTTTACTTATTGGGCCCTTTATCTCTGCTATGTTATTCTTTATCTCTGTGTTAAGGGTCTCACTCATGTCTCTCACTCTTTTCTCAAGTCTAGTGAGTATCCCAACTACCATTGCTTTAAGTACTCCATTGGACATGTTATTTACATCTGTTTTGCTTAGAACTTTGGGCTTAGCCTTATCCTATTTTTTCATTTGGGACAAATTTATCTGTCTTCTTATTTTGTCTAATTCTCTGGGCCTGTTTCTCTGTGTTTGGAAATTTAGCTACATCTCCTGTTCTTGACCTTATGAAGAAGAGGCTCTGTAGTGCCCTGCCCTGCTGTGTAGTGTCTCCTACTCCCTAGAGCCTGGTGCATCTGAAACTGTCTCCAATATGTGCTGCATGTGCTCTGCTGCTTTGTTCTAGCCACTTGATCCTTCAGGCCAATCTTTTATAAAGGTTCTTTTTGCCTATTGTGGGCACTGTTTGGTCCCTGGCTTGAATATAATGTTTTAACTAGGTGTACTCTTGTCTGCTTATAAAATGGGACCTGTCACCACTGCTGCCTGAACTGGGGCTTCACAAAACTCCTGGACTGGGAGATACTGTGTGAGAAGGGGTTTTGGCTGATCTCTGGGGACTGAGGCCACCTACATGGGACTAAGGCAAGCAAGATTGGGAAGGTGGTTCTTTTCCCAAGAAGTGGGTGGGGGCAAGGCAGGACTTGGTTGAGAAAGTTAGGTAGTGAATGTGGGCATTGCACTTGTTCTCACAGGTAGCCATATGTGTAGACAGGAGCCTAGTGAGGGAAATTTGTGCCTGCCAGCTAGCTCTCTTGTTAGTGGAGAAGTCTCCCAATGATCCCTGCTCCTTCAGCACATGGTCTAAGATTAGTAAACAAATCTCCCTCTTATATGCCCCAGGCATTTTTCAAACTGCTGCTTCCTACCACATCATCCTGGGGCTGTTTTGCTGTCTCTTTAAGGATGATGATTCAATTTCCTCTTGCTCTCTTGGTTCTCCTAGAGCTGAACTACTGATTTTGAAAGTGTCAGGTGTTAAGCCCCATTGATTGTAAGATCTTGTGAAATTATGCCCCTCTGTTTTCAAAGCCAGATGTTGTAAGGATTTGTCTTTCTCATGCAGATTTTTTTTGCCTGGGGTGTCTTGGGCAACGTCTGTTTCTTTCCCCCCCTCTGAACCCACAGCATGTCTCCCTTTTGTCCAGCATTTCCTCCCTTTCAGCCCTCTCCAATTGTGGCCTCTTCTCTACATTTAGCTGTGGAGATTCTATTCTGCCAGGCTTCAATTCATTTTCTGGGTTATTTACACTGATGTGGTTGCTACATAGTTCTATCTGTGGGATGAGATGAGGTTAGAGCCCTTCCACTTGGCCATATTCCCTGGAAGTTCTGTATCTTTATAATGTTGAATGGACTCACCCACAGCACAGAATATATTCCATTTATTCATATAATTATCTACACATATTGGTAAAATTTAACATTTTAAAAAATTGAGTTTTACGTATTCTTCTTAAAGACAATTCTCAGGTACCTTAAATTGTTATTATATTGTTAGGATGCCTTTTTAATTGTATTTTCTAGTTGATTTAGAGAGAATGACATTGGTTTTTGTATATTAATTTTGTCTCTTGCTAAACAGTTATTGCTAATTAAGCTGATTTGTCTAGGTATATGATAGTATTTTTAAACAACATTTTTGCATCTTCCCTTAGAAGCCTAATATCTATAATTCACCATCCAGCATCACTAGTATTGTTATTATATTTTATACTATTGACCAGAAGGTCTGAAACAATGTTAAACGATATTATTGTTGGTGAGAATCTTGTTCTTTAAAATGAAGTAGCTTGGGGCACCTGGGTGGCTCAGTTGGTTAAGCATCTGCTTCAGCTCAGGTCATGATCCCAGAGTCCTGGGATCAAGCCGTACATCAGGTGCTCTGCTCAGCAGGAGCCTGCTTCTCGTTTTCCCTCTGCCTGCTGCTCTGCCTGATTGTGCTCTCTCTCTCTCTCAGTCAAATAAATAAGAAAGCAAATAAATAGTCTTTTAAAAAATAAAATGAAGTAACTCTTAAGATTTCCATTAGGTATACTATTTATTATATTTGTGTGTGCGTGTGTGTGTGTAGATACAAAATTTAACAAGCTAAGGAGATCTCCTTCCATTCTGGTTTATGATTGTTTTTTTCTAATAAATCTGGAAATTTTCAAAGATTTCTTTTGTTTCTATTGAGGTAACCACATTATTTTCTCTCTTTATGTGGGAAATTGTCAATTTTTCATGGTATAATTCATACACCATTATTCAGCATTTTAAAGTATACAGTTGAGTGATTTTTAGTATATCCATAAGGGTATCTAGTTCCAAAACATTTTACTCACCCCCAAATAAAATCCTATACCTATTAAATGGTTATTCCTCATTGCTCTGTGACCCCAGTCCCTGTCAACCAGCACACTGATTTCTCTTTCTATGCATTTGCCTATTCAGTGAGTGCATATAAATGGAATCATATGATATATTTTCTTTCATGTCTGGCTTCTTCCACTTAGCATAATGTCTCCAAAGTTCATCCATGTTGTAGCATGTATCGATACTTCATTATTTTTATAGCTCAATACTATTCCATTATATAGATATACCACATTTTATTTATTCATCATTTGAATAGTTGGGATGGTTCTACATTTTGGTTATGATGAATAATGTTGCTATGAACATTTGGATACAAGTCTTAATATTAGTACACACATACAAACATACTTTCATTTATCTTAGATACTTATCTAGGAATGGAATTTCAGAATTATGAGGTAACTCTATGCTGAACTTTTTGAAGAATTGCCAAACTATTTTTGAAAGCAGCTGCATCTTTTTCATTCCCATCAGCAATATGTTAGTGTTTTCTACATCTTCACCTATACTTTTTTTATGGGGGTATTTTTTTATTATAGTTATTCTATTAGGTAGGAAATGCTATCTCATTGTGGTTTTGACTCGCTTTCCCCTAATAGTTATTAATCATTTGTATATCTTCTTTTGAGAAATATCTGGTCAATTTCCTTGCAAACATTTTAATCAGGTTATATTTTTGTTATTGAATTGTAAGAATTCTTGTCAATGTGGATGTCTTTTTTCTTTTCCTTTTCTCCCTAATTGCTCTGGCTATGTCTCCAGTATAATGTTGAATGAGAGTGGCAAGAACAGACATCCTTGTCTTGTTCCTAATTTTGGGAGGAAAGCATTCAGTCTTTCACCCTTCAGTATAACAGTGGTGAATTTTTCCCAGATGCCTTTTTCTGGTTCAGAAAGTTTCTTTCTATTCCTAGTTTGTTTAATGTTTCTATAATAAAGGGTGTTGGACTTTGTCAAATGCCTTTTCTTCACCCATTGAGATGATCATGTGTTTTTTATTCTTGATTAAATGGTCTATTGCATTGATTGATTTTCATATATTGAACCAACCTTGTATTCCTGGAATGAATCCCACTTGGTCATGGTGTATAATACACTTCATATGTTGCTGGATTTGGTTTGCTAGAATTTATGATGAATTTTTGTGTCTAAATTCATAAAGCATATTGGTCTGTAGTTTTATTTTCTTGTTATATCTGTGTGATGATTTGGGAATCAGGGTAATATTGGCCTCATAGAATGATTTGGTTAGTGTTCCAGCCCCAAACAAGAGATCTCAGACAATGCCAAGTGAAACAGAACAATCACCCAGCTGATCTAAACAATCCATAGAATCATGACAGTTAATAATTACTAACCCCCACTTCTTAAAGAAGCAAGACAATATTTTTTTGTATTTTATCTGAGTATACCCAAAACTCCTTTCAAGATCTGCCTTGTAATCAAGGGTGCAGGGTCTCTTGAAACTCAGGGAAGATAAAGTGTTTTGATGCTCATCAGGGGTGGGGAAGGTGATACTTATCTGAAGTTAACAAAATTCAAAGAGTCTACTTCAAAAAAAAGTTCTAATAAAATACATTTGAAAGGAGGTAAATGGGGACAACTGGGTGGCTCAGCAGTTGAGCCCCTGCCTTTGGCCCAGGGTGTGATCCTGGAGTCCCAGGATCGAGTCCCACATCGGGCTCCCTGCATGGAGCCTGCTTCTCCCTCTGCCTGTGTCTCTGCCTCTCTCTGTGTGTGTGTCTCTCACAAATAAATAAAATCTTAAAAAAAAAAAAAAGAAAGGAGGTAAATGTATATATTTGAAAAGAAGGAGAATCATGGTTTTTGTTCAGAAAAATAAAAGGAAGTATGATATGGAAGACCTATAAAGGGATTGTGATGTTTGTTCTAAGAAGCAATACACTAAGGATCATTTTGTTCAGGAGCACCTGGGTGGCTCAGTTGGTTGAGCGTCTGCCTTTGGCTCAGGTCACAGTCTTGGGCTCCTGGGCCCCTGCTTAGTGGGTGCCTGCTTCTCCCTTTCTCTCTGCCTCTCTGTCTGCCTATGTTCTTTCTCTCTCTGCCAAGTACATAAAATATTTTTTACAAAAGAATAATTTTGTTCAATTTTTTACTTAATACATGACTTATGGGTTTGGGGATTTTTTTGGCTTATAGAATTTTTTTGGCTGAGTTTCTTATCTTTATAATTTATCACTTTTATAACTCTTAGAGTAGCTGTATAAAGTGGGTAGAACCAAATATAAAATTATGTGAGTTTTTTCCCCCTCTATCTGGCTGTTTCCCCAGTATCCTCTTTCCAACGGACCTTTGAAGCTCATTGTATCATAATCAGTAATGGGTGGAAGGTTACTTAGAAGATTGAGATTTGTTTGCTCTCTAGGACCTGAATATTCTAAAGACATATATAACTGATTGTTGGCACTGTGACTAAGACTGGTCTGGGGAACAATCATCACAGAGAAATGAAAAGATTTGCAGTCAACATTTCTACTCTAGCTGATTCTATTTATTACCTAGGTCAAATGGGGTAGATTTAATATTTGCAGGGTATCCAAAGCCAGACTGAATAAGACACAGAATATTTCCTATGAACAACCCATAATACTTTGACATTTGAATATACTACATTTTGTAGAATATTTGAACTTTCAATGTTTTACATCATTTAGTAAAAACATAAAGCAAAAATGTGACTTTTCTCAATAGTCATTTCATACTATGAATCTTTTATCATCTGTTTTCTCCTTTTTTTTTTTTTTTAAGATTTTATCCATTTATTCATGAGAGACATGGAGAGAGAGGCAGAGACATAGGCAGAGGGAGAAGCAGGTTCCCTGCAGGGAGCTTGACATGGGACTTATCCCAGAACTCTGGAATCACTAGCCAAGCCAAAGGCAGACACTCAACTACTGAGCCACCCAGGTGCCTCCTATATCTCTGTTTTCAACTGCCTGGGTGTGATGTGTCTAGGTGGGAATGTATTTGAGCTTATCCTACTTGAAGTTGTTGAGTTTTTTGGATGTGTAAATTAATATTTCCCACATCAGGGAGTTTTCAGCCATTATTTTTTCAAATATTCTTTTCCCTTTCTCTCTCTCCTTCTGTCATGTGTATGTGTTGGAACATTTGATGGTATCTCCAAGGTCTTTGGGTCTGTATTCACTATTCATTTTTTCCTCTCTGTTCCTTGGATCTACTCTTTGAACTATCTTCAAGCTCACAGATTCTTTCTTTTTCCAGCTTAAATCTGGTTTTAAGTCTCTCTGGTAAAATTTTCATCGCAGATACTATACTTTTTAATTCCAGAATTCCCCTTTAGGTTTTTGGTATTTGTGGGTTTTTTTGAAGTCTTTTTTTTTTCTTTTAAGTTATTTGATCAGCTTGTTGTTTGCCCCAGCCATTATTGTTGTCTCAGACAGCTACGATATTAAGCAGTTGCTGCTTAATGTCTTTGACAAGCCTGTTAAGAAAAAAAAAACAAAAGCTGCTTGTATTAGGCAAACTTGAGTCAGGTCAAATAAAAGCAAGCCACTTGAGTGAAGATTTCACAGGAACTTACAGACAACTCAAATAATGACACTTATGTGGGGCTTTGGAGAAACTCCAACCCTTTCCTCCCTTCAGTGACTACTAAGCTCTTGTTTTCCTCATGATTGTAGAATTGTTGGTTTCTAAAACTACCATGGATCTGGGGAGTAAGGTATGGAAACAGGCCAAGTTCAAATGCTACAAAGGTAAGGTTGTTACAAAGATTCAGTTGTTCTTCTTGAATAAATGCTCCCCAGATTATTTTAGCCTTTAGTTAATTTTCAGGTTCTGAAAAAGTTGATTGGACAAGTCTTGCCAGCGCTCTTGCTGCTTTTATGGAGAAGATTTTAGGTGACCTTTAGTTCACAAGTTCCATTGGCATCACTCATTCATTGAATGACTTTTTCATGTAGAATTTTCCTTGGATAATACTAAGTGATTATAATGCATGGTTAAAAAGAAAACAGACTGTTGGAGTTTTTAAAGCTAAATTTTATTTGGGAATTTTGTATCCAGATGCATGTGGAATTGTATTACTTGTTGTCTTATCTGATTTGGGAATTCTAATTATACTTTTCCTGAGTAATATTTAAACTCTCATTTAAAATGACAATGTTCACTCTTTAATCATTATGGAGCACAGCCAGTCAGAATGTAAGTAACTGATACAACCATATAAGTAAGAATTAGTTGAATATTATCTCTCCCTAATAAATTAGGCTGGACAGCATTTGCCATTTTCTTGGGCAGCTTCTGTCAGTGTTAACTGTTTCTGAAGATTGGTAGAACTCATCTGTAAAATCTAGGGTTACTGGGGATAGGTGGGGAAAAAGCTGTTGACTTAATTTGTTTCTTTAATGCCTCTTGCTCAGTGTTTCTATTCACTCTTAATTCAATTTTGAAATTTTATACTTTTACAGAAATTCACAAATTTAGGTTTTAAAGGTTATTAATATGAAGTTATTCATAGTACTCTCATTTTTGTTTTTGCCTCAGTCATGACCTTCATAGTTTTTCTGCTCCTAGCCCACAATCTAATCCAGAATCACTCATTATATTTAGCTTTTGTGTTTCTTTAACCTTCTTCAATTTGGAATAATTCCTTAGCAATTTCTTTGTCATTCATGACATTGGTATTTTGAAGATTCAGGTCATTTATTTTGTAGACTGTCAATTTTATTCGGTCTAATGTTTGTTTATGATTAGATTCAGGCTGTATTTTTTAAAGATTTTTATCTATTTATTTTGAGAGAGAGAGCACATGGGTGGGGGGAAAGGCAGAAGGAGAGGGAGAAGCAGACTCTCAACTGAGCAGGGAGTCTGAGGCTGGACTCGATCCCTGGACCCTGGGATCATGACCTAAGTGGAAAGCAGACACCTAACCACCAAGTGACCCAGGCACCCCAGGTTGTATATTTTTGGAAGAAGTGATATATGATATATATATATCATAATATTTAATATAAGTGCTTGGAAATAAGTCATGGCTTCCAAAAATACAAGATTTTAAAGCATTAATTTTCTTTTTTTTAAAAGAGATTTATTTATTTATTTATTTATTTATTTATTCATAAGGCAGAGACACAGGCAGAGGGAGAAGCAGGCTCCATGCAGAGAGCCCGACGTGGGACTCGATCCCGGGTCTCCAGGATCACGCCCTAGGCTGCAGGCGACGCTAAACCACTGTGCCACCGGGGCTGCGCAAGCATTAATTTTCTTATCAATTTCCAATTTATTATATAATCAGAGGAGAGATTATTTATCATATTGATTCTTTAAGATGTATTGAGGCTTGTTTTTGTATTTTGGAAATGTTTTGTGTCTACTAAAAAGAATATACATTACAGTGAATAACAGAAATTCTCATGTTCACTTATGTTAAATGTTTTCCTCTTTCTCACTGAAAGCTTAGCATAAGAGGAAAAAGGCATGCTTAGTTGCACTATTTCCTTGTTTGGTTCCTCATCCATTCTCATCAGTTCTTTTTCTATATTCTCTCATGTTGAATTTGTGGGCAAAAGTGGGAGAGGAAGAGAAGAGAAAACTTTTATTTGCCTGCTATTATGCACATATATGTTGATCCTCAGTGCATGTTTAAAATTGAATGTTTCTCTTGAGAGTAGTCCCAAGGGGTTCCTCAAAGATTCCCACCTGGAAACATTTGGCTATGGCTCCCTGGTGCAGGTTGTGTCTCTTTGACTGGTTGCTTATTCCCTCTACACTGAACTTCTGCATCTAGTGATAAATATTCTCTTCTTTCTACTAGTAGCATTGCTATTCAAGCTTCAGCAGACTGGAATCAAGCTCTCTAATGGTTTTTTAAAGCTCCTTAACAGGTATAAGAGGATATCTCTTTATTTTACTTGTGAAGGAGGGGAAAAAATTCTCTCCCTTCACCTCCTACATGTATTTGCCTTGAATGTGGTTCTTGGGCCGAATGTTGCAAACTACTTAGCAACTACTCCAAAACAGTAGAAAAAGACTCATTTTAATATTCTATTATAGATTTGGGCAGCCCCAGTGGCTCAGCAGTTTAGTGCCTGCCTTCAGCCCGGGGTGTGATCCTGGAGCCCCAGGATCGAGTCCCACGTCGGGTTTCCTGCATGGAGCCTGCTTCTCCCTCTGCCTGTGTTTCTGCCTCTCTCATTCTCTCTCTCTCTCTCTCTCTCTCTGTCTATAATAAATAAATACGCTCTTTTAAAAAATTCTATTACAGATTCAATACAATACTGATTATGTTCTCTAATGTCAATGCACTGTAATTAGAAAGTAAGGAAAAATTATAGTAAAAAGGTTTTTTTTTTTTTTCAGGTCAATGAAAACTTTACAACTATAATAGTTAAGACAGTGTAGCAGTACCACAGAATTAGATTTAAAAAAAAAAAAAGACAAATGGAAGAGAATAAAGAGCCCAGAAATAAGGCTGCATGTATATGGAAACATGAACTGTTAGTGCAAGTTAACAAAAAACTGAGAATTAAAAATGGTTCTTGGAGGTCCTGCATGCCTGCTCTTACCAGGGCATGTTGCAAACTGTTGCACTCGCTGCTGCTACCTGAGCTGCCATCTCCTGTCGGCTGCTACCACCCAAGCCATGCTAGCCCCCAAGCAGCAGTCTAAAGTTTTCTACAGCAAGATCTTCATAAACAATGAGTGGCACGATGCTTTCAGCAAGAAAACATTCCCCACCGTCAATCCATCCACAGGAAAAGTCATCTGTCAGGTAGCTGAAGGAGACAAGATGTGGACGAGGTAGTAAAGGATGCCCAGGCTGCCTTCCAGCTGAGCTCACCCTGGCACCACATGGATGCATCCAACTCGAGCCGCCTGCAGAACAGCCTGGATGATCTGATTGAGTGGGACCGGACCTACCTGGCAGTCTTAGAGACCCTGGATAACAGCAAGCCCTATGTCTTCTACCTGGTAGATCTGGACATGGTCCTCAAATGCCTCTATTATTACCCTAGTTAGGCTGACAAGTACCATGGGAAAACCATTCCTACAGATAGGGACTTTTTCAGCTACACCACCATGAATCTATCAGAGTAAGCAGGAAAATCATTCTGTGACCTTCCCATTCCTGGTGTAAGCCTGGAAACTGTACCCAACCTAGGAAACTGGAAAGAAGTTGAAAGAAGTTGAGCAGACTCTGCTCACTGCCCTCTATGTGGCCAACCTCATTAAGGAGACTGGCTTTCCCCCTCCCATGGTTAATATTATTCCTGAACTTCATCCCATAGATGGGACCACCATCATCTCCCATGAGGATGTGGACAAAGTGGCCTTCACAGGCTCCACTGAGGTTGGCCACTTAGTCCAGGGAGCAGTAAATAACCTCAAGAGAGTGACCCTGGTGTGAGAATGGGGTTGGGGAAGGAGCCCCAATATCATGTCAGATGTAAACATGAACTGGGCCATGGAGCAGCCCCACTTTGCCCTGTTCCTCAACAAGGGCCCGTACGGCTGTGCAGGCTCCCAGACCTTTGTGCAAGAAGATATTTACACTGAGTTTGTGGAGCAGAGCATCACCTCAGCCAGGTCTTGTGTAGCTGGCAACCCCTTTGACAAAGCCAGGGACCTCAGATGGAAGAAACTTAGTTTAAGAAGATCCTTGGTTATATCATATCGGGGAAGGAGGAAGGGGGAAAGCTGCTGTGTGGTGGAGGGATGGCTGCTGACCATGGCTACTTTGTCCAACCCACCATGTTCAGAGATGTACAAGACAGCATGACTATTACCAAGGAGATCTTAGGGCCAGTGATACAGATCCTGAAATTCAAGACCATACAGGAAGTTATTGAGAGAGCCAACAATTCCAATTTTGGGCTGGCAATTTTTGGCTGCAGCAATCTTCACCAAAGACTTGGATAAGGCCAATTACCTGTCCCAAGCCCTTTGGGCTAGCACTGTGTGGGTAAACTGCTATGATGTCCTGAGGCTCTGTCACCATTCAGTGGCTACAAGATATCCAGAACTACCAGAGCTGGGAGAGTATGGGCTGCAGGCATATACTTAAGTGAAAACCATCATGGTCAAAATGCCTCAGAACTCCTGAAGAACTGTGCCAGCTCCCTCACTCATCCAGCAACAGAGGTCAAGGACATCAGCAAAACCAAGAAAAATGACCCTTGCACACTAAAAATTTCAAAAGGGAAATTCTCCCACAAAAACTCTTGATCATGATAGTCCCAGAATTTGAAGTGATAAATGGAGTGGATATGGGACAAATAGTAAATGAAAGCCTTTTGCAATGCAACAGTACTACTAGCTTCTAGGCTGATTTTTCAAAACTAGATTCAAATGTCTTATCCTGTCCTTTCTGTAACTTGCTTTTATGGGGGAACAAAAGGCCATTGTTTATACTTGTACTAACAAGTTGGGGCAATGGCTAGTATCTTGCTTTGTATTCTGGACTAAAATTCATTAAAAACAACACTGCTGTTCACCTCTCAGTTAAATAAATAAGTAAATGGTTCTTGGAAAATTGATTATCCAAATAGGCAAGAATTTATCATTTTTCATATTTTATATACAAAAATCAAATCCAGTCAGATTAAAGAACAAACTGTGAAAAACAAAACTTTAAATTATTAGAAGATTAATTATAGAAGATATTAAGACTTCAGGGTAGGAATATCTTTAATCGTGATACCAAGAACCTGTTTCATAAAGAAAAGTAGTTTTGAATAATTAGTATTTATGTAAAAAAATCATCAAAGTTGGAGATAAGTCAGCTAAGAGTAGGCTGAGATTAAAAAGTTAATTCTTTGAAGAGGGAACCCAAATTAGCAATGTATATGTTCAATATCATTGGTGAAAGAAAATAAAAATTAAAAATAAGATTTTCTTTTATCTATCATGTTGGCAAACATTTGAAAAGTCAGATAATACCAGGTATATTAGTTTGTTAAAGCTGGTAAATAACAAAGTATCACAAACTGGGTGGCTTGCACAAAAATATTATTTCATGGTTCTGCAGCTTAGAAGAATAAGATCCAAGAGTTGGTTCCCTCTAGAAGCTGTGACAACAGGACAACCTGTTCATGCTCTCCCTAGCTTCTGGTAGTTTATTGGAAATCTTTGGTGTTCCTTGACTTCTGCTACATCACTGCAATATCTGTCTACCTTTATCTCCACAGAGCATTCTTCCTGTGTCCAAATTTCCCATTTTACTTAGGATACTAGTCATTGGATTAAGAACCCACCCTACTCAAATATGACCTGATTTTATTAATCTTATCTGCAGTGACCCTATTTCCAAATGAGGTCACATTTGAGATATTGATGATAACTTCAATACAGAATTTTCAACGTGATGCTATGAATTTTGGAGGAGGACACAGTCTAAGTATTGCCAAGGATGTGGCAATAATCCCTATAATCTCAATTCCTATTAATGGAAATATAAATTAGTACTATTGATTTAAAAAGAAATTTGACAGTATCTATTAAAAGTAATGATATATAACCATAATCCAGATATTTTATTTCTAGAGGTCTGTCTAGGGCCACTATTTTACATGAACGTGAGATGATATGTTTAAAGATGTGCTTAATAGCATTGTTTGAAAGGAGAAAATAGACCGGATAAATAGGCAATTGAAAATAAAAGAACTGGTATCTCGGGATCCCTGGGTGGCGCAGCGGTTTGGCGCCTCCCTTTGGCCTAGGGCGCGATCCTGGAGACCCGGGATCGAGTCCCACGTCGGGCTTCCGGTGCATGGAGCCTGCTTCTCCCTCTGCCTGTGTCTCTGCCTCTCTCTCTCTCTCTCTGTGCGACTATCATAAATAAATAAATAAATAAAAATTAAAAAAAAAAAAAAAGAACTGGTATCTCATATTTTAACAAGGATAAGGATCAGAAACAAGAGTTGAGTTAAAAAAAGTTATAGAGTGATCCATATTCAATGATAATATATATTCAAAAATATGTATAGTTTATAGCTATCTGCATATGTAAAATTAGATGTATAAATCTGGGATGAGAAGTACATAGCACCTTCAGGATAGCGGTTTAACTAGGGAGAAAAGGGTAGGGAATGGGATTTCAGAGTTCTTAGTTGGGCTGCAACTATATTCAACATTTGGTTTGCTTAAAGCAATAATAACCTAAAGAAAATATACTATAATGTTAATATGTATTGTATTTGGGTTTGGGCACATGAATTTTCATTATATTCATCTCTATTTCCAAATGTTTGAAATATTTTATAAGAAAATATTTTTAAAAATCTCAGCAGTGTAGAACAAAGTCCTGACAATAACAAGATGAAATTTAGGAGATGGGAAAAAAAATCCTAACCTCGAATCAAATAGAAATCCCACCAATTGAATTTATACATAGTAGAGGGCTTGGGAGTTAGAGGAAAAATTTGTTTAAATATCTATGGTTTGATCTGACTATAATTTCATGTGTCAATATTTCTAAGATCTGCCAACAAATCTAGTTTGTCCATAAAGCTGGACAGTATGAGTGAAATATCTAAAACAGAAAAATGATAGAACTAGTAGAGTTTGTTTCAGCTAAAAACTTATGTGGTTCAATTTTAAAGAAACTAGAAGCTGTTTAGAGGACAATGACACACTGTAGAGAGGAATTCTTGAGTTATGCCAGTGTAGCACTAGTAGATGCTTGGCTTAGAGAAGATGAAGTTCAAGATGGGTGATAACCATCATTACTTACTGCTGTCCTATAGAAGTGGAATTGGCTTATTCGCTGTGACCTGCTGGGTAGAACCAGAGCCAAGAACCAAGAAATTGTCGGGGGTGGGGAGGGGATGATTACAAACATTGTGTTTTATTGCAGCATTAAGAACTTTTCAATAGGACTGGCCAAATATGACAGAGTCTTCCTCAGAAAGCAGAAAATTCCTCACCAGTTGAGTTGCTTAAACAAAGACAATGACTATTTAGTTGTGAGTTGCTGGTTGTTGACCAGATTAGAACAGATTCCAGAATTTTGGGTTTCATGGATCAGCAAAACTTCAAATGAGTAAATGGAGACCCAGCAAAGTTTCCAACCTATATTTTGCTAAGGAAAATTGTTATAGCATCTGTGAGTATTTTTCATCTATTTCTACATTACTTTAACACCAAAATGAATGAAGTACATCATCCCAGAGTATTTTTTTCCTACTCAAGAAAACATTGGCCACTTTATACTGATATTTTAAGTATATATTTAAGGGTTTTTAAATAGAGGAAAATGTAAACAATTTGGCTTTTTCCTTGATTAAATATATCAAAATGGGAATTCATACATTTAATTGTATACCATGAAGTGGAATTCAAATATCCAAGCTATTCTTGAAATTTTTTAAGATTTTATTTTAGAAGGAGAGAGTATAAATAGGGGAAAGGGTAGAGGGAGAGTGAGAGAGAGAATCTCAAGAGACTGTCCACTAAGTGTGGAGACTGTGGGGTTTGATCTCATAACCCTGAGATCATGACCTGAGCAAAAACTGAGAGTCAGAGGCTTAATCAACCGAGTCACCCAGGTGCCCCCAAATTTATTTTTATTTATAGTCCTTGCCAAACATACTGTTTGGCCTAGAGGTTGGAAGCAAACTCCAAACATCATTTTGCTTAACTTAGAAGATTCCTCGTAGCCTGAGAAAAACCAAAGAATAACACTTTATTTGGCTCTAACCTCCCTTTGTGTCTTTCTTTTTAGGTCAGAACAGGTCAGAATCTGAGAGCCAGATCTGTTAGAAGAGAACAGATTTATAGCCTTCCAACTTGGAAATAAGGAGAGAAATCATGCTCCTCACCCCAAATTGATGCATACACAGAAGGGGAATGGTGGCTCCCAATGCCTGCTTACTATGAGGACCCAAAGGCCAAAAATCAGTCAGAAGACTATGCTACCTCACAGATGGACTGATCCAAGGGACACTGATCTGCAATGATATTACCCAATCTCTGCATTTGATATTTGGGGCTATAATGCTTTCTTGTCAGGAGCTGTCCTGTGCACTGCGGGATATTTTCAGGATTCCTGGCCTTTACTCATTAGATGCCAGTAGTGTCTCCTACTCACCAGTAGTAAGGATAAAAATGTTTCTAGACATGCCAAATGTTCCCTAGGGGCTAATTGCTCCCAGTCAAGAACTACTTATTTAGAAGCTTCTGAGCCTGGAGACCTTAGGATCAATCTTCTTGAACTGTACTAATGTGTATTTAAAAAGAGTTTCTAATGGTAACCCTAGAACCACTCATTTGTTTTTCTTATATCTTATTAAGCACAAATGAAGATCAGAAAGGAGTTGAGGGTGAGGGCAGTTTTACGGACTCTCCCCCTATGGAGTCAGAGATCTTTCTGCATTTGGACATGGATAAAAATATCTGGGAACAAGTTTCAGCTGTACTTGAGTGTAGGGAAACTGGTGAACCTTTAAATGCCAGAGTTGCCCTCTTTGCATTAATCAGTCTTGATGAAGGCTGTGGCCCTTTTATCATGCTGTTTCTTCTTCTTAAAAAATTACCTCAAAGTATTTGTAAAACACTTTTAAAGTTTGTAGTTTGACCATTACATTTTCATCATTTTCCAAAAGCCATCAAAAAGTTAACTTCATTATTTGGGAAAAATCCCTACTTATGTAGGCAACTTTCTCTCAAACACGTACATATGGCTTCTCTTATTCTAGGTTTGGCTTTCTGCCTGGATCAAAAGTAGGAACTGTATTTGCCTTTGAGAAAGGGATTTGTGACCTGATTTTTGTTTCCAGTGCTGTTTTATAGAAATCTGCAACCACACACTACCCAGATGTAAGTAGCCCTTTGTGTTCATTCTAATGGAAAAATCATACTTTGTAGAGAAGGACTAAAACTACATCTGCAATACACCATTGGGACTTGCAAAGTAAGCAAAGGAGTAAAGTACTATAGCAACTAAATGACTATTTTCAGAGATTTATTTAAACAGGGTAAGATAGTAAAAAACAGAGGTTGGAGTAAAGCATGATTTGCATAAAAATACTTATTAATAAGTAGATCATATAAATACATTTCATGCAGGCTAACATCTATCTCAGTTTCTTAATGAACTGTATATAGTATCCAGATTCTATGCTTTCCAGAATTTTGACTCTTGCTTGTGCTCAGAAGCCCATTTATTCTAATAGGACAAAGAAATTCCAGTCATCAATTATGGTAGATGAACATCCACTGATCTATAAAGAATTAGCTCAAAAAAAGGTGCAGCTAGTAGGCCAGTAGTTTTATGATCTCCTAATCCCATGGATTGGAAATGCTTAAATGCTTAGAAAAATGGTATAATGGGCTAGGCATAGTGGTATTTTTTTAAACTTGTGTTTTGTTTGTAAATGGGTCAAGACTTCTTGTTTCAGATATAAATACTGCCAGAGGTTAAAAACAAAAACAATTTTAAAACATCTTTAATATTTAAAATCTCCCCTGTGGTCTGATTCTGTAGTTCATTTAAGCTTTGGGGTGCTTGAGAGTGAGGAATGTCCTTTCAGGAAGATCAATGCTACCACCTGGGTTTTGGGTTGACAGAGCACTACATGGTGCTACCCCCTTTTCCTCGGAAATTAAAAGAGGATCCTAACCACTTAAATATTTTTTTTTTAATTTATTTACTAGAGAGAGAGACAAAGAAAGAGCATGTGCAAGCAAGAACATGAGTAAGGGGAGAGGTTCAGAGGGAGAGGGAGAAGCAGTCTCCCTGCTAAGCGAGGAGCCAGAGTGCAGGGCTCAATCCCAGGACCCCGGGATCATGACCTAAACTGAAAGCAGACAATCGACTGAACCACCCAGGTGCCCCTAGTTATGACCTTCTATCTTGGTTTTTGCTCACATTTTTCCATCAGTAACTATCTGAATACATATTCAGGACTCATTTTGTTGCTTTGCTCAGTTAGAAATTTCTCAAATATGATTCATGTAAATCTCTCTGTTTTTATTCCTCTTTTTTTTTTTTTTTTCAGATGCTGGGAATTTAATGACCATTTTCTTTATGGTTTTTTTTCTGTATTTCAGATGCATATTCTATAGGAATTTACTCTTGGTTTCAAGAAGGTTCTTTGTATGATATATAAGCTGCCTTTTTGCTGACTGTGAGGGATTTTTATTACATTCCTGTAAATATCACACATAGGCAAATTTCATTTTTATAGCAACCATACTGTTATCAGATTTTCATTGTTGTTTTTCTCTTAGGTGTTTGTTATCAGGATAGAAATTTTTTTCTTCTCTCATGCTCCTTTGGAGCAAATGTTACTTTGGAATTAATGGCTATGTACCCAGCATCAATGACTGTAGCCTCAGGACTGCTTAAGTGTCCCAGAGCTCAGTGGGCACATAGCAGTGAGAAAGACTGAGACCCATTAACTGAGATGGGCAGATAGGAAGGGGGAGAACTACAGTCCTCATGTCTGCAAAGAGAAATTAATTATCTTTCTCATGACACTAGGGGAGGTTCAAGGGAGTGAATATAGGTGGGGAAAGGCGCAAGTAAAGGTGTCAGGGATTAATAACATCTGATAAAGTTACAATAAAGACTTCTCAGGGGCCTGCAAGGAGCCTGAGCAGAGACAGCCCCGCTTCTGAGGGTCGTGACAGGCTGCGGCGGATAATGAGATGCAGAATGTTTCCTTTTGGCTCCTGCCTTTGGACCTCGGAGGGAGAGACTTCTCGCCCGCATTAATGGAGCGACGAACAGATTTAGGACCCTGTGGAGCCTTTCCCCCCCTCTCACGCCTACTCGCTCAGGCACGCCAAGGGCAGCCTTCGCAGGGTCCTCACGGCCGCCAAGATGGCGGCCCCCACGGTGAAGGCTGAGGGAGGCTGGCGGACCCTGGCGCTGAACCTGCGGAGTGCCGTCCTGCGGCTTCCGGGGCTAACCCAGGTGAGCTGGAGCCGCCATGGTCCCGAATACAAGGACCCACGGATAGACCAGGAGTATTACCGTAAACCATTGGCAGAGTTGACCGAGGAAGAGAAGTATGAACCGGAACTCAGGAAGACTCAGCTTACTTACCAAAGCTGCTCCAGCGGCGAAAACAAGCTCTGGGTGAGAAGACCCCAAGGTCAGTAAACTCACCAACATGCTGCTGAAAGGAGGAAACAGTCCTGCCCAGATCCCTCCTGATGCAGACTCTGGAAGCTGTGAAACGGAAGCAGTTTGAGGAGTACCCTGCCGCCTCCGCAGAGGAACAGGCCACCATGGAAGGCAACCCCTCTGCCGTCTTCCACCCAGCCTGCGGAGCTGCGAGCCCGTGATAGGGCTGGTCCCATCCTCGGAGGGGGCCATTTTTATCCGGTCCCGGTGACACTTGCCCATCAGCGTCGTTGCTTCTTGGCCATGAAGTGGATGATCAAGGAGTGCAGGGAGAAGAAGCACCGGCGGATGCTGATGCCAGAGAAGTTGTCACACGAGCCGCTGGAGGCTTTTCACAACTAGGGCCCTGTGATCAAGAAGAAGCGTGACATGCACAAGATGGCCGAGGCCAGCCTGGCCTACCATTGGTGGTAGAGGCTCTCCACTGCAAGAAATAATGGGAGCCACTATCCCAGTGAAAATCACAGGCCTTTTCAAGGGCAGGCCAGGCTAAGGGTGGAACAACATGTTTATGCTTGTTAGTCCTTTGTTTGGGGGGCTGGACGTGCCTTTCCTGCTCTATCTCCTCATGAAGAGGAAACAGATCAATCTGGATTTCCCCCAGCAACTTAGGGCCCATCCAGCTTCTCTCTCTCAATTCAGGGTAGAACGTTGAATGATGGGAAAGGAAAGCAGTTTTAATATTAGAAAATGTTTATTAGAAAATTCTTGCCCTGAACTGGTGAACTGGTGTAGCATGTGATATGGAAACTGCCATTTACTAAAATCGACTGGAAGTTAAAAAAAAAAAAAAAAAAAGACTTCTCTACAGAATCAGCTTTTGTATACTTGTATATCCTAAAGAATTGGGTAATCTATCCTTTCAACCAGTTTATCACTATATCTAACATTAATATTCGATGTGAAATGTCCATGATTATGTTTCATATATTCCCAGGGGTGTTGGAAGAACAGCCTATGGCAAGTTAGAAAGATCTATGAAATAATGACCACAGAAATTCATCTAAGAGGGCACTGACTTGAGTCTAACATCAAGAATTATGGCTCAGTGCTGTCAAACCATTCCAGGTTCCTGCAGTATATGTAACCTCTTCACATATTCTTGCAGCACCCAGACATGGTGTCCATTTGTTCACCACTGTATCTCTAGTGCCCTAAACAGTACTTAGCACATACCAGGACTACTCTACATATTGTTAAAGGAAACTGATATTCAGAGATCTTAAGTATCTAGTTCTTGAAAAATTCAAATTCAGGTCTATCTGGCTCCAATTTATGCTTTTCTTATATTCACTCATGCATTATATGACTTATTTAATGCACCCTTCTTATTATTTTTAGCAAATTTAGGGGTATAAACAATGCATAAAGGATCTGATTTAAATGTTATGTCACTTTAATACATATTGTTGATGAAAATTGAATAAACCCTTATAGAAACTCTAGAAGTAGGAAAGTTTTATTTGAGCCCAAGTTAGGGAAGCACATTTTTTTTAAAAAATTTTTATTTATTTATGTAGTCACAGAGAGAGAGAGAGAGAGGCAGAGATATAGGCAGAGGGAGAAGCAGGCTCCATACTCCGGGAACCTGATGTGGGATTCGATCCTGGGCCTCCAGGATCGCGCCCTGGGCCAAAGGCAAGCGCCAAACCGCTGCGCCACCCAGGGATCCCCGGGAAGCACATTTTTTAAGGAAGAAAGTGTTCTGGCAAATGAACAGTCTTTACAGGCTTATATACTTTTTTACATCTTGCAAAAGCTCAAAGGGTTATAGATTAGCATATAGGCAGGAATCAAGAGTTTTATCATAAAGGAATTCAGGGAATAGGAGCATTGTTTGGTGTCCCAGGAACAAGATGGTTTCCCTTTAGACTACTCATTCACAAAGCAGATGTACAATATATACTTGGTGAGCCATACATCAGGCTTTTGGTTTGAACAAAGTTGAAAGTTTATATATAGTCATGTCTTAGGAAGAAATCTAAAATTGCTTCTCTTGTAAATCAGGCCTTTATAGAGTTTTTCTCTCATCATTTCTCTTTAGAAAGAAAGCAGAGATGATCATTATTTTGTCCCTTGATGCTAGGCCTGATTTAGGTTGTCTAGGAGTCCACCTGGGAAGGTCAAGAGTATGGCCTGTAGTAGGAAATATTACAATTGGGTTTTATTTTGTTTTGTTTTGTTTCTTTTTTAGGTCAATTTGAGATCAAACTGTCGTGGAAACATTGTACATGTGCTTTGTGGTAAGTTTTGCCTTTACATTTTTTAGTAACCTTTGTAGTAGACCTGCAGAATTAGTAACAAAAATCCAATTAGTAACTCCCTGTCCCTCTCCCCCCATTTGCACTCTCTGTCTCTCTCTCTCTCTCAAATAAATAAAATATTTTTTTAAAAATCCAAGTAGTAATAACTGAAGCAACCAATGGGAATAGGTACAGAATTAGAAAATCCATTACAAGTATTTTGATAATCTTAAATTGAGTATTCATTACCTTTTTTATCTATAATTATTTGTACCTTGTGATACATTTGAGCTGATTAGTTTAAAATGGTATATTTCTGTTGTTATATGTAAGAATTTCTCCGGCCAATTAGTTTTATAGATAATGTATCTTGTGGCTGTTGTAATTCTATCTCCCCAAACTTCTGGTCCTCAATATCAATATTAGTATACATTTTGTTAGTATCATGCAATTCTCTTTGAATTGCACAGCCAGTATTATACCATATAACAGTAGTGTTCTGATAAAAAGTACTCTGGTTACAAAATAAGTCAGACTACTACAGAAGTGTTTTGTTAAACCTTCCCACAAAATCTTCTATTTCCCATACCATATGTTAGTTTATAGAGTCATAACTGTTACAGGCCAACTTGGAATGAATTCAGGGTTCCATTGTTGTTCAGGGCATAACATATATTTTGCCTAAATTTACAGATGTCGGTGGATATTGGAATCTAACAAGAATCTTTGGACAATAAGCCCATCTTCCTCCAATAGGAAGAACTCTGGTGGTATTTAAAAAAAATTGGGGGGGGGGGGGTGCTGGCTGGCACAGTTGGTAAAGTACGTATGTACATTGTGAGATTAAGAAAAAATAAATAAAAATTTTAAATGAAATTAAACCTTAAAAAATAAAAATAGGAACTATTTTATTTTTTGAGATGTTAAAAAAACATTGGAAGATCAGGTTGTCCATAAATTTGGAAACCAAGGCAGTAATTGAACATTTATATAAGTTACAGAAGTCTTTAAATGATTTTCCACAAATGAGGGGAGCTGTATATTTTGGATGTCTATAGTAAATAAAAAGGGCATTGACCCAAAGTTACCTCAAAATCTTCTTCAAAATCCTCAAAATCTGGGGGAGGGGCTGAATCCACCAAGTTACTCCTAAAGTAGTAGCTCTGATAGATACCCATTTTCGTTTCTTATTTTGTCTTGGGCTATTCCATCCACAAAAAAAAACAAAAAACAAAACAAAACAAAAAAAAAACAGAGTGTGGGCACATTGGATATTTTGGCATTTTGGACAAGCTTCCACTATTTCTCCCACTGTACCTAAGAATCTTTCTCAATAAATTACTATCTAACTTTATAGAGTCAAGATGGTTAGTCTGTCAAGTGTTGTATATAATTCAGGTTAAATTTGAATTAGGTAGTACTTATTGAAAGGTTTTTTTCGAATAGAGGTCCTTTATAATATATAAGCACCAATGTAGCTAAAGGAACATTAAAATGTGCCCAAAATGTCATTATATATTTTATCTAAGTTCTCATCATAATAAAGTACTAGGATAGTATTTGAAGTTATGTTAGTTAAATCAGCAGGTAATCATAATATTTTGTCAGGATGCAATAAAGGGGGAGGTAAAAGCAAATACATAGGTTTACTATCTTCTAATATTGCAATTTAAAAAAAGAAGGGTAGAAGTATAGACCTGGTCCCAAATCTTGGGAAAGCAATGTACTCTGATGTCATTTACTTCTAATTCTACTTTGTAATTCAAATGTCTCTGATGATCTTTGAGTGGCCCACTGAACCATAGGCACAAAGATTGTCTACACACAAGCTATTCCAGTGAGTCCTTTACATCAAGCTGCTTATGTTTTCTGTTTGCAGAGCTCCCAGAAGAAGAGCAGTTTTAGTTTTCAAATGATTGAAGTCAGAAAGGTGGAAGAAAAATCCAAATGTTAGTTGGAAGAGTTGTATCAGGCATTAGTTAGAGGATACTAGAAGAAATCAGGATTTAGTCCAGTGTATAATGAATGGTATTAAAATCAAATAATATCTACAAAGATGTGTTACTGAAACTTTTTTATAATAAAGAAAGCACAGAAGCAGAGTAAGAATGGTGATTTACCATTTAAGTTCTTGAAATCTGTTTTGCTGGCACTTTTTATAGGGAATTTCAAATTGAGCTTTTCATAACCTCTGAAGGCCAGAAGCCAAATACTTAACATCAAGATTTGCCTACAATGCCTGTAGATTTGGGTGAATTTCTCTTCTTGATGAATCCAAAATATCCTGAGGTCCCTGTGAAGTGGGAGAGTGAGATTCTTGTCTCACAGAGACAAAGAATGAATCTCACAAAGAAGAATGAGTAAAGTAATAGTGTTTTATTAAGTGAGGATATAGAAAAAGCTCTCAGGAGTGAGAAGGGTCCCAACAGGGTTGTCACTGAGGGCTTTCAGGGTTGGTCTTTTATTGAAAGCTAACAAAGGAACTTAAATCCTTTTAACATCTCTTCTGATAGCACCATTGAGTAAGGATTAGTGATAACACCTTTAATGGTTTACTTTTTAGGGTCCAGTAATTTTTGTTGGTCACAAGTACCTGTTATAACAAGACCCCAAGAATGCCTGGGTGGCACAGTGATTGAGCATCAGCCTTTGGCTCCAGCACGATCCTGGAGTTCTGAGATCCAGTCCCACATCGGGCTCCCTGCATGGAGCCTGCTTCTGTCTCTGCCTGTCTCTCTGTCTTTCGTGTGTGTGTGTGTGTGTGTGTGTGTGTGTGTGTGTGTGTCTCATGAATAAATAAATAAAATCTTTAAAAAACAACAACAACAAAAACACAAGACCCCACCTCTGACACCTAGGGCATGGTGGTCTGGTTTGTTCCCTTATGCTTCTTTATACCTCCACATTTTGGGGATATTTGTGAGCCTGATCCTATAGCCCCCTTACCTAGCCCCTCCTGTCCTTTACTCATCTGTACCTGCCAGGGAAGTTACATTCTTTACTCATCTGGGGGGAATTTTCGAAAGCAAGGTATCAGGTCAACATTTCCAAGGTTCTCTCTTGTTCCATACAGTCAGCCTTCATTCTTTAAAGTTGTCTGGTCAGATCTGAGGCTATGCCTGTCTCTCAAATATGATATTACAGTCAAAGCTTTGGTATAATATAACTAATGTTTCCAATGGTATTCTTTTCCAAGGAGAACAGATTCTTATTGAATTTATGCAAATAGTTGCCATGAAGAAAGAATATTCACTGACAGGTTTTGAGTTCTAGAGGGTTCAGGTAGGGAGAAAAGAGAATATTCCTTCATAAACAAGGTGAAACATTTATTTCTGTAAAATGTAGGTATCTTAAAAGTTTCCTTAATTCTGGAAGATCAAACATTAGAGGACAAGCAACATTTCAAACAAAAGTCACCAAACTATAATCATCTTTTATAATCATTATATATATAATCTATATAATCTATATAAGATATATATTATCTTTTATAATCAGCTATATAATCATTTAGTATCATTATTAATCTTTGTTCTGTTTGAATGCAGCTTTCCCAGTAATTTTGGAAATTCTTACCCAGCTTAGTTTTAGGACTTAAAATATATTAGAAACAGGTATTTGCCAAAAGTCCTCTTCATGAATCTCCTTGAAGAAGAAACACATTTTGCAAGAGTATCAGAACTATAAATGAAAAAAGACAAAGAAACAGCCACAAAGATCTGATGAGGGTTCATTATTATGCAGTTGACAAGGAAATCTGGTTATTTCTGTGACATAACATCATTTGATATGACCTTATTCCAGAATGTATGAAAACATTAGGAATTTCATACAATTTCTAAAACAGAGTATTTACCTCTACAACTGTAACCTAAGATGGTTTTTCATCATTTGACAATTCTTCCCTTGTAATTTAAACATACCAAATAAACAAGACTAGTCAAAGAAACTTCATTTAGAATTTGAATACTTGGGAACTCTTTGTTAAAAACCATAGAAGGTTTTAAACTGCATTGCTAAATAGAATTACAGATTATTATAAACTTCACATTTAACCAAGGTGGTGATAACAAAAGGTTATATACAGTTATTAGCAAAACATGAGCCCTTTTAATATTGGAAAGTTTTAATTTTAGGTAATCAGACATGATAAAGACAAAGGATAGAAACTTTTTTTTTCTTGGCAGATAAAGAAAAACGTTTATTATTTCTTACCAAGAATAGATCAATAATCTAAGAAAATTGACTATATAAAAAACTGAATCTCAATCTTATACTAGTGTACTTTTTGTGTGTGTGTACTTTTAAAATGCACTCATTCCAGTCTTAGTCATTCCTGACCAAGCACAAATGTTTTTTCTAAAGATTCCCCTTTACAAAGTTTCTATAATTTTCTTTTTCATTTAGATTTTTGTCCGAAGCCTTCTCTCTCTAAATAACCAGTCTCCTTTGAGGACAAAATTACTTTCTTTCCCCCTCAAGAAAAATATATTCCCATTCCTCATGCCTTATAAAAAAATGCATCCTTTCTTGCACATAGAGTTGCTTTCCTTGTAATTAAGACAACCAGGAATGATACTTATTAGAATTTTTACTTTTTTACTTTTTACTTTTAAAAACTTTAGTGTCCAGAGTGAAAGCTAAGTAGTAATCAATTGTGAACTGTTACACCAGAATTCTTTAGATCAGAAACTTATGAATACGTTTCATAGTTCATAGAAACATGTTTTTTCCATAATACAATCTTTCAAGTAAGCACAAAGCTTGTTTACCAATAGATCCAAGAATCCTCAGTTTCTCTGCCAAAAGCATACAAACCTAGTAATCAAAAATTTAGAATTCTATGTTATTTTGAAAAGACTTAAATATCTAATTAATTCAACCCAATTAATCATTTAACTTAGCAAAACTTCAAAGTTTCAGGCTACTGAAGATTTTGAAAGCCATTTAAACTCTCCTATAAACATCTATTCAGCCTACTTTTTCTATTTTTTTTAAATTTTTTTATTTATTTATGATAGTCACAGAGAGAGAGAGAGAGGCAGAGACACAGGCAGAGGGAGAAGCAGGCTCCATGCACTGGGAGCCTGACGTGGGATTCGATCCCGGGTCTCCAGGATCGCGCCCTGGGCCAAAGGCAGGCGCCAAACCGCTGCGCCACCCAGGGATCCCTACTACTTTTTCTTTCTAAAGATTTTATTTATTTATTTTCATGAGAGGCACAGAGAGAGAGGCAGAGACATAGGCAGAGGGAGAAGCAGGCTCCATGCAGGGACCCCATGTGGAACTCAATCCCAGGACCCTAGGATCACATCCTGAGCCAAAGGCAGATGCTCAACCACTGAGCCACCCAGGTGTCCCAGCCTACTTGTTTTTATTAATTACCCATGAGAACCTCATGGACAGGGATCCCTGGGTGGCGCAGCGGTTTGGCGCCTGCCTTTGGCCCAGGGCACGATCCTGGAGACCCGGGATCGAATCCCATGTGGGGCTCCCGGTGCATGGAGCCTGCTTCTCCCTCTGCCTGTGTCTCTGCCTCTCTCTCTCTCTCTCATTCTGTGTGACTATCATAAATTAAAAAAAAAAATAAAATAAAATAAAAAAGAAAAAGAAAAGAACCTCATGGACAGGCAAAAGCAACCATCCTTTTAAGTAATTTTTTTTTTTTTTTTTGCTGATAGGCTACAACAGATAAAATATTAATTTAACTAATATATTTAGGTAGAAAAAAGGCTATTATCTGTATGACATTTTATATTGATAACTCCAAAAGACATGCCTACTTTAATTAAAGCAACAAACTTAAACTAGAATGAATCTCGTGGACAAGGGAGAATGAGTACAGCAATAAGAAGTTTGTTAAGCAAAATTACAGAGAAAGCTCTCACAAGTGAGAGTGGTCCCAACAGGGTTGCCACTGAGGGCTTGTAGGATTGGTCTTTCATTGGAAGCCAACCCGGGATCCTAAATCCTTTTAACATTCTCTACTCATATCACCATTGAGTAAGGACTAAAGATAACATATTTAATGCCTTACTTCTTCTTTGGGGTCTTTCTTTATTGGTCAAAGATGACTGTCATAAAAAGACACCCTGCCCACCTATACCTAGGGAGAGTAGTCTGGTTTGTTCCTTTATCTCTGGTTTCCTTACACCTCAGCATTTTTTTATTTTTTTGAGAGCCTATTTCCATGGCCCCTTACCTAGCCCTGCCTAGCCCCATTTGTCCCTAACTCACTTGCAAAACATTTGGGTTAGTCTCTATCTTTATGAATTATAGAATGCTTAGTTTTTATAGCACTTATTCTTAACCAATTTTTATCCAAATTTTTAAGCAATTAAATAGCTCTTTTACAAATTAATTTTAGTGATACCCATCCAGAGGTAGAAAAACATCTCATGTAACACACATAGACACATATACACAAGATAAAAAGAAAATCTAGCCTTTGTTTAATATTTTTGGAGAGAACATTAAAAGCTCAATTTCCAAACCTCTCCCTTTTATTAAAACAAATCTATTTGCAAGATAGCAATAATCTACAGTCCCATTAATTAGTCATTTCCCATTTTCCAATTTAATATGGCTAGTTTTGTCCAAAGATGCCCAAGCCACAGCAACAAATAAATCAAAGAATTCCTCTGTGAGCATTGGCCCCTCCCCTAAAGTTGGAGGTTTCCTAAATTGAACCAAATGACTTCCTAGTTTCTGGTTGCTTAACCTTGTCAGCTTTCTGTAATTGTGTGCATAAGAGAAATAATTCAGACATGTCAAAAGAATCCCATTTGGATCATCTAAAACTTCAATCCCTAGAGAACAGCTTAAATAAAAAGATCAACTCAAATTGAGGAGATCCGATATTAGGAGAACTCACTAGATGTACCTGTGAAGTTAGAGAGGAAACAAAGGGCCTGCGGTGGTACTGAATGCCAAGTTCCAGATGACCCCCCAGGTGTTCTCAGGTAAGGTACTCTGATGCTCTGATATCCTGACAACTGCACCAAGAAAGGTCAACACAAATTGAACAAGAGTTTTACTTGAGTCCATGTTAGGACATGGACATGCCTGGGAAACATGCTATTCACAAGGAAGACAGTGTTCTGGAGAATGTACAGTTTTTATAGGGTTATATTACATTTTACATCTTGTAAAATATAGGCAGGAGTCATGAATTTTGTCATAAAGGAAAGCAGGGAATGGGAGCATTGTTCAGTGTCTCAGGAGCAAGATGGTTTTCCTTTACTCATTCACAAAGCAGTTGTACAATACATGTTTGGTGGGCCAAAAATTAGGCTTTTGGTTTGAACAAAGTTTATAAACAAGTCATGTTGGCTTCGGAATAAATCTATAATGGCTTCCCTTGTATACTAGGCCATTAGAGTTTTTCTGTTATCAACATAAATAATTAATATGACTTCATGAAGCATAACATCACCAACACTAGTGAACCCACAGTTTAAAACTAGAATATTATTGTAGGGGCCAAGTGCAGGCCATTCCAAGATGAGCCACTTTGGCATGAACATTATTTTGAATTAAAAGCAATCTGAACTCAGGAAATTCAGAAAAAGCTCTTTACCTCCCCCTCAAATTCCTTGTACCAAGAAGAGAATTATTAACAGAGATTCCTCTTTACCTAAGATACTTTTATCTACATAATGGGGCAGTCTTTGTTTTCTGAACATCACCTTTCACCTTCATGCTAAGTCTTTCTCTTCTTTGTGTCTTCAGACCCCTACTCCTTGCCTTAACTCATATGAGCTTCGTGTTGCATGACTGTCTTTGGAATTTCCAGGTCTGTCTGGATTCCCCATATGTACACCATTAAATTTGATTTGCTCCGATTAATCTGTCTCATGTCAATTGATTCTAAGTTCAACTAGAAGGACTTTGAAGGGTAGAGAAAATTTTTCCTCCCCAACATTATCAACACCTTTTGAGTTATGTGTATTTCTCCAAAGTTCTATTCCTCTATCTCCCTTCCAGAAGTAACTGACATATTCCCTTCTCTTTTAAAATAAAATTTTCACATATATAGCAATCCTTAAATAAAAAGCAGCTTATAAAATTTACGACATGTAATTTAATTATATATGTGTACATATTACATATTATGTAAGTACATGATATTTAATTTTCTCCAACTTGATCTTTTCATTCAACATTGTTTTTGACTCATGTATCTTGTTGCCAGGAGCTATAACTCATTTTCACAGCTATAATCAATTCATCCACTTTTGTCAGTAGATTTTTGTTAACGATGATTGAAATAATAGAAAAATATCAGGTGTCAATTATACAATTCTTGTACATATCTTTTAGGATTAATATGCAAATTTCTTCAGGTTTTGTTCTAGGAGTAAAATTCCTGAGTTATAGGTAAGTTCATGTTCCGGTGTATAGAATTACTGTTTTCTAAATGTATACTCCTAGAGCTGTATACATTTTTCATTATTTCCTTGCCAAAAATGTTTACCATCAATTTTTTTTATTTAATGTAATATAAATAAAATGAAATCTTGTGATTTTAATTTACCCTTCTCTGATTACTAATGAGGCTGGGGCATTAGTATTTTCTCTCATTTGAAATGCCTGTTTGGGAAAAAAAAATGAAATGCCTGTTTGGTCATCTATTATTTTTGTTTATTTTGTGGGATGAGGATGTTTACCGTTTTCCTAAGATTCAGAAGAGTAATTTTACTTAATTGATACTTATCTTTTGTTGAATTTATATATGTTGTGAATAGTTTGTGGTTTATTTCCATTTTCTTTATGGTATCTTTTGATAAATAGAAGTTCTTTCTATTAATGTAGTTGAGTTTAGCAA
Source organism: Vulpes lagopus (assembly GCF_018345385.1). NCBI lineage: Eukaryota > Metazoa > Chordata > Mammalia > Carnivora > Canidae > Vulpes > Vulpes lagopus. Next base: position 30,550,932 of record NC_054832.1, on the reverse strand, counting down.
TTTTTCACTTAAAGTTAATATTTCCCATATTCTGAAATCATAAAAATTATATTCTATATTTTCTTGTAAAAGTTTCCGTTTGGAATTAAATTTTTAATTCAACTGGAATTTTGTAATTTTATAAAATAAATAAACTATAAATTTTATTGTTTTTTTTCCATATAATCAGCTTTTCTCCTTTCTCCAGTGAGCAGTAATATCCTCTTTGTGATTATCAAGTTCTATTATTCTGACTCTATACTATGGAGTATTCTATTTCACTGGCCAATTGGTCTCTCCTTGGGTTAATATCACACTATATTCATTGATACAGCTTTGTAATAAGGCTTGGTAACACAAGTTTCCTACCTTATCCTTCTTCAGTTATGCTTTACCCATTTTGGGGTCTTTTTTTTTTTTAAAGATTTATTTATATTTTCATAAGAGACACACACAGAGAGAGAGGCAGAGACATAGGCAGAGGGAGAACTTCTTTCCATACAGGAAGCCTGAAGTGGGGCTCGATCCTGGGACTCTGGGATCATGCTCTGAGCAAAGGCAGATGCTCAATTGCTGAGCCACCAGGTGTCCCTGGTCTTTGCTTTTTCAAATAAATTTTAGAATTAACTTGTCAAATTCCTTTAAAATCCTATTAAATTTTGATTAAGTCTATAGTGAAACTTAAGGAGAACTGACATTTTTATAATAGCTACTCCATCCATAAACATGATATATTTCTCTTTTTATATTTGTGATTTAACTTTCAAAAAAATTTTAAACCTTTAACTTTTCACACATCTTTTAAAATACCTACTTCATTTTATTTTTAATATTATACAGATGTATTTTAAATTATACTTTCAAAATATGTAGCTGATGTATATTAACACGTTAATATTTGAGTATTGTTATATTCAGGTACCTTGACAAACACTAATTCTAATATTTTTTTGGTAGATGATTTAGGTTTCTATGTAAACAATGTAACCTGTTAGCAAACGACATTTTAGTTTCTTTCCATATTTATAGTAACTTTTCTTACAAAGTAGATTGGCCTCCAGTACATGATGCTATTGAGCACCAGAAATATAGCTAGTTTTAGCAACTGAATTTTTAACAATTTTTAAAAAGTTTAAATAGCAATTTGTGGCTATAGATACTATATTGGACAGTGTAGATCTAGTATTTTTGTTCTGTCTTATCTTTATTAACACAGAAGTTAGTCATCATTTTATTATTTACATTTCTTTTTAGATTAATTCACCCTTTAAAGAAATTGTTAAACCTTTCTTCTTTCATTTCATAACTTTTTTTCTAGAATCTTTCCTCTTTTAAGTCTGTCAATTAGAATATATGTTATTAAAGGTCTGTGGCTAGTAAACTCTGGGTTTTCCTTTTTTATAAATGTTATTTTGATAAAGACCTTGAAAAATAATTTTTTTTAACAACACAATTATAAGTTGATAGTTTTTTCTTCACATACTGAAGACACTGCTCTGAGGACTTTCTGTTTTCACTGAAACTATTGAGAAATCTGTTAGACTAGGTTTTCTTTTTTATAGGTGTTCTGATTTTTTTTCTCTGGTTGCCTTTCAGATACTTAATATTTGGTGTTCTGAGGTTTTACTATATTTTTCATGTAGATCTTTGGTTATTCTGTTTGGTAAATATTGTGTATCTTACACCTATAGTTTCTGTCTATTATATGTACTCATTCTATTTCTAAACCATCTCATTATGCCTCTTTTGCATTCTCTCTGTATTATTTTTCAGAAACTACAATTGCATGTATGTTTTACCTTCTTGTGTTTATTCTGTCTTCAATAGTTCTTATCTCTCAGTATTGCAAATTCTTTAGTTCTTGTTTCTAGTTCATTGTCTTTTTAGTTGTCTAATCTCAATAAATCTATTTTTTATTTATAAAATTTCTATTTGGTCTTTTTATAATCTGCATGCTCATTATATCTCCAGGGTTTGGCAGTTTAAATTTCTTTGTTTTTGATGACTCTCACTCATAGTGGCCTATTTCATTCATTGTTAGGTGATTATTAAAAACTGTAAGTTTATTTTAATTAAATAATTTTGAGTGAGAATTCTGAAGGTTTAATGTATGGTGGCTTTCTGCCACATAAGGTTTTCACTTTATTCACTGGATCCAAAGGCATATATATAACTGAAACTACCTTAGCTCCTATAGAGCAGCATTCTTTTTTTTTTTTTAAGAATTTTATTTATTTATTTATGAGAGACAAAGAGAGAGGGAGAGAGAGAGAGGCAGAGACACAGGCAGAGGGAGAAGCCGGCTCCATTCAGGGAGCCTGACGTGGGACTCTATCCCAGTCTCCAGGATCACACCCTGGGCTAAAGGCGGTGCTAAACCGCTGAGCCACCCAGGCTGCCCTGGAGCAGCATTCTGTTCCCCATTGTTGCAGAATGGCCTACAAGTCTTCCAAGCCCAGAACTGCTATTAGCAATGAGGAGACTGGACTTTTGTATTTGTTTACTGGCACTATTCAGGGTTTAATTTACTGTCCTTTTGCTTCTATTCCCTCTTTTTCCTTCTTTTTCTTCCCATCTTGAAAGATTTCCTGTGGATTTTTTTTTCTTTTTGATCCCAACTCTGCCTTAAAAGTAAGTATGTTGTAGTTATGCAGGATCAACCTGTATTGCTATAAGAGCACCATTTGGAACATCTATCCCATGATTCTGCTAACATCAGAAGTTAGCCTGTGACTTTTATTCAATAGCATATATGCTTGTGTCATTTCTAGATTATAAAGTGCTTATCATAGAGCCTTCAACATTGGGATTAGATTGATTTACTTGTTTTTCTCATATACCAGACTTTTAGCTTCATGAAAATCTAATTATCTTAACAAAATATTGACAAAATACTAAATTATATCTGAAAAGGAGGGGTACCTGGCTGGCTCAGTCAGAGCATGCAACTCTTAATCTCAGGGTCATGTGTTTGAGCCCCACATTGGGGTTAGAATTTACTTAATGAAAAAAAATTAGACCTAAACAAAACCTATGTTTTACATTTATGGTCTTCCTTAGGAAAATAATTTCCTAAAAGGTTGTAGATATATGTTTTTATTTTTCCAAAATTCATCCTTCGGGCCTATATTGTCTAAGTTTACAGAAGAAAACAGCATGTGGAAAGAATACTGAATTTGGGGTCAGGAAAATGACTGTAATTTCAGTTTAGACACTAAGCATATGATTTTCAACAATATAATTAACTTCTATGAGTCTGTATTTCCTCATTTGTATAATGGAGGTAATTTCTATTTCACACAGTTATTATAAGAATTAAACAAAATAATACAGGGATCCCTGGGTGGCGCAGTGGTTCGGCACCTGCTTTGGCCCAGGGCGTGATCCTGGAGACCTGGGATCGAATCCCACGTTGGGCTCCCAGTGCATGGAGCCTGCTTCTCCCTCTGCCTGTGTCTCTGCCTCTCTCTCTCTCTCTGTGTGACTATCATAAATTAAAAAAACAAAACAAAACAAAAAAACAAAAAAACCAAAATAATACATGTGGAATTACCCTTGACAATGTCTAGTAATGGAGAACAGAGTATGCCACTGAAAATATGCCTTTTTGGCCTAAAAATTATCTTGCGCTTCTTAGTCTTTTTTTTGTAAATATTTTTATTTACAAAAAAATATTTTTATTTATGAGAGAGGGAGAGAGAAAGAGAGAGAGAACATGAGCAGGGGAGAAGTAAATGGAAAAAGAGAAGCAGACTCCCCAGTCTTAATTTTTTTATTTATTTATGATAGTCACAGAGAGATAGAGAGAGAGGCAGAGACACAGGCAGAGGGAGAAGCAGGCTCCATGCACCGGGAGCCGGACGTGGGATTCGATCTCGGGTCTCCAGGATCGCGCCCTGGGCCAAAGGCAGGCGCCAAACCGCTGCGCCACCCAGGGATCCCTGACTCCCCAGTCTTAATCCCAGGACCTGGAGGAGGATCATGACCTGAGCCAAAGGTTCAGGCTTAACTCTCTGAACTATTCAGGTGCCCCAATGAGTTGCTTATTCTTAATAAACAGCAGACATGAGAGAAGATCTGAAAACCAAATAGAAGTTATCCCTTTTGTAAGGGACAGTTTTTATATAGGTGTCTCCTTCTCTGTATCAGGAAGAGAAAAATGACTAAATCTCTAGAAATTTTTAGCAGAAAAGGCAACAACTTAAATCCACATATTATACCTTTGTTTGTCTGATCACCTCCCGTGATGGTCTTCTTTTCCCATCCCAACATCTTTTTTGTCTTTAGCTGGTGTACTGGACCATTTTCAGGGAGTTACTCATTTTTCCAGGGTATCTACCATGTATAAGGAGATATACATATAACTAAAATTCTGGTTTTTTTCCCCTATTAATCTGTATTTTATAACAGGGGTCTCTAAGTCAAAAACCTAGAAGAGTAGAGGGAAAATTATTTTTCTTCCCCTACAGTTTGACAACCTATGATGGGGACCCATTGAGATACTATACTTGCCTGCATATAAGTTCCCAGAAGTCTGGCACAAAGTAAGACTTCTTACTAAAGTAAGCTCTCCTGGATCTATTTCTGTGTGTCTGGTTTAGAAGAGAAGTTTAAGCACACCCACACAATGAACTTTATTCCTTCTTTTCCAAATCTAGACTAGCAAGAGAAAAAAATGTGTGAATTAGTTCTTGGGTATAGTGACTATGCTAAAGATTTTTATCAGTAGTACTCTTTTGTTCTATTGTTCTCTTTCCTCCCAGAAGTGGTTATTATATGGTTTTGCCTCTTTTGTAATAAAGAGGAGGATCATACGCAAAAGAAAGTTTCCTTTTATCTTGTTCTATCTTAAGAGCAGGGCTTTGTGACTGGTGAGGATGTTCTCTCTTGTCTCAGCCAGCTGAAATAGGCAGGGGATCCAAACTCAAAGTGACAAGAAGCGTTCTCTTTTTCTGACCAGGCTGGCTCTCGGGAGTTTATCTTAAGGGGTTCTGGTCCATAAGAAGCCCTTGTCATCTGAACCTTTGTTGTTAATGCTGAAAAAGTTCCATTCCAGTACTATCTGCCCAGTGTCACACATTAGCAGGTTTACGACTGTAGGCATCTAATGTTTTTGTGGGAGACCAAAGATTTTTTTTTTTTTTTTTTTTTTACTAAAACCATCCTTATGGTAACAATAAATTGCTTTCTTAAGCTAACTGTGGAGGTAAACCTTTTGTATCATGGGGGCCTCTTCTGTGCCCTCCTATGGATGCCTTTTGCATCTATAGTGAAGCCATAAAAAGGCTGATTGGTTTGAGTTGCTATTGAAATGAATTTACCATCGAAGATCCTTGTCAATATCCAGGTAATACATCTTTTGAACTGTAAAAAAAAATTACAAGACTTCTCAAAGACTTCTCATCCTAAACTATCGTTTTATTGGTACCTATGGTACCTATGGAAAGATGACATTACACAAAGCTTTTTTTTTTTTTTTCCTTTAACCTCCAATTTTAGAAGATGCTACCAAATTTAGAGAAGAATTAGATCAGTGGACATTCACAGCTCTACTCTAATACAGTAGTAACAGACAAGCCAGATAGGCCCCCTGGGGAAAATGCCCTCACAGAGAAAGTAGGTGAGTTTCTCTTACAGAAGATCAGGATATGTCTCAGTTGGAGGTCAATGTGTACAGGCTGATAAAAACAATAGTAAAGGTTTTTCCTCCTAAGGTAAATTGGTCTAAGGTGCAACTGTACATGCAGAAAAAAATGGTAAGCACTTATACAGACTTTATAAAAGCATATGGCATTAAATTCTGAAGCTCTAGAATGTAGGAATTTTTAAATTTCTACCTTAGTTGAAAATCTCTCTGATATAAAGATAATGTATTTGATATCAAGGGGCTAAATCACCCAATCCATTTTAGGCCACAGTCCATAGTAATCCACAGTCCACAGTCCTCACAGTAATCTTTGAGGAATTAGAAACTCCTTGTCTTAAAAAATATTTATAAAACCAGAAATGCATCTCTAGAGGCAATTCAAAGTTCACCTATCATAACCAATTGCCAACTCCCCCACTTCACCCTTTTCATCTAAAATGCTTGCAGGTTTTGAAAACTCCCTCTCACCCCCCTCCCCCCCCCCCAAAAAAATCAGAACATTGGAAGGAAGAATTGCCCTGCACCTATAAAAAATAAGAAACATGAAAAAGAAGGAAAATTTTAAATAGTAATTATGCTAGACCTCTGATAACAGTCAGATATAACAAAAATTCCATCTTGGAGAAAACTTGGATATCCTTTTTTCTGTGTCTTTGAGATCTACCTTTCTACCCTGTCTTCTCTGTATGCTGACAGCTATTTCTTTGTAATGCTGACTTTAGGGAAATAGTTCTTATCAATAGGGGAAAAAAGGAGCTATTTAGAAATTTGGCAAATAAAAAACTTTAAGTGTTTTTTCCCCCACAAATATTAGTAAAATAGCCTTAGCCAGATGAGCAGGTAAATTTATTTTATCTGCCAGAAACACATTTGAGATCCAATTGCTCTTTTATAAACTAGTGAATTTTATATTGTATCTGACTCATGGCTAAAATTTTAAAACAAAAGCTGTAAGATCTTTCTGTCTGTATGATTATGTATGTCTATATATGTATGTTATAGGTGTGGTATTTTTCTATCTCTACATGGCATTACCAAAATTAATTTATAAAAACTATACTTGGTTGGCATGAAAGAAAATGTTTGAATGGATTGGGTTTTCCAAAAATTTCAGAAATATAAAAACTAATATTTTTGAAGTTCATGTGATTTGGAATATCCTCTGTAAAAGCTGGTTGAACTTTGTTGATTTAATTAAGATAGATACATCTCCAGAGTTATTACTGATGTAGCAAAGCGTGGAGGCCAAGAAAATTAAGGCCATTCCACTTTAAGTTCAGTGTGAGCAGAAGTACAGCCATCCCAAGCCCCTGTGAAGAAGAGCTGAACTTTACCTTACTTCAGTTACAGGAAAAAAACAGTTTACAGCTTAACATCCTAGAAAGCTCCCTATTAGAATGAGAACAGAGCCCAAACCAGGGGCAGGAAGCCCCATATTAGAATAAGAAGAGAGCTCAATGCCCTTGAAATCCCCATATCAGAATGTAAACAGAACTTGAGAAATTCCTCCACCCCTTCTGAAAATCCCCCAGACCAGCCTATAAAAAACCCAGCTGTAACCCACTTTGGGGTCCAAGTCCCTGCTCCGCTGTGTCGGTATACTTGGACCCAAGCTCGAGCTTGCAAATAAACCCTAGTGTGTTTGCATCGGTCGGCTCCTTGGTGGTTTCTCGGATTCGCAGTCTTGGGCACAACAGAAAGAATGGTAGGGTTTGAAGCTGACGGCCAAGAAAAAATTCTTGAAACCTCTTTAGTGTAAAAAGGTGATTTTATTAAAGCCCTGGGACACGACCCTTGGGTAGAAAGAGCTGCAATGGGGTCAAGAGTGGCCAATTATATATTTTCAAGTTGCAGAGGGGGTTAGGGATAGCATGAGTCTCTGACAGATTTTTGGAAGCAAGATTTCCAGGACCTTGAGGAGGGTAGCTATTGTTGGGAAAAGGTCACTTATTACTGTCTAATAAAACCTGAGCCGTAAGACCCTTCAGATGTATATCAGTAGGCCAAATATTTGGAGTATGGTTGCCAACATGTATCTTGGGGGTTTAGAGATAAAGGACATTTCTCAAGGAATTTTTATATGTTAGAGTGGACTTACAGGATCCTGGGGTCAGGCTGAGATTTCCCTTTTCCCCTAGCAAAGTATTAACGTTGAGGCAGTTGAGTCTCTCTGATGTGGTAAACAAAGGCAGAAGAAAAATTATTAAATTTCCTTACTGCCTACAGCCCATTGACAAGTCTTTGAAACAGGCATTCCTCTAGGGACTCAATTGCCTCAATTTAATAATTATTTCCCACATCATTAGAGTTAACTATAATGCAGATATGCAACTTTTATTCCACCTGGATTTATTAGTCAAATGAGATCATATTTTTTCTGTTACCAAATTTGTCAGCAAGAGAAAATTAGATGCCTTAACTTTATCTAATGTCTCAAAATTCTCATGAGCAATGTTAATGTGATTATTAAAAACTGTAAATTAAATAGATATAGGTGGAATTAAAGTTTATAAATAAACTTTTCAACAATAATGAGATTTTATTGGATATAGCTACTTTAAAATAGCGTTTAAAATCTTTTTGGTAACTTCAAGTCTTAAAATTTTGCTAAGTGATAGAAAAATCTTTGAATATCACTATCAATACTGAACACTGGTCTATCTACTTTGGTCTCTTATTGCAAAAAAATAAAGGTATTTGGGTTTGTTAGCTAATATGTCTGTGCCACATTGGGGAAAGAGGCATATGCTTTTTGAAATTATGAAGTGTATTAATAAATTTGCCAATTTAAGGAATCTAGTGTAAAACAGTTCATTATTGCTTACTTCCAAGTTTTCACTAGAAGTTAAGGTTTCTAAGAGTTAGGAATTCTAACTCATATATGTAATTAAAACTACTAGCAATAGTAAGAGAAACTATTTCATGTTGGTATACAGGGAAAGTAGGATAGGTCTTGGGTAGGAAAAAGTATAAGATATAGAGATAAATTTTTGTTAAGGTAAATGAAACTAATTTTTTCCTAAAGAACAACTGGCTATTTCAGGACGGGGAAAAAAAGAGAATAAAGAACAATGTATATAGATAAGGCAAGTTGGGAAGAGACTTTCACTTTGTCTGGCCAAGTTGGCTAAAATTGAATTCTCATTTTAAAGCTTTTTAAAATTCTTTTTAAAATAAGCTTTAAAATCAGTGGATATTTACATAAAACTAAAATTTAACTTTGTCCTTTTAATAGCAGAAAGAAACTTTGCTTGGACTATTGGTCTGCTCTTGATAAAAGGTGAAGAAATATCTGTCCCAGTCTCTTAAGTAATCTTCCTCAAAAGCTAAGGTTTTATATCTTATCAAAATAATTTCCCACGCCTCATGCTGATTTATCAGATCCTTGATTACTTAAGAAAACTGAATCTTCCCCATTTTAAAAGAACTAGGTTTTGCTTACAAGTATGTATGTAGCATTCTGTGTTTACTTTTAAAATCTTTTATTCTCACTTTGGTTAAATAGATAATTAAATAGTATTTCATAATGATCTGTGATACTACTTACTCGTATGTCCAAAACCTTTTGATATTTTGGACAAAATGTCGTCAACATTTTGACAAAAATCCCAAGATCCAATTCTAAATGAAATCTTTTTGACTAACTTTGGAACATCTCAAATGATTTAATTCTACTTGTGAAAAGAGAGATGCTACACTAATTAGGTTTATATGATATGTTAAATTATATAAAAAGCATTGTCAAATAAGAATACTAAACCGTCTTGACATTGCAATTGGAGGGGTATTTGTTAACTCTGTATTCTAGAATTCTAGAAATCTGATATGTCCTGATTTTATATTAGTCATAATTCTATTATTATCATAAAATGTATGTCAGAAACAACCAAATTTCCTTTTCAATTACATTATAATAAACTCTCATTAGGTCTTTAACCATGGACATTTTTAAGTCTTTTTATAATTTACAGAGAGTTACTGTTTTACTTGATGCTCTTGCAAAAGTGTTCTCTTCAAGGAGAATGTCCATGGAAAGGACTGTGATAAGTAGTTTTCTAGTAACTTTCATACCATACCACTGAAGTGGGTCAGAATTTACAGAACTCTAATGGAGAAACTCATGGATTCATAGAATTGCTAACTAAGATCAAGATCAACAAGAATTAATTACATAAAACTGAATGAATTTGTAACAATCCCTTTTTGTTTGAAACATTGCTGGTTCACTAATGTCTTGTATTTCCAAATTTAATGAGATTTTTCTCTCATCTATGACTTACAACAATTTGGTAAATTTTACCTTTGTAACCAGAATGGAAACAATTTCATTTTCTCCCTACTGAATTGCTTCAGAATTTAGAAACTCATGAAATTCAATAAGAGTATGTTCTCTTTGTAATAGGTCCCAGTTGGGAACAATTGATTGAAATATATTTGAGAGTGATGTGAGTAAATTAGATATGATCAGAGATTTTTATTTTTATTTTTTTATTTTTATTTTTTTAAAAGATTTATTTGTATTTATTTATCATAGACATAGAGAGAGGGATCCCTGGGTGGCGCAGCGGTTTGGCGCCTGCCTTTGGCCCAGGGCGCGATCCTGGAGACTCGGGATCGAATCCCACGTCAGGCTCCCGGTGCATGGAGCCTGCTTCTCCCTCTGCCTGTGTCTCTGCCTCTCTCTCTCTCTGTGACTATCATAAAAAAAAAAAAAAAAAAAAAGACATAGAGAGAGGCAGAGACACAGGCAGAGAGAGAAGCAGGCTCCACGCCGGGAGCCCGATGCGGGACTCGATCCCGGGACTCCAGAATTGCGCCCTGGGCCAAAGGCAGGCGCGAAACCTCTGAGCCACCCAGGGATCCCCTGATCAGAGATTTTTAAAGATCTAAGGTTGACTTTATGGAAATGATAAAGCTCCTTGAAAACATCTTTTTCAACCTTGCTTTATATAGTGCTCCCATCAGTCCTACCAAGTGAGTAAAGAATGTCACAGGAATCTCAGATCTTGGGGACCCTGGGAAGACAGGAATTTACCCAAATCTATCAGTATCTCAGGCAAAGTCTAATAGGGAGTCCCTCCCTGAAGAGTCTTTTAAATACCCAATCTAAGATTCTTTATGAAAAGTTTCAGCAAAGAAGACAAGAATAACCTATATTATCAATCACTGTTCTTGTTGCACTATTATAGATAATCATGTTAGGTTTAATGAGAGTAGACTTATTTTGCAAACAAGTTAGTACCTGTAATTATCTTTGGTTGAAATGAGGGTGATTGTGGAATAAAAACTTATGTTTTGACCTGGAATCGCTAAGAACAACTCTTGTTCTTTTCCCGAAACACTACACACTGAAACTGAACAACTTGATATAAACTTTAGAGAAATCACAGCATCTCACTTATGGACAATCTTTGTGCCTGGTGCTGTGTAGGCTATTCAGAAATATCACCAGAGACATTCAAGCTGCACACCAGAAAAAAATCTGTCAGATTGCCATTGCCTGTTCTTACTCCATATGAAGATGCTTCAAGCCTGACAGAAATTGTAGGGGTTAAGGGTAGGCTACCCCAAGATGGGTCACTTTGGCATGAATGTTATTTTGAGTTAAAACCAATCAAAACCCAGCAGATTCAGGAAAAGCTCTTCTCCTCAACTGCCTAGTTATACCAGAAAAAGAACTATTAACAGAGATTCCTCTTTAAGAAACTAATGTGCATAGTAGAGCAACCTTTGTTTCCAAACATCTTCTCTCACTTTCCTATTAATGATCACCCTCTCCTTTATATCCTTAGACCCTTATACCTCTCCTCAGGATGTTATATAAACCTCATCTTGCCTGTCTTTGGAAGTTCATATCTGTGTGGATTCCCTGTCCATATGTTAATCTGTCTCCTGTCAATTTGGTTCTTAGTTCAGCCAGAAGGACCTTCAACAGCAGAGAATATTCTTCCTCTCCAACAGCTGGCACAGTCTGCAGGATGCCTCAACATGCTGGACACTGCTCACTGCACACACTACAGATGCAGATCTGAGAGATTCTTAAGAAATCTGACAAGCAGCTGGAAAAAAGTAGAGATTTCAGGGGGCTGACATGGTAAGAAATCTTATCTGTGGAGTCTGATGGAGCAAGAATGGTGAGAGTCCTTTTTCTTTCCTAAATTTAGCATGGTTTTTGGAACTAGGTTTTGTTTTGTTTTGTTTTAGCTTAGATACTCTTTGGTTAAATTTGGTATAGAAGTTCTTGGTTATTCATCCATTTCCTCCCAGGGATGGTCTTTGTTTTTGTGTCTTTTTTCTTTGTCATAAAAAGGTCAATGTTAACAGATGCTGGTATGATGAGACCTGTGTAGACAAACTTTGCTGTGGGTTAAAGGCTGCTGCTAAGGGACATCTTGGAAGCTAAAGTTGCAAAATTGGTGGGCTTGGGTCAAACACTTACAAGCTTGTAGCCTGTTTACCACCTAACTCAAAGAGTACTCTGTTAGAATAAGTTGGTCATAGGACAGGTTAGATGGACAATAGGTCCACCGACCTCAAGAAAACTTCCATGCAATGAGTTTACTGCAAAACAACACACAGTTACCATTCCTGCAGTAGATCCGTCCTAGATATTAATGTGGTTCCAAGAGACCCATGTCTTAGCCAAAAAGGAAAACCAGATGAGATTTTTTTCTTTTATCTTGTTCTTTGTTTTAAGAGCTTGGCTTTGTGACCACTGAGGATATTTGTCTCCACCATCTGGAAGGTGCATTTACCAGGGTGCATTGTGAAGGCCAGTCAAATAGACTGAAGATCTGAGTCTCTCTCTTTTCCTGTCCAGCTGTGTATCTCTCAAGGATGTTTGTCACGAGAGGTTCTAGCCCATAGGAGACTTTGTTGCTTGTTAGTTCTGGAAAGTCCCAATCTACTAGCATCTGCCCAGTGTCATAGATTAGTCATGTGTGACTGGAGGCATCACATGATTTGTGGGAGACCAGAGACCCTGTTTTCATTACACCATTCTGACCACCTGTGCAACAAAGGCCTTTGCTTTCTAAGACTAATTTGAGAAGTAAACTCAGATCATAGAGACTCCCTCAGCTATCCCTGTTTGGGTATCTATTACATCTTTGGTTAAACCATTTAAAGGCTTATTGGCTTAAGTTGCTAATAATAGATCCTACTTGCCAATGGCCAGATGCTGGATCCTTTAAATTGATTATATTTAAAAGAAAAATATTCTTTATAGAGAGCTCACAATTGTTTTATTAGTATAATGGCTAGCCTTAGGACTCCCATGACAAGATCAAAGAACAGAAATTAGACTTAAGTGTCCTTGTCCAACATAAATTCCCCTTAAAATTCAGCCTTAACTGCTGTTTTAAATTCCCTTTCCCTATAAGATTTATAGGGCACATACCAACCTCATCTCTAGGTTCAAGTATACAGGTTGTTCAAGTAAAGTTGAAAACCAGGAAATGAGTTAACAAAAGCACCAGGAGTAGCACAAGGCTTGCTTTGCTCCTATCTTCCAGGGTTTGATAATCAGGTTCTGCCAGCTGTAGACTTTCCTATGTGCTGTTGTTTACAGGTGTATCCTAGACCCCCCAGTTCAAAAGAGTTCATTTCTCCTGAGCAGGAGTAGATCTTTTAAATTATAAGGCTCTTTTACCTTTATTTTTAACAGATTCTACTCAATTAAAAGGACTTAAAAAGCTTAATGACTATCTGCAAACCTCCCCTTCTCAGAGGAAAGAGGACCAAAATTTCTTGTAGGCTCTTCTACAAATGATCTGTGAAAGGCCAACATTCAGGGGCTAATAAAAGCCAAGTTGAATTATTAGTTAAAAAAATGGCCAGTGCCTAGATGTTAAGGCTATAATCTAGTTCTTTGGGGAATTAAAAACTGTCTTTGTCTTACAAATCTCTAAAATCAGAAATGCAACTCTAGAAACAAGTCAAAGCCTATCTATATTAATCTCCAAACCTTGCCTATTCCTCTTACAATGTAGATATTATAAAAAATTTGCATATTGGAACAAAAGTGTCTGGTACTTTTTTTTTTTTTTTTAAGATTTATTTATTTGAGAGAGAGAGCAGGGGAAAGAATCAGGTGGCCTCCCTGATGAGCACCCATGAGATTATGACCTGAACCAAAACCAAAAATTGGACATTTAACTAACTTCACTACCCAGGTGCCCCAATGAAATGTATTTTAAAAATGCTAATGTAAAGAACACTGGTATAACAGATAGTTTACAATTATTTATGTCAGAGAGGAAAACCTTCCTTCAAGGTCCTTTTAGATGGACTTAGAATCAAATTGACACGAGACAGGCTAATAAGAGAAAATCATATTTAATGGGTGTATATGTGGGAAATCTACACAGACATGAAATTCCAAAGACAATGAGGCAGCATGACTAAGAAGAGAGGGGTAGCGTCTGAGAATACAAAGGGAAGGTCATTATCAGGAAGATGAAAGATTTTTTTGAAAACAAAGGTTGCTATATTATGCAGATAAGTTTGTTAGGTAAAGGGAAATCTCTTTTAATAGGGTCTTCCAAGAAAAGCCCTCCTTTACAATGTAAATTTAAGCAGTTGAGGACCAGGAAGAGAGGTTTTCTTGCATCTGCTGGGTTTTGATTGCTTTTAACTCAAAATAATATTCATGCCAAATTGGCCCAAAGCAGGGTGGTCTGCTCTTGGTTCCTAGAGTTAATAAGAGAAATAGCTCTTGGTGCAAGGAAAGTATGTTTTTTATGGGGGAAAAAAGTGGGGGTGGGCATGAGGAACAGTAATATGTTTTGTTGAGGTAAAACTTAGGACAAAAAAAAATGAATATAAGATACAAAGTTGCAGAAGGTTTATGGAAAAGGAATTTGATATGTATTCAGTACTGGCTAAGATTAAGATAAATTTAAGCAAATGTGTTTTAATATCAAAAATATACTGAAGCAAGATTAAAACTGTTTTTGTTGAAGTTTTCTTGAACTATTGATCTATTCTTAAGAAATTGTAAACATGTTTTTCTTTACCTTTAAAGGTACTTGCTCAGAAAAAAACAAGGATTCTGTGTTTTGTCAGCATATTTTCCTATGTTTAAGAACTAAATTTTGCTCAAAACTATAACCTTCTGTATTTGGCTTTGATATAATGACATCTTATTTAATCAAATGTCCAAATATTTTTATGTTTGACCACATTCAGAGGTGTTCCTGAGAGCTCCTGGAACATTTCAAAAATTTTGTGAGAAATTAACATCCCAAATAAGTTTAATTAGTTTAAATTATATGGAAAACATTGACAATAAGTGATACTAAATCCTCTTAGATTGTACTTAATGTAGATAATATTAAAATAAGTATCCTAAAAATAGTATGAAACTCCTAGAAATCTGATGTTCTGGTATGTTATTATCTTGAAATGTTGTATGTTATAAAAGTAACCAAATTTCCTTGTCAACTACATGATAATAAACTCCTATCAGATCTTTAACCATGGCCATTTTTAAGTCTTGTCATTTACAGTTACTGTTTTACTAATGCTATTGCAAATGTATTAAATGAACTCTGAGAGCAAGTTTCTGATAACCTTAAAGTCATAAAACCAAAGTGGATATAAGAATTTCCAGAACTAGTGGAAATATTGGGTTCAAACAGAACAAGAATTAATAACATGAGACTAAATAAACTGAGGAGAATAATTGTAATTTTTATGACTTTTTTAAAAAAAAGTCAGCAGCATTTTAATCTGGAAAACCATACCTTTAAACAAAACTTTCTCTTAAGCTAGCTTAGAGCAATTTGATTACTCACATAGGTGTATTCTAATTGAAACATTTATCTTTTATTCCTGTCTGATTTCAGAATCCAGAATTTTGAAGCTGTCAGTATTATATTTTTATGGCAATAGATTTGCATGTGTTCATTAAGAGTCTATTCTTTTTTTTAACAGGAGACTATTGGAAATAGTGGCTTTGAGTGGAATGGCATATTGGGAGAAAGATGCTAGACTCACATATGACCAGACAGCTTTAAAGAACTAAGGTGAGACTTTATTGCGCTAATAAAGCCCCTTGTAAATAACAGCCTGATTCTTGCTTATAGAATTCCCAGCAGCTTTACCAGGTGAATAAAGAAGGTATAGAAACCTAGGAATATTTGAGGGAACTTAAGAAAAGAGGAATTCACCTAAATGTATAGGTATTGCAGGTAAAGTCTGATGGCAAGTATTTGGTTTGACTCTGGCCTTTAGAGGCTATTAAAAGTTTAATTTAGTGATTCCTTATAAAAAGTTCCAGCAAAGCAGATTTTAAAGGGTCTATATAGTCAATTGCTATTCTTGTAGCATGTATGTAAATGATCAGACACAGTTTTTTTGAAACTAGATTTATTTTGCAATCAAATTAATATGAACTTGGCTATCTTTAGTAGAAATGATTGTGATTATAGAAAGTGTTTCAATAACATACCTGAGTATTAGATTCTAATCCTGTTCATTATAAACTAGACTAGATCCTGATTTCTTCTAGTTTTCTCCAATGCCTAGCTCTAACTCTCTAAATGAATATTTTCAAATTTTCTCCCACTTTTCTGAGTTGGATATATTCAAGTACTGAAACTTCCTTTTTTCCTGAAGGCCTGCAAGCTAAATATGAATAGCTTGTGGTGATTTCTCTGAAGTTTACATCAACAGCTCACATATAGGCAATCTTTGTGTCTGTTGCTCTGTGGGCCACACAAAGGATCACCAGAGACATTTGAACTACAAACCAGGAAAATCTGTCAGTTTCCACTGCAGGTTCTCACTCAATCTGAAGATGCTTCAATATTGACATCTAGAAATCATCTGGATTGGCTATTCTCAGAACTCAGAAACTGATTCCTAATTTGATCCAATTATTAACTTCTGTTTTTCTTTGGTTTCCATATAAATGCCTCTTATTTAATGCCTGATTACTTGAACCAGAGGCCTAACTTTGTTTGTTTTTAATTTTTATTTATTTATGATAGTCACACAGAGAGAGAGAGAGGCAGAGACACAGGCAGAGGGAGAAGCAGGCTCCATGCACCGGGAGCCCGAGCCCAACGTGGGACTTGATCCCGGATTCCCAGGATCGTGCCCTGGGCCAAAGGCAGGTGCCAAACCGCTGCGCCACCCAGGGATCCCCAGAGGCCTAACTTTGAGAACATAATTGCATCACCACCTTCTCCAATGAGTTTAGTTGAACCAACCTATTATTAGGACTAAGACTGGTTCAACAAGATGACAAAATCTACCAATTCAACTTTTAAGGTGTGAAACTTCAGATAAATTTCAGAGGAAGGAACTATAGGGGCCAAGGGCAGGTTGCCCCAAGATGGGCCACTTTGGCATAAATGGTATTATGAGTTAAAAGCAATCAAAACCTAGCTTTTTCAAGCAAAGTTCTTTACCTCCTCCTTAACTGCCTGCCTATACCCGGAAGAGAGCTATTACTAGAGATTCCTCTTTATTTGAGAAACTTACCCTATTATGCAGGCAACCTTTGTTTTCCGAACATCTCCTCTGGCCTTCTTGTTAATGGCCAGCCTCCCCTTTGTATTCTTGTAAGCCTCATGTTGCCTCACTGTCTGGAATTTCATGACTGAAACTAAATTGGATTTTCTCCTTTCAATTTGATTCTTAGTTCAGCCAGAAGGATCTTGAACGGCAGATAAAATTCTTCCTTCCCCCAAAAATCTTCTAAACTATCTGCTCTCATGACTCAGACTGGATTTGTAGTCGGCTCTAACCATTAATTTTTCCCTCCATAGAAATGCATCTTATTAAGTACCTGATTGCTTGTACTATATAGACCTAACTTTGGAAGCCCACCTGCCTTCCTACCACCTGAAATGAAAAGCAACTGTTTAACTGAACTTGCATATTCTCAAGACTAAAAGACTGGTTCAATGAAATATGGAACATTCTATCATTTCAGCTTTTGGACTATGAGGGTTATTGGGGAAGTTTCAGAGCTGGGACCATAGCAGAACACAGTGTACTGCCCCAAAATAAGCCTCTTTGGCATAAAGAATATTTTGAGCTAATTATTTTTAAGACACAACAAACACAAGAGAGACATCGACATTTATAAGGGAAACTTTGTGAGACACATTGACATTTATAAGGGAATTTTCCATCTATAAAGGTGTCTCCCTTTCTGAATCAGGAGGAGAAGGCTTAACTAAATCTCTAGAAACTCCTATCAACCATACTGTGTTTACTCTGCTGTGCCCGATAACCTCCCTTAACACCTTTTGTCTTTAGCTGTAGATGGTATTTAGGTGACGGTTTGAGTCCTTCCAAGGAGTTACTCATGTTTCCTGGGTATCTCCCATATACAGGAGGGGTATACATGTGATTAAACTGTTTTTCTCTTGTTAGTCTGTACTTTATTACAGGGACTGGGTCTCAGCAAAGAACCTAGAAGGGAGAGGGAAAATTATTTTTCCTTTCCTACATAGTGGATACTCAGACAGTATTAATTTGTTTTCCTGTCTTATGGAATCTTTGAGCTAATGTGATTAAATGTATGATTTCCAAAAATATATCTCAAATTTTTATTGATATTCATTCACTTCTAGGGCAGATCTATCAGTCTTATCTCTGTATTAAGTTGAGAGTTAATTTAAAAAAATCGTTCAGGGTATAACTCCTACCTATACAAATTAAGTTACTTTCAAGATATGGGAAGTTAAGTCTGATTGTAGTTAAAAATGTGAACAATGTTTATGTAACTTTAGTTAGGCAACATCTGGAACTGATCTTCAGAACTTTGATTAACAGAATCAGCCTGATGAATCCCAGATGTTTAAACATGCCTGTGTTTCTTAGACTCACTGGATTATGAGAGTGAATACATGGAAGGAAGGGAAACATTTACAAGAACTAGGTGTCAAAGTAGCCAGGAGGGTATTTAGGTATTGGCTTAGTTACAGGCTTGGGGCCGGGGGAGGGGGCAGTTCTAAATGAACATCTCCCTTTAGAGTTTTATATGTGTTATTTAAAAAAGGTCTAATCTTTGATAACTTCAATAGTATGTATTAATAACTTTACTCATATTTGTTCCTGCACAAGTATATTTTTGTGCATCTACTTTACCTAAAGTCCTGTGGTTAGAGAGACAAATAATAAACATTCTCTGCCTTTGAGTCACTTAGTTTAGTGAAGGAAATAGGTACGTGAACAGAAATTATAACTGCCATATAAAAGGGCTGAGTACAGAAAGTAACCAAGACTACCAGGGAAGGTAGGATGGTTTCAAAGAAAGTGATATGTGGGGCTCAAGATTTCTGCACATTATTTCTACAAGCTGCATTTAGCTTTGCTAATATAACTTCTATATAATTATATGTCTGTTAGATCATGGGACAATTTGTCATATCATAAAATATATTTAAAACAGCAATTTTTGAAATTGTAAAAACCAAAGTATTTTGACAATACAATCCAGGAACATAGTGGTAAAAACATGATTAGTAATCATATGGACTTCACATCTTTTGGTAAAGGTTCTAGAAGAACATAAATTTTAGTCTTCTTTCTTTCCCACAAATTGTGCTTTTGAGTGAAGGAATGCCTTTCCTTTTGCAGCCTTTTTCTTGTTCTCCTGCTTGACCAATGTTGTGGACAGGAAAGTAAAACCTTAAGTGTTCAGAGTTCAAAATTACTTTAGAAGCCTTGAGGGGAACACTGTGTCCTGTTTTGTGACATACTTTAGTTTTCACAAAATCTCCATTTTTTCCCCTCAAGGAAATGAAATATCAACTCTGAGTAAAAAGAAACAATGGAGAGAACCCAAATGCACTATTGACAGCATTTTTGAAAAACAAACAAAAGACTAAAATGCATTAATAGCATAGTTTCAGAGGTAGAAGCGAGGGATTAAGTATAAAATAGTAACTTGATGACAATAAAAGAAAGGCCAATACTTATGCAAGTTTTCAAGGAAAACTAATGGCACATCAGGTTCAAATGTGCTTCAACTCCGCCCTTTTTCCAGCCATGACTAGCAATTTATCACTTTTGTATTATATTCAATGTTTCAATATCTCCTTCCCTATCACCCATCAAATCTAAACTGTCAGTTTAGTCTTATAAATTGTTTCCTCTGAAGTAACAAATCTACCTATCTCCACCACCAAAGAACCTTAACCAAGAGACCTGGGCTCTTCCTTTTTCTTGGACAGTCTCCTGAGCCTTTAACTCTTTTCCCAGAAAGTACCTACTGTGAAAAATTGACCTGACTGGAGCCATTTCTAAAATAGAGCCCGAGTGATCATTACAGAGAAACTGCTTTACACATCTTATTTAAGCTGGGCCAAAACCTTTGGACTAGGCAAAATGACAGTTGTTAGAGAATCTGCAGGGGAAGTCTGATCACAAGACTGATACAGGTGGATCTTCTAAAGATAAAACCACTACTCAATCAACACGTAAGCTATAGTAGCTTAGCTTGTTAACCTCATAGAAAAAGATTTCTGTTCTTCAACTAATGTAATTAACTCCTTCCTTTCTCTCATAAAAATTCATGGCTTTCACTCAATGAACTGGACAGTATTTGGGTTTCTCCCTAAATCTGTACTTTCCTTTAATCCCAAAATAAACACTCAATTACCTCTCATTGTGGCTCTTTATTTTCAGGTTGACACTAATCTTTCAAAACCTGGTTTAAGTGTCGGTTCCTTAGAAAGGAGTCCCTCAGTCCTTCTAGGTTTGGTAAAATCCACTTGTTACCTATTTCCATATTACTCCATCACATGGTCCTCATCATACCTATAAATATACGCTCAGTGTTTTTCTCATCTGTAAGTTCCAGGAAAACAGGAACTTTTGATATCTGTATTAATCATTGTATCTCCAGTTCATAGTAGATACTTGTTGAAAAGAATAAATTCAATATATTTATCACTGCAATAGCTTATTCCCTTATATATCTTGACTGTTATATCTAGAAAGTATGCCTTGTACCTTGGTGCCTTTAACACACTGTCCTCTCTCTCTGGGCCAACTTCTCAACAATGATCATGGGGATGCCTGGGTGGCTTAGTTTAGTCTGCCTTCAGCTGGGGTCATGATTTCAGGGTTCTGGGATCCAGCCCCGCTTCGGACTCCCTGCTCATTGGGGAGTCTGCTTCTCCTTCTTCCTCTGCTCCTCTGCCCCCCGTTTGTGCTCTCTCTCTCTCTCTCTCAAATAAATAAATAAATAAAATTAATTAATTAATTAAAAGATAAAGATTATTTCCTCACCTTCAGGTCTCAGCTGCAATTTTTTTTAAAGATTTTATTTATTTATTCATGAGAGACACACACAGAGAGAGGCAGAGACATAGACATAGGGAGAAGCAGGCTCCATACAGGAAGCCCAATGTGGGACAAGATCCCAGGACTGCAGGATCACACCTGGAGCCAAGGCAGATGCTTAACCACTAAGCCACCTGGGTGTCCTTTCAGCTGCAATTTCTTATCTTCATGGAGAACTTCTCTCATCAATCTAAAGGAACGGGTTGTTTTCTGTTTACCTTATATATTTTCTTCATGGTGTTCATCACAGTTTATAATTACATATTGTTTTTTTTTTTTTGTTTTTTTTTACATATTCAATTGCTAACTCGAAGGCAGGATTGTGTCACCCCATGCCTGCCTGGGTGTTGGATAGTTGGGCAGATGCTAATTTTTTTCTTCACTAAATAAATAGAAGTTGCCAGTGTGAATGATGAACATTTCTTTAAATATATTGAATGTTTTATAGCCATGAGAGCTGTGGCTTTTCTTCACTGTTAGTCTAGTACCTAGAATGCTTCTTTATGTATATTGAGTTAACTCTCTTTTATTAAATGACTGTAAAAATGTCTTAGAATCATCAAAAAGAAACTTTGCAATGTCTTAGTCTGTCATTTACACTGTTTAGAAAAAACAGCCAAGGAAGATGAATTGCACGTGTAAAACAGTAAAATGTCAAATACCAAAACACAACTATGTAACTTCTATTTAGTAAAAATTAATACAAAATGTACAAGATGCTGTTGCCCTCTCTGAATAAGACAGAGACCATCTATTCAAACAGTCTTATTATTGTAATTGGAGTAGCCCTAACCTCACTATTTTAGGGGTGCTATTGCATTAGTCATTTTATCCTATGATAGAGATGGATTTCTCTCTTCATCTATTAGGAATAGCAGCAAACCCAACATAATCCTCTTCCAGAGGTCCCCTCGGGCTAAACACTCAGGGCCAGACTCCCATTGCTGCCCTTGGCAATTGAATAGGTGCCTCAGATTGTCAATTCTGATGTGCAGAGCCTGAGGTCTCCAGGGATTCTAAAGCCTATCCTCTCCTAAAGCTTCTGGGCAGGGTCACCAGGGACTTGTGAGGCTAGGAGCTGAGGTGGGTCCTTTGTTAAAAGCACCACCAGGTGCATTGGAATAATGCCTCTTTAAAACCTTCTTTCACCTCCCTGGCAGTTGTTTCCCAGGCCATATGATAGTGTAAGGAAAAAAAATAATTTTCTTTCTACCCTTCTAGGGCAGACCCCCATACCAGCTTTGTAATAAAAGATTAACAGGAGAAAAAGTAAGTTTTAATAACATGTATACTTTCCATATATATGAGAGATATCCAGGAAAACCAAGTAAAACTACCTGACATGGTCCAAGCCACCAATTTAAATTTCATCTCCAGTTAAAGACAAAAGAAAACTTGACGGGATGAGCACTGGGTGTTTTTCTGTATGTTGGTAAATTGAACACCAATAAAAATTAATTAAAAAAAAAAAAAGACAAAAGAAAGATGTTCTGGAAATGAGGCCAGTTCCAGGAGATTACCAGGAAAAGTACAGTAATAAGGATCAGGTTTGTTAGCATATTTAAATTGTTGCCCTTCTCCACAGATAAGAGTTTTTGAAGATTTAGAGTCATTTTCTCTTCCTGATAGAGACACCATATAAATGGAGATTTTCTTTATAAATATCCTTCATATAAAGGCAACTTCAACTCTATTTTCAGAGATTCTACTGTTTCTCAAAAATAACCAGCTCAAAATAAACCTTATGCCAAAGAGGCATATTTTGGGATGGCATATCCCATGCCCCTACCACAGTTTCAGAGAGTGGGGCAGGATTGGGATGAGCAGCTGCCAACTCCCAGGCTCAGAGCCAACTTTCCCAATCCTGGGGCTGCTCTTAGTTCAAACTAAAATATAAAAGGCTTTGTTCTACTTTCTTTCAAGGTCAATGGGGCCACTCAATTATACCAATATTTGTCAAGTAAGGCAATTGATCACTAAACTAATCACTAAAAGTAGTGATTCCAAGTGCATTTCTCTGCTGAGGGAAGAAATGCGATGGTGTATGTATGGAGTGTACTCCACCCTCAGCCACTCACCTAACCCCATCCCAGAGGTGGGATTTATTTTTTTTTCCTATTCTTTCCCCTTTATTAAAACATCTTTCTTGTTGAGGCAGAAAGGGGAAATTTCCCAAGTTAAATCTATGTTAGGACAATCCAAATATGTTAGGCAAAATTAGATGTTTCCTAATGAATCAATTGCTAAGGTAATTAATGTGACATGTGCTGGAGGGTACCAGAATATGCCACCCCAAAATACACCCCTTTGGCATATGGATTATTTTGAGCTAAGAAGCAGGAGAAACTCTAAAAACAGCACAAGTTTTCCTTTGGTAAAGGAAATTTTCATTTGCAGAGATCTTTTCCTTATACTGGAGAGGGAGATAACTCTTAACAATTCTTATCAATGGAGATGGCATCTACTTAAATCTGCATAACAAACCTAAGTAAACAACTTTCATTTACCATACTTTCCCTGGTCCTCTTCCCTTAACTGCCTCCCTAGTCCAGAAGCCCCAAACCCCTTTACATTTGTTTAGCTTAAGATAAACCCCTCGTTTAATATCCCCTCTGGTTTACTTGCTGTTGGGTGCTCACAGGTGTGTATTTGTGATGCAAAAGTTCATACACTTCTGTTTATTTTCTCTGTTAACTTATCTTTGGCTATCTAATTCCCTAAACTGGAAAATCTATGATGGATAGAGGAAATTTTTTCCTCCCTTTTAATAAATCAGTAAGTATGATTAGAAAACATGTGACATAAATTCGTGGGTTAGGGAAAGGACATTTGCTTGCAGGAATGAGAATGATTTTTAAAAAGGCTTTTATTTATTTAAGAGAGAGCGGGAAAGCAGGAGCACGGTGAGGGGCAGAGGGAGAAGCAGACTCCCTGCTGAACAGGGAGGCCAATGTAGGGCTTGATCTGGGGCTCTGGGATCATGACCTGAGCTGAAGGCAGATGTTTAACCAACTGAGCCACCCAGGTGCCCCAGGAATGAGTTTAATTATGGAGAAAATGGCCTTGGTATTGAGAAGAGGACAAAACTCAAACATGTGGAAAAGTGGCAGAGAACTCCAAGTGAATGTCGTAGTCCAGGCAAAGGCATAGCTGGGAGAAATCATGGAACATGACTTGGGAAGAAAACTGGAAAGTCATAGACATCCTTGATTAACAAATTAAGGAGACTCAAATTTAGCTGGGAAAAATAATCTTAGGTAAGGCTATGGTATGTATGTAGAAATGATGAATTTGTGAACATTGTTGCAAACTTAAAATTTTCTAGGAAAGGAGTTAAGAGCTTAATCTAGAGTGGAAGTAGTGAGAAAAGAGAGAATAAGGACAAACTACATTATAGAGTTACAGTGATTGGTGGTGTTGGATGTGAGGTGAGAGAAGAATGAGAGTGGAGGAGATTTTCCAGTACTTCCTTGTTGTCTTAGTGAGATTGTTGATCTGAAAAGTGTCAGCAACCAGATACTTAATACCATCATGGTTTAATATCTGTGCCTCTTTCCCAAATTCCTAATCTATTAAAAAATCTGCATGGAACAACATTCTGAATTAAGTTGGACCTCAAAGTTGTATCCATAAAACCTGTGTGTCCAGAGCTCATGGCTTCCCCACATAGCATCATACTTCTGAGCCAGGTTGTACTTTTCATATGTACCTCTCCCTGACCAAGGAAACTCTTAAAGTGGCACCAGATGAAGACTGAACTTTATGGAAATAGTCATTCCTACAAGTATAGTTAAATCTACATATAAAGAGTTTATTGTAATCAAACATACATTATGCTATTTTTATAGTTTTTGAAGTAAATTTAACTAGAGGACTAGACCTGTCTATACACAGACAAGCTTGACTTACATGATAATGCTTTTGTTTCATTGACCAAGAGTTTAATTGATTTTACTCAATGGAACAGTTATTTTTGTGATGTTTTGGCTGTAGAAATCATGTTTGCAGGCTGTGGACACAATGTAAGCCATGCTGCCACAAATAAACAGAACATGGTTGCTATTTCTCATGGAGTTTATATTAGATATTTTAGTCAGTATTTAGTCAGTGTCTATATTCACAACTTTAAAAGGAGCACAAAAGTTCTCACTATGAAGCTCTTTCACATGCTGAATTTCAATAGAGAAATGCAACTTCTTTTTAATGATTCATTTGAACAATCCAACATGGTGTTGTTACCCTTTGTACAAGGGGCAATATAAAATTTTGTGCCTTTTCTCCCACCTTCCATGTGTTTTAATAACAAGTATGACTTTACTTTCTTCCAATGCTACTTCAAATAATCAGTTTGAGCTGTAGAAAATACTGGAGAGTTTCACCTCAAAAGAAAATTTTTGGCAAGTTTTGAGTAAAAACAGAGAATTATAATAGAAACCACTATGCATACCTCTACTGCTGAGAGCAGACCTCATGTTTTTACAGTCACCCAGTGCTAATGCAGCAGGAGGGCCCTGCCCTAGATTCTTTGTGGCTCCAGACTACTTTATTTCCTTTCTTCTCACCATAGGAGAATGTTTCCTTTTTCCCTGTGTCTCAGGGCCTATGAGACAACATTAGCCCTTCTGGCTCTATCTCTTGTTATTTATCTTTTCTTTTTCTTCTGTTTCAATTCCCTTATTTTTTTAAATTTTTGCTTCTGTGTGACAAGATTGGATTCACTTTTAAATTAAAAGCTGAAGGAATAATAGGTCAGAGCCTCTTTTGAATACCTGTTATGTGCCTGACAGTATAGGTGCTTTGCATTCTCTATTAATAATTCTAATGAAACAATCCTGTGTGCAAAGTGTTGAGACCCACATTTTGCAGTGTGGAAACTGAAGCTTGGAAACTAAAGAAAGGCTAAAGGTCAAATAGTCAGTAAGCAGCAAAGTTGATGGAAGACCTCAGGACTGTTGCCTTCCAAAGGCTACACTCTTTATTAACCTATGAGTCCTGGTAACCACCTGGTCTGGTGGCATGGGTTGATTTCCCAGGCAAGAGATCCTAAACTTCTGGTGATGACTATGGGACTTTTGTTTTTATGTAGGGATTAAGTTTCTTCTTTAATTTTGCTACCTTTCTTTGGCTAGTGTATCTGGAAACTATAGCTCTGTGAACCCACTAGACTGTGCACTATTGTGGGACTTCAAAAGCTCTGCTCTTTGCATCTTGCCATACTTCCTATTCAGCATGATTGATCAGTTATCATCCATTCAGCAACTGCTGGACACCAGAGTAAAGTTTGAATTTCAGTGGCCAAGGTTTTCTTGAAATGCTTTCAATCTTATAATTGGAACTTTCTGATTTACCTTAAGCATACCTCAACTTTTTTTTTTAAAGACTTTATTTATTTAGTTGGGACAGAGAGAGAGAGAGACAGAGAGAGAGAGAATGAGAAAGTACCAGTGAGGGGGCAAAGGGAGAGGGAGAAGCAGTCTCTTTACCAAGCAGGGATCCCAACATGGGGCTTGATCCCAGCACCTCAGGATAATGACCTGAGCTGAAGGCAGAGGCTTAACCAACTGAGGCACCCAGGCACCCCCCAAAAACGGACTCTTAACTATAGAAGACAAACTGATGGTTACATGAATGGAGGTAGGCAGGGAGATGAGTGAAATAGGTGAAAGGGATTAAAAGTACACTTATGATGAGCACTGAGTAGCATATAGAATTGTTGCATCACTATTTTGTACACCTGAAACTAACATAATATTGTATGTTAACTGAAATTAAAAAAGAAGAAGAACTTGAGTCCTGAGAGTAGGAGGACCTTGAACTCATCTTCTGTGGACACACCAAATCAATAGCTACATATAGAAGAATTTCCTTTTGGTCAAAACAACAAAATCTTGCTGGTTGATGACTCATATAAATTGAGCAAATGAGAACAAAACCTATATCAAAGTGAACAGGAAAGGCTGAGACACAATCTTGCCATAAACTACCCCAGCACAGGGGTCCACAATGGGGAGGGATTACAAAACTCTGAGCTTCTCCCTAAGGAATAAATGGATTGAATCCCACATCAAATACCTTAACTCTAAAGATCTACATCTGAGAAATGAGCCCCCCAAAACATCTAGCTTTGCAAGCCAATGGAGTTTAGGCCCAAGATACCCACAGATTATAGTAAACTGAGAAACAGTTCTTAAAGGGCTCCCATGCACAGAATCACCTGAATCAAGGTCCAACACAGGGGTAGTTGATTAAAAAGGAACCAGATGTTTTGTAAAAAAGACTTATTTGCCTATCTAGCAGCCCGAGGCTTGGGCATCTAATTTAATACAAATCTAGGTGCTTGCTGAAATACTCTCCACAGATAGTGGCCAACTGGTATCTTTGCATTCTCCCCCTGCCTCATTTCAGGTCACTGGTACGTACTAGAAAGCAGTTTGTACACTTGTCTGATACCTCGATTTTGGCACCTAACATCCAGGGAACACCTCTATATCACCTGGCTCTGGTGACCAATGGGGCTTATACTCACAGGTTCCACAGCACTGTAACTAATGGGAAAAGAATTCTTAACTATATACCACCTATAGGGCAAAGCAGAGAGACAACAGATTGAGGGGCCCAGTCTTTCTGTAAAAGAGGTCTATTAGCTTATCTTCATAGCTTTATAATTAAACATACATGTAGGAGTGACTATAGTCCTCTCCAGAGACTGGGGAGGATACAGGCAATGTATTTGTACTCTCCCTTTGCCGCATGCCAGGTCATTGATGTCTTTGAGAAAGGAGGTTGTGTATAAATCTGGCACCCCAGCTTTTGTATCTATTGCTCAGAGGACACATCTCTTGAAATCTTCAGTCTGGTGGCGATCAGAGCTTATGTTTATGGGTTTAACAGGACAGTAGCAAAATAAGAAAAAGTTCTTCGCTGGCTATCATCAGAAAGTTCCTAACAGAGGGAATAGACAGAAATGCCAATATACCAGTCTTCTTCAGAAAAAGGTATATTTTTATATTTTAAATGCTGCTGCCAGAGGGTCTGGCTTCCAATCAGCCTGAATCTAGGTGATGATTGTGATCTTCCCCTTTGGACATTGATAGCTCTTGGTAAACCCTCAAATACTGGGAACCACTAAAAGTAAATGATACTGCTTTAACAGTCAAAAAGGTTTGAGAGACAACCAAGAGCTAGGGAAGAGTTGAACAATAAATTTCATCTCCTACATGAGACCGTTTCTTCCAGACTATGAAAGTTAGCTGTTTTATCTAATGCATAGACCAACACAGAAGAATTAAGGATAATGAAGAACAGAGGAATATGTTCCAAATGGGAAGAAGCAAGATAAAATCCCTCAATAAAATAGATGTAAGCAATTTTTCTGATAAAAAGTTCAACATAATGGTCATACAGATTCTCACTGACCTCAGGAGAAGACTGGACAAAGTAAGAATTTCAACAAAGAGAAAAAAATATAAGAAAGTACCAAAAAGAAATCACAAAGCTGAATAACACAATGACTGAAAGATATAAAGCAGACTAAATGACTCAGGAGCAAGGATCAGTGAACTGAAAAACAGGGATGTGGCACTCACTCTATCAGAGCAACAAAAATTTAAAGAAATGAAAAAGAGTAAAGATTTACTTAAGGGATATATGGAGCTGTCTCTGTGAACCAAACTTGTATTAAGGGTCCCAATGGAGAAGAGAGAGAAAGAGTCAGAAAACTTATTTGAAGAAAAAATGGTGAAACTTCCCTAACCTGGGGAAGGAAACATTTCCAGATCCGAGAAGCCCAGAGAGATCCATACCAAGACACATTATGATTCAAGCGTCAGAAGTTAAGCACAAAAAGAGAAGCTTAAAGGCATCAAGAGAAAAACGACTTATTACATACAAGGAAACCTTCATAAAACTACTAGAAGATTTTTCAGTAGAAACATTATAGGCCAGAGGGAATGGCACAATATATACAAAGTCTGAAAGAAAAAAACTGTCTACCAACAATACTCTAATCAGCAAAGTTTTCCTGCACAATTGAAGGAAAGATAGTTTTTCAGACAAATGAACAGAAGCTAAAGAAGTTCATCACCAATGGATTGGCCTTGTGAGAAATGCTAAAGGAAATTTTTAAAGTTGAAACAAAAGGGCACTAATTAGTAACAAAAGAATATGAAAGCATAAATGCAGTGGATAAAGATACATATACAGCAAAATTCAGAATCATCTAATACTGTAAAAAGGTGAGTTAATTTATAAAGCTAGCATGAAGGTTAGACAAAAGTAGGAAAAATATGTATAACCACAGTAATTTGTTAATGTACACACAAGCTAAAATGATGCACATTGTGACATCAAAAACATGGGGAGGGGGACTAAATGTGTAGAACTTCAGAATGTATTCAAACTAAAGTTATCTTAAAGTAGATTATTATAGATGTAAGTTATTTTTTTTTATTTAAAATTTTTTTTTAATTTTTTATTTATTTATGATAGTCACAGAGAGAGAGAGAGAGGCAGAGACACAGGCGGAGGGAGAAGCAGGCTCCATGCACCGGGAGCCTGATATGGGACTCGATCCCGGGTCTCCAGGATCGCGCCCTGGGCCAAAGGCAGGCGCCAAACTGCTGCGCCACCCAGGGATCCCCTAGATGTAAGTTATTTTATGTAAATCTCAGTTATTTTATATAACCATAATGCAAAAACCTAAAGTAGATACACAAAAAATAGAGGAAGGAATCTAAGCTTACCACTACAGAAAATTATCAAATCTCAAATGAACACAGCTAAAACAAGATATTATAAAACAGCTAAGAAATCAATTTTTGAAATAGCATTAAATACATACCTAACAGTATTTACTTTAAATATAAATGGATTAAATTCTCAATAAAATAGTGGCTAAAGGGTTAAAAAAAGACCCATTTATATGCTGCCTACAAGAGACTAGTATATATACTAGTATATACATATATATATAATAAAATGAAAGGATGGAAAAGGATATTGTATGCAAATTGAAACCAAAAGAAAGCAGGAGTCACTATATTTATGTCAAACAAAATAGATAAGACAAAGGCTACAATAAACAAAGTCATTGTATAATGATATGGAGGTCAATCTAATAAGACCAAACATACCTGAAGAACAGATGCAAAAATCCTCAACAAAATAGCAAACTGAATTCAGCAATACATTAAAAGGGTCATAAACCGTGATCGAATAGAATTTATCCAGGAATGCAAAAATGGCTTACATCTGAAAAACAATCAGTTTGATATATCACAGAAACAAAATGAATGCTAACATTCATATGATTATCTGAATAGATGCAGGAAAAACATTTGATGAAATTCAACATCCATTTTTGATCAAAACTCTTGAAGTGGATATAGGGGAATCTTCCTCAATGTGATAAAGGCAACATATAAAAGCTCATAGATCATCATCATCATGCAATGGTGGAAACCTGAATGTTCTTTCTGTAAGATCAGAAACAGGACAAAAATGCCCACTTTCATCTCTTTTATTCAACATAGTATTGGAAACCCTGGCTAGAGCAATTAGGCAAGAAAAAGAAATAAAAGGCATCCAAACTGGTAAGGGAGAAGTAAAACTTTCACTATTTGTAGATGACATGCTACATATAAAAAAACAAATACCCACCATTTGCTTCAACGTGGATGGAACTGGAGGGTATTATGCTGAGTGAAATAAGTCAATCAGAGAAGGACAAACAGTGTATGTTCTCATTCATTTGGGGAATATAAATAATAGTGAAAGGGAATATAAAGGAAGGGAAAAGAAATGTTGGGAAATATCAGGAAGGGAGACAGAACATAAAGACTCCTAACTCGGGGAAACGAACTAGGGGTGGTGGAAGGGGAGGAGGGTGGGTGTTGGAGGGGAATGGGTGACGGGCACTGAGGTGGACACTTGACGGGATGAGCACTGGGTGTTTTTCTGTATGTTGGTAAATTGAACACCAATAAAAATTAATTAAAAAAAAAAAAGAAGCATTCAGGGAGCATTCATATTGCTTCAGTGGTGCCACCACTTCTAAGCACTCAAGAGCCACATAAAAAAAAAAAAAAAAAAAAAAAAAAAACCTGAAAAAACTGCTAGAACTGATCCACAAATTCATTAAAGTTACAGGATACAAAATCAATGTACAGAAATCTGTTGCATTTCCATATCCCAATAATGAAGCAGCAGAAAGAAAAATTTATAAAAATAATCCCATTTACAATTGTACCAAATATAATAAGATACCTAGGAATAAACCTAATCAAAGAGGGAAAGGCAGCAACCCAGGGCAGGGGCTGGGGGGTGAGGCAGCTCCTGTCAGCTGAACAAGTTTCCCTGGAGAAGGAGAAAAGCTACAAGTGTTAAACAGCCAGTCACAGGAGCTGGAGGATAAATGCACTGGCTTCTAGAGATGGGCGTTGGGGACCACACATATATTACACTAGTGAAGAAGAAACTCCAATTGGCATAATATACAGTTGTAATAGTTGCTTCCCTCTGGCCTAGTCTAAGGAGAACGAAGCTGTCAGCAATAGCTGCAGAAGGTTGTGAGGCTGGATAATTATCTTTGTACTACGGGGATAATCAAAACTATGGATGACCAGAGGACCAGAGCTAGGTCTTGAACAATGGATAGTCAATCCATATAGTGGCCAATAAGCTGTGATAAGACCAGATTTAAAGGATAAGCTAGGTGATCAGCCTTTCTTAGTTTGAATATTTGAAGTAAGTTGTATTGGGAGAAGTTGAAAAATTAGAGAGGCTATAATGATCAAATGTAAAGGTTGAAGTTATGAAGGAATTAGGAACTATAAGTAAGCAGTGACCATGAAGTAGAAATAGGCATATGGACATTATAGGGTAAAGAAATCATTTGCTGGAGAAAATGTAGGATGGGATATAAAGTAGAAACATAAAGGGTGGATAATCACATTGGTAGAGCTCCAGAACAAAAAACTGCAGAATCCTGGTCCTGAGGTTATTTTTCTTTCATCAGATAGGAAAGATTTCCAAAAGCATGATCAGGAAACACAGACAAATTGCCCTCTGGAGAGGGTAAATGCTGTTTATTTGCATGATCTTTTTTGTCCAACACTAAAAAGCACCTGATATGTTTGAAAGTGGAACTGCTCTGCACACCAGAGACTAGAGAATTCTAGAGGCTAGGGTGCTGCCAGGAGAATGGTAAAGAAGACATCTTTGAAGCAGATAGATACCTAAGCAGAATTTTGAAGTTATTAATGGTAGAGTATGCAATGTAAACCAGCTTACACAGTGGGGTGTTTTGTTTTGTTTTTGGATTAAATGTGACTCAACTAGGAGGATGAGGGAAGAGTAGACATCTAGACTACTGAATATTATTTGGTAAATGCCCTGAGAAAGGGATAGAGGTATGTAAAAATTCCAAGTGAACTCCTAGAAAGAGCACTTGTCAGCCAGTGAAGAATTTCTGGAGGAGAAGCCAGAGAGAGGCTCAAATGATGAGCAGGGGCTGATCTGGTGAAGAGGAGGAGACCTGAGGTCTTTGTTTTGAGAATGACCAATGAGAAGTGTTGGATTTGATTATGTCTATGAAGCATGCTAGTTTTGAGTCATTTGGGCATTCTGAGCTCTCAGCAGGTGGGAGAGAAGTTTGGATTGCCTGGGACAGATTTTAGGTAAGGGAAGCAATTTCTAAAATGCTGTGAGGTTTCTGAAACAGTGATAAGGTAGGTAGGCTAGAACCTGATTAGGTGATCACAACTCATCCCCTTTCCCACATGCTAATATTCTCTAAGGGGTAGTAAACATACAAATTTTAAAGTCAAACAGGATGGCAAACTCTCCAGGAGTTGCTGAATCCTCTCTTTAGTATTTAAACTATGAACTATTTGACCACAAAAACAAAGTGTGTGTGTGTAAATATATTCACAGATCCACTTTTATGAGGTCAAGAAAATCTTAGACATACTTTGTTATTTCTGCATTTGCTCTTTGCATTTAAAATTTGGTCAACTGATTTCCTGAACATGTCATTAAAACATATATTAATAATAAATAAGCTACAAAATGTATAATAAAATGAAATAATATAACAAAAAAAAAGTGAAGTGAGTAGATTGAGAACATGTTCATAGCATAATGAGCCCTCATTACGTGTGGTGGTGTGTGTCAATTTCTGTGGTAGAGAACATTTAACATGAATTCAGCAGAAATATCTCAATAATCATGACTTATATACCTATAAATTTCTTGGGCTCCTCTTGCTTCATCTTAGAATTCTAAAGCTATCACCTATCTTTCCTCGACCCTACTTTCTGGAGAATATCCAAGAGATAATTTCACAGCTTTTGATGCTAACAATGCTAATATTAGCTACTGAGAGTCTTTAATTTTAAATGGAATATTTCCTACAGTTCCTACTGTGTGTTGTCAAAA
Source organism: Vulpes lagopus (assembly GCF_018345385.1). NCBI lineage: Eukaryota > Metazoa > Chordata > Mammalia > Carnivora > Canidae > Vulpes > Vulpes lagopus. Next base: position 30,517,562 of record NC_054832.1, on the reverse strand, counting down.
ATAAAATGGAGGTGGGTGGAGGGAATGGGTTAAATAGATGATGGGGATTAAGGAGTGCACTTGCTGTGATGAGCAACTGGTGTTGTATGGAAGTGTGGACACTATCTTGTATACTTGAAATTAACATTATACTGTATGTTAACTGGAATTTAAATAAAAATCTTAAAAATTTCATTTAAAAGAAGAGAAATACAACCACTGCAAGAAAAAGTATTAATCAGATCAGTTTAAGGTCAGAATTTAAATGGAATTCTCTAAAAATCAAAACAGTGTTCCCTTAATGTGATAATATGTACTTATAAACAGTGCTTTGTGGTTGATGCCATCAATCACTTGGCAAAATCTTGCCAATAACATGATTGCCATAAAAATTGGAAAGTTGATTAGTGAGTTACTTAAAACTGTAATCCTAGCCTTTAGAGGATTTATTTAAATCTAATTTTAAAAGTTTCTTAATATTTATTTTAACGGAAGTTAACTTAGAAATTTAAGATGAAAAATAGTTTGAATTGAGTACTGCTGAAACTAATATGTGGATATGTGGCTTTTGTCCAAAGTGGTCATGTTTCCCTCAAGGCCAATTTGTCATTGATGAAACATCTGTCCAAAACCATTTATGTGTGTTTTGAAAACCTAGGATCAAACTCTGGAGAGGCAACTATTGCTTTCTAAGTAAAGATGGATGGCAACAGGTGAATAAATTTTTTTGGTTTAACTTTAATGATATCTATTTTTCTGAAATTGGAAGAATACCAGGATGGTGTTTTGTACTTGCACCTTATCTCACAATTAAGTTCTTATTGGAAGCTAGGAAGAGGAAGCAGTCAAAGAGTATTTAGAAGTCTTATGAAACATTTTATTTTGTGCTGATGGCACTTTCTTATGGAACTGTTTGAATATACTGCCAATCATGGAACTCATTGTCTATGAAAGCAAATTACTGAAATATTTTCTACTTTGAAACACCTTTTAAAAAATTTTTTTTTGAGGCACAAAATCCATGATGTCATTTTGTTATTTGAGGTTCTACATAATTAATTTTTCTGTTTCTCAGATTTTTAAAAAGATTTTATTTATTTATTCATGAGAGACACACACAGAGAGAGAAAGGTAGACACACACAGGCAGAGGGAGAAGCAGGCTCCATGCAGCAAGGAGCCCGATGTAGGACTCCATCCCGGGTCTCCAGGATCAGGCCCTGGGCTGAAGGCGGTGCTAAACTGCCGAGCCACGCAGGCTGCCCTCTCAGATCTTTTCCTTTCCTATTCTAGCCACAGACATAAAGGAGGTTTACTGTGCTAGTATGTAGAAGAATTGAAATTTATAGTCTTTGCTAATATAGTGTAGACAATAACTTTAAATTTAAATCTCTAGAAAGATATGTACTATAGGTTATGCTTTTCACTTAACCATTTGCTCATTTATTCACTAAGCATTAATTGAACACCTGCTCTCAGGCACATTTTGCTATTACACTAGTAATTTTATTTTATTTAAAGATTTTATTTATTTATTCATGAGAGATATAGAGAGGCAGGCAGAGACATAGGCAGAGAGAGAAGCAGGCTCCCTCTGGGGAGAGTGATGTGGCACTTGATCCTGGGATCACCACCAGAGCCAAAGACAGATGGCTCAACCACTGAGCCACCCAGGTGCCCTACACTAGCAATTTTAAACTAGTTGTTTAATGATCTCTGTCAGGAGTAGCAGAGCTAAAGGCATTTGTTACCCGGATTGGGAATTTGTGAGAACTTCAATCTAAGTGGTGGGATTAATGAGTAACATTTAGTATGTTTTATATATATACCTGTCAAATAATTGAATATGAGGATTCAAGAATGATTTAAAAAAAGAAGGGGAGTGGGAAAGAGACACCTAAGGTTTGTTTAGCATGTAATATGTGTTCGATGTATTGTGAATCACTTCACTTACATTATTTTTTGTTTATTTTATTAAACTCCTACTGTAAATCTTTGAGGAAACATTAAGATAAATAGAATCAGGGAGATTTAACCACCTGCTCAGAATCAGTGGGTTGGTAAGTTAGAACAGAGAGTTGAGCTCATTTCTGCATGATGTGATTAGATTGCAATAGCTGCCCACCACACAGAAACCCTTGCCACTGTAACCAGGTTACATGAGGGAAAAATCTCTTACCACTGTATTACATTAAAAAGAAATTCAATAAGCTTCAAAACAAATTCTACTAAGAGTATTTCTTTTAATGAAGCTGCCACTACTATGTGTTCTCTTTAAAAAAGGGATATGGGTGACAGCAATGATTATTATTGTTTTAAAATATCTAGACAATAGAAAAGGATACAAAACATATATTTTAATAATATAGTTAGGAAGATAAAATATTTTTTGTAGCTTATGTATTTGGGTACCTAAGAAGAGTCAAAAGACTCAACTAAAAATTATTCAAATTTCGGTGAATTAATGGAAGTAGCCAGATGATGTCACACATAACAATAAATATTATGTGAATTTAGTATTCTAAATACTAGGGATACAATGAGGGAACAAGAGATACAGAAATATTGCGTTCACTGAGCTTACATTCTTAAGGAAAGATATAAACAATATTTATTCTAGCATTAGTGTACATGTAGTGCTTATATGCCAGATACTGATTTTTCTAAGTGTATTTTTCTCTTTCTCACAGTCTTCTCTCTCTCATACACACACAAACAGGTTTAAATTCCATGACTTAAAAGTACTATGAGGTAGGTTCTATTCTTTTTTTCTCATTTTTAAGACATGGAAAATTCATCATAGAAAGGTAAGGAAGTTCCCCAGAGTCCTAACAGTTAAGTAGTTTCAGTGAGACAAGTTTCAAATCTAGGCAATTCATGCTCCTATTTCTAGTTGAATTAGTGATATTATATCAAGTAAAAAGAAAACTACAAAGAAAGTAAACTACAATAGGGATAGAGAGTGGCAAGGGTGCTGTTTTATTTAGGGTGTTGAACAAAAGCTTTGGGATGGGATGGCATTTAAAAGAGACCTGATTGAAGTAATAATGATAATTTAGCCAGGATGTTATCGTAGCAGGAGAAAAAAAAAAGAACTCCAAAAAGTAAAAGCAATAGATGCAGAGATTCTGTGGTTGGAGCATGCTTGATATGTTCTAAGTTTAGCAAGAAATTCGGTCTAACTAGAGCAAAATAAGGGAGAGAATGAAAATGAAGTTATATAGTTACCTATGTGCTGTACAATGGGATTTTTAGACCATGTATGGACTTTGGATTATCCTGTTAGAGATGGGAAACCATTAGGATATTTTAAGAATAGATATGATAATATCTAAGAACTTTGTAAAGATTAGACTGTGAATTTACAAGATTGGAGGCAGAAATTATTTAAGAAGCTTTTACACTTGTCAGGATAATAGTTCTTGGACCAGGTGGTAGGAAATGTGTAGATTTTTTAGTGTATTTTGAAAGAAGAACCAATGAGATTTATGTTGGATTGGCCCTTTCAGTGTGTGACAATGAAGAGGCAGGGTGATTCCACAGTTTTTATCTTGTGTAATTGGATGAATAGTTGCTGTTTAATAAGAAGGGAAATATTAGGGGAAATTATATTGGGGGTAAGAAGAATAAGTTTGTTTTGAACATTTAAAATTTTAGATCCTGATTAAACATTTAAGTGGAGATGTTGAGTAGATAATTGCATATATGAGTCTGAAGACTGAAGCTAGAGCTACACGTTTAGGAATCATCAAGTTATAAATGATTTTAAAATTGAAGGCCTGGGTGAACTCACTTAAGGATGTATATACTGAGAAGAGGCTGAGGATTGGGTTATAAGGCATTCTTACATTAAGAAGTTCATCAATAAGGATAGTCCAGCAAAGGATCTTGGGAAAAAATTGGCTAATGACAGACTTAAAGTGACTTTTGTCCCAAAAGTCAAGAAGAAAGTTTTTGGTAGAGGGAGTGATCAATATTGTTAAATGCTACCAGTAGATAGGAGGGAGACTGATGATTGAATATATTGATGAGGTCACTGGTGAACGGTTTTGGTCCAGAGGCGGCAATGAAAGGCCATTTGAGATGGGTCCAGGAGGGAATAGGAAGAGAAAAGATGGAGAGAGTACGTACAATGAATTTTGCTCTAAGGCAAAACGTAAGGGAGAGGTTTTATCAATATTAGAGATATTACATGTTTGCATGTTTAAAGGACTAATCAGTAGACAGGAAAAATTGGTAATGTAAGAGAAAGAGTGCCATTTGCTGGAATGAGGTTCCTCAGTGGACGTAGAGGGTTGATTGATATGAAGGTGGGATGATGCAAATTTTGTTGTGATGATTTCCATTTCTACATGAAATAAGAAGCAGAATCATTTACTGAGGATGATGAAGGGAGATGCTGTGGATTGTGATTCCCTCAACCCCAGGAAGACAGCACTTATCAAGGATCAAACTGGCGAGCACCTTACCGTGGACTTGCCAGCCTCTAGAACTATAGAAAGTAACTTTCTGCTTAAGCCATCAGCTGTTATTGTAATGGTAGCCTGAGTATGCTAATTTGGGAGAAGAGGTGCTAGAAATTTGAGAAGTTGTAAGTAATACAGGGGAATAGTAGAGCAAATTGATGGGAAAAGTGTAATAGTTTGGAAGGCAGCAATAAGAACCAAGTTTGGATTTTTACTCAAATTCTAAATTGGTTTGTTTAGCATGTTATTGAGTTTTATTCTAGCTATAATCAACTACTTCACTGCAGAGAGAGCACTGAAGAGTAGGTTTGATTTACTGTGATGTATGATGGAGAGAAAAGAGATAAAAGCATTATGGTGTTCCTCAACCATATGGTAAACATATTGTATAGAGATCACATCAACAGTGGCAATTATAATTGGAAGTGTCAAACATTTAATGCATTAAATAAGTTCTATTGAGAGATGTGGTGGGTTTGTAATGTGTCACTTTGGCTAGACTGAACTACATTTCTCAGAATTCCCTTCTCTGTATATTTCCAGTTATAATGGGTCACTAGAGACATTTTTACAGGCTATTTGGGAGATGGAAGTTAAACAAAAACATTGGTGATTCTCAACACAGAAACAGTGATGCTATCTCAAACTTTGGTGTGTGACACTAACTGGGTCTGCAGTTTCACCATCTTTCCCTGGATCCTTCTTTAACACTGCTACTCTTGGCAGGTATATTTTTAGCTCTATGATGGAGGTCACCCTTTCTATGGAGGATCACATCATCAGGATCACAAGGAGGTAAGAATTGTCATGGGTTTGTTCTTTCCTCATGGGTTCCAGTTCCTTATGAGTTCCAGCTTGCCTCACTCTTTTCTATGCTGTATCTATTTTCTCTTCCCAACTTTCCGCTCTGCAAACTCCAAGTTCTAGCATAAGACAAAAGATAGTAGCCTAATAGACCCTGCCTAGCCAGCTCTCATAATTGAGTAAGTCTCAATCCTGGTAACAAATGCTTTATCTTATATACAGTGTTCTGCTTCTTTGAAAAAATTCTGATAAAATAGATTATAAAAGAAGTATTAAACAAATGGAGGAATATATTTATAAACTGGGAAGGATAACTATTATATAGGTATTGATTCTCCAATTCATTTGTGAATTTAACAGTCCTGATAAATATCCATCTGGATATATAGGTCTTTGAACTTCAAATGTTAGTAATAATCCTTTAACAATAAATATGTGACAGAACACAAAGAGCAGCCAGGTCCTGTGCCATGCTTGGAAACATTACATAGTTAAGTTGTGTAAAACGTCTAAAACAAGAAATCGTGAAGTATGAACCAAGATTTTCATTTCAGGTGGCAGGAATTAAGTAGAATAAAATTATGGCTTGTACATATATGGTGCTTTATGTGTGAGACACTCATTTTCTAAGTGCTACACACACATACCCACCAGCTCATTTAATAATTACAACAACTCTCTGGGGTATGATACTCTTTCTATTTTCCAGGCAAGAAGATTGAAGCACAGAGAGATTAAGCACCTTGCACAGGGTCACACCAGAAAGTAACAGTAAACTCACGCCAGAGATTAACAGAGATCAGAACTCCCATCCCACCCCAGCCTCTTGTTTTTTTCTCATTGAGATGTGAACTCTGCTCTTTGAGAACTTCACCCTGGAAGAGAAAGGCAGGCAAAGTAGATCAATACCTACAAGGTTTCTTGAGAGGAAGGTGGGAGTAATTTATCTTTTAACTAACTGAATGCATCTGGACCCTTAAGGATGGAGAAAATCAGTTCCATGAACTAGGTAAGAACAATTGACTGTCATTATTCTTGTGGGTTGCTAGGTTGTTGAAATAAAGCTGACATAGTAGCCTCAGGGATAGACTATTGAGTGAAGCATGTTATGGAACAAGAATCAAGTTGTTTAATATCCTGACTTTATGAGTAGGGCATTTTAGTGTACACTAACATAAGAACACTCATTCAGCTCATTGTCAAGCCAAAGTGGATCACCTCAATTGACAGATCAGCAATTAGAGAGGGGTCATATTTCTCCAGGCACATAAACATATGGTCTCATGGTCAAAAGATAAGGTAGCAACATTGGCTAGAACATGCTCTGCTTCTGGGGAACAGGAAATGATTGCTGTGTTTGGGTGGGATAAAAGGATTTGGAGGATTACTAATTTTCATAAAAAGCCTCATAAGGTTTTTATCTTTATGTTCATAAAGGTCCCTGATATTTAAAAAAATGCACTAAAAACCACAATGAGATCCAATTCTTCACCTATCAAATTAGCAAAAATGCTTGAGTCTGGGATGAAAACAAAGTGTAGTGTAGGATGGAATGTTCCAATTATTGCTGGTAGCAGAATTAATTGGATGACCTTTCTGGACAGTAGTTTATCAAATATGTATGAAGAATCTTAAGAAACCTGATGTCCTCTAAACAGTAATTCCATCCCTGAGAATCTACCATAATAAAGTAATCCCAAATACTAAAGAGAACTTTATACTCAAAGAAGTTCATAGAATTATTAAAAGTGTGAAAAACTAGAAAGGGAATTTCCAATCATAAGAAAAGAAATAAGCCATAGGATATTCACTTATAAAAATATTATATAAGACTAAATATTTATAAAGATTATGTAAAAACATGGAAAATGCTAATGGAACAATATTTGAGAAGAGTAGGATATAAAACTGTATGAATCACTGAACTCTGCTTCTGAAACTAATAATACACTATATGTTAATTGATTTAATTTAAATTCAAAAAAGATTAAAAATCCCTATATAATTATATATAAAACCTTTATATAATATATAATATATATATTCTTAAGTGTACATATATTTATAAAACCCCTATATAATGATATATATATTATACATATATTCTTAAGTGTACATATTTTGTCAAAGGCTTAGAAGACAAGACTAAAACTGTGAGAATATATATATTTATGTATTCTTAAGTGTATACACACATATATATGCACAAAACTATATAATTTTACATAAATATAAAATATATGTGTATATATTTAATATATGTGTATATATTTAATATACATGTATAAGATATAAACACTTAAATATATATCTATTTAATATATATACATATATTTTAGCCTTAGAAGACAAGACCAAAACTGTGAGAAAAGAATAGTTTAAAGGTAGCTGGTAGGAAAATTGATGATTTCTGCCCCTCTGTTTCTACTTGTCTGAATTTAAGTCTGTTCATGAATGTGTTTTGAATGAAAAAAAAAAAGTCAAATGCATTAACAATAGCATAGATAACAGTGTCACTTTAATCATTAGAAAGAAAGGAGTACTGTAATAAACAAGCTTGAGCCCCTCAAGCCCATTCTCATTAAGGTCAAAGAGAAATTCCAACACTTGAAAAATGTGATTTAATGTTCTGTTGGAGCTGTTGTAGGAATAGCTTTCAAAGGGAAACTCAGAATCTAAAAAAAGAAATGTTCTGGATATGCGACAGAGATTGATTTATTTGGAATCAGTTGGCTCAGACACTGTTTTGATTAACCTGCATGGGCAAAGCGGAATTTAACTGGAATATTTGGTTATATTGCAACCATCTTGCTTATTCTACTGAAAAAAACATAAACAAAACCCCTAATATTCTATGTAGAAAAGGTAGGTCTGGGGAGTGAGGAGAAATTTTTGTGAAATGTGTTTTAGATTAGAGACCCTTCTCTAGCTTTGAGGTGGAATTAGTCACTGGCAAGATGTGCCTTTTTAAAACTTTCTGGTGCAGAAGCAAAGGTGTGTGTGTGTGTGTGTGTGTGTGTGTGTGTGTATGTGTGTGTGTATGCCAGGTTTTCTCAGCTTCTCTCACTTTGCTTATGTTGTCACTTGAACTAGGATTTGAGGTAGGAGATGGCAGTTAGGGTTTCTAGTTTGTGACCCACTACATAGGATTATTTTTTCTTTTTAAGCTTCTGAAGGAGGGCAGCCGGGGTGGCTCAGTGGTTTAGTGCCGCCTTCAGCCCAGGGCATGATCTTCTGCCTCTCTCTCTTCTCTCTCTGTCTCTGTCTCTGTCTCTCTGTCTCTGTCTCTCATGAAATAAATAAATAAAATCTTAAAAAAAAGAACTTCTGAAGGACTGGTATTGGTGTATAGTTTTTCAGAAATGTTTAAAAACACAATAAATAGCATTTGCGGACTATTGCCCTAAAACTAGGGTTTAAGTATATTTTAGATAAAAAAAAGTATTCTGCCATTGGCAACAACATGGATGGACCTTAAGGGATTGTACTAAGTAAAAAAAGTCAGAGAAAATAAATGTTATATGATATCACTTATGTGTGGAATTTGTTTTTTTAAAAAACCCTCAGATACAGAGAACAGATTGATGTTGCTAGAGGTGTGTGGAGGGGCACAAAATGGGCATAAGTGGTCAGAGGTGCAAGCTTTCAGTTATAAAATAAATAAGTCCTGGTGACCTAACGTACAACATGAGAACTATAGCAATTGTATATTTGACAGTTGCTAAGAGAGTAGATCTTAAAAATTCTCAAAGGGGAAAAAATAATAGCTTTGTGTGGTGATGGATTCCTAAACTTATGTGATAATCATTTTGCAATATGTACATATATCAAATCATTATGTTATACACCTGATGTTAATATAATGTTATCTGCCAGTTACATCTCAATTTAAAAAAAAAGGTAAGAAATTAGAAAAAACAAAATAATACTTTTGGATATATAAATCTGAATTATGCTGATAGACTCACAAAGTTCTATATATATTTTACTTTTGTTAAAAAGTATTTCTTCTGAACTTCTTTTCCATTATTCTTTATTATAAAATATAACAGGATAACTCTGAACATTGGCAAATATTAGAAGATAGACACATGTAAGAGATCAGGGGTCCACATTTTTGCTCTTCCCTTTTTCTGCATTCCCAGTGAGAGTTATATTATGAGAATTTGTACATTCTGTCTGTAGTGACACTACTATTTTTATTTTCAAACTTGACTGCTGCCTTTAGCATTGTGCAATGTTTGGCTAGCATTACGTTTTGGCTGTGGCTGTGTCAGGAGTTTCTTGTGTTATACATTATTGCAATAGATTTTGTTATTGATTCCAGATATGTTTATATGTCTTTCTTGTTCTCAGTTTCTGGAGGTTAATCCATCTAGCATTGTTCCTTTTCTTGCAGAAAGGAATCTGGGAATCCTTAAGAGTTGGATAAAACTGGCACAAAAAATGGAAAAAAAAATCTGAATGAAGTCTTTGGGAAAAAAAAAACTACAAATTGACTCAAAGTAAAAACTTTTTTAGGTCTGAAAAACCTTAGACAAATTTAGAAGTATTTTTATCCATAGTGTCTTTACATTTTTGGTGGGTAAAACAAAACAACCCCCCCCCCAAACCTAAATAAAACAACACAAAAGCACTACTCAATGATACATTCTTGAATGCATAAAATGGTATATAGGCTTGGTATAGAATTGAAACTGGCTTTATATTTGGCCAGCAAAAGAACACCATGGCAAAAGTATATATAGTACAGTAGCTGGCAGCATTTTTCTTGGTTAATCAATATGATGGATAGGTAGATATAGATGGATTTATCTTTAAAGTTGTTCCAGCCAAACTGGATTTCATAGAAAGGGCTCTCTATTTTAATCTTTGTCCCAAAATAACCACTATGTATTGGATATAACCTAAACAGTTTTATTTCTAACTCTTATTGGTTCTTTAAGATTTTGTTGAACAAAGCTTTTCTGTCCAACTGTATAGTAATACAGTTACTTTAAGATAGCTTTAGTACAAAATTTAAAAATAATCCCGTGTAAGATATTAATTAGCATTTTGATTTTTAATCCAGAATAAGAGGCCCAGGCCTACAGATAGGTTGGGGCATTTGGGGAGGAGAAAGAGCAGCTTATCATTAACCTTCCTGGACTTGTCAAGCTGTGGTTTTGGACCATGCCAAGGTTAAAGAGGGAGGAGAGAAGGGCAGCCCGGGTGGCTCAGCGTTTTAGTGCCACGTTAGGCTCCCTGCATGGAGCCTGCTTCTCCCTCTGCCTGTGTTTCTGCCTCTCTCCCTGTGTCTGTGTGTCTCTCATGAATAAATAAATAAAATCTTAAAAAAAAAATAAAGAGGGAGGAGAGAAGAAAGGGTAATAAGGAAGGAAAGTTCTTTGCTGACTGGGGCTGGTTTCTTCATAAGCTAGCTTGTCACTCTGGTCCTGGTGGGTGTTTGTAGCTGATACTTTCTTCTGTGGGTGGGTACTTTGAAGACCCCTCAGTGGCAACTTTCATAGCAAGAAATAGTATCTCTCCTTCTGCCCTCAGCGCTGGTGTGGAGATGTTCTCCGATCTTGATACTGCATCCAAGTCCTTCTGTGCTCCAGACCAGCTCCTTCCCCCCAGCCCACATTTGGTCCATGGGAATCAAACACTTCTTGGCTTTTACTAATGGAAGTACAGTTCCTTTGCAAACATAGCAATGTGGATGGATTTTTTGTTTTCCAGAAATGGGCCATTCTAACTTTCTCAGTCCATGGTCTCTTTCAGTTATGGAGAGGAACATATCCCTCTAAGGGCTCTGGCTGCAGCCCTTACTCTCATTGAGGTGAGGAATGACAAACTCCTCTCTTTTCCCCTTGAGGAGAAGAGGTGGGGCTCAAGTGCAGCTTTTTCAGTAGAAACATTTTCCAAAAATATCTTTTTTCATTCTCTAAATGCTTTGCCTTTTTATATTCTTGATCGGACTGAATAGCCCAGGAAGTATAGAAGCACTTTTTGTACATTCTGTTTGTGAATTCTGCATCTTATCTGGCACCTAAACTCTGGCATGCATCATCTTCTGTATTTTGTTGCCTGGACCAAAACCCTAGTTAACACACTGTTACACTGATATGAACTCCACTGGCAGTCTTGTTAGTTAGATCGTAGCCTAAGATTGCCAGAAAAAAATGGAGAACACCCATTTAAACTTAAATTTCAGATAGACAATGAATAATTTTTTACTATATGTATGTCAAAGCACTAGTGGAGACATATGTAAGCTAAAAATAAAAAAAGACTTATCTGATATTCAAATTTAACTGTGCATCCTGATTTTATTTGCTAAGTCTGGCAACCTTCTCTTAAGTCAAAACCTTTTAAAGCAACTGAAATACATTTTGATTAACATTTTATTATCTGCAGGGCTGCATGTATGTATTTTTGTCTCTTATGTTCACTTTGGATAATTAGGTGTAACTTGTGCTGGAGGCATAAAATAACTGTTGAGCAAATCTGTTTTGATGACAATATGGTTCTGTTTCTGGGCATGTCAGATTTGCCATCTTTCCTGCTGCTAATTTGTCTTGTACCTACACATGTGTAATGAATCTTGAGGGTTAAGATCCTTTTCCCTTGGCCATGTTGAAGCCTAGTTTGGGGAAGGTTATAATATGATGAAAAGAATTGTAGTACAGAGAATAAGCTGTTTGTTCTACTATTAAACACTTCTTGCAGCTATTTTTCAACTCATAAATGCTTGTATATTTATAATGTGTCTTGTAAAGAGTTCAAAGTGTATTTCAAAAGCATCCTATTAAGGCTATCTGATTCCACTGTTGATATTATTAGATATCATGCTATGATCCTGCTTTTAATGATAAACAAATGGCTTGAGCAACGACGTACAAAAATCAAAGTAAGAAAGCAGTTTACTAAATCAAGATTTCTATTCAACTTTTTCAGTTCACATCTTGAAATTAATTTAATAGCACAATCTTTGTGAGAAGGAGTAATTTTGTAATTTTATGTGTTTTCAAGATTGTGGTTTGGTGGCAGATAGAAGACAGAGGTTTTCCACAGTAAGATCTTGGAGGCATGTTTAGCATGTAGAATGCCTGAGAGGAGAGTGGGTAGGTGTTTCATGGAGGAGGAGATCCTCCTTAGCTGCGAATTCTAAAAACTGTAGCAGAAGATACAATGGTGGAAGAAGAGAATTTATGTAAATTACCTGAGTGGAGTTCTAAATATATATTAAGTATTTTTTATTAAAGATTGTAAAATGAATTATTATTCTTTCCTTTTGCCTGAAGGTTTATAGCATTACCACTGTAATACTTCACTAGTTTATTTCTAAACTTAAAAACGACAGGTTCTCAAAAAAGATTATTTTTATTTGTGACAAATGCATAGGATGGAATGGGAGAGAACTACTTTAAAAGAAGCTAATGTAAAAAAAAAAAACCCTCCATAAACAATAAACATAATCTGGTTATCTTATACCACCAGAAATTCAGTGTGAGCTAATAGTGTGATGTCACTAAATAAAATATTAATGTAGTCTCAGTGTGCAATAGTGGAAGCATACTGGTATAACCATCTCTGTTATACTTCAGGGTATAACAGATGTGTAAGAATGAACAATGCTTATGTGAGGAAAAGAAAACTTAAATGGGACATTCCAGCTGTCTTCAAATATTCAGGGTGCTCCCTCATGTAGAAGATGGGTGGACTTAGTATAGTTGCAGAGCATAACCATGGCATCAATGAATAGAACTTACCAGGAGACACATTTCAGCCTGTAAACTAGCTAGAAAATAGAATGGTCTAAAAATGAAAACTGGCTTCTCCTTTTGGTAGCAAATGGCCTATTAAGAAAGAGCATACCTAAAGCTCAGATAATTACCTTTCCAAAACATAGAATAAATGGTTTAAGTTCTTTCCAACTCTATGATTTCATGATTCTAGATATTCTCACAGAACATGATATTAATTAAATATGTAAAGTACTTGCTGTCTTTAGTCACTGTCCTAAGGAGTATGCACTCATTCATTCATTCATTCACTCAGAAAATATTAACTAACCACAGGTACCAGGCATTATTAAAGGCCCAAATGTTTGCCTTCCTAGAGTGATGTTCTATTTTTTAAAATAATTTTTAAAAGATTTTATTTATTTATTCATGAGAGACAGACAGAGAGAGAGAGAGAGAGAGAGAGGCAGAGACACAGGCAGAGGGAGAAGCAGGCTCCATGCAGGGAGCCCGATGTGGGACTCAATTCCGGGACTTCAGGATCATGCCCTGGGCTGAAGGCAGGTGCTAAACTGCTGAACCACCCAGGGATCCCCCTTAGAGTGATATTCTAAACAGCACAATTAAATAAAATTATCTAATAAGTGAAAAAAGTGATACATGTTCAAATTAAAAATAGAACCAGGAAATAGTATGGGGAATCGTAAGGGAGGATTTGCAATTTTAGATGGGGAAGGCTTTGTTGAGAAGATTATTATATTTGAGTGAAGGCTTGAAGGAAGTGAGGAGGCAGATCATATGTATATTTAAGGGAAAAATAACCCATGCAGAGGGAACAGGAAGCACAATGGCTCTAAAGCAAGACCTGCCTTTTGTTCTGAGCAGTAAGGAGACCCATGTACCTGGAGGCAAGTGGCACAGGGGAGGTTAATAGGAGTTAAGGTCTGGGTAATAAGGCACCAGCTTTTGTAGGGCCTTTCAGGTCTTGAGAATTTGCTCTTTCCTCTGAACAAGATAGGCAGCCACTGAAGGGTTTTGGCAGGGAGCAACATGATGTGGTTTACTCTGTGATTTGCAGGGAACATATTGTAAGGAAGAAGGGAGACAAAGAAGGCTATTGCAATAATCCAGGAGACAGCTGGCCCCATGTTGGTCACAGCAGAGATGGAGAGAAGTGGTCAGAGCCTGCATTTATTTTGAAGACCACAGAGTTTGCTGGCAGTTTGGATGTGAGATGTGAGAGAAAATAGGGATTAGGATGACATCAAGGAGTTGGGCCTGAGCACATGGAAGGACCCTCGTTGATATGAAATGAGATGGTGAAGATTATGAAGCATTGGGTAGGGTGGGAGGGGTTTCAGAAGCTTTCCAAGAATTATCTCTTTAACCATCTTAAAATGCTTTGAGGTTATAATCTCCATTCTACCAAAGATGAAGCTGAAATAGGAGTTAAGGAACTGGGCAGCATTCAAAGGGAAGGCAAGTTCTGAACACAGGTGCCTGACCAGGACTTGTTCTCCCAACAACTGTGTTATGATGTCATATTATCGACGTGGTTACAACATGGCCCATGTTCCTCAGCAGAGAGCAAATGGCACAGGCTCAGTAACACATACCACCGCTGAGGCATGGGAATCTGTGAGGAGGAGACAGAAGGCACAGGAACAGGAAAAGACTAAAAGGCAACTTGTACACATAAATGATGACTCCTCTCTCTCGGTATTATTGGGGAAGGAAAACATTTTGAGTAAAGAGACTTTTCTCTGGTTAGCCAATTGTTGAATTTTTAAAAGGTCCCAATTTTCCTAATATAGAATTGATTCTGTGTCATGTAAGTAAATTGAGCATGATGGTACTCCTTTTTCCTAATTAGATAGCTTTATTTTTAATCATTCTGGCTATCAATTTTCAACATGATAAGGGACTTAAATTTTGTATCATATGCTCAACTGTATTCCGTTTTTATGAATATTAAAGATAATTTGAAAAGTGTAGCAAAGTATTAACATAATCAAGGTCACACTAAGAGGTAACCACGAATGGTATTTTAGTACATTTCCTTTTAGTACTTCCTTTAGTATTTTTAGTATTCATATTTATAGATGTTATATATGATGGATATTATTACTATATGTAACTTTGTATTATGCTTTTTTCAGCAGACATAATATAGCTGCTTCCCTACATTATTAAGTTCTTTGTAAACGTAATATCCATGCATAATTCTTTTAAGCATCCCCCTGTTGTTGAACTGACCTATAATTTTGTATGTTTTTTTAAAAGGACTTTTACTAATATTGTTAATAATTCCCCAATACAACTGCTTGTGTTTATAATGAAACCGTATTTTGGAGATTGTGCAGTCTGTGGTGTGCCAGTTATGTTATTCTCTCTAAAACAGTCACTGGTGAGAGAAAAAGCTTGAACTGATAAAGTCACTTCACTAGAGATCTATGTTCCATGCTCTTTGAAAATTTGATTTGTTAATGTTTTTTTTTTTTCCATGTCAATAAACTTAACTCTTTTAAAAGCAGGCAAAGAAGTGATGTACTCCATGCCAATATTTGTAATTTTGTTATAGTTTTCTTGGAACTTTTATAGGAAACAATAAATGCAAGTCTTTCCAAGTAACACTGTGAACTTCAATTTTATTTTAATGATTCTTCTTCACTAAGTGGTGCTTAAGTGTTTAATGTTTTTCAGGGATTAAAAACTAGCTATTGATGCATTCTGTGATGAGTTCATGGGGTTATATCTATAAATTTCAAGTCTTGGGGATTAAATTTGCTAAACACTCTGGAAATATCCTTTTGCATTTTCTTTTTTAAATGAATATATTCTAATATTCATCTTTGTTTCTACCTGTATAGACTCTTTCTTTAAATATAAAACAACTGTAATAACTTAGTGATCAATCTGTGATGATGGCATGTGAGTGCTTTATTTTTATTTAGAAATAAATAAATTTAGGGATCCCTGGGTGGCGCAGCGGTTTGGCGCCTGCCTTTGGCCCAGGGCGCGATCCTGGAGACCCAGGATCAAATCCCACATCAGGCTCCCAGTGCATGGAGCCTGCTTCTCCGTCCGCCTGTGTCTCTGCCTCTCTCTCTCTGTGACTATCATAAATAAATAAAAATTAAAAAAAAAAAAAAGAAATAAATAAATTTAAATCTCAGCAATTTTCATCAAGTATGGTGGTAGCTCATGCTTAGGGTCAAATTTACAATATCCAAAATACAAGATTTATCTATTTAACCTGATTGAACAAAGAGATACTCAGTTAACAGCAAATTATATTTAAGAAAAACTTGTATAAGTAGATGACCAATTTAAAAAAATTGAATATGAAAAAATATATACCTAACATTAAGATCATGCTGGGTAGAATTTAATCTTTGATAATTTGTGCATTTCTTGAATTATAAAATATTTAAATTATATATATTAACTGCTCTTGTCGATATTTTGAAGTTTACTAAAGACAACAAAAACAAAATATAAAGTAAACAAAACAAACAAGGAAACACAACCCCAAGAACCCAAGAATATGTATTTTTTTCATTTGTTTTTATTGAAGTTCGATTTGTCAACATATAGTATAACACCTAGTGCTCATCCCATCAAGTGCCCTCCTCAGTGTCCATCACCCACTTACCCCAACCCCCTGCCCACCTCCCCTTCCACAACCCTTTGTTCTTTTGCCATTTTGGAGTCTCTCGTGGTTTGTTTCCCTCTCTGATTTTTCCTACTCAGTTCCCCTCCTTTCTCTTATAATTCCTTTCACTATTTCTTATATTCTCTGTATGAGTGAAACCAAGTGGTGATTGACTTGCAATTGACTTACTTCACTCAGCATAATACCCTCCAGTTCCATCCACATTGAATCAAATGGTGGATATTTGTCCTTTCTAATGGCTGAGTAATATTCCATTGTATATACAGACCACATCTTTATCCATTCATCTGTCGAAGGACATCATGGCTCCTTCCACAGTTTGGCTATTGTGAACATTGCTGCTATGAACATTGGAGTGCAGATGTCCCACCATTTCACTACATCTGTATCTTTGGGGTAGATACCCAGTAGTGCAATTGCTGGGTCGTAGGGTAGCTCTATTTTTAACTTTTTGAGGAACCTACACATTGTTTTCCAGAGTGACTGCACCAGTTTGCATTCCCACCAACAGTGCAAGAGGGTTTCCCCTTCTCCATATTCTCTCCAAAATTTGTTGTTTCCTGTCTTGTTAATTTTCATCATTGTCACTGGTGTGAGGCAGTATCTCATTGTGGTTTTGATTTGTATTTCCCAGATGGAAAGTGATACAGAGCATTTTCAGAACCCAAGAATATTAGAGTTGGAAGAGTCTACAAACTTTATCTAGTATAAACTTCCTAGAAGACTGCTAAGGAGAAAATGAATCAACTTACTTAGAAATAAGCTCCAGGTTGTCTGACCTCTAACTCATGTATTTTTTTCTAACATAGCACATTAATTACTCCTTATGAGGCATAGGCTTGTAAATATGACTTAATGTTAGGTTAATCAGCTTCCTGTCCAAAGATCCAAGACAGGAGTGACATTAATTACCAAGATGGCGACATGGCTCATTCATGACTTCACTCTCCCTCACAAGAAGAACTAATAACTATTCATAGGTAAGATACCACTGAGAAAGTCTTAGAACACAGGGGTTAGACTGAAATGCCCCTGTACTACAGAGACTAAGACTGCATTCGAAGTGTCAAAAAAAGAGGTTCCATGTTGACTACATTACCCTTCCCCCAAGCCAGCAGAGAACTACACTGATAGGTCTCCCTTGAGCTATGGTTCTTTCACCAAAGGAAAAAAAATGCCCAGAGTGGACATTCAGCTTCCCTGGCATTGTGGATCACTTCTTGGGAGCCTCAACTCTGGTATCATCCCACAGTATTACAGGGACATGTGTGAGGCTTGACCACTGGGAATCTGATTCTAATGGAGATGAGGGGAAGTGTTTGCAACAGCCAGTGCTCAGATCTTGGCAAGCCAAATTCCTATCTGCAGCATCCGTGTAGTTGTCTGAACTAGTATCTTAGTTTATCTGCAGAGCCAGGATGGCAGTATACCTTGATCAAGAAATTCAGTGGGAGCACAGATCCACCTGATTTGGGTCCTCAGAGAAACTTGCTGGCCCTGAACACTAGTCCATATCCCCAAAAAGAGCCTTCTTGGACTTACAGCCAGTTCTCTAGCTTTGCCCAAGCAAAGAAACTAATTCATAGTCCCTCCCATTGCTAAATATAACATTCAGCCCATCTGACCAGAGAACCTAACCAGAGAAAATGAGAAGCTGTGTAGCCCCTTCAATGGTCCTGTGTGCAATGGTACTTAAACAGAGAGCACAGACTGTGGTCTTCCTCATCTGCACATCAAAACCAGTGGTCCTGTTTGGCCAGGGAATTAAGTGCAATCTTCTTTGATTTGGGTCCCCCAAAAAGCTATACAGGTCATGGGACCCACTTAGCTGCCCTGCTGGGGCAGGGGAACTAATTCATAGCCATACCTGCTGCTGAGAATATTACCCAGTTCTGACATCTAGGAAGCCTGAACAGAGAACCCAGTCAATAGTGGAACCCATCCTACAGCCTTGCTTGGGTGGGAAAACAAGCCAGCAGTCCTATATAACTATTCCCCATCACTGGTACATATTCCTTACTCCTATACCTTAGAGCTCAGGTAAGGGCCTTGATCCAAAATAGACTCTGATAATAAACCCGCCTGCTAAGAACATAGAAGAAGACCTGGCCAGAAACTCAAACTGAATTGATTGATAAAATATTCTTTCTGCCAAAGTGAATTTGTAAAGACTGGAAAGGAAAACTCCTCATTGACATGTACAGATACCAATATATCGAGTCAAGGATCACAAAACAAGACCAAAAACCAAAACAAACCCTACAAGTAAATGTGAACTACCAAAGAACACTAATAAAACTTTAATAACTGATCCCCCCAAAACGGAAATTTATGAACCATAAGACAAGGAATTCAGAATAATCATCTTAAAGTTTAATGAACTACAGGAATACAAGATACACAAATAAATAAAATTAGGAAAACAGTGCATGAACAAAACAAGAAGTTCAACCAACAAATAGAAACTATCAAAAACAAATGGAAATCTTAGAGCTGAAAAATATAATAACTGAACTGAGAAGTTCAATACAGAGCTTCAAAAGCAAACCTAATCATAAGGAAGAATCAGTGACCTAGAAGACAGGACATTTGAAATTGCTCAGTCAGAAGAATAAAAAAGAGTGAAGAAAGCCTATGGGACTTATAGGACACAACCAAAAGAAACAATATTCACACTGTGGGAAAGCCAGCAGAAAAGAGAAAGGGACAGAAAATATATTTAAAGCAGTAATGGTTGAAAACTTCCAAAGCTTGGGGAAGGAAACAGATATCCAGGTCCATGAAGCCTAAAGGACTACAAATAGGAATATACCAAGACGCATAATTAAATTGTCAAAAAGTCAAAGAAAAAGAATTTTGAAAGCAGCAAGAGAGAAAAAACAAGTTACATATAAGGGAACCCCCATAAAACTATCAGCATAGTTCTCAACACAAACTCTCCAGGCCAGGAGAGAATGGGATGATATTCAAAATATTGAAAGAAAATAACTGTCAACCAAGAATTCCACACTTGTAAAGATATCCATCAGAAGTGAGGGAGAGATGAAAATTTTCTCCCAAGCAAACAAACCTGAGGTAGTTTATCACCACTACACCTGTCTTACAAAATAAAAAAATAAATAAATAAGGAGTTCTTTGAATGGAAATAATGGATGCTAATTAACATCATAAAAACATAAGATAGCATAAACCTCACTCATAATGCTAAATATGTAGTCCGACTTAAATTCTCTAATATGGAAAAGATGTATACAAATCACTTACAACTCTAAAGTTAAAAAACAGTAAAAATAACCATACCTATAATAATCTTTTATTGGATTCACAATGTAACAATATGTAAATTATAACATCAATAACCTAAAATGCAAGGGAGAGGAGAAGTAAGAGTTTAAAGTTTAAGAACGCTATCAAGGTTAACTTGGTAACAGTTTAAAATATGGTGCTATAGTGGTGCCTGGGTGGTGCAGTTGGTTAAGTGTCCTACTTTTGATTTGGTTCAGGTCAGGATCTCAGGATTGTGAGATTGAGCTCCCCATTAGGCTCCATGTTGGGCTTAGAGAGCTTGCTTAAGATTCTGTCTCTGCCCCTCCCTGTCTCCCTCTCACTTGCTCACTAAAAAATAAAGTAAAATAAACTAATAAAATCAAATAGGGTGTTATAATTTTAAGATACCTTATGTAAGTCGCATGGTATCCACAAAGGGAAAATCTGCAGTCATCATACAAAAAAAACATAATAAAGAAGTCAAAGAAAATTGATACAAAAAGACATCAACACATGCACAAAAACCACAGAAGGATTGGAAGCAAGAAACAATGTATCTACAAAATAGCCAGAAGATAATTTACAAAATGGTGATAGTAAGTTCTTGTCTATTAATAATTACTTTAAACATAAATGGATTGAATTCTCTAATCAAAAGGCCCACAATGGCTAAATGGATAAAAAAAACTAGACAAAAAAAAAAAAAAACAAGATCCAATGAAATGCTGCCTACAAGTGTCATGTTAGCCTTAGACGCACATAGACTGAGAGAAAAGGGATGGAAAAAGATATTTCAAGTGAATGGTAATCAAACCAAACAAAGCAAAACAAAACAATGACAACAAAAAACAGGGGTAGCTATACTTGGACAAAATAGACTTTAAACCATAAATGGTAAAAAGAGACAAAGAAGGTTTTTATACGATAAAGGGATCAATCTGTCAAGAAGATATAGCAATTATAAAGATTTATGTACTCAACATTTGTTCACCTAAATATATAAAACAAAAACTAACAGGCTAAAAGGAGAAATACATTGCAATATGATAATAGGTAAGGACTTTACCAGCCCACTCCCAAAAATGGATAGATCTATAAAGAAAATTATTAAGAAAATATTAATTTGAACAACACTATAGACCAAATGGACATAACAGGTATATACAGAACATTCTGACAACAGAAGAATACACATTCTTCTTGAGTGTGCATGCAACAGTTTCTAGGATAGATCATATGTTAAGCCACAAAACAAGTCTTAGAAAATTAAAGAAAATTGAACTCATACTGTTTCTTCCCTGATGACAATTTTTGAAACTAGAAATCAGTAACAGGAGAAAAACTGGAGAACTCATAAATACATGGAAATTAAACAACAGTTTCCTGCACAATCAATGGATCAAAGAAGAAATTAAATGGAAAATAAAAAAGGTGCATTGAAACAGATAAAAATGGGAACATAACATGAAAAAACTTACGGGATGCAGAAAAACCAGTTTAAGAGGAAACTTCATAGCAATAAACACCTACATTAAGAAATAAAAAAGTTCTCAAATACTCTAACTTTATACTTCAAGGAAATAAAGCAAATAAACTGAGCCCAAAATTAGTAAAAGGAATGAAATAAGAAGGATTAAAGCAAAATATAAATGAAATAGAGAACAGTAAAACAATAAAAAAGATAAACAGTTATTTGAAAAAAATAACAAAATTGATAAACTTTTACCAAGACTAACATAAAAAAAGAGGACCCAATCAATAAAATCATAGATAAAAGAGGATACATTACAACAGATAGCACAGAAATACAAAAAATCATAAGAAGGTATTATGAACAGCTATCTGTCAACAAATTGGACAACATAGAGAAAAAAGAAAAAAATCTTAGAAGCATGCAACCTACCAAGACTGAATCAGAAGGAAATAGAAAATCTGACCAATTACTAGTAAGGAGATTGCATGAATAATAACCATAAAAAAAATCTATTCCAATGAAGAAAAGCCCAGGACCAGAGGACTTTTTAATGGTGAATTTCATCACATATTTAAAAAAGAATTAATGCCAATCCTTTTTAAATTCTTCCAAAACAAAGAGTTATTTTATGAAACCAATATTACCCTGATATCAAACCATAAAAAGATACCATAAAAAAACCTATGGGCCAATATCCATGATGAATATAGATGCAAAAATTCAATAAAATGCTAGCAAAATGAATTCAGTAGTGTATAAAGGACCATTAACCATGATCAAGTGGGATTTGCCCCTGGGATGCAAGGATGATTTAACATACATAAATCAATGTGATACATCACATTTATAGAATAAAGGAAAAATAATTATATTATTATCTCATTATACACAGAAAAAGCATTTGAGAAAATTCAATATCTGTTTACAATAAAACTTCTGAACAAATTAGTATAGAATGAAATACCTCAACATAATGAGGGCCATATATGACAAGCCTAAAGCTAACATCATACTTAATTGCAAAATGTTGAGAACTTTTCCTTTAAGATCAGAAACAAGACAAGCATGCTTACTCTTATCTAGCATAGTCTAGAAATCCTACCTAGAGAAATCAGGCAAGAAAAAGTAAGTCATCAGAATTGGAAAGGTGGAAGTAAAATGGTCTCTATTTGCAGATGATATAATTTTGTATATAGAAAATCCTAAGGACTCCACCAAAAAGTTATTAACCTAAAAGACAAATTCAGAAAAGTTGCGGAATATAAAATTAACATACAAAAGAGTGTAACTTTTTATATACTAGAAACATTTTTTTTTTTTTGGAAAATAAAATAATCCCATGCACAAAATTTTAAAAAAATCAAAGATAATAAAATACTTAAAAATAAATTTAAGGAAGTGAAAGATCTCCACACTGAAATCTATTAGACATTGATAAAAGAAATTGAAGACACAAATAAATGGAAAGGTACCTGTGTTTGGATTAGAAGAATATTGTTAAGGGGTGTTTGAGTGGCTCAATCAGTTGAGTGACCAACTCTTGATTTAGGCTCAGGTCATGATCTTGGAATCATGAGATCAAGCCCCACATGGAGCTCCATGCTTAGTCGGGAGTCTGCTTGGGATTCTCTCCATCTTCCTCTCCCTCATTCCTCCCACCCTGCTCAGGCTCTGTCTCTCCCTCAGACTCCCTCTCTCAAATAAATCTTAAAGAATATTGTTTAAAGGTCTATACTACCAAAAAGTCATCTATAGATTCAAAGCAATCCCTGTCAAGAATCCAATGGCATTTTTTTATGAATGTAGAAAAAGAATCCTAAAATTTATATGGAACTACAAAATACCCAAACAACAAAAACAATCCTGAGAAAGAAGAATAAAGTGGAAGGTATCACATTTTCTGATTTCAAGCTATATTATAAAGCTATAGTAGTCAAAACAGTATGGTACTGGCCTAAAAACCATATATACTCCAATAGAATAGAATTGAGAGCCCAGAAATATACCCATTTATATATAGCCAACTAATATTTGATAGCAATCTTAGAATACTCAATGGATAAAGGACAGTCTCTTCAATAAATGGTGCTGAGCAAATTGGATATTCATATGCAAAAGAATAAAACTAGGCCCCTATTCTTCACCACTCACCAAAATTAATTCAAAATGGATTAGAAACTTAAGTCTGGATACTCTAAAATTCCTTAAAGAAAACACGGGAAAAAGTTGTTTGTTTTTTTTTAAGATTTTATTTATTTATTCATGAGAGATACACAGAGAGAGAGATAGAGAGAGGCAGAGACCCAGGCAGAGGGAGAAGCAGGCTCCATGCAGGGAGCCTGATGTGGGACTTGATCCGGGGTCTCCAGGATCACACCCTGGGCTGTAGGCTGCGCTAAACCACTGAGCCACCAGGGCTGCCTGGAAAAAGTTCTTTGACATGTGACTTGGCAATGATTATTTGAATGTGACACCTAAAGCATATTTAACAAAATACAAAATAACTAGTGGGACTACATCAAAAAGCTCTGTTCAACTAAATGAAAAGAAAACCTATCAAATGGGAAGAAAAAAATATTTGCAAACCATGTATCTGATAAGGGTTATTATTTTAAATATATAAGGAATCCATGCAGCCTGACAGCAAGAAAACAAATAATCCAACTAAAAATGGGCAAAGGACCTGAATAAGATACCTGGAATATTTTTCCAAAAAAAATATGTGAATGATCAACAGGTACATGAAAAGCTGCTCAACATCACTAGTCATCAGGGAAATGCAAATTAAGACCACAAGAAAGCACCTTACACTTGTTAGTATGGTTACCATCAAAAAGACAAAAGATAACACATGCTAGAAAGGATGTGGAGAAAAGGCAACACTTGTGCAGTGTTGGTGGGATTGATCCAGCAGCCATCAAAAATAAAATAAGTTTCCTTAAAAAACTAAAAAGAGAACTACCATGTGATCCAGCAATTCTGCTTCTGGGTATTTATCTAAAGGAAGTGAAAACATTATGTCAAAGATATATTTTCCCCCTTATGTTCATGGCAGAATTATTTACAGTAGCCAAGGCATGGAAATAACCTAAGTTTTCATGAATGGATAAATGGATAAAGATGTGATTACACACACACACACACACACACACACACACACACACGTGCGTGCATGCATACGCAATTAGATTATTCAGCCATAAAAAAGGAAATCTTTTTATTCATTTACAACAACATGGACTTTGAGAGTATTATGCTAAGTGAAATAACTGAAAGAAAGACAATAGTATGTGATCTCATTTATATATGCAAACCTTAAACAAATATTTGTGGTTTCCGGAGAGGGGGGTTAGGGAGAGGTAATTGGATAAATGTGGTCAGAAGGTACAAACTTCCAGGTATCAGATGAATAATTACTAGAGATGCAATTTCAACATAATAACAGTGGTTAACACTACTGTGTGGCACATTTGAAGGTTGTTAAGAGAGTAAATCCTAAGAGTTCTCAACACAAGGAAAACATCATAAGGAAAATCTTTTTCTCTCTTTTTTCTTCCCCCTGTACCTATATGAGATGATGGATGTTAACTAAACTTGCTGCGGTAATCATTTCACAATATATGAAAGTCAAATCATTATGCTCCACACCTTAAATTTATACAGTGCTTTATGTTAAATATATCTTAAAACTGCAAAAAAGAAAATTACCAAGGGAAATTTAGGGCTCTTGTTTTGATGATATTATCAACTACTGTCATATTCCTCCAGTTTTAAGATGCCATAATTTTTTTAAAGATTTTATTTATTTATTCATGACAGAGACAGAGAGAGGCAGAGAGAGAAAAAGCCTCCATGCAGGAAGTGCAATGTGGGACTCGATCCCAGGAATCCAGGGTCAGGTCCTGGGCCAAAGGCAAGTGAGAAACCACTGAGCCACCCAGGGATCCCCAAGATGCCATCATTTACAAAAAATAAAATTGGTTTAATTACTGTTCAAAAAAAACCACACCACTACACAAATATATATTTTTAAAGATTTATTTATTTATTCATGAGGGACACAGAGAGAGAGAGAGAGACAGAGAGAGAGAGAGACAGAGAGAGAGAGAGAGGCAGAGACATAGGTAGAGGGAGACGCAGGCTCCCCACAGGGAACCTGATGTTGGACTTGATCGAGATTCTGGGATCATGCCCTGAGCCAAAGACAGATGCTCAACTGCTGAGCCACCCAGGCATCCCTCACTACACAAATATTATAACATTACTGACTTTATAAGTAGCAAAATGAATATCTTAGATTCAAAGATGTAATGTATTCTTTTTGCAGGTACTTGTTGGCTTGTATACATTTAGTCTCTGTTCAGACGCAATTTAAAAAGATCACTTATTGACTTATTCCAGTAGGAGTGCTTCCTTTTAAGGTGTGAATCCTCTAAATCTGTTGGTGATCCAGGGTAGTAACTATGGTTTCATGTGGGTTCCATTTGCAGGTCCTTCCTTCACAATGTCTGAACAAGTTTACTTGATAGTTTAAAAGAACAAAATACTTATTTGAAACTTAACATCCACTTTTAAAAATATTCAATTTATACCTAACAGAAGCTTAAAGACAAATGATCCTTGTATAATTTTTCTAACCTTCAGAAACCAAATTCATGGCATAAGTGCCACTCCTGATGGCTCTTCTACCTTTGACAGCCATAGAGCTAAAATGTGGAGCTTATATAGAATGACATA
Source organism: Vulpes lagopus (assembly GCF_018345385.1). NCBI lineage: Eukaryota > Metazoa > Chordata > Mammalia > Carnivora > Canidae > Vulpes > Vulpes lagopus. Next base: position 30,491,433 of record NC_054832.1, on the reverse strand, counting down.
CATAAAACAATACTCTAGGAACTGTTATTTATGGTCTGAGTTAGCTCTTGGGTTGAAAACTATCAACCATTTTCTTGTGACTGGTGAAGTCCCTAGGTGGGTATGCTTAGAATGATGTATCTATTAGAGTCTTGATCTATTCTAAATATTCATTTCCTCTTAGTTTTATTTGTAACTCTGACCCATATGATTTACTTCTATCTCTTACACCTGAGGCTCACTGAGAACAGTGAATGTTTGCCTGCCATGGTTCAGAGCTCAGTTTGTGAGGGACATATGCTTTCTGTCTGAACACACTATCAGTTGTAATTTGTAATTCTACAGCTTATTCCATCTACTGTTGCTCAAATAGATACAAAAGGGGAGTGGTAGGAACTACAGTTCTCTTGTGTGACTCCTTCCAAATGCCCTCAAGTAATAAGAATGGTCCAAATACATTCTGAATGAGTTTTGGCAGGAAATATTGCCTGTACCAAAAGTTGCTGGGAGATGTCCTCTCATGATGGAAATTCTTTCTAAATCTGTTTCCTTCATTGTTGTTGACTGTCTTTTACTTAGAACCAATAAAAACAAAAATAAACATGCAAGAAACCCCACACCCCACCCAAACAAAACAAACAAACCTGTAGCCCATAGTCCTGTATTTGCAAAAGGTCATAGAGTTTTTGCTTACAATGTGAAATCATTCTTTCCTTACTTTAGGCTGTTTTCAGCCCATGCAGAGAAAAGACTGGTAAAAAGAAAAAGGTGATTCCATATATTTGAAAGATGAAATAAGAATAAGTTAATATCAGATGGTTCCATGGTAGTTCTCAAACTCTAAGTCCATGGAACACTGTTGTTTCTTGAGCTGAACAGATTCCAATGAAGACAAAAATAAAATACTTCACAGCAGCCTTTTCCAGATTCTGGGAAAAGAAAGAATCCACAGACATGATTTTCCCAATTTCAAGTTATTTCAACTTTTTAATCTTTGCTGTTACTGTTACAGTACTGCAACTGAGATACACAGTGATAGAAGAAAGTGCAAATTTAATCATTTGCTTTCCTTATGGACTTGTGTATCTATCACTATTTGTATTTTATACATTTATGGGGATTAAGAGAGGTGGAATGGGGGAGAGAAAGAGATCCTGTTAATAAACATGATTCTAATTTATATAGATACGTTCAGAACAGGATAGTTTCAATAGTTGAATTCCAGTGAACAAAGAGTTATACTGCTTTGTAAAGAACTCCATGATTTTGTTATTTTGACATCTGAACAAGATTAAGTAAAACCATCCAGTAAGATTCACCCACAGTGTTCATTGCCATATCAGAGATCTCTGCTACCACCATAGTTCCAAGTCCTACTCTATCTTCTCCAAGGTTTCTGGAGAAGCCCAATTAAGAGATTTGTAAGAAGTTTCTTCCACTAAGCAAAGTTCCTCCTCAGCACGTAAGAGATAATATTCTCTTTCAAGTAGCTTTTTTCTTGATAACTGTTGAAATATTGTGTCACGTTAGCTGGTATATTTCCCCACTCAGAATGGCACTGAATATGTCTTCTTGCCCTACCAATTAAATAATCCTGGGCTTATTGCCGTCATGGTAGAGATTCTATTGCAGAAATGTAGAATGAAAGAAATTAATGAATACTTAGCTTTCACATTTTGAAATATATCTTTGAAGTTCAAGACAAGCTGACATTACTAAGGAATTTTGAACTACAAGAGCTAGGTTTTTATATTTTTCAAAAGCAGAAAAGTTCAAAGCATAAAGTTCGTACCAAAAAAAGGGCTACATTTTTTTTCAATTTTTAAAAAAAAATATGGAATGCTTCACAAATTTGTGTGTCATCTTGCACAGGGGCTAGGCTAATCTCTACACAGTTCTAATTTTAGTACACGTGCTACCCAAGCAAGCACTCATGTTTCCAGTCTTGATAAAAATCCTTCAAGTTGGGCTTAGGGAGATAATAAGAGGAAAAAAAGGTGTGTCAGAGTGAATCCTGAGTGTGAGTGTCTAAGATATGAATTGGTCATTGTATATTCTCTCTGTGGTTAGGTCCAAGTGGAGGCATACGATGGAACTTCTTATAACTTTCATTTAAGTTTGTCATTTGGAAAGGAGAGGATATATGCTTGCTTCTAAGGTGGAACCCAGGGAAACAGACAAAAATTGGGACAGTCCTAGTAGTACTACATCAGCTTGGTGCAGTAGCAGTGGAGTAGAAATGGTGATGAGATGTGAAGAGACAGATCACACTTGAGATAGCTCTACAAGACATTTTCCTATGGCACAAAAGGTTCAGGGAAAATAGACATTTCATGGCCCCAAGAGTGGAAAAGAAGCAGATGAATGGATAGCAGATCAGGAAATGTTTCTCTGTATGGAAAGGGAAACAGACTGTGGAATAAAAATTATGAATGAGATAGTGGCTCTTAGTGGATGCCAGCACAGGAGGATGGAAAGCTAGAGACTGGGGAGGGTGGAAGTGTCAGCAGAGGACCAGATTCTGACCCCTACCCAACGTCCCTGCTCCACATCACCACCACTCACTAACACCTACAAACAGGTAAGATTCCAGAAACCTGGGAAAGACAGAGAGGGGAAACTCTTAGAAGGCTAGCTTCAATTTGAAATAGTTAATTTTAGAATTGACTAAAATCAGGTAGGATAGGGGTTTGAGTTGATTTATAGAAAACTATGGAGGCATATTATTTTTGCATATCTGAATATTAGGGCCTGATCACTTATACTTGCTACATATGCTTGATTTCTTCCTATTTCTATTATAGAATCTTGATTAGAAATGATCTTATTTTAGGGTATAGAATTACTTCTTAAAGATTCATTTCTTAAACCAGGCTGTAAAGCAAAATTGTTTACAATGAAAAGTTATTGAAGAAATTCCTAAGGCCAAGCATATAGTACAATATACAGTATATATATTTAATAAATCCCACACAGGCAGTTTTTCTGCCACAGCTGGAGAATAGCTGTTTCTTCAGGTGATACCAGATTAAGTTGTGTGCTTTGTGTCTTAAGACACTTAGTTTGCAAGAAACTCCTAAAATTAGAGACTCATGGGACTGGACACTATCTGAGGGCAGATTTAATTCCTCCTACCTGCCACTCTGAGGAACTGGATCATCCAGGAAGAAGAGCTTTTCCCACATTGTTTAGTTCTCTCTCCTACACACATGCTGGCATTCTTTCTAAACTTACTCCTGTATATTTGAAAATGTTTTAAAAGGACAGCTGGACTCTTCTGTTTATTCCTGAATTTTTGATCTGTATTATGGCTCTGGGCAAAAGGCCTTTGTAAATCTACCTGGCTTGACAACTTAGATCCATGGTTAGATCCATTATCATTTAAATTAACCCTCTTTCCTCCCAGTGCTAAGTGTCTGTTCTCCATCTCATAGGGTTAAAGCAATATGGGCTTCTATCTTCACCCAATACATGGAGGTTTTGATAGTATATTAACATTTTCAAAACTATACCTGACTTAGTTCAATAAAACAACTGTCTATTTGAAACAGTAAACTTGAAAGAAACTTCTAACTTCCCCTAGGCATTAGTTTTTGTCTTCAAAATGAAAACCTATTAATGATGATAATCAGCATTTAAAAGCAAAACCAGTCACACATACTTAATTGTGAGCTCAGATTCCATAATTATGCTCTTTAAAAGTAAACTTTTGTGATTATTTTAAACTAGGAAAAAGAAATTATATTGAATTTTAGTGTTACTGATTCTTATTAGTAATGACTAATAATTATAGGCAATAATTACAGGCAGATAGAAGTTTTGTGGGAATTAATTTTCAATTTAGGAAGCTTTCTAAGAATATAGTTCACTCTTGAGGAACATGGGTGTGAACTATGAGGCTTCACTAATACACAGATTGTTTTGATAAATACAAGGCTATAAATAAATTTTCTCTTCCTTATAATTGTCTTAATATTTTTTCTTGCTCACTTTATTGCAATACAGTATATGATATACATAACACACAAAATATGTATTAATCAACTGTTGATGTTATTGGGAAGGCTGTGTTCAACAGTAGGCTCATTAGTCATCAAGTTTTGGGGAAGTTGAAAGTTATATGCAGATTTTCTACTGCACAGAGGATTGGTTGGTGCCTCTAACTCCTGTGTTCAAGAGTCAACTACATATATGCGCAATTATGAAGTTAAGGTTGGACATTAAATTTAAAATGAGATTAATACAGCAAATTGTTAAAAATTAAGTTGATGTATACTACATGATCACACATTGCTAGGGCTTCTCCCCAAGTTCCAGAAGGGGAGACTAAAGTGCCCCCAAGCATATATTTTATTGGTTGCATAGTAAATATCACTCTGGGCATTTGGTAAATAACAGACACTGAACTAAACACTTTACATTTGTTATTTCATCTGTTATATCATATTTCATAGTCATCCTATTTAGAGGTTAGGAAGTCAAAGCTCAGAAGAGGGTGTGAAACTTGCCAAAGTTCACACAGCTAATAATGGGGAACAAAAATTTTAATACATTCAAGATCTGATTCATTCCACATCATTTTTAACAATACTTATTTGAAGTTTGATTAGCACAATTTAAAATGTTACTTTATGTAGTATCAGTTCCAATTAAACCTAAATAGACAGAAATATGTCCTTCTTTCTTCACCCATTGTTTCAATTTATTTTACATGCAAGTTAAATCTTGACCATGGCCAATATTTTGACAAACATTAGATTTGTATCTAGGTTCTGGAAACAATTATGCTTTATAGTAGATCCTGGTTAAAAGCCAGGCTAGGCATAGTATTTTAAAAACCTCAGTAGTGCTATTAACACTCAAGTGAATCAATATATTTACCTACTGATATGTTGAAAACTGATTGCTTTTACCACGTTTGTTTAGATTCATCCTAGAATGTTCTGTTTGGAGGCAAAGAATCTGTGAAAATATAGGTTTGAGATTTGGGGTTGTAATTCAACTGAACCGCAAGCTCTGAGTTTTATAGAAACACCAGAGAACAATTTTTCCTGTACTTTGATTACTATCTGCTCAGGTTATTGATTTTTGTCATTTCTCTTTGAGCCTGGAGTTTGATGTTTATGATGCTTAGCTATATGACTGCAGAAATCTTCAGGTTCCAAGCACAGAGTAGGTTTTATTTGGTGTATTTACAATCTTTCAGGCATCTGGATATGTTAAAGTCAGAGGTTAAAAAAGAAAAAGGAAAACCATCTTTCATTACATATGTATGTATACATAGAACATTATAAAACATTTATATATTGGGAAAGGTTATTTGTGTTTAAATGCAGTAGTTCTTGACATAATGACCCCCTAGACCCTCACTGGCAGATGTTATTTTGCTTCAGGTGCACATCATGGTTTATTTGCTGCTTTGGGTTGTTTAGCTGTGTGATCCTTTTGTTTTTACCTTTACTTTCATGGTGGGTCTTTCAGACTGTGCCATGACTTGGTTCTCATCATCTTAACTTTAATATGTCACAGATCAAGTATCTAATTATGTGCTTTCTTGCTTCCTATGCTAGTCTTACTGCTAGTCCCCTGTCAACAACAGTTTTAAGCTGATTTCCTTTGGCAGCAATGCCCCTGAAATTTATCTATATATGCCTCTGAAATTTATATATAAGATATATGTTTTTGCCCTGGAGTTTGGCCATACATTTTAAACATCTGGGTTTTAATTAAGATTTTAATTTTGTTCTAGTGACTTCCAATTTACTATTTCTCAGGCAGGCACTTCAGAAAGAGATATGAAGAGAGTTTTCTATTCTTCATTGCTAGAAATATTATTAAAGTAATATATAAGTAATATAGATATTTTCGTGCCTTAGAAAGAATATAATGGTGATTGCTCTTCAGATGGGGGGCGGGGATGACTCTTTTACAGAAAAAAAGGGCTTTCTTTATTTAATGCTTAGGAAAAAATTTCCTCTGAGTCTGGGTATAAAACAAGCACTGTTGAAAGAGAATTAGAGTCCTATTATATTACTTTTTAGTATCTGTTTTTTATTTTGCTATATTATTCCAGGAAATGGTATTATTGATTGATTGGGATCCAAGAAGTGATCAAAAACATACATGCCCTATAAAATTGTGAATTTGTTTAGTCTTTTTCAGAAAATTGGAGTGTTTAAACCTAATCACTGCTGATACTATGTGATAAGCCTTGTTATTTAGAACATAAAATGTGAGACCATTCTAATTCAGTTCAATCAATGACTCTTATATGTCTACTATGTGGCAGAAAATGTGCTCACTGGTGAGAATATGAAAATGACTTATGTCTGCCCTCTCCAAGAGCTCACTATTGATGACAAAATAGAGCATTAATGAAAGAAAGAAAGAAAGAAAGAAAGAAAGAAGAAAGAAAGAAAGTCATTTGTTAAAGGAAACATGATGGAATAATTTTGTCTGAGAAACAATATATTCTTGAATATAGTATTTGATGATCTGTTCAATTAAATTAAATCTGTTCAATTAAATTAACTAGAATAATGCATCATCAATCTCTATAAGTTTATTATTTCAAAGGAAATAGTAGGGAGAGAATAAAACCTCAATCTGGTATCAGGTAGACCTTTGGTCTGGTCAGGGAGTCTTGGCTCTACTTCCTACTGTTGAGTGACTTTGTTTTAATGTATGTAAAGTGGTGACAATATTACATGTGGATAGGTTTACTTATGAGATTATCTACTACATAATGGTTTGATAACATAAGCCTTCAAAAATGTTGTTTATTAACTTGATCATTACTAGAAGTAATGAATGGTGTAGAATGGTATAGAGACTAAAGACTACTAAACAAAGTAGCCAGGAGATGATCATTATATAGGGCCATTTTCTTTTCTCTAAAAACTCCTAAGAAATGAAAGAAAAAATTTTATGCTCTTAAAAATATTTTAAAAATATTCATGGGGCTAAGTAATTCTATAGAACAGTGATTATCAAAGTGTGGTCACTGGAACAACTATATCAATATCATCTGAAAAGTTGACAAAATGCAAGTTTTAAGGTCCCATCCTAGATCTATTGAATCAGAAATTCTGGGTATGGGGCCCCATTGATTTGTGTTATAACAAATCAGGTGCTTTTTATAGATGCTAAAATTTGAGAAACACTGCTGCATATTGATATCAATATTATATGTCTTATTAGATAAGTCATTTATGACCAATTTTTTACAAAAATACTTCTTTATTGCCCGGTCTATATTTAGGAATATAGCCCAATTTACTTTCAAATGGAAACTTTCAAAGTCATTCTTAATAACAAAGTTTTCCTTTTCATTTCATTAAAAAAAATTGCTTTAGTTACTGGAAAAGAGGAAAAAAAAGGAAATTAGAATAAAGTTGAACTTTAGTTGAAATTAAGTGAAATTTAGTATAGACTGAGTCATATAAAGTAATAGAATGTTCTGAGAACTTTTCTGCTAGTCATGAGGTGTTGAAGGTAAGAATATATTTTTGATTTCTCTGATCATAATATTTATGTTACTATTATTTTTCCATAAACTAATTTTTTCTTTTTAACATCTTTTGAAGACTCTTCTCCAAATACTTTGTATTTGTTTGGTAGAGAAGATAAATGTTCATAAACATAGCAGAATAGAGGTTGCTCGAGGATTTGAATTTGTTTAATACAATTTTGCATTCATAGTATCTACCCTTGTCCCTGGTACATGAAAGTGTTTCATAGATATTTATTAAAATTGTGTTAAAATTATTATACAGTACAAAGACAAAAGGAACCAATGCCATAGATGAAATAAAGATAAAAATAATTCAAGATTTCATAAAAGAGAGATTACTTCCATCTGGAAGACTAAGAAATATTTCACAATAAAGATGGAATGTTAGCTAATCCCTTGAAGAATGAGTAGAATCTAGACTGCTTGGATAGAAGAGTTAGGAGGCATAGGGAAATCCAGGCAAAGTGAATAACATTTTGCAATACACAGATTGGAAGTGCAGGATATATACATGAGAACAAAAAGCTCTATATAATAGAAAAACCCCAGAAAATACCATGATAATTTTTTTGAAGCCAAATCACTAAAGAAAAAGTAAATAAGTGCCAAATAAGGCTTGGCACCCAAACAATATTCTATGAGGCCTGTAGAGCCATTTTAGATTTTTGAAGAAGATATAAATGCTTAGAGCTACACTTAAAGATGGTTAATTGGCCAAGTATAAACTACATTAAAGAAGGAGCTGTTGAAAGTGGGAAGAGGAGTGGCAACCTGGATTTGAGAGATTAAGGGAAACTCAATTAACCACTCATTATATTTAATGAGGTGTGAGGATCAAAGAAGATATATGTCACTTAAATTGAAAGCCTGGATCATTAAGAGGATAATAATTCAAAGAAGAGTGTAAGAGAACAGAGGCAGAAGGGGTTTAAATTTTGGACATGATGAGTTTGAGATGCCTCCAGATCAAACAGGCAGAGAAATCTAGAAAATATCTGAATATCAAATATTGGAGCTTAGTAACCAAGTGAGATTGCACATGTAGATTTGAGCCATCTGTTTAGGTTGAATATGAATTTCCAAGGAGAGAATGCAGGAGAAGTCAAAGACATGGTTTTGGATAATCTAGATAGTGTGGGAAAAGAAACAAAGAGGACATCTGGAAACATTAATAAGAAGATATAAAAGAGGATGAGGAAGGAAAAAAGACATACAAATTGATGACTATGAAGTCAATAATCGAATATCAATAAGTTTAGTAGAAATAAGGTTGGAAACAAAATTCTATAATATTTAAAGGAAATGAATGATGAAGAAATGAAGGTAAACATGAAAACATCCTTTAAGATTTCTAGCTGGATTGAAGGTGATAATGGTTACATGGTGGCATAAGATGTACCTCCTGCCTTTCTCCAGTTTTATTAATTAAGATTCAGCTTACATCCATGAACAAAAGTTTTGTGAGAGCTGTGGGATCAAGCACATTATTTCAAATGATCAAGGAGGATTCTCACCCACCTTGATATGGGCTGTGAAACCAGTAGAAGCCTATGAACTAGCCTCAGTCCCTCAGTTGGGGTACACCAGGAGAAGGCTGACTTGAGCAGATACCAACAGACAAGAGAGCCTTTGTAGAAGTCCAGATTTCCAGAGGAAATATTCCAGCATTCCATTAGAAAAGAAGAAAATACAAGTTTAGATGTATTGGAGAGGGTAAGATATGTCAGTGCCATACCTCCCTCAAGATGGCATTGCATGGGGCTAAAGTAGCCAATGGTGACCTTTCCTGTGGGAGAAAGGAAGAACAGTGAGTGAGTGCCTATCTTCTTCAGTAATGTAGATAATGATGCAGAGCTCATTTCTCTCCCACAAAACCCAGGGTATTGAGGTGGGACCCCCATGACTGAGGGAGTAAAGACATAGGAAAGAGACAGATAAAATCAGAAGGCATTAAAGGGATATAATTCCTATGGACTGCATACAAGATTCAGCAGGAAGTCTGAACAAGAGCCACTGGAAAAACCTCATAGTATACCACCACTTGGCCTATAGCCATCCCAATGACCAAATACCAAACCCATATCTTTCCCCACTCTGAGGCTGGCACCTTATGTGAGCTTCAAGGTCAGCAGCAAGAGTGAGCTCTGGAAGCCAGGGAATAAGTACAGAATGCAGGCCAAAATCTATGGGCAGAAGAAACAAATCTGAGCTGTTGCACCAACTCTGAGAATACAAAAGAGGTTTCCAGCATCCAGCATGATAAGTTTTAAGATCAAGAAAAGATATAGAAGCTTAAGGATTCTGCCACAATCAACATATATGTATGATTAAAAACTCTCAACAAGGTGGATAGAGAATATACCTCAACATAATAAAGGCCACATGTGATAAGCCCAGAGGTAACATGATACTCAACAGTGAAAAGCTGAAAGCCTTTCCTTTAAGATCAAGAACAAGATAAGAATGCTCATTCTCACCACTCTATTCAATATAGTATTAGAAGTCCTACCTGGAGCAATTAGGCAAGAAAAAGAAATAAAAAGCAAACAAATTAGAAAGGAAAACTGCCATTATTTGCAGATTACATGATACTGTATAAAGAAAACCATGAAGACTCCACCAAAATGTGTTAAATTCAGTAAAGCTGCAGGATACATAATCAACATACAAACATCAGTTGCATTTCTATACACTAACATATCAAATATTAAGAAAATAATCCCATTTACAATTGTATTCAAAAGAATAAAATATCTCAGTTGAAATTTAACCAAGGAGATGAAAAGCCCATACACTAAAAACTATGATGAAAGATTAAAGAACACGCGAATGGAAAGATATATACCATGCTCATGAACTGGAAGAATGAACATTGTTAAAGTGTTCATACTACTCAAAGCAATCTACGGATTCATTGTAATCTTTATCAAAATCCCAGTGCATTTTAAATAGAAATAGAATGCATAATGCTAGAGTTTGTATGGGTACAGAACCACAAGAGACCCCAACTAGCCCAAGCAATCTTGAGAAAGGACAAAGCTGGAGGTGCCACAGTCCCTGATTTCAAACTTATTACAAAGCTATATTTGTGGAAATAATATGGTATTGGCATAAAAACAAAGACATAGATTGATTGAATAGAATACAAATAAACCTACACGTATATGGCTAATTTATGACAAAGGAGATAAGAATATACAATGGGAAAAGGACAGTCTCTTCAATAAATGGTGTTGGGAAAATGGACAGCCACGTGCAAAAGAATAAAACTGAAGCACAATCTTATACCATACACAAAAAATATCTCAGAATGGATTAAAAACTTGAATGTAGGACCGGAAACTATTACATTTCTAGGAGAAAAAGAAAAGAGAAAAAAAAATTTCTAGGAGAAAACATAGGTGGTAATCTCCCTGATGTTGGTCTTGTGATGATTTTGTGTATTTGACTCCAAAAACAAAGGCAACAAAAGCAAAAATAAAGTGAGACTCCATCAAATTAAAAATCTCTGTACACCAAAGGGAAAAAAATTATAAAAATGAAAAAGCCTACTGAATTAGAGAAAATATTTGAAAATCATATCTAATAAGGGATTCATATCCAAAATAGATAAAGAATTCCTAGATTGGGGGGAAGAAAGATGCTCTAAGAGCAGGGCCCTCACCCCGCCCGGCCCACCAACTTACCTAGAAACTTTCAAACCATCCTGCACACCTCCGAATTCGGCCTGAGATTGGAAGAGAGAACAGCCGGAGCACGACAGAGAAGGGTTTTCGCTTCTAACCCGGTAGGAAGGTGGGAAAGACGAAGCAGCATCCAGCGGGGCGGGGCTGCGAGGAGCCGGGCTAAGGCCGGGAGGGCCTCGGCCGGGAGCGCCCGCCCGGAGAAGCGGGAACTCGAACGATCCCCGGAGTCTTCCCGCCGGGAGGGCGCTCGCAGGGAGCTCGGGCAGGACCGCAGGAGGGCAGCGGAGCCCCAGGTTCCCGGGGTCACTAGCAGGAGGGCGCCCCAACCCCGCGGGCCGAGCTCTGGGAAGGGCTGGAGCCGCGCCCGGGGGCCTCGGGGAGAAGCCGGGAGGGGGCGGGGGCTCCGGGCGGAGGGGGCTGCACCTGCTGCCTTCGGGAGCCGCGGCCCCGGGAGCGCGAGTCCAGCGGCGCAGGCCCCGGAGCCCAGGGCGCGGGGGACACAGCCGGGACCCTGCTCCCCCGGGACAGGCGGGGCGGGGAGGGCCCAGGACAGACGCTCCTGCCCCGGGCCCCCTCCCCCCGAGCATCCAGGCCCCTGCGGGTGGTTACTGGGGAGCTGACTCCAGGGCTGGGGGGCGGCCGCCGCCAGTGGTGGTGTCCCTCCTGGTGTCACCCTGTGCCTGGGAGGGGCGGGCCACCAGGGAACAGGGGCCTCACGGGGGGTACACAGCTACCCGGAGGGGGGTTGGGCATCTCCCCAGGTGCACACACCTGAGAGTCAGCACAGCAGGCCCCTCCCCCAGAAGACCAGCTGGAGGGACAAGGGAAGAGTAAGTTCTTGGCCGAGCAGTGCTGGAAAGCTCCAGGACTGAGAGAAAATAATATTTAGAACTAGAGGGTCTCTCTTTTTTTTTTTTCTTTTCTTTTTCCAGTACAACTCATTTTTATATCAGACTAAAACTTTCCAATATTTTTTTCTCTTTTCCCACCTTAACTACAATATTTTACCAGCTCTTCACTTTTAAGTTTTTTCCTTTTTGACTTTCATATTTGTACACTATATGTTTTAGATATATTTTTCACTTCTGGATTCCCTTCAGTGTATTCAAATTAATTTTGGTAGATAAACGAGATATGGGTTTTAGTTTTTTGTTTTCTCTACCTTGTTATGTTTTACAATGGTGGAAGTTAGTACCTTCTAAAACATGACCGGCATGCACCCAGAACCAAGTGGAATACTGTGTTGGTTCATTCTGTGAAATTATATTCTCTTCCTTCCCATTCTGCCCCACTCCCTCGTTTATCTTGTTTATGTTTTAGTGGTCAGTGTTGGTGCTTTCTGTAAGTATTGCTGGTTTATATAAATTTGGGACTGAGCATCTTCTAACATACAGAACAAAATACACTCAGAATCAAGAGGGTCACCATCTAGGACCCATGAGGTAGACTACATTTCCCCTCCACTACAACTTCTTCACCACCACCATCCTCTCCTTTTTTCCCTTTTTCTTCTTTTCTTTATTATTTTTTTCTTTTTCTTCTTTATTCTTGGTTATTGGCTTTTTATTTTTACTACTTTGTTTTAAAATTTGTTTTTCACTTTAGTGGTCCTTTTATTTTGTTCTGTTCTTTTTCTTTTATTTTCTGGTCTCTGATTTCTTCAGAATCATCTAGGGTGTGTTTTAATTAGGTTGTGGTTGATGTTTTTGACTCAGCCCTCTCATACAGCCCACCCTGCACTGGACAAAATGACTAGAGGGAAGAATTCATGACAAAAGAAAGAACCAGAAACAGTACTTTTTGCCACAGAGCTACAGAATTTGGATTTCAATACAATGTCAGAAATTCAATTTGGAAGTACAATTATAAAGATACTGGTGGCTCTGGAAAAAAGCTTTATGCTCTGGAGACTTTGTTACTGCAGAATTTAGATCTAATCAGGCCAAACTTAAAAATAGATTAAATGAGCTGCAATCCAAACTGGATGTCCTAACTGCTAGGGCTAATGAGGTGGAAGAGAGAGTGAGTGACATAGAAGACAAGTTGATGGTAAGGAAGAAAGCTGAGGGAAAAAGAGAAAAACCCATGAAGAAAGGCTAAGGGAAATAACTGATAGCTTGAGAAGGAAGAATATATGTCTAATTGGAATTCCAGAAGAGGCTGAGAGAAAGAGAGAGGACCACAAAGTATGTTTGAACAAATCATAGCTGAGAACTTCCTTAATCTGGGGAAGGAAACAGGCATTCAGATCCAGGAGATAGGTGGAACCCCCCCCCCCATCAATAAAAACCATTCAACACCCTAACATTTAATACTGAAACTTGCAAATTTCAAAGATAAAGAGAAAATTCTTAAAGCAGAGCAAGACCAGAGATTCTTAACTTATAGGGGAGAAATATTAGATTAACAGCTGACCTCTCTACAGAGACCTGGCAAGCCAGAAAGGGGTGGGAGGATATGTACAGTGTGGTAAATGAGTAGAACATGCAGCCAAGAATACTCTATCGAGAAAGCCTCTCATTCAGAATAGAAGAAGAAATAAAGAGCTTCCAAGATAGGCAGAAAGAATATGTGACCACCAAACCAGCTCTGCAAGAAATAGTAAGGGAGACCCTGTAAAAGAAAGAGGAAGCCCAAAGAAACAATCGAAAAAAAAAGGACTGAATAGGTATTATGATGACACTAAATTCATATCTTTCAATAGTTACTCTGAATGTGAATGGGCTAAATGATTCCATCAAAAGATGCAGGGTTTTGTACTGGATAAAAACGCAAGACCCATCTATTTGCTGTCTACAAGAGATTCATTTTAGGTCTAAGGACACCCCCGGCCAGAAAATGAAGGGGTGGAGAACCATTTACCATTTAAATGGTCCTCAAAAGAAAGCTGGGATGGCAATCCTCATATCAGATAAATTAAAGTTTATCCCAAAGACTGCAGTAAGAGGTGAAGAGGGACACTATATCATACTTAAAGGGTCTATCCAACAAGAGGACCTAACAATCATGAATATTTATGCCCCTAATGTGGGAGCTGCCAAGTATATCAATCAATTAATAAGCAAAGTAAAGACATACTTAGATAATAATACACTGATACTGGGAGACTTCAACATGGCATTTTCTGCAAATGACAGATATTCTAAGCAGAATATCACCAAAGAAACAAGGGCCTTAAATGGTACCTGGACCAAATAGATTTCATAGATACATACAGACTTTCCATCTGAATGCAACTGAATACACACATATTCTTCTCAAGTGCACATAGAACTTTCTCCAGAATAGACCACATGCTGGGTCACAAATCAGGCCTCAACCAATACTAAAAGACTGGGATTGTCCCCTGCATATTTTCAGACCACAGTGCTTTGAAACTAGAACTGAATCACAAGAAAAATTTGAAAGAAACACAAACACATGGAGGTTAAAGAGCATCCTAGTAAAAGATGAATGGATTAACCAGGAAGTTAGAGAGGTAAAAATATTCATGGAAACTAATGAAAATGAAGATACAACCATTCAAAATCTTTGGGATACAGCAAAAGCAGTCCTAAGAGGGAAATACATGGCAATATAAGTCTCCCTCAAAAAACTGGAAAAAAACTCAAATACACAAGCTAACTTCACACCTAAAGGAACTGGAGAGAGAACAGCAAGTATAACCTACACCAAGCAGAAGAAGAGAGATAATAAAGATTCAAGCAGAACTCAATGAAATAGAGACAATAGAACTGTAGAACAGATCAACAAAACCAGGAGTTTGTTCTTTGAAGAATTAATAAGAAAGATAAACTCCTAGCCAGCCTTAAGAAAAAAGACTCAAATTAATAAAATCACAAATGAAAGAGGAGAGATCACAACCAATACCAAGGAAATACAAATGATTTTAAAAATGTATTATGAGTAGCTATAAATGCCAACAAATTAGGCAAGCTAGAAGAAATGGATGTATTTCTGGAAAACCACAAATTACCAGAACTGGAACAGGAAGAAAAAGAAAACCCGAACAACAGGCCAATAACCAGTGAGGAAATTGAAGCGGTCATCAAAAACAAAAGACACAAAAGTCCAGGGCCAGATGGCCTCCCAGGGGAATTCTATCAAACTTTTAAAGAAGAACTAATTCCTATTCTATTTAAGCTGTTACAAAGGAAAGAAAGGGATGGAATACTTCCAAACTCGTTTTATGAGGCCAGTATTACCGTGATTCCAAAACTAGACAAAGACCCCACCAAAAAGGAGAATTATAGATCAATATCCCTGATGAACACGGATGCAAAAATTCTCCACAAGATACTAGCCAATGGGATCCAACAGTACATTAAGAAGATTATTCACCATACCAAGTGGGATTTATCCCTGGGATGCAAGGGTGGTTCAATACTCATAAAATGACGTGATAGATCACATCAACAAGAAAAAAAACAAGAACCAAATGACACTCTCAATAGATGCAGAGAAAGCATTTGAAAAATACAGCATCCATTCCTGATCAAAACTCTTCCAAGTGTAGGGATAGAGGGGAAAATGCCTCAAAATCTTAAAAGCTATTTATGAAAAGCCCACAGCGAATATCATTCTCAATGGGGAAAAGCTGAGAGCCTTTCCCCTAAGATCTGGAACACAACAGGGATGTCCACTCTTACCACTGTTATTCAACATAGTAGTAGAAGTCCTAGCCTCAGCAGTCCAACAACAAAAAGAAATAAAAGGCATTCAAATTGGCAAAGAATAAGTCAAATTCTCCCTCTTCACAGATAGCATGATACTGTATATGGAAAACCTGAAACACTCCACTCCAAGATTGCTAGAACACATACAGCAATTCAGTAATGTGGCTGGATACAAAATCAATGCCCAGAAATCAGTGGCATTTTTATACACTAAGAATGAGACTGCAGAAAGAGAAATGAAGGAATCAATCCCATTTGCAATTGCAACCAAAACCATAAGATAGGAATAAACCTAACCAAAGAGGTAAAGGATATATACCCTAAAAACTATAGAACACTTCTGAAAGAACTTGAGGAAGACACAAAGAGATGGAAAAATATTCCATGCTCATGATTGGAAGAATAAATATTGTGAAATTGTCTATGCTACCCAGGACACTTTACATGTTCAATGCAATTCCTATCAAAATACCATGGACTTTCTTCACAGAGTTGGAACAAATCATCTTAAGATTTGTATGGAATCATAAAAGACCCCAAATAGCCAAAGGAATATTGAAAAAGAAAACCAATGCTGGGGGAATCACATCCAAGATGGCCGGATTTCAAGTTGTATTACAAAGGTGTGATCATCAGGATAGTATGGTACTGGCACAGAAACAGAGACGTAGATCAATGGAACAGAATAGAGTACCCTGAAATGGGCCCTCAACTCTATGGTCAACTAATATTCGACAAAGCAGGGAAGAATATCCCCTGGAGAAAGGATAGTCTATTAAATAAATGGTGTTGGGACAACTGGACAGTCACATGCAGAAAAATGAAACTAGACCATTCTCTTATACCACACACAAAGATAAACTCAAAATGGTTCAAAGATCTAAATGTGAGACAAGAATCTTTCAGAATCCTAGAGGAGAACACAAACAACAACCTTTTTAAACTTGGCCACAGTAACTTCTTGCAAGATACATCTATGAAGGCAAAGGAAACAAAAGCAAAAATGAACTATTGGGACCTAAGCAGGGTCAAAAGCTTCTGCAAAGAAAAAGAAACAGTCAACAAAACTAAAAGAAAGCCTACAGAATGGGAGAAGATATTTGCAAATGACATATCAGATAAAGGGCTAGTATCCAAGAGATATAAAGAATTTGTTAAGCTCAACATCCAAGAAACAAACAAACAAACAAAAAACAATCATGAAATGGGCAGAAGACATGAACAGAAATCTCACCAAAGAAGACATACACATAGCCAACAAGCACATGAGAAAATGCTTTGCATCACCTGCCATCAGGGAAATACAAATCAAAACCACAATGAGATAACACCTCACACCAGTGAGAAGGGTGAAAATTAAGAAGACAGGAAAAAACAAATGTTGGAGAGGTTGTCAAGGGGGAACCCTCTTGTACTGTTGGTGAGAATGTGAACTGGTACAGCCACTTTGGAAAACTGTGGAAGCTCCTCAAAAAGTTAAAAATAGAGCTACCCTGAGACCCAGCAATTGCACTACTAGGGATTTACCCCAAAGATACAGATGTAGTGAAATGGCAGGACATCTGCACCCCAATGTTTATAGCAGCAATGTCCACAATAGCCAAACTGTGGAAGGAGCCTTGGTGTCCATTGAAAGATGAATGGATAAAGAAGCTGTGGTCTATGTATACAATGGGATGTTACTCAGCCATTAGAAAGGATGAATATCCACCATTTTCTTCGATGTGGATGGAACTGGAGGGTATTATGCTGAGTGAAGTAAGTCAATCCGAGAAGGACAATCAGCATATGGTTTCACTCATAGGGGAATATAAGAAATAGTGAAAGGGATTATAAGGGAAAGGAGGGGAACTGAGTGGGAAAAATCAGTGAGGGTGACAGGAGTTAGGAGTCTCCACTCCTAACTCTGGGAAAAGAACAAAGGGTTGTGGAAAGGAAAGTGAATGGGGGTTCAGGTAAATGGGTGATGGGCATTGAGGAGGGCACTTGATGGGATGAGCACTGGGTGTTGTACTATATGTTGACAAATCAAACTTCAATAAAAACAAATGAAATTTAAAAAAATAGCTCCTAAGTAAATAGTAAAAGAGCAAAAATTCTAATTCAAAAATGGGCAGAGGAACTTAGTAAACAAAGGAGAATGAATAATTTAGTACAATCACTGTAGTAAATTATATGGAGGGCCCTCAAAAATTAAAAATAGAGCTACCATAAGGTCCAGTAATTACACTTCTGGATATTTATCCAAAGAAAGCAAATAATAATTCAAAAATATATGAACCCCATGTTCGCTGCATTTATAATAGCCATTGTCTCAATTCAAAACAATATTCCCTAAGACACATTAAACTTCAAAAATCAGAAGAGAGAATCTGAAAATTGGCAAGAGAAGAAAATATTGTAACCCATAAAGAAATTCCCATTAGGTTAACAGATTTCTCAACAAAAACCTTACAGACCAGGAGACAATAGAATTATATATTTTAAATGTGAAAAGAAAAAAAATGCCAGCCAAGATTACTCTATTTAATGAAGTTATCTTTCAGAAATGAAGGAAAATAAAGACTTTCCCAGACACCCAAGAGCTGAGGCAGTTTATCACTAGACTTGCCTTACATGAAATGCTGAAAGGAATTCTTGAAGCTGAAATAAAAGACAATAATTAGTAACATGAGACACACAAAAATATACGAAAACACTGGTAAAGGGAAATATACACTCAGATTAGAAAACTCACTTAACTATATAGTATAAAAGTTAATGGAAAGGAATAATAAGAATGACTATAGCTATTATAAGTTATTAATATTAAATATTAAAATTTGTGATATCAAAAAAAGGAAGTAAGAGGATAAAATTTTTGTACGCAATTGAAGTTAAGGTGTCATTAGTTTATAATGGCCTGTTATGTGTAAGATTTTTTACTTAAGTCTTATGAGAGAAAGAAACATGAGAGAAAAGGATATCAAAGGATAACAGAGAGAAAAGGATATCATGAAAAAACCCCACCAATTCATAAAAGTAGGCCAAAAGAGAGGGGGAGAAAAGGAACAATGAATCTACAGTACAGCCAGAAAGCAATTAATAAGATGGTGTTAATAAGCCTATTTATTATCTATCAATAATTATTCTAAGTGTAAAAGGATTAAATTCACCAAAGGGCATAGAGTGTATCCATTCACTACTTAGATAGATTAAAAGTAAGTCTCATATACTGCCTATGAGAGACTACCTTCAACTCTAATGACATACTTAAGATGCAAGCAGAGGGATGGAAAAAGTTATTCCATTGCAGATGTAAACCTAATAAGAGCTGGGATAGCTATATTATATAAATATAGATTTTATGCCAAAGAATGGTAACAATAGACAAAGAAGGTTATTATGTCATGACAAATGGTGAACTCACCTTGAAAATATAACAATCACAAATATATACACATCCAACATCAGAGACCTTAAATATACTAGGCAAATATCAGCTGATCTAAAGGGAGAAATAATACAATAATATTAGGTGACTTCAATACTGCACTTTCAGCAATGAATAGAATATCCAGACAGAAAATCAACAAGGATTCATTAGACTTGAATCATACTTTAGTTCAAATGGACCTGTATAGAACATTCCATCCAACATAATACACATTCTTCTCAAGTACACATATCTCCAGTACAAATCATTTGACAGGCCATAAAATGAGCCTTAGCAAGTTTAAGAAGATTGGAATTATACCAACTATTTTTCTCAACCACAATGGGACAAAATTAAAAATCAACAATATGAGGAAAGCTGGAAAATTTACAAATAAGTGAAAACTAAACACTCTTGAACAACCAGTAGTTTAAAGATGAAATCAAAAGGGAATTAAAAAAAATCTTAAAGCAAATGAACATGGGAATACAATACACCAAAATCTATAGGATGCTGCAAAACCAGGTCTTAGAGGTCTTAAACTTAGAGTTTAAAGTGCTAAATTCATATACTAGGAAAAAACTTTCAAGCAACCTAACTTTATCCCTCAAGGAAGCAGAAAAAAAAACTAAGTCCATAGCTGGCAGAAGGAAGGATGTAACAAAGATCAAAGTGGAAATAAAATAGAGATCAGAAAACTAGAAAAAAAAATCAATAAAATTAAGAGGTTTTTATCAAAGACTAACAAGATTGACTAAGACCTAGACTAGACTTACCTAGACTAAGAAAAAAAGAGAAGACTCCAGTAAAAAAAAAAAATCAGAAATGAAAGAGATATCACAACTGATAACAAATATAAAAGAATCATAAAAAATTGCTATGAACAATTGTATGTCAACAAGTTGGAAAATTTAAGAGAAACTGATAAATGCCTAGAAACATACAGGCTACAAAGATTGAATCATGAAGAAATAGAGAAAATATGAGGAGTCCAATAATGAGTAAGAACATTGGACCAGTAATAAAAAATGTCCCAGCAAGAGAAATCCCAGTAACAGATGGTTTTATAGGTGAATTCTAACAACATTAAAAAAACTAACACCTATCTTTTTCAAATTCTTCCAAAAAAAATTGAAGAGGGAACAGTTACAAACTATTATGAAAAAATGTTTTTTTCCTGAAAAGAAAAAAGTAAGATTAAAGATAGCATTCATATTAGGTATAAGCACATTGTAATATACCTGTAAATATTCAATTTTGTCTTTCATTCCAATAATTGCAATACTAGAATCTTAAAGTTGTGAAGGCCTTTAGACATAATCTAGTCTTAGTCTATTATTACTCATGACGTATTATGTATTATAGGTATGCAAGTTTTGTCTCTGAATGTCCCTGATTCAGTTACGACCAGGAAAAAAACACTGATGAAAAAGTTTGCATTTGATTTAAAATTTCTATTTCTTGAGAAAATACATGCCTTTTTTATAGTAAATCATCCATCTCACTTCAAGTCAGCACTCTTTGGAGTGCAGAGGGGATCCTGCTTAACTTGAACTTTAATGTAGGTAGATGTTTATTGCCATGAGTGAAAGTCTGATTTGATGTATTTAAATTGCCTGTTAGCAGTCTTAGCATGTATATATCCCTCAACTTTCTTATATCCCCATGACTGTTACTTATTTTTTTTTTAATTTTAGTTAACTACAATGTTTTATTAGTTTCAGGTAAACAACATGATTCAACAACTGTATACATTATGCAATGCCCACACAATAAGGGTAGCTATCATCTTTCACCATACAAAGTTAGTACAATATTATTGATTGTATCCCCTATGCTGTACTTTTTATTATCATAACTTAGGTTACTTAACATTTTTATAATAATGTTATAATTATTATAATTAATATAATATTTTTATATTTAAATAAATTATACAAAAATAATAAAGGACAGCATTATTTCAATATCAAGCCAGATAAGGACACTATAAGAAAATTATAGGTCAATATCCCTGATAAGTATAGATGCAGAAATATTAGCCAACTGTATTAGCAAGCTGGATTCAATAACACATTAAAAGGACCATGCTCCATGACTGGCTGAGATTTTTCCTCAGCAAACAAAAATAGTTTCACATACAGAGATGAAGAAAAGTGATACACCACATTAACAGAATGAAAAAATATAATCTTCTCAATAGGTGCAGAATAAAACATCTGACAAAACAAAATACTTTCATGATAAAACACACTCAACATATTGTGTATAGAAGGAATGTCTCAACATAATAAAGGCCATATACAATAAGCTAATATTATAATGTTAGCCATAGCTAACATAATACTCAATGGTGAAAGATTGAAAGCTTTTCCTCTGAGATCAGGAACACCACAAATGTGTCCATGCTCACCACTCTTGTTCAACATAGTACTCAAAGTACTAGCTAGAGCAATTAGGCAATATAGAGAAATGAAAGGAATCCAAATCAAAAAGGAAATAAAATTATTATTTGCAGATAATATGATCTTATGTATAGGAAATCCTAAAGACTTTACCAAAAAACTATAGGAAGTAACCAATGAATTCAGTAAAGTTTCCAGATATAAAATCACATACAGAAATCAGTTGTGTTTCTATATACTAACAATAAAATATCTCAAAAGTAAGGAAAGCAATCCCATTTACAGTAGCAGCAGAAACAACAAAATAGGAATAAATTAATCAAGGAAGTAAAAGGCCTATACTATGAAAAATTGAAGATTTTAATGAAAAACTGAAGATAATACAAATGTATGGAAAGATATCTTGTTTTCATAGATCAGAAGATATTGTTAAAATGTCCATACTACTTAAAGCAATCTAGAGATTTAATAAATTCCTATCAAAATTCCATGGCACTTTTCACAAATTGAAAAAAAACAGTCCTAAAATTTATATGGAACCACAAAGATTTCAAAAAGCCAAGGCCATCCTGAGAAAGAACAAAGCTGAGGTCCTCACACTTTCTGATTTCCAACTATACTGTAAAACTATAGTAGTCAAAAGAGTATGGTATTGCCAGAAAAATAGACACAAACCAGAACAAAATAGGAAACCCATAATTAACCCCCAAACTCATGTACAACCAACTAATACTTGACAAAGAGCCAAGAATACTTGATGGGGAGAAAGACTTTAATAAATTGTACTGTGAAAACTGGATAACCACATGCAGAAACATGAGATTGGGCTCCTATTGAAATCACTTACAAAAATTAACTTTAAATGGATTAAGGACTAAAACATAAGGGGTGGAACTATAAAATTCCTAGAAAAAGCATAGGAAAAAACCTTGATATTGGTCTTAGCAACAATTTTTTGAATAAGACACTAGCAGCACCAGCAACAAAAGCAAAAACAAATGGGATTCTATCAAGCTAAAAAAACTTCTGCATAGCAAAGAAAAAAAATGAAAAGACAACTTATGGAATGAGAGTTGGTATTTTCAAACCATGTTTCTAAGATTTTATATATATATATATATATATATACACATGTATATGTATATACACATATATAATGTATAAAGTACATAACTCAATAACAAGAAATATGATTAAAAATGGGCGAGGACCTGAATATTTTTCTAGAAAAGACATCCAAATGGCCATAATGTACATGAAAATATGTTCAACATCACTAATCACCAGGGAAATGCAAATCAAAAACCACAATGAGATATCACCTCACACTTATTAGGATGGCAGTCATTAAAAAGACAAGAGATAACAAGTGTTGGCAAGGGATGTGGAGAAAAGGGAACCTTGAGCAGTATCAGTGGGAATGTAAATTGGTTTAACCTCTATGGAAAACAGAATGGAGATTGAGGTTCCTCATAAAATTAAAAACAGAATTACTATATGATCCAGCAGTCCCACTTCTGGGAATAAATCCAAAGAAAATACAAACAGAATACTGAAGAAATATATTTATTCATATATATTGCATAATTATTCACAATTGCCATGATAAAAAAAAAATAACTAAGTGTCCAACAACAGGTAAGTGAATTTGGAGGTATGGTATATATAAATAGATTATTCGGCCATGAGAGAAAAGGATATCTTGCCATTTGTGACAACATGCATGGACCTTAAAGGCATTTTGCTAGGTAAAATAAGTCAGACAGGGAAAGACAAATAGTGCACAGTATCTCTTAATGTAAAATTTTTTAAAAATTGAACTCATAGACACTTAATTGAAAGTGGTTGCCAGAGTAGTTTGAGTAACAGAGGAAATGGGGAGAGGTGGTAAAAGGATACAAACTTTTAGCTCTAAGATGAATAAGGCCTAAGAAGCCAATGTATTACATAGTGATTCTAATACTTTATTATATAATTGAATTTGGTAAAAGAATAGAAAAAAGGGTAAATATGTGAGGTTATATGTGTTAAATGGTTAGATGGTAAGAATCATTTCATAATGTATATGTGTATCAAATCATCACAAATACACTTTAAATATCTTACAATTTTATTTGCCAATTATGCATTAATAAAGTTAAAAAAAAGAAATGGACCAAAAAGGAAACAAATGCCATCAGAGTTGATCAAATTCAGGATAAAATAGAAGAAAAAACTGTATCATTCTCAGAAGAATAAGATGCACAAGAGAGAAGAAATTCAAATAAAACTTTAATGAGAAGTGCTCAAGAAAGGCACAATAACTTTTAAAAACTGAGAATAAGATAAAGGACCAAATAAAAAGGGTAAGGGAGAAAGTAGTTCAAAGGAAATCAAGTAAAGAAGTTTAATACTTGTAATTGAAGTCTCTAAAACAAAAATCTATGGAACAGAATATCTAAACTTATAAACCAGGGGTGCCTGGGTGGCTCATTTGGTTATAGGTGTCTGACTCTGGGTTTTTGGCTCAGGTCAAGATCTCAAGATGATAAGATTGAGCCCCGAATCAGGCTCAGCACCTAGTATGGAGTCTGCTTGAGATCCTTTTCCTTTTATCCTCTCCCGGTTTGTTCAATAAATAAATAAACAAAGTAATCCAAAAAACCTTTTGGAAATAAGAGATCAATTGACAAATCAAAATGGTCCATTCTATACCTATATAAAACATTAGATTTTAAAAGTAGAAAATATCCTCAGGGCTTCTATTCAAAGTTATCTGATTATTGATATGGTTTAAAAAAGTTAGCTTGGTAAGAGACTTCTGGATGAAATGGCAATACAAAGGATATATAGGAAACTAGTATTTTTAAGAAATTCAAGGAAACAATTTACGAACCAACGATGTTGTATGCAGCCAAACTGTTCTTCAGTTATCAGAACTTTAGAAAAACAGTTTTACACATGTAAGTGACTGAGGAATATTGTTCAAAAGCATCCCTATTGAGAAATTTACAAATAAAAGAAGTGTTATTTGACCTTATGGTAACTGGGTAAACTGACAGAATGACTGATAGTAAGCCTGAAACATATTTATATATGGCAGTCAAACAATGTATTTAGTTATAAAGCCAAAACAAAACACAAGTGGGAAGATAAGAGGAAGAATAAATGTGTTATATGTTCTTGTAGAATAAAACAACTGCAACCAAAAAGAAAAGAGAAAGGGAGAAGTGGAATGAGGCTATGGTTGTTGAATAGGTAATAGATGGGAGTCAAAGGATGCTATTTTTAAAAGACCACATAAGAAGGTAAATAAGAATGAAGGATCACAAGCTATAAAAAATTATAAATACTGTGATAACCACTAATAACAAAAGACAAAAACAGAAAAACCCAAACCTTCCTAAATTCTGGGAGAAAAATTTAGAAAAGTGAATAAGACCCGTCGGATAGAGGAAGAAACACAACAAATTAAATATAATATACTATTACATAAATTATGATAGAATTGAGAGCAAATATATAGAAGTATAATCAATAAGTGTAAATTGGATGAATTTTTCTATTAAAATAATTTCAAATATAAGTATTTGAAAATAAATATGTATACATAGAATAAACATATATGAATACATAATTAAGGAGTGAAAGCGATAGAAAATCTCCTTTTTTCAAATGTCATAGTTTGGTTCAAACAGTAACTATCAGTAATTATGAATAGGTGAGAAGGTGCCTGGGTGGCTCAGTCAGTTAAGTGTCCAACTCTTCATCTCAGCTCAGGTCTTTAGCTCAGGGTTGAATTGAAGCCCTGAATTGGGCTCCATGCTGGGCATGGAGCCTACTTAAAAAAAATTATGAATAGGTGATAAATTTTAGGGCAGAAGTAGCGGGTGGTCTGTAGAAAAGCAGGGTATTTACATTGTTCTTAAAGAGTCTCTCCACAAGACAAGAAAAAGATTAGGCATGGGGTGGATGGGTGGGGTGAATAGTACTTATATGAATGAAAAGAGCAATTATTAACTCAAGCTTAGTATTAGAAATTAGAGACAATTGAACATCTTATGTTCCTGGATGTAATACCAAAAGACAATAGCAACATCATATTCGTATTATTCAGGCTAGAGAGGCATAACCTGACTATAATCCCAAGGGACTGTCAGAGCAATTCAAAGTGAGTGTCATTTATATAAATGACTGCTCTGTATTAAAATGTGTCATGAAAAATAAAATTTAAAGAATTTTTTAGATAAAAGGAGATTTAAAGAGATATAGCAAGTATATACAATAATCATTCTGGAACCTGTACTGAAAAAAATAAAACATTATAAAGGACATTATTAAGGCCACTCACAAAATTGGAATGAGAATCATAGATTAGAATACTGCATCATGTATCTGGTCTAAGATGGTAACATAGGAAGACTGAACTCAACTCCTCCATAGACACATCAAATCTGTACCTAGTTATAGATCACTTCATCCTGAAGAAAAACTGAGGGCTGACTGAATAGCTTTCATATAGCAAAAGATAGACCAAAAGAAGAACAGCATGACATGTAGCAAAGGGAACCCCTATCCCAGACCCTATGAACTGCAGTCAGGATGAATAGTACTGAGGACTGTGAACATAGTTGTCTGCCCTGGGGCACAGAAAAAAAAGAGCTTCAGTTTATAAAAGCAATTAGAATATAGAGAGACTAGGCCTAGAATGCTGCCAAATAGCAAGGTAGCTGCTGGAACTGTCTGGGTATAAGGGGCTAGTGAGTGCCATGGTTTACACTTCCTCTCCACCTTAACAGCATGGACAGGAGCAGGGTCCAGTTTCCCTAGCCAGCCTACCACCACAGTGAGCCCTGGGCCCTTAGCTCACACCAGCTCTAACTGTCCTACCAAGTGATCCTAGCTCAATGCATACCAGGATGCCCCCAGTCAGCACTCACTACAGTTCCAGCCATCCTGCCAAAGTGATACATGTGCAAAGCACCCCAGAATACCTCAAGCCCACACTGTGTTCACTTGCTAGGGTACCCTCAGTGCAGAGAACTCTGGGACCTCCTTGCTCATGCCTGCTTTGGCTTCAGTTACCCTGCTAAGGTGACCCTTTCATGGAGCAACTCAAGGAACACTGGCCTATACCTGTCTTGGTTTTAGCCACCCTGCCAGAGTACCCCCTGCACAGAGCACATTGGGACAGGACAGCCTATGCCAGTCTCAGCTCCATTCACCCCACCAGGGTATCTCTGCACTGAGCATGTTGGGATATTCCAGCTTGCACCCACTTCAGCTTCAGCTGTCCTCTTAGGTGCTCTCTGAATGAAGAGCTCCAGGACCGCCCTAGCCCATGCCCATTTCAGCTACTGCTATTCTTCTAGGGCAACCCCTAAGCAGAGAACCCTGAGGCCCCCTCCCCGGTTTGTGCCTAGTTCAGCTTCAGGATGTTTTGCCAGGGCACCCTTCTGCATGGAGAGCCTGGGGCCCCTCTGGATTGCACCAGCTTTAGCTTTAGCTGTCCTGCCAGGGCATCTTCCATGAGGAGAGCTCTGAGACCACGTGTACTTTAGCTTGAGCCATCCCACCAGAGAAGCCCAACCTTGGAGAGCCCCAAGATCTCAGGCCATGCCAGACACAGCACCAACCAGCCAAAGTCACAACACAAACACAATCTACACAGGGGACAAAAAACATTATTATCATTATTTCAAGTTTAGGAAAAGTATCTCTTCCACTTAATTCATATAAACATACACAGAAAAGTAAGTAAAGTCGAGAGATAGAGGATATGCTCCATATGGAAGAACAAGACAAAATCTCTGAGAAACAGTGAAATGGAATGGAGATGAGCAATTTGCCTGATAAACAATGTAAATTAATGATCATAAAGCTCCTCACCATGCTGGGGAGGAGGGTAGAAGAAAATAGTAAAAACTTCAACAAAGAGCTAGAATATATAAAAAAGAACCAGCTGGAGTTGAAGAATACAATAACTGAAATGAAAAATATGTTAGAAGCAATCAACAGTAGATTACTGAGTGCAAAATATGGGTCTATGATCCTGAAGACAGGGTAATGGAAAGCACCCAAGTTGAAAAGTAGAAAGGAAAAAAAAATGAAAATAAGAGTAGTTTAAGAGATTTCCTGGACAGCATCAAGCAAATATTCACATTATAGGGTCCCAAAAGGAGAAGAGCGAGAGAAAGAGAGACAAAGAGAGAGAGAGAGAGAGAGAGAGAGAGAGAGAGAGAGAAAGGGGGCAGAAAACTTATCTGAAGAAATAGTTGAAAACTCCCCTAAGCTGGGAAAGGAAAAAGACATTCAGGTTCCAAAAGCACAGAGTTCCAAACAAGGTGAACCCAAGAGGTCCACACCATGACACATAACTTAACTACATCATGACACATAATAACTAAAATGTCAAATATTAAAGATAAAAAGAATTTTAAGAACAGCAAGAAAAGCAAAAAGTTATGTACAAGGGAAAATTGATAAGGCTATCACCTGATTTTTCAGCAGAAACCTTATAGGTCAGAAGGAGGTGACATGATAAAGTCAAAGAGCTGAAAGGAAAAAAGTCCTACAATCAAGAATTACTTAACAAACAAGATAATTATTCAGATTAGAAGGAGAGGTAAAGAACCAAACAGACATTAAAGGAGTACATCACTACTAAACCAGCCTAATAAAAAATATTAAAGGGACTTTTTCAAGTATGTGTGTGTGGGGAAAGACAAAATTAGAAGAAAATTATGAATAAAAATATACAAACTATAATAACATATACATAAAATGTGAAGATGGTAGAAAAAAAGAAGTTATTTTAGAATGTGTTTGTACTTTAAGTGACTATCACTTAATGTAGACTGCTGTATACTTAGGATGCTATATATGAACTTCATGGTAATCACAAATCCAAGAAGTATAATAAATATACAAAAAATAAAATGAAAACCAAGTATAATACTACAGAAAGTCATCAACCACAAGGAAAGAGAGCAAGAATAAAAGGAAAAGAGAACTATAAAAACTAGAAGAGGGCTTCCCCGGGTGGCTCCGTGGTTTAGCGCTGCCTTCATTTTAGGGCCTGATTCTGGAGACCCGGGATTGAGTCCCCCAATGGGCTCCCTGCATGGAGCCTGCTTCACCCTCTGCCTGTGTCTCTGACTCTCTCTGTGTGTGTCTCTCATGAATAAATAAATAAAATCTTAAAAAAAAAAAGAACTAGAAGACATGATGACAGTAGGGTACATACCTATCAATAATTACTCTAAATGGAAATGGTCTAAATGCTTCAATTAAAAAACATAGGATGGTGGAATAGATTTTAAAAATACTGATCTGTATGCTGCCTGTAAGAGACTCACTTCAGAACTATAGACACATATAGACTGAAAGTAAAAATAAAGAAAAATATATTCCACGCAAAGGGAAGTCGGGAAAAAAAACAGGGTAGCAACATTTATATTAGATAGAACAGACTTTAAAACAAAGACTTGTATAAGAGACAAAGAAAGACATTATATGATGATTAAGGAGTCAATCCAACAAGAGGACATAATAATTGTAAATATCTATGCACCTAACATTGGAGCACCTAAATACATACAGCAAATATTAACAGACACAAGTAGAAATTGATAGTAATACAATAATTGTATTTTGTAATTGTAAAAAGAGCTTTAACACTCTATTTACATCAATGGATAGATCATCCAGGCAGAAAATCAGCAAGGACATAGTGTCAAGTGGCATATTGGACCAGATGGACTTAACATATATATAGAACATTCCATCCAAAAACAAGAGAATACACATTCTTTTCAAGAGCACATGGAACATTCTGCATAATAGATCATATATAAATTTATGAAAATGAAATTTAAGAAAAATAAATTCAATAATACTTAAGAAAAATGAAGCTGTGTCATGTGTCATTTCTGACCACAAAAGTAGGAAACTAGAAATCACAAGAAAAAAAATAAAAAACTGGAAAAAAAAACCAAATATGTGGAAGCTACACAACAGGCTACTAAGCAGCTGATGGGTCAATAAAGAAATCAAAGAAGAAATAAAAAATACATGAAGACAAATGAAAATGAAACTCAATGGTCCAAAACCTTTGAGATGTAGCAAAAAGAGTTCTAAGAGGGAAGTTTCTAGTACAGAGCTACCTGAAGAAACAAGAAAAATCTCAAATTAACAATCTACTCTTATACCTAAAGAACTAAAAGAAAGGACAAAGCCCGAGGTCAGTAAAAGGAAGAACATAACAAAGATCAGAGCAGAAATAAAAGAAATTGAGACTTAAAAAACAATAGTAAATATCGATGGAATCAAGAGCTTATTCTTTGAAAAGATAAATAAAATTGGTAAAGTTTTAGCCAGACTCATCAAGAAAAAGAATAGACCCAAAATGAGAAATGAAAGTAACAACCAACACTACAGAAATACAAAGGATTATAAGGATACTACAAAAAATTATATGGCAACAAATTAGACAATCTAGAAGAAATGAATTCCTAGAAACATATAATCTTATGAAAAAAATTGAATCAAGAGTAGAAAATCTGAAAAAACCAACTACCTGTAACAAAATTGAACTGGTAATCAGAAAACTCCCAACAAACAAAAGTCCAGGACTAGATAGTCACAGGTGAATTCTACTAAATATTTAAATCAGAGTTAATATCTCTTCTTCTCAAACTGTTCCAAGAAAATAGGAGAGGAAAACATATAAATTCATACTGAAACCAGATAAAGATGCTACTGAAAAGAAATAGAGAAACAGAAACAGAAAAAAGAGGAGGAGAGAGAGAAAGAATGAAAAATTATTACAGGTCAATATTTTCTTTGAACGGATGCGAAAGCCCTCAACAAAGTATTCATAAAGCATATTCAACCACATTCAATATGTTAAAAGAAATCACTCACCATGATCAAATGGGATTTATTCTGGGATGCAAAGATGGTAAATATTTGCAAAATCAATATGACACACCACATAAAAAAAAATGAATAAAAATCATATGATTGTCTTAATAGATGCAGAAAAATCATTTGCCAAAATTCAGTATCAATTATAAAAACTCAACAGAGTGGGTTTAGAGGCAACATACAATAGCATTACAAAGACCATATATGAAAAACTCACAGCTATCATGATCCTAAATGGGGAAAAACTGGCAGCATCTCCCCGAAGGTCAGGAATGAGACAAGGATGCTCACCTTCACCATTTTTATTCAACATAGTACCAGAAGTATTAGCCAAAACAAACGGATAAGAAATAAAAGCATCCAAACTGGTAAAGAAGTTAAACTATCACGATTTGTAAATGGCAGGGTTCTATACATTAAAAAAAAAAACTTTAAAGACTTGACCAAAATGTATTAGAAGTAATAAATTCAGTAAAGTTGCAGGGTACAAAATATACAGAAGTCAGTTGTGTTCCTATACACTAATAATATAGCACAAAGAAGGGTGCCTGAGTGGCTCAGTTGGTTAAATGTCTGACTCTTGATTTTAACTCAAATCATGATCTTAGGGTCCTGAGATTGAGCCCCATATTGGGCTCCCCACTTGCCAGGGAATCTGCTTGTCCCTCTGTCCCTCCCCCCCACTCATGCTCTTTCTCTTTCAACTAAGTAAATAAAATCTTAAAAAATATATATAGCAGAAAGAAAACTTAAGAAAACAATTCCATTTACAATTGCACCAAAAATAATACCTAGGAATAAACTTAATAAAGGAGGTGAAAGACTATCCTCTGAAAACTATAAAATATTGATGAAAGAAATTGAAGGTGACACAAACAAATGGAAAGATATTCCATGCCCATGGATTGAAAGAATTAGTGTTAAAATGTCCATACTACCCAAAGCAATCTATAGATTTAATGCAATCCCTATCAAAATACCAAAGGCATTTTTCCCAGAACCAGAACAAATACTAAAATTTGTGTGGGATTATAAAAGACCAAAATAAAACCAACCAAAATAAAAGGCTTTTGACAGAAAAGGAAACCATCAACAAAACCAAAAGGCAACCTACTGAATGAAAAAAATAATTGCAAGTGATTTATTGGATAAGGAGTTAAATATCCAAAATATATAATTTATAAAATACCAAAACCAAATAATTCATAAAAATAGGCAGAGGACGTTAATAGGCATTTCAGCAAAGAAGGCATACAGATGGTCAACAGACACAATGAGATATCACCTTTCACCTGTCACAATGGCTAATATCAAAAAGAGAAGAGAGAAGTTTTCGCAAAAATGTGGAAACAAAAGAACCTTTCTACACTGTTGGTCATGTAAGTTGGTATAGTCATTGTGGAAAATAGTGTGGAAGTTCCTCCAAAAATTAGAAATAAAGTATCATATGCTTCAGTAACTCTACCACTGGATATTTACCTGCAGAAAACAAAAATGCTAATTCGAAAAGATAAATGCAATCCTATGTTCATTGCAGTCTTATTTACCACAGCCAAGATATAGAAGCAACCTAAATATCCATTGATAAAAAAAAGTATAAATAAAAATAAAAAAGTAGTATATATTTAAAATAAGATGCTACTCAGTCATAATAAAGAATGAGACCTGGCCATTTGTGACAACATGGATGGACCTTGAGGGTATTATGCTAGGTGCAATAAGTCAAAGACAAATGCCATATGATTTCACTTTTAGGTAGAATTTAAAAAGCAGAACAAACAGAAACAGATCCATGAATACAGAAAACTGATGGTAGCCAGAGAGTGTGGGGAAATGGGAAAAATGGGTAAAAGGGTGTGGGAGATAGAGGACTCCAGTTAAGAAATTAATAAGTCATGGAGACAAAAGATACAGCCCAGGTAATAGTCAATGGTATTGTAACAGTGTTGTAAGCTGATGGATGGTAGCTACATTTGAATGCTTGGCATAAGGTATAAACTTATCAAATCACTATGTTGTACACCTGAAACTAATGTGACATTGTATGCCAACCTTATGTCAACTGTACTTCGATACAAAATTTTACAATGAAAGTACTGTATCAATATTAAATTTTCTGAATTTGATTATGATGATTATGTAAGAATATCCTTGTCTTTAGGAAATTCACATTGAAGCATTAAAGTTAACATGGCTTGATAAGTGCAATGTGTTCTCAAAGTGTTCAGAAAATATAAAGAATGTGTGTGTGTGTATACATAGATATAGACAGGGAGAAAGAATAATCAAGCGGTAGAAATTTTAAAAATTGGTAAATATTGATTTAGAGGTTTCATTATTCCAAATTTTCTTTAGTTTTGAAGTTATTTCAGAATAAAAGTTATAAAAGGGATAATGTTTCATTCAATAAAATGTTTTAGGAGTGCCTGCATGGATCAGTTGGTTGAGCATCTACCTTTGGCTCAGGTCATGATCTCAGGATCCTGGGATCAAGTCCTACATCGGGCTCCCTGCTTAGCAGGGAGTCTGCTTCTCCCTCTGTCTTTGCTGATTCCCCCCATTTGTGCTCACTCACGCTCACTCTCTCATTCTTTCAAATAAAATCTTAAAAAGTTTTGCACTTTTATTCCTTTATTAAACAGATTTAAATAAATTTCTCTTGTGTACATGTATATACACAAACACATCTTTATTCATTGGAAACTTGGGCTTTCCATAATTTGGCTATTGTTGATAATACTGCTATAAACATTGGGGTGCATGTATTTCTTTGAATCAGTATTTTTGTATCCTTTGGGAAAATACTTAGTGCAATTTCTAGGTCATATGGTAGTTCTATTTTTAACTTTTTGAGGAAGCTCCATACGCGTTTCCAGAATGGCAGCACCAGTTTGCATTCCCACCAGCAGAGAAAGAGGGTTGCCCTTTTTCCTCATCCTTGCCAACACCTATTGCTTCTTGTGTTGTTAATTTTAGCCATTCTGAGTGGTGTGAGGTGATAGCTCATTGTAGTTTTGATTTGTATTTTCTGATGAGTGATGCTGGGCATCTTTTCATGTGTCTGTTAGCAATATTACTGAGCCATAAAAAAAAGGAATCAAGCCATTTTCAACAACGTGGATGAAGCTAGAGAGTATAATGTTAAGTGAAATAAGTCAGAAAAACAAATACCATAGGTTTTCACTCATACTGTAGAATTTATTATTTATTTATATATGGGGGAGCACTTTTAATAATAGAAACAAACTGATGGTTACTGGAAGAAGGTGGGTGGGAGATGGGTTAAGTAGGTGACTGGATTAGGGAGGGCACTTGTGAAACACACTGTGTACATAAGTGATGAATCACTGACATCTACACCTGAAGCTAATATTATACTGTGTTAACTAACTGGAATTTAAATAAAAACATAGCAAAAAACAGTATTTCTCTTTCTGTGTCATCTATGCCTAAGCTGTATTTTGCTTGTGACAACTTTAAAGAATAGTAATTTTCTCATAGATAACTTGCCCATGACAAAAATCATTCCCTACACAGTCCCAGTAAAATGCATGTAACTGCATATAAATCTGCTGCGGTTCTAACAATTTTGTTATAATCTGAAAAAAGTGTTGACTGGGGATGCAATGAAATTACTAGTATAACCCATTATATATAATATAGGCTTTCTAGTATCTAAAGAATGTACACTGAAAGCACAAACTAAGAGGTCTATTTTTATTACTTAGCAGAGTATACAAATATGGACTGCAACCAGTTTCTCATAAAGCCTAATGAACTACAGGTTAGTGTAGATAGAGTACATGTAGTATGACCTCAGAATTCAAACAGCTTCAGTCATAAGTCAAATGCAGTTAAGAGCAAACAAAAAGGGATCCCTGGGTGGCGCAGTGGTTTGGCGCCTGCCTTTGGCCCAGGGGCGATCCTGGAGACCCGGGATCAAATCCCACGTCAGGCTCCCGGTGCATGGAGCCTGCTTCTCCCTCTGCCTGTGTCTCTGCCTCCCTCTCTCTCTCTCTTTCTCTCTCTCTGTGACTATCATAAATACAAAAAAAAAAAAAAAAAAGAAGAGCAAACAAAAAGATGCTAATATCTAAAAGGCAAAATTCTCAACTTCCAGATTATACCTGGAAGTCCTACTGCCCAGTTACACATATTTCTTATTAAATGGGTATATACTGCTATAGAGCTTCTAAATTGCAAAGTACATTTATATACATTGGGCCATTTAAATTTTGAACCAATAGGTTATTTTACATATTTTATTTTTAAGTAATCTCTACATCCAATATGGGGCTCAAATTTACAACCTTGAGATCAAGAGTCGCATTCTCTACTGGCTGAACCAGCTAGGCACCCCTGAACCAATATTTTAAAATAATAGGTCAGAAATCACCCATTTTACAGTTTAGGAAACCAGGACATAAATGATGAAGTGTTTTGTTCAATAGTAGCTATTAGGTTACAGGAACAGACAGCTATTGCATTCAATTTTCATTCTATGTGTACTGAATTACACTTCCTCCTTAGGAAACTAGTGGAAACATCTTAAGATCTTTTGTCTATATTTATGACAATAGAAGTGGACAAAGACCATTTAGGATGCTTCACAACCACTCAGGTTGGAATCAAAAGGATTCTGATTAATTCTGTTAGCAAACACAACAAATCCAGTTATGCAGAATATTTGGTATGTTCTGATGGAATACAATTCTACTTTACATAGGTAGGCTATAAGAAACCTCTGTATGTCTCTGTGATATCTAATACTATTCCTGTAATTACATCTATTTAGAGTCAAGGAATTGAAGCATAGTTTAACTTATTCAAAATATAGAACAGGCCAAGCATCTTTATGTGACTAGCATGTTAAAGAACATTTCTGACTGAAGATTTTGATTGAACCAATCGTCTGCATTTGCTGTTTGGGGAGGTATTCTGGAATGATGGATACTTGGACCACTCAACTGATTGTACTGTTGGATAAAAGGTCATGGATTTCCTGTGGGTTTTGGAGCTTAAATGAGATCTTTTCTCCGACCCTTAAAATATAGACTCCTGCCTTCCTCTAATAACATTAGTATATATTTACTTTGTGAAAGGACAATGTGCCCTCTAAGTAGTTTCAGATTCCTTCATTTTTAAGCACATATACTTTTTTAAGAAGATGAACTATGAAGAAAGTGAAATTAACTGTATAAGGGATTCATAATACTTAACCTTCTTCTGTTTCAGTTGAGCTAATGGCAAGGATTAATTCATGGATGCCGAGTCCAAGTTGAGCTTGTTGTTCTGCCAAACCTAGTAAAAGTGTAGTGTTATGAGTGTGAAGTTCAGAGCCAGATTTCTGGATTGGAATCCTAGTTCCATGCCTATTAGCTGGGTACCTGGGAGAAGTTACTTAACGTCTCTGAAACTCTGTTTCAACTATAAATTGGGAATAATGATAGAATCACTGTCACAGGGTTGTTTTGAAGATTGCATTGCTCCACGTATGTAAGGAAGCCACCAAACAGAACAGTGCACAGCATACTACAGACAGATTAAAAATTATGTATTTCGTGCCAATGTAGAGATTCAAGATCAGTACTGCTTATATCATAAGTCCTCAAGGAGTATGCACACACTCAAACAGGGGCATGTCCAAGTCTAATTAGAGCATTCATGTACGCCTACTTAAATTATGGAACTTGGGCTGCCACAAGTGGAAACAGGGCACAAAAAGGTCCATTAAGAGCAAAGCTGGATAGTCCATAACTGTGGTCTGAGTCAAGCTATAAAAATGGAAGCATAGACCCCAAGCTAATCACAGAGAAAAGAAGGAATGAGAAACTTACCTCTGAAGGCAACTAGCTGGCAAGATAGTGTCTTTTTGCTGTGTAGGCATCACTTTCGAGGACTGATGTCTTCCTTTCAGGTGCTAGACTCTGGGATCGTTTAAGGTAGTGATAATTCTTTTATTTTAAAAATATCCTTAGGCTTGTCATGTTAACAGATGCTTAATTAGGATAAGCATCTGATCCAGTTTGCCTGAGAAAAGCCTAATTTGTACTATTGTCCCAACATAATTATGAATAGCATTTCCATTTTACTTTCAGTGTCTTTCTCCAAAGTATCTCAGCTTGGATAATTACACGTTTTCCCCCATTAATGGTGGTAGCTGAATGAATGAATTCTCCCTATCCACGCTAGCTCTGTCTTCTACATCTACTTTAGGTTTTCCTGCATTTCCAGCATTTTCTCCTATGAATAATACATGAAGAAAGCACTATATTTCAAGCAGGTATAGGCTTTTAATGTATTTTAATTTTTTTATTTTTATAGAATTGAGACAGAATAGAGGAAAGTTGTACAATGTTTTCTACTAACATGCTGTATCTTTAAGTCTATTTTAGCTTCATGAGAGAAGAAAAAGCCATTTTAGAAAACTTGTATGGAGAAGCAATTTCACAAAGAAGAAACAGTTATAAAATTATCAAAATTAGGCAAAAAAATTTTATTTCTTTGATCACATTGCCACATACTTAAGTTATTTGTGGGCAATTGTTATATAAAATGATTTTATCAATACAGTGACATTTTGAAGAATCTATTATAAGTACCAATTTGATTCCAATATAATAGAAAGTTCCTACATTTTTTTTTGTTTTAAGAAGGAATGCAGTTCAGTTAGCTCTGAATTGAAAATGTCCATAATTCCATGGAAGCAACTAAAAAAGCACTGTAAGAATTATTTTTGCTAGTATACTCAAATACTACCATAATCAATCCTGTTTTTTCCTCATCCACTCATTTTGCCTGATAAAATTACCTGAAAATTTTCTTTTCTTTTTTCTTTTTAAAAATATTTTATTTAGGGATCCCTGGGTGGCACAGCGGTTTGGCGCCTGCCTTTGGCCCAGGGCGCGATCCTGGAGACCCGGGATCGAATCCCACGTCGGGCTTCCGGTGCATGGAGCCTGCTTCTCCCTCTGCCTGTGTCTCTGCCTCTCTCTCTCTCTCTCTCTCTATCATAAATAAATAAAAAAAAATTAAAAAAAATTTTTAAAAAATTATTTATTTATTTATTAATTCACGAGAGACACACACAGAAAGAGAGAGGCAGAGACACAGGCAGAGGGAGGCAGAAACACAGGCAGAAGGAGAAGCAGGCCCCATGCAGGGAGTCCGACGTGGGACTGGATCCCGGGTCTCCAGGGTCATGCCCAGGGTTAAGGCAGCGCTAAACCGCTGAACCACCCAGGCGGCCCAACCTGAAAAATTTCTAACTGGATCAAATTATATCTTCTTTTACATAACTCATCTCATTTGAAGTTCAACCACCCAGAATATCACCTTCTTTTGTTGCAATGACATACTCTGTATCTAGCTATTAAAGACATGGTTTAGAATCAATATCATCTTTTAACTTAAGCCCATTGAAAATTCATACCAATGGAAGGAAAGTTAGAACCCATCCTAGAGCTTTTTCTCTTTGAATAAACAGCAACAGAAAAATCAATATAATAGCAATAGTGGTAGAGGCATGACCTCTCCTTCCTCATCCTTTAGCTTGGTTCATTCCTTACAGTACTTAACACATTTATAATTTTGGTTTGAAATTAAATATGAGTTTGAGTGAGATTAAGACCACAAATATTAGCCCAAACATGTTCCTTCATTTTCTATTTCTTTACCCCTTCCCCCCAAAAATGTATATGGCAACTCCATTGCTTACCTAATTGGAAATGAGTTTGAATGTTATAAATCTGTTTTATATCTTGCATTCTTAGAGGAACATAACTGCATAGTCGTTAGTTTTATTTTTATTTTTTTAATTTTTATTTATTTATTCATGAGAGACCGAGAGAGAGAGAGAGAGAGAGAGAGAGAGCGAGAAAGAGAGAGAGAGGCAGCAACTCAGGCAGAGGGAGAAGCAGGCTCCATGCAGGGAGCCTGATGTGGGACTCGATCCCGGGTCTCCAGGATCGCACCCTGGACCAAAGGCAGGTGCTAAACTGCTGAGCCACCCAGGGATCCCCAGCTGTCAGTTTTAAAATATTTACATATTTTAGCCATGTAAGTACCCATTGTTTAATTGCTAACATTTCGAATGGATGAGTGTTTTTATGTGGCAATTCTAATTTTAATTTTGAAAAATCGCTAAGGATAAAATTCAGTGGAAAAGTTTTTATTAATATTTAAAACATATGTTTGCTACATCTAAAATGGTGCTGTGCTCCTTGGCTTTAAATTCCTATTTAAAAATTTTTTTGTATCATAAATGTCTGGAAAGTCTATAAGCAATCTATTTTCTCATTATCTTTTTATTCTAGGAAGTTTTAAAAAGTATGTCATATCACTGACTTTATAAGATATTCTTGACTACATACTTAGGATACACTCTTGGAACATACTTTGCTGAAAATGGTGATTGATTTTGATTACATTCTGGCAATAGAGTAATGTAATTTAAAGAAACTGATTTAGCAGGGGCTAATTTTCTCCATGTTGTAAAGCCTTACTTAAATTTAAATCTTTTCTGAAGACAAAGAAGCAGGCAATAACTGCTTTAAAAATCTGACTGCTGATACACAAAAGGAATAATTGTTCTATTTAGTTTGAACATTCAAATTAAAGAGGAACTGGATTTAATTGGCTCCAGTGGTGTTTTAACACTAAAATACTGTAGTTATTTTATTACTTGCTCCCTTTTTTTTGGTAATCAACATGATACTGCTTTGCCAGATTGAAAGTTATTTTCTAGCCAGATAATAGATCCTGCAAAATAGATGAGTGATCTCTTTGCATAGGTAGAAACTGATTAAGCTTTATTGACAGAAAGATCACAGGCCACAGCAGAAGTTATTTGAGACACAATCCAGTGACTTAACACTGTTAAGGATTTTATGTGGCTATGCATGTAAGCATCTTTTGGGGGAGCAGGTTCTAAGCTTTTATACAACTCCTAAAAGTGTTTGAGAGTCAAAACTGCTTGAGAACCAATATACCATCACTTCATCCCTGAGATATTTTCCATTCAGTTGCCATGTGGCTCTACTATCTGCCCACCGGTTAGTTGATGAATGTATTTATTTCCCATATATTTATTGAGCATCTATAATGTGCTAGACCACAGGGGAAAATAATGATTAAAGGGTAGACTCTGTACTCTTTGTAGCTTATTGTTTCCAAAGAGAGACAATAACAGAATGTGATAAAACCTATGATAGAGATATCTTCTGAGTACTGAGAAAAACCATTCAAATAAGACCACAGTTCATGGTGTAGAGAACTGGAGGCCTCCCAGAGACATGACACTGGCCTATATCTTGATAGGTAAGAATGGAGATAAGAGGATTCTGAGCTTTGGAACAGATAGAAAAAGAGCAGAGCTGTGAAAATTTTGAGCAATAGCAAAAGTGGCTGGCACACAGTTGTGTAAGGTGGTGCAATGGATAATTAAGCCAGAGGTAGAAAGAGACACAATGTAAAGAGATTTATATAGCAAGGTAAATAATTTCACATTTACTTAGTAAGACAGTAGTTCTCATTTGGGGGTGGGGTATGCATCACTTCTAGTGGCCTGCGAAGGAGACTAAACACTATTGTCAAATACTCCAAAAAGCCTATAAAGGTGGATACTGATACCCCAAGCCCACCCCCCAAAAAACTTTAGCCTTGCGCTGAGATTATTTAAAAGACATTGATTATTAAGTAATGCGTTTGGGGAGTCAATGTTTCAAAACATGGGGTCAATGGAGTAAAAAAATTTAAGAAATCTTTTGCAATGCTTACAAACTGTTGCTATTCAGTCATTGGAGTAGACTGATTCTAGATTTAAGAATTTGTGTCCACTGGATGTGGGGATTAAGAGAGAGAGAGTAAGTGAATGAAATTAATCCCTTTCTTTCTAGACTATGCATAAACAGATTCCACTCACTCAGATTGGGAATGAAAGAGGTACTCAACAGACAACTTCAGTGGCCCACTCCTGGAGATTAAGGCTGGGTATATTCAAGTCATTGGGGCTTTTAGGGGGTATAAAATAAGAAGAAAAGGAATCCTTGGTAATTAAGAGATAGATATGATAGCTAAATGTGTAATCCTTGATAGATCCTACATTGCAAAGTGGGGCTTGCTCTAGCTATAAAGGATGTTATTGGGGAAATTTAAACACAGATTATATATTAGATAAAATTGCACAATGTTAAATTTCCCAAGTGTAATAATTGTTCTCAGGAGATACATGCTGAAGCATTAGGGTGAAATAAAGATATTTGCATTTAACTCTCAGATATTTCTGGGAAGAAAAAAAGAAAAGTGTGGGGGCATGGAGAGAGAATGAAATAAGGAAAATGTAGCAAATTATTAACAATTGGTGAGTCTAGAAAGATACTTGAATATTCATTATTCCTGCAACTGTCCAAAGGCTTAAAAATGTTCAAAATAAAAAATAATATAGAAAAAAATGGAACTGGTTAAAGAGATAATAACTAGGGTTAGAGGCAAGACAGACATGCGCAGGATTCAAGTGTTAGTGATGGGGACAGTTGCCATTATTGCTCTTGGAAGGAAATTTGACTCTCCAAGGAGGGAAACAGTTTAAAAGGGGAAGGGCCACTTGTGAGAAAGTAGAAGACTGATTTGTTATTTAAGGAAGGGATACTTAAAAAGAAGGAGACCAGATAAAATTTTAACCACAAAGCCCACCAGAGAATTCAACTGGTGTTTAAAAGCAGATGAGTATTTTGAAGCAAGACTGTATAAAACGTGGCTCTGCAAACGTTTGGTTTTGATGGGTTTGTTGAAGGTAAAAAAAAAAAAAAAACACCCTTTCACATTTTTCTTTGCTGACTTTTTAATTTCAATTATTTAAGATGTTAGGGTTTAGAGTTAGTTAAGATTTGATATAGCTCTTCCCAGAGAAGCCATTTCTTGTAGAGAAAATGGTTTCTACTTCTTAGTGGTAATTTCATAAGCAATTTTTGAGTACTTCACTTTCTTTTAGGTATTGGGCAAATAGCTTTCACTGTATAGCCTGGCTTAATTCTTACAAAGATCCTATTTGTAAATATAGATTTATTGATATTCCAATGTTACCAATTTTACAAGGGAACTAGACAAGGATGATTTAATTACATGTCTTAGGTCACAGCTTGGAGGCTACAGAGCCAGGACTTGAGCCAAAGCTATCTGACTCTAAAGCCTATGCTCTCAAACATAAGATGTTTATTTCACTTGAGAACTATTAAAATTCTAAAGAGTATTACCAACTCCTCAATTGAGTATTAAAATTTCAATGGCTTATTTTAAAGTTACTATAAACTATACTATGAAATCTCAGTGTAATAGGTTTATGAGCTGCTTCCCCTTCCCTGTTATCTAGCTTGAAGCATTTTGCAAATTAGATTTTTTTTGTTCATTCATTCCTATCCATTTATAAGGCACATTGTTGCAGTCATGGGGCAGAAGGAAACAAGAGAAATCTAAGGATCCTGATAAAAGACAATGGGCATATCTCAGAATAGAGTGGAAAACATTGTTTCTCCTTTTCCTTCCCTCAGTGCCCAAAGAACAACCTATTCAGAGTCCAGTTGGCCCCCTCCCTTACCTCCACTCTTATTTATCAAAGCTTCTTTTAAGGAAACACCTGTAAAAATGGGAAACCCTTGTGACAGGATCATACCAGGTCTAAAAACTCCACCTGAGAATTCATTCTTCCCGCTGAACTTGAGTCTTCCTGAGAATTCATATACAACAAGAGGTGTAGATGAAAACTTTGGCAGGATTCTTGTCCAAGCCAAATAAAAAACCCAGCAGGTGATGCCCCAGGGCAACAAATCTGATACAAAATGAGAGTTAATCTGTAGGGTGCAAGATTCCAGAGCTCTATTTTTTTTTAAATTTTATATATTTATTCATGAGAGACACACACACAGAGAGAGGCAGAGATACAGGCCATGCAGGGAGCCTGACATGGGACTTGATCCTGGGATTGCAGGATCACGCCCTGGGCCGAAGGCAGGTGCTAAACCGCTGAGCCACCCAGGCGTCCCCAGAGCTGTATTCTTGAAGGCAACTACTTATGATGATAGAAAAGCCTAATTGAAACATGAATAAAATAATCCATACGGAGTTGTCAATAAATATTTTTGAAATGGGAAACAGATATCTTGATTAGTATTTTAATGGCACCGATACCTTCCATAAATTTGGTGGAAATATATCAAAAAGTTACAAACAATTACCAATCAAAAAAATCAGGGTTTAATGTTGTCTGCTGGTTGAGTAAACTCAGATGTTTTTACTAGGGCTTTTTCAATTTCTTGTATGAAATTACATCTATTAGAGTAGCTTCAATCTCATCTATAAACTACTATACATGCTCAATTAGGCCTTATTCCAGGCTTTCAGAAATGGTTATGGGTGACAGATGGTCCAGGGGAAATAGGATGAAAGAGGGTGGGAATACTTCAGAAGTCTCTCTACCTCCCGTCACCCCCAGAGAGACCCAGGAGACTGTTTGCTATATTAATTTGACAGTGAATAACTGACCAAAGCCTGAATATTTTGGTTAAATTTGTCTTTTCACACTTCAAGTAAAATGTAAGTGTTTGTACGAATTCACTTTAAAAAAAATTTAAATGGTGCAACCACCCTGACAACAGTTTACTCTTCCTCAAAAGATTAAACATAGTTACGATATGACATAGTCATTGTATCCTTTGATATTTATCCAAGAAAAATGAAAATAGATGCCCACACAAAGATTCATACATACACAGACACTCATAGCAGCATTATTCATAGTAGCCAAAATGTAGAAACAATCCAAATGTCCATCACCTGATGAACAGATAAAATATATATACCAAATAGTGAAATAAAAAGGACTGATTTATCCTACAAGAGTGAACCTAGAACATATTATGCTAAGTGAAAGAAGTGTATCACAGAAGACCACATTATAGATGGTGACAGCTGAAGGGTATGGTTTATTTTGGGCTTAATGAAGATGTAAAATTAACAGTGCTAATGTTTGCACCCTTGAATTACTGGGGAACTATTGAACTGTATACATTAAAATGGGTAAATTGTGTCATATGTGAATTCTCTCTCAATGATAGTATTACTAAAAAACTCCTCTAGTTCAGCTAACAAGTTTTGTTCTTTTAAACAATAACTTTTTTTTTGTAATTAAATAAGAGGTCTACTTTTCTGCTTCTGATGGCTTTTTGTGAAGATGCAGGCTTCAGATGCATTATTCCTGAATCAATTTGATCTCACAGTATTGAGTAGTGGAAAGTAGATGCAGAGCCTATATCCTCTCATTAGAATATCAAGGGATAATACAGAAAATACAGGACTCACAATCAGGAAACTTGGAGTTGAGACCGGACCCCATTGTTAACTATCTGGTTGGCCTTGAATCAGTAAACCAATCTGTAAGCCTCAGTTTAACTGATTTGTACAATTTCATTGAATAACAACGACTTGAGATAATTGTAGATAAAAAAAAAAAAGAGAGAGAGAGACCATACGTTCTTTTTTTTATTCATAGCTATGTTAGGGGATATAATGGAGGCTTTCAGGCCCCTATGGAGGCAGATAGAGCTTAGTTCTAGATGCTTTTAGAGCCAATGGGTAAATCACCTGATCCAGATTAGGAAATTAAAAGAAATAATCTCTCAGGGGAGGGGATGTCTCCTTGGATTTCTGAACAGGCAGGATTTAGGTGGATAGGGAGGCATGATTTTGCAACATGTTTGAAGGAGAAACTGGACAAAAGTTCACAAGGACACCTAAGCAGGTTGTTCAAGCAATTTCATGTAGTTAGATAGGAATAGAGCACTGGTTCTCCAACTGTGGTCCCCAGACTGTTGTCATTAACATCACATGGGAATTTGTTAGGGATGCAAATTCTCATTTCACACCACAGACTTATTGAATCAGAGACTCTGGGGGTGGGGCCCAGGATTCAGTGTTCTGATAGCCATCTACCATGATTGTGATGCCTGGTCAAACTTGAGAACCACTGGGCTAGAGCCTTGGGTATTAGTAGCAGGAGATATGTCTATACTAGTTGACTATACAGTTTATTAAAGAAGTTTTATATGTAGATTTATAAACAGTATAAATTACCACTTTAGGCTTATTAGAAAATACAGAAAAGGTTAAAGAAAATGTAATCTCACTATCTGGATATTGTTAATATTGTTAATATTTGGTGAATTGTATATATTTTTTGCAATATTGGGCCATAATATACATTCTTTTGTATTCTGGTTTTGTTAATACTTTGAGTATTTTCCCATGGATTTTGAATTCTATCAATCAGTCCTGAAAACTCATGGAAAATGTTTTTAATGACTGCCAAATATTTCATCATGTAGTTAGACAATAATTTACTTTAGAATTTATTATTGT
This sequence comes from Vulpes lagopus, assembly GCF_018345385.1. NCBI lineage: Eukaryota > Metazoa > Chordata > Mammalia > Carnivora > Canidae > Vulpes > Vulpes lagopus. The sequence goes on along the minus strand of NC_054832.1, from coordinate 30,446,443 downwards.
TGGATATGTACATTTCAATAACTTTTATAAATAACACAGTATGAAAAATTTTACATAAATATTTTTCTTTGTCTTTGTTTTCTATAAAAGATTCCTAGAATTAGACTTGTGTTGAGTATTTATATGTGTCTCTCCCTCTGGTAAGAGACTCATCTTTTCTGGCTATAGGGCTGGGGAGTATCCTAGACTGTACCAATTATGGTGCCCATTCCTTGGACTACACACATTAAATCAGGGACAGTCATTGGCTCAGGCTGGGCCAATCAGCTTAATGGCTATATTGTAGGGAAGCCATGCCCCTCCCCTTCTGAGAGGTTGAAAAACCAGACAGCTGTAGGAAGTAATGTAATTAATCTGAAGAAAGAAGCAGATTAGAGGCAAAGATCATCCATATTTTCAATGTTTTCCAGCTTATCCTTCTAAAACAAATCACTAAAACAACATCACCACCCTAGGTTGAGCTAGATTTATTAGTCATGAATATATAGGGTCTTGAAGGTTATGAATGTGATTGCCTTAGTCTATAGATAATTTATAGTTAATCTATATGAAATTAGTATATATGTATTAATCTATATAATAAATATGTAAAATATGTAAATATATTTAATATATAAAGATACAAATTTAATAATAAATGATATATGTGTATTAAAGATTAATGAGTCTGAGAACATTGAGCTCCTATGCAGTATTTCGCCTTATCTGGAAGCATATTATGTTTCTCTATTTTGATTTTCTTTGATAATTTGCAGTAAAACTTTGCAATTTTCTTCAGATAGGAGCAACATATTCCTTATAAAGTGTATTCTTAGACATATCATTTTGGTTGCTGTTGTTAAAATGATCTTTCTCCCATATTAGATTTCTACTGCTTCTGTAACTAATTACTACAAAAATAATGCAAATTTATTCTCTTACCATTTTGGAGGTCAAAAGTCCAAAAGGTATCTCATTGGGGTATAATCAAGATGTTATCACGCTGTGTTCCTTCCAGAGATGCAAGGGGAGAAACCATTTCCTTGCCTTTCCAGCTTCTCCTTGCTGACCCACTCACTCCATCTTCAAAGCCAGCAATGGCCAGTTGAGTCTTTCCCACATCTTCTCTCTGCTTCTGATTGTTCTGCCTCCTTCTTCTGGGTTTAAGTATTTCCATGCTTATAATGGGCCCAGCTGGATAATTTCCTTAAGGTCAGCATTAACAACTTCATTCTACCTGCAACCTTAATTTCCTCTTGCCACATAATATATTTACAAATTGTGGGGATTAGAATGTGAACCTCTTTGCGGAACTATTACACTTATTGTACCCCTCATTATACACATCACTTGGCCACTGATTTTTGTATATATATATATATATATATTTATATATGTATAGATGCAAATAATATATATATATGTGTGTGTATATATATTTACATATTTATATTTACAAAATTTATATATATATATATATATATATATAAATTTTCTGCATTCACAGCAAAACTCCCCAAACAACTGTGTGCTCTTGACATTGCCCCTTGAACATATTGCAATCATGCTTTCATTTTCACCATTCCACTGGAAACTTAACTTAGGTTGTCAATTACCTAACATTCTGCCAAATCCAAGATTAACTCATGGTTCTCATTGTGGGAGGCTTACAGACATTAATGAAATCTCAATGTCTTGGCACAGTGAAAGTTTTTTTTTTTTTTTAAAGATTTATTTATTTATTCATGAGAGATACAGAGAGAGAATGGCAGAGATAGAGGGAGAAGCAGGCTCCTCACAGGGAGCCTGACACGGGACTCGATCCCAGATCCCAGGATCACCCCATCCACACTGAAGGCAGACGCCCAACCGCTGAGCCACCCAGGCGTCAAGGCACAGTGAAAGTTTATTTTTTCCTCATGCCACCGTTGAACGAAGGTTGGAATGGAGAGACAACTAAGATCCACAGTCATTGTATGACCCAAACCTGTTCCAAATAATGATTCCATCATCCCCTAGAGCCTTCCCGAATCCTCTGAATACAGCTGGCAGATGAAGGAAGAGAAAAGAGAGGAAAAGTATGCAAAGTTTATTTTTTTCAGAGGAGCTAGTGCTGGAAATAATGTACAATACACCTTCCACATCCCCTTTGGTATAATTCAGTCTCATTGCTCCACCCAACTGCTAGACACAATGGCAGGTGAATCTAGTTATAGATTGGATGGATAAGAAAATGGGGCTTAGGGAGCATATGGCATTGTGTCTGCTGCATAACCAATCATGGACACTTGATGCAGTTGGTTACATTCTTCCTAGGCCTTCCATATGTCCCTGAGACCAATCCTCGTAGTGCTTGGTAAGCTTAGCCAGTTCCAGAACCAATATAATTTGCACCAAATTTAGGACATATGTGATGATTTAATTCCATATTTATTTTCTCTTCTCAAACTTTGACTTTATCTTATTTTCCATTTATCTTTATTAGTGCTCTGTTCTTTCTTACTGCTGATTTTTTTTTCACTCCTCTCCTGACTGTGGCAATATTTTGGCAACATTCTTTGGAATCTATATTCCATTGTGAATAATTCTTCCCATCCTCACACTCATTAATCCCTTCAAATAATTTTCTCTCTATTTGATGAAAGGACTTTAATAGGGATATTTGTCTGTGAGCCTGTGAACTCTGTGAAACATTTCCCTTGGTTCATATCAAAAAAACAGAAGGGGGAGTAGGCATTTTCCTTAACAAAAACTCCGTTTTGATTTTTTCAAGCCAGAGTCCTCAGTACTTTTGTTCTAAGGTTTAGCCATATAGAATTTAATACTACCATTACTATTACTTAATACACTAATAAAGTAGTGTTTGTTGCTGTATTTGACAAGCACCAGAGTAAAGATTTATATACGTTCCTTTAATCCACAAAACACATTTTCCCCTTAATTTCAAAGAAAAAGCATTCTCTTCCTCTGATGTGTCAAATTTAATTTGTTCAACCTCGTAATTATTATCTGAATATCTTTTTTGATTATCTTTCTTTACTTTTCTCATTATCTGATTCTATCAAAAACTCTTTATAACAACAGTTAACATGTATCACATGCCAATTATAAGCCAAAGTATTAAGTGCTGTATTTAATACTTCAAGACATTGGTACTTTTTACTGTCATTTTACAGAGCCGGAAATAGAAACGCAGAGATATTTAAGAACTTGCCTAAGGTCACATGGTTTCACAGGTGAAAGAGCAAGACCCCAGATGGAGACTCAGAGCTCACAGGTAGATTCTAGCCACTGTGGATTTCCTCAGTTTCCAGTTGACAGTGTGTTCTCATTTGATCATCAACTGTCTTGTATGTGGATTGCTCTTGCATGTGTATTCCTCCTTGTTATCACTATGATTCCTGTCCCTATATAATTTCATGTCATGGATCTTTTTATTTTTACTGATTTTTATAAAATGAGAATTTGTTAAAATTAAAAATGAAGGATTTTTGTATGAATCACTTAAAAATTAATTTGGTTCATATATTTTCTTTTCCAGTTGTGAATTTGCAGAATTTCTAAGGTAAAACTAGAATTAGGTTCTGATTTTCATGGGGTTATCAATCAGCTATCTTTAAAATTCTGCTCTTTATTAGAACAAATACAAATTTGGCCTCCTTCAGTTCTATAGATGTTTATACACAATAGGAAGCAATGAGGGTAACTTTTGAGAAAGATTTTAAATTCAAAGTTCAATAATAATAATGATGAGCACAAGAAATAAGCATGAAAAATTGAAAGGGAATTGAAAACCAACATGTGTATGTATGCTCATATCTATACAAGTTTACTAACCCCTGAATGTAAAGCATATGTTCTAGCAGGCAATACGCACAAAAATTGTCCTCTCCTGCTTGACGAATCAAATTCTTCTAGTAAACTCTGTAGTTGTAAGATCATACACAAGTCATTATAAATCAAGTGAAATAAAATAGGCTATGAGGTAATTTGATCCAGAAAATCTCCTGGCTTTTCTCTGAACCACATTCAATAAATTCTGGTCATTTTATTTTAGACAATTCATGTGCACAGATGAAAACTAATAAAGATATCTCTTCTAGTATCACTGTTGGAGAAAAAGTCCCCATGTTTATTAACAGTAGAATTCAAAAGATTGAGGGCATTCTGAAATTTCGCTTAATAAAATATTCTTAAAATGTTTGTTAGACTTCAGTTATAAGGAATGTAGATTACATTCTTATTTGAATACCAATGTTGACCTCAACCCAATGACACTTGTCAACTTTGTAAGTGAAGAGTGTAAAACTGCCTGGATTTCCATGGTGATTTAACTTTGCTGACCCTTTTCATCAGTTCTTGTTTTTGAGGATTTGTAGTTCAAAGAAAAGTCCACAGTTTAGCCCATTACAAAGTAGCATATGCTTAAATCCATGTGAGCTGCACCAAACATTAACCTAGCTTTGGTGGATTTCTTTTGTTTCCTAAAGAAACTGCAGCTACTTAGCAAATATTTCCTAAATTTTAATTTTTCTTCTCGTAGTTTCCCTAATGTATGCTCTATATATCCAAATGCTATTTAAAAATTTTTTAACAAAAGCTGTAAGAATACATACAAAATCAAGGGTACAATAAAGTCAGTCATCCAAATAAAGCAAATAAACATAATCTGACCTTAAATCCTGCTACCTATTAATAAATCACCAAAGTTTGCTCTTCCTTTTCTCAGAGTACTTTTTTAATCTAGTCAATGTGCTGGTCACCAGAATGTGTTCTGGTAACAATACCATCAAGAGTGCATGAAAGTCTGATTTTTATTGTATTCTTCCTACCTCTAGATGTTGTATGTTTGCATATGTTTATATTAGATCACACAATACTTGCATATATTTTTAAAATGTAACTTCAGTTCACCATTGGTTGAAAAAGTACCATGAGATCTTAAGCTTTATAAATTGCAAGATTTAAATCTGTCCTGCCAATCGTAACAGCTGCAATGTAATGAAGATATTTTCTGGCATCCGTCATGAAGGTTTGGAATTAGAAGGGAGGTGGCTCATTTGGGCAGCATACTTCCCTTGGGTCTGATGCTGGTTAATTTAAGGCTTATAGCTAATGGGTCTTATCACCTCCTATGACATCGAATTGGCCAGAGGCCCAGACCAAGAGCATTTAATTGGATGAATGATTATTAATTCTGAAGACAATATAAATCAAAAGATTTAAAGAATGGGGCTGTTATGTTCATCACAACTGGCATTTCTGGTAAATTTAAGAACCCCCATCCTCCCAACACTGGCAGAGAGACCTATGTTAATCTCAGGTAGAATTTCAATGTAAGAAAAGTTTCAGCCATTATCATATGATCTCCAAGCTCTGTGGCTCAGACTCCAGGCAGAGTTCGATGTAACATTATCTGGGAGCCACCAGATGTCGTACATACATTGTTCATTATTTGATTCTCCAAGTATATGTAGTAAGCACTGGAAGAAAAAAAAAGTCTCTACAGCTATTAAAAGGTTAAGAGGATTCTATCCAGACCAGTGTTGAATTTACTAATTTTTACTTCTTTTACCTTTGTATATGTAATTTTAAAAAGAGCTTCTACATCATTCACAGAGGCATTTTAAATTAATGTGAAACATAATTATTTTTATGATGATTTAATTGTCTTAAACACATTCAATTGTTTTTCTTTCAAACTGATTCCTTGCTTATTTTTTATTCATTCACTGCACAATACCTGAATCACCACTTATTAGGTGCTGAATCTACTTAATCACCACTTATTAGGTGCTGCAGATGTAGAGCTCAATAAGATTTTCCATGCCTTCAGGAACATACAGGCAAGTCAGGGAGTTAGAGAAGTAAACTAATATAACACAACTATGGTGCAGTCTCAGGTTCGGTTCTCTGGAAGCACATAATAAGATAGGTTTGGGGTACAAAAGGTTTCCTAGCGATAAATATCTGTGAAAGGATTAGGCAGGAAACAGGATTGGGCAGAGGGAAAAGTCAAACTAATGTAGGTCTGCCAAAGTGTTGGCCAACACAGTGGGACAGTCTGCAGTCTGCCCATCAGAGTTGTCCCATGTCTGGCCACATCTATAAATCTCTTACTTTGCTCAATGGCCAGATGTGGGCATGGGTGGCCCTGTGAAGTACATGACCTTGAGTGAGGTCGTTCTCTGCACCTGAGACAGACTCTGATGTTGTCAGCTGAATACTGTCTGGTGGCCACATTCCTTATAAGCTGGGAAGCAATGGGCGGGAGGTGGGGGTAAGTGGTAGGATCTGGGGGATGTGTCTGTGTTGACCACACATAGGTTGCTATGGGATCCCAGAAGTTTAGTTCAGTCTTGGGAGGTGGTTCATAGATGGTTTAAAGTGAGGTCATAATGAATCTTAAAAACAGTAATGGTAATAATAGCTAAAATTTATTAAGCAATTACTCTATGTCTGGCATAATATTAAAGCCTCACCTGAATTCTCTCATTTGATACTTGATTTTGGAAGGAGATAGATATGTAACTATCATTTTCAGGTTATGGATGAGGATATTGCAGTTGAAGGATTAATTTGCCCATGACTAGAGAGCCAGGTTCAATCCTAGGCTGTATGCCTTCAAGATCCATTGGATATATATATGGATTGCTTTTCAGGAATATGGGCTGGATTGTTAGTTTGGGGAAAGAGTACATAAAGACATGAGCCATCTAGCAAAACTCCTGACCCAGAATTTGAATTTAATAAGTATTTGTTGAAGGAGGTATAAAGGGAGGGAGGGAGATGGGAAGAGCGGAAGGAAGGGAGGAGAAAACAAAGTCATGTTTAAAGAACTGTAACAAGAAGGATGTGGTCAGATAATTGAGTCCTAAGCCACATTAAGAAACTCCCAAATCACCCTCCTCCAAAATTCAATGGGTATTAGGCATGTTGTTCTTTGTGTACTCTGTAAGGGAAGATACTCCTTCTGAGATTACCTCCAATTCACCATTTTAAAAAATCTGTACATGCAATTGATAGTCTTTTGTCAAGTGCATATCCCAGTTACCCTGTTATGTTGGGATTGTTTACAGATGTCTTTATATTTTACCAGATTACCCGTGGCCTTGGGGAACCACGTGATTCTTGCCTCAAAAAGATTCTCACCATCCCTAGAGTACAATAGATTGCCTACTAGATTTGATTTCTTAGAATTTGATGGTCATGCTATTTCAACTTTTACTTTTGTAAAAGCCTTTCCAGCTTTCTCCTTTTCTACACATTTCTATGTTCGGCCCATCTTATCTACATCCTGTTGTGCTTCTGTCTCTTGCTCAGTTATCAAGTCCCTTGGAAAAATGTTTGCACAAGACATAAGCCTGATTTCAATAATATGGGAATAGCTACATTGTTAGCAATCCTGTCTACCTTAAGCACATAATATTAAAGGTTATTAAAAACTACAGTTGATGCAATTTAAGATAACTGAGTAGGCCTGTTGTTAATGACACTTTATCTTTTAACCTTACATAAAGGTTTGAAGATTTTGTTGGTTATATTTTCTAATTCTTGGCTATCTTTTTACTTATGTGGCCTTATTTTAAAGCCCATGATTCATGGTTTCTAGAGTTGAGAACAGTACCATGTATCAATAAATCTTATTTTTAAGATACTATAATAAAAAAAAGATGAATTGGAAGAGGTGAGTGACAGTGTATTTTTTTTTTTTGACATGAATTTGGAAGAGACAGGATGTCAGAAAAATCAGTTCTGATGGGGCTGGTGGATAGACCTCTGGAGCCCAGTCCTCTAGCAGTGTTTTAAACTGCCAACAGCAATACATTTTAAAAAAATTTACAAGAATCTCTGTAAAAGAGAAACTGGGACCTCAAGGATAAGCAAATGCCTTAGGCCCAAGAAAGGCCCTGTAGATGTCTGATTTTTTGCTAAATATTGGTGATTTGGACTGGCACCAGGTGTGACATCCATCAGAGCAGGAATTTTACCTGAATAATATAAGAAGCAAGATTAAGAACAGTGAGTGCTGGAGTAAGCATGTGCTTAGCATCAAATCCAAGGTTAAATGTAGGTTAGTAGACAAGAAATAGAAGTGATCAAGCACAGACTTGAAAATAGGTTGGCCGGGGCAGGGGGTAAGGATGGGATTAAAAAAGTCCTGGACACAGTTAGTGAAGGCAGCATCTGGGTAGTCCTGTCTAGTGCAGAAAAGAATTAGCTGACCTCCACATAAGGTTGGTAGCCACTGGAGAGGGTGATTATGTTGACACAGGAGCCCAAGAAAGAAGGGAAGTATGTAATCTCAGAAGGTGCGTTCTACTTAATTTTCTGTTCTTGTCTGGGCTAATCCTTAGTCTTCCATGTACCTACACATATCAGATATCACAGTGATTTTAGAAGTACTTTTACTTTATTGGTAGACAGAGAAGAAATAGAAGTAATCTGCACTGGTTGAAATGGAGTGGTAGTTGGGACCAGTGTCTTACTCTTCTGAGGGTTTCCCTATGAAGATGCTATTAGCAACTTCATTAAGCTTAATGATATTTGTGAGGAGGTATGGGATTGAAAAAAAATTCTTGGTTCAAAGTGAATTGAAATTATGGAATATTTTTGTGTAGATATTTCACATATGTTACTAAATAAATATGTAGTTATTTTAACATTCAATCTTTTCAATTTAATTTAATAAACTTACTTTTATTTTTATTAGGTCATTTACAGAATAGTATCCAGGTTGAGATAACTCTAAATGTAGACTGCCTGGGATTTTGTTCCCATTTCACCACTTACTTTGGATAAATTCCTTAGTTTTTCTGTGCCTCAGTTTCCTGACTAGAAAAGTTATACCTATACCTCATAGGTACTATTATGAAGATTAAATTATTAAAACACTTACATAAAAGACACAGCATATGGCCCCTAGCATATATTATGCCTTTTATAAAAATTTTCTATTATTTTTGTCATTGTCAATATTAATATTGATTAATATCTGTATCTTGCATTGGTAAGCAGACTGCAAACTTCCTGGGGTCAGAAGCATTATTTATATCTCTTTTTATCTTGAGTGACTAGAATAATTTTTTGTATGTAGTAGATGTTCAGGAAAGTAATCAATTAATCAACCAGCTATTAACTGGGCACTTCCTAGGATACACTCCTAGGATTAGAAAGCATAAAGATAATAAAAGAAAGATTGTAAGAAACTTGCAGTCTAATGACTCTAAATGAAGTAAAATATAACATAATTACATATAATTAATTTAATGTAAATTAATGTAATAAAAGAGCTCTGGGCACCTGGGTGGCTCACTTGGTTAAGCATCCACCTTTGGCTCAGGTCATGATCCCGAGGTCCTGGGATTGAGTCCCACATCAGGCTCCCTGCTCAGCAGGGAGTCTTCTTCCCCCTTTGTTCCTCCCCATTTCTTGTGTCTCAAATAAATAAATAAATAAAATCTTAAAAAAAAAAAGAGAGAGTTCTAAAAGGGATGTGCGAAAAACAAAATTAGAAACACTTTGCAAGAAGAGACAATGAATTGAATTTTTTCCTTTGGTAATCTGAATTTTGAGTTAAATTCTGAAGAATGCATTAGGGTTAGCTAACTCTAAAAATGTGAAAAAGACTTTTTTCCCCAAAGAATACGTGTATGTAAAGGCACAAAGGCAAAAAGTAGCATGATGCTGGAAATAGCAAGGCCTTTAGATACTGAGAGTGAGAAAATGTTACTGGAATCAGATGTAAAGTTCAGTAGGAACCTGAATACAGAAACCCACAGATGCCATTCTAAGATTTAGGATATAATCCTGTAGGAATTGAGTAACTATACAGGCTTCTCTCCATAAATATTTGTGAATGCTGATGATTTCTATTCTGGATTGAACAACTCAGTCAAACTCCCTTTGGGCCTTTTGGATATTTATACATAGATACTTTTTTTTTTTTAATGAAAAACTAAAAATGAAGGACTTTGCTCTTTGGTGGTTCCAGCTAAGTGTCGTGAAGGGTCACTACAAATAACTGAGAGGTTGTATGTTTTGAACTATTCCCTGCTCCATGTTTAATTTTGAAATCCTGTTTTTCTGTACAGAAATTAGATTTTACATTTTATATAGTAAAATGTCAGGAACATAATCATGGGAAGTTTTCACTTGGATAGAAACCACAAGTTCAGAGTCTACTATAATTCTGTAGGAGGAAGAACAAGAGATGAATCTGGCCATAACACATTCTTCCTCTAGATTTAGGAGGATGCGAACCATCAAAGGACATAAGGTAGCTTGTGGGAGATTTTGTTGATTTTAGCTGAATTTTGGCCTTTCTTTTAGTACTTTGTATTTATTAATACGGTTTATATCTTTACTGTTTTGTTAGGATGTTATGCCCTGAGGTTTTTTTTTATATATGTTTAATCCATAGTAAAAATTCAATAAATTGTTATTATGTAAGTGAATAACACATTTGGGCTTTTCACACCAACTAATCAATATAAATCCATGACAAATAATAAATTTACTGATTACAGATAGAAGTGGGAAATACCAAATCTCTATCCTTCCATTTTATAATAATAGTGGAAAAGGAAATATACCGTTTTAAATTCACCGCCAAAGTCCTTTTCTTTCCTGCTGCTTTCAATGCCAATGACCTCCCAGCCTTCCTATGCTTCTAGGTCCTAGGAATCAATTTCTTTCTCAGTTGAACTCTAACAGGCAACATGTCTTTTTTTCTTAAAGGAAAAGAAGAGGGGAAGCAAAACAAAATGAAAACCTCTATTTATATTGTCAGGGCACCAAGATTTTCCAAGGAAGAATATTACCGTATGTTGAAAAGCTCATGGTTTTCAGAATTAGATCTGAGTTCAAAATTTGCTCTGATTCTTGAATGACCAAGCTGGTGGCCTAGGTCAATTTGCTTTCTCGATGAAAATTAGTAAAATCTACCTCATGAGGTTATTTCAAAGGCTGAAGGAGGAGATGGATGTGGTCACATGTAGCAAAGTGAGCAGTATCTGTAACAAACAAAAATCCACACTGCCTGGATATCAATCCTACTGCCAAATCATGCCTTCTGACTTCTGGAAGCGACTCTCTTTCTAGAGATCTGAATTATAAAACTTGACTAGAAATATTTGTAAGTAATAGTTCACTGAATTCTTTCTGATTGGTTGCATTGAGTGTTATGGTAGACCTTTTCAGTGTAAGAAATATTCTTTCCTATGATTTTGTGGTTGTGATAATTCATTCCATTCATCTATCACAGGGGTGGCCATGGTGGTCACCCTAACCAGCCAAAGAGTTAAGAGCCAAAGAATTAAGAGTTAAGAGCCAAAGAGCCAAAGAGTTAAGGAATGAACATGTGGCATATGATCTCCATCAGGACAATTCTTTAGTTTAGTTTAGTTTAGTTTAGTTTAGTTTTTTACCATAAATGTTAGTGACACTATCTCTTTCCACTGGGCTTAGTAAGTTGGAAGGATATGAGTCAGGGGTTAGTCAGCTGTCTTGTATACAACATGAACTGTCTGAAGAAGGGAAGACTGAAAGAGAGAGAGAGAAATTCTTTTCCTCTTTTTTAAAAGATTTTATTTATTTATTCACAAGAGACACAGAAAGAGAGGCAGAGACATAGGCAGAGGGAGAAGCAGGCTCCTCACAGGGAGTCTGATGTGGGACTTGATCCCCCAACTCCAGGATCATGCCCTGAGCCAAAGACAGATGCTCAACCACTGAAGCACCCAGGCATCCCAGATGGAGAGATTCTTATGGTATAAGTTCAAGTACCTTAATACAGATATTTTTATCCTTAGAATTCTTCACTTTATTCATAAACTGTGATGGGTTTCTGTTATTTGCAATGAAAATAATTCTAAAAATACATATTTTGGCTCCTAGAAGAAGTTATTTTGACTAAATAGGAAACTATCAATTAGCTCTTTCAACACATTTATAATTTTCTAAAAATGATTGTATGTTGGAAAGACTATGTAAAAAATATTTGATATTTTTCAGGTCCCTAGAATTAATAGCTAGACAGGTTTGTGGGGTTGGCCTCACTTGCTTGAAGGGAAGTGTTGTTAATATTGAAGTCATATGGCTAATTTTCATATTTGAGTGTACTCAGAAGCAGAGGAGGCCATTTGGATCAAGAATCCCCAAAAAAGTCAACACCAGCACCAAATACAAAACCATAGACATGCTGAGAATACTCAAAGGTGTTAATCAGGGCAAGTGCTTGACTAAAGCTGCTGGGTACAAGCCCCTGACAGCTTCTCTAGAATCTCTGAAGTATCTGCAGTGTGGTACTCTACACCTCACCACTCTCCGGTGACAGCGGATTTTGTACAATTAAGGTCAAGATATTAAAAGAAGCAAAATTTAAAAAAAAATAAGAATCAAGAAAAAAGATGACAATGATATACAAGACTAAACATTTGTTTCCTTGAAGTCACAAAACTCAGAAACCTAGTCTTGGAGACTCACTGTCACTAACATCTTGCTAGTGAATCATCCAGTGTTCACTTATTCCTTTATTCAGTTGGTATTGATTGAGTTCCCAGTAGGTGCTACTACTGTTCTAAATGCTGGGGGTGTAGCATTTTACAAAACAGAAAGAAGCCCCTGCCCTCATGAAGATTATATTCCAGGGGATGGATGACTTAAAAATGAAAATAAGTAAAATATACAAGGTGCTGGATGGTGCTAAGTGCTACAGAGGACCTCACACTGCATGGAAGAGGGAATGCCCCAGGAGACGGGTGTGGTGTTGGAATTGTACTTTGAAAATGTGTGAATGGAAAAGGCTTCACAAAAAAAGACGGGAGGAGCAAGCTACTGAGGTATCTGAGGGAAGAGTATTCAAGGAGGTGGGAGGAGCCAGTCCTCAGGCAGGAGCAGAACCAGTGTGCTGAGAAACAGCAAAGAAGCCAACAGGGCTAAGGAGTGAAGAGGAGAACAGTAAGAGGAGGTGAGGTCAGAGACGCAGCAGGGGCCAGATCTAAGGAATGGGCTTTTATTTCACACAGTTAGGGAAGCCTTTGAAAGGCTTTTAGCAAAGGGGCACATATTTTGAAAAGATCCCTCCTTGTGTTAAAAGGATATATGTATGTGGATAAGGGCAGAATCGGGAACCTGATTAAGACACTATTGTAATAATTCAGGTAAGAACTGATGATAGCTTGATCATGCTACCATGATCTCCACCTCTACGGTGGAGATGGGCTGAAATGTTCAGATTCTGGCTAAGATATGACAATAGCCCTACGGATATCAGCTGAATACTCAAAAAAAAAAAAAAAAAAACCTCTAATGGTGACAATATTGCCAGTCATATATACATATACATATACGCAATTATTGAAAAAAAATTATACATAATGAGTATAATGAGTTTATAGTTTTTATCACTATCAAACATGTAACATCCAAGGATTGTTTTAGCCTATGCAAGAACTTCATGAACCAAAGCTTGAAAAAGAAATCTGGTCCAAGCTGAATAGTCATCTGAGAGAATCTGAGAAGTAAAGCCCCATCCCTTGCTTTGTCTCTGGGTATGTGTGTGTGAGATTTCCAGCTTTCCCTTCCTCTGTTTTGCTATAATGCATATATATAACTAGATATGCATATCCAGGGCCAGCTACCTAGTTTGTGGGGCCTAGTTAAAAATGAAATTATGGAGTCCATTGTTCAAAAAAGCAGAAAAAGTGCTGTTATAACGTTACTAAAATATAAAGCTTTTCCTTCTCCTCTGTAGTCTCTCTCTCGTCATGATGGTTTTTTAAATTTGTTATTTATTATTGTTCTAAAGAATATTAAAATTTTAAATGATTAGGATGAATTTTCCTATTCATTTTTATATTGGGCAATGTCAGTTTTAAGTTCATATATAAGAGCACGTAATTCATGTATAGAATCACTGAAATTGCACAATTTGTATTTTGCAATTTGCACATGCATATATATTTATTACTAGAACAGTAGAAATGCTGCACAAATGCCCTACTGTTTTTAATTTTGTTTCTCAATATATGCACATTCTACCAACACTCCTCAATCTTATGTGTACTGATGAGGAAGGAAGAAGAAGAGACTCTGTGCTGTCTTACTTTCTCTCTCTGTTGGTGTCAGTATTTTTAGTGTAAACAGTCAGCCAATACAGAGAAGCAAATGCAAGGAAGAAGATAGATGATAAGATTTCTTGAAAATCTTATTTTAAGATTTTAAGAAAATCTCATTCCAAGATTTGTCTTTCTTAGAATGTCATTGGCTTCTTTCTTCATTTGCAGCAAATCCAGAAATTGAAAGTGAGGCTTCTAGGGGCTATTGGTGTCCTCACTTACATGGGAGCACACAACATGCTGAACTCCCACACGTGGTAGGATTTCTAGGCTCACAGGACACTGAAACCACTGGATACAAATGAAGTGGCAAGAAAGGGCAACATGCATATCATACATTATCTTCTCTGCTCACACACATGCTCTGCTGTCCCACTGGATGTCACCTAAAATAGATACCCTCCAGGGTTATTGAAGAATTTCAGGGCAGCAACAGCGGAACATTAAATTAAGCATGAAGAGACCCCACAGATTGCATGCTTACGAACCCAGCTCTGTGTCTATCTTACATTTCATCAAGGGTCCCCCATTCTTTTAAAATTCAGGTTGAAAATTCCTGGATTCTCATGTAGGCTCACAGTGTTTACTGAAAAGTTTTCCCCTAATTTTCTATCTTCTATCCCACTGCCATGTTCACCTTCCTCATTCTTGGATTTACCTTGGAAACTCCCAAACCTTTTCAATCTTTCCTTAAATTGTACAGTGCTATACACATCCCCACTTGCCACCTCAGACTCTCCCAGCTGGAATCCTAGCACTCAAGGAGAACTTACCTAACAGGGATTTGGCTGTTATATGTTGTTAGTTGTCTTCACCTCATTATCTCATTACTTCTCTACAAACATTATTTTTCCACTTTTAAATAATTTTGAAAACGTGATACAACTTAAAATCAGTGTGCACATTTAATGTGACTGTTTCTAGTAAGTTAAATTTTGAGCGGGGGAATGTGTAGCCTAAGATCTATTTGAAAACATTCTGTGGCCATTTAAAGAACCGATTAAAAGAGAACACATGGCATCTACTCTCTGCTCCTCAGTAGTTCATCTGCAACTTTATGACGGTACCTTTATGACCATTACAAGCATTTACACTATGTCTGCCTTTTCACCATACTATGAATCTTCTGAGGGCACAGACCAGGACATAGTCAGATGGACATCCCATCATGACCTGAAGGACTAATTTTCAGCTCCTGATAGAAGTTATTCAGCACTTATATATTGAAAGAATGAAGAACTGTTTCTTATTTCTGGGATTATAGTTTTAGTTGAGCTCTCAAAAATACATTTTGATATTTAGAGGTCATTCTTTATGAATTACTCTATTACGTTTGGATGATTTATGTGGAAAACTACATCTAGGAATCTATGTGGTTGAAGAGTACACAGACACTGTGTCTTAAGCATTTTGTTTTGTTTTGATATACATCTTTAGCTCCTCAAGTGTCTGAAGGTAGTTTTTTCTAATAGTAACATTAGATAAGAATTTGATGGCTTATACAGCAAATTACTGTCACCACGCTACCCTAGTCCCTCCTTCTGGGCACTGCTCAGTGGAAGTGTGCCTCCATAGGCAGGTGTTTTTTTGTTTTTGTTTTTTTAACTTCCAAAGTCACTGCCAGGGCACTAGAACAAAAAACTAAGTGGACTCAGAAGAGGACTATATCGTTCTGCCACCATCCACCACCCATATTTATTTATTTTTATTTTTAAAAGTTTTCTAAAGACTTTATTTATTTGAAAGAGAGGGACACACACACACACACACACACACAGAGAGAGAGAGAGAGAGAGAGAGAGAGAGAGAGGGAGAGAGAGACTGGGGAAGGAACAGAGGGAGAGGGATAAGCGTGGAGTCTGACGGGGCATTTGGTCTCACTATCCTGAGATCATGGCCTAAGCCAAAATCAAGAGTCAGACACTTAACCAACTGAGCCACCCAGGTGCCTCCACTCGTATTTATTTTATAGTATCTCAGAATCTTTGAATTGGGAGCAAATTTGAAGATCACCTACTCTGACTTCTTTCTTAATGCAAGGATCTAGTGTATATTACTTCTGACAAGTTTAAAAATTCATCTTTGAGCTCCTGGCTCTGAACCAAGTTTCGAAAGTGTGTGCTCTAGAGTAGGAAGGAATGCATCCCTCTTTTATACTCAGAATGCCTCATTAAGGTGGCATTTTTCAGTCATGATAAGCTATATGCCTTTTGATTTCATAAGACTTCAGCTTTTAGAATATATTGCTTTTTAAACCATATTTTTCTTTTAGGAATCTGGAGAACTTTCTTTTTTTGGAATTTATTTGACTCTAAATGGCAAATGTTTTAACTCTGAATATAACTATGAATTTCTTTTATTTATAAATGGGCTCCTGTAACTAAAAAGAGGGTATGCAAGATGAAAATCTCCCATCAAGTCATTATTTAACAAGTATTTGAAAACTTACTAGGTATCAGGCACTTTTTCCTAGGACCTGGAAAAAAAGTGATAGCCTCAGAGTCATGGCTCCTGCCTTCAGAAATCTTTAGTTTTGAGGGTAAAAGATAATTAAACAAGTAATCCTGATGGACTTCGAGGAGTTGTCTGATGTGAGGAATGCTTTGAGTGTATATATTAGGAACATCTAACTGGCTAGCTTTCCTGAACAATGAATATTTAAGCTGATACCTGGAGAAGTAGGAGTTATCAAAATATGATGATAAGAAGTTAAAAAATTCCACATGGCTGGTGTGTGATTAAGAAAGGACATCACATGAGATTGGAGGGGTGAGTATGGGCCAGACTGTGAAGGGTCTTCTAAATTCAGTGAGGGATCTGACAAGGCTGAGGGAAATGAGAGCTATTGGAGATTTTTAATCCAGGAACTTACAGATGACCAGCTGCATGGAGCAATGCATGGAGACAGCGCTGGGCTGGAGTCAGCTCACATTGGCACAAAAGAGCCAATTGCTAAATATTCAGGAATTTTGCTAAGTGGTTGTTAAACCATCAGTAGCTTGCAGTGGGACACAGTGGGAGAATTTACATGCTGGAAATTGGCAAACACGACTTCCAAAACAAGAAGGTCTTGTTTTTGTTTTTGTTGTTGCTGTTTTAGGAAAGCCGGTTTGCCAGCACAGCCCTGGATAAATACAAGCAAGACTAGAGAGCCAGGGGAAACAGAATGGCCTAGACCAAGGTGGTAGCAATCGAAATGAGAATACATGGTTACCTTTGAGAAGCATTTATGTCTGATCTTTGTGAAAGTAGATATGGAGGTAGAAGAAGGGTAGTGCAGGCACCAGGCTCATTTCAGACCTGTCCGTGGACTTCTAACTTGACACCTCCTTCAAGTAGCTCCAGCTCGAGAACAAAGGTCAAACTCTTCAGGCATTCCATTCTACAGTCAGTCAGACCTTTTGTTTCTTAAGAAAATGTATATTAAAAAATGTTGCCATAGGTTTTTAGGATCAAATTAAATTAATAATACCACACTTCAATTCTGATAATACTATCAGAAATATGTATAGATATATTTTTTCAAGCCTTTTTCTATCCAGAGACTCATTTTCCTCATCTGGCATTTATTGCCGATGTCCTCCAAGCCCTCTCAAAGACAATGTGAATGCCAAATGTGGAAGGCAACTTGGACATTAAACTATATGTCCTCACGTGATTCTGCAAAGACAACTTTTCTCCAGAGTAATGCCGAAGCAGATGTTATGATTCTGTGTAAGTTTTATTTGTAATTTTATGAGATTAGCACACACAAAAACTCCATATGGTATGTTCTCTTTGGTTTTCAACAAGAATTATATATAATATGGAGAGGTAAGGAGCAGAAGAGAATATGTTATTTATTTTGGCCAATTCAGTTGCTAAGCAGAAACATTATTTGTGTCCTGGCTCGAAAGGAGCACATTTTGAATGTGGATCAGAATATTTCGTTTTTTCTTGTTGTGTCAGATTACAGGGGTTGAATCACTTCACCAAGAGTTACCCTTTCTGTGACTGAAAAGCCATATCCTGTCATTTTTATGCTCCAATGATGATTCTGTTTAGACAGAGGAAAGTGTCAGGAATGAAGCTTTCTGACAGCAGGGTGAAACTCTCTCACATTGAAAGAATTCTCACCAGAGGTGTCTGTAATCTCCCTCCTCTTTTCCCTTCCTCCTAAAACCTGTTTGAAGATAAAGCAGAGTGTAACCTGTGCCCTGTCAACTTCCTGCAGAGTGTTAACTCAAAAACCTCCGTCAGTCACAGAGTACATCATTTAACAAGTTCCTGGTGATCAGGAATGAGTTCCAGATCACTTTGCATGGGACTGGCTGTCTACTGCCCCAGGCCGCCGTAGCTATTCATTAAATCTGCAGAAGGCGGCATCTAACTGCACGATTAAAGCGTCTTGAACTGAGGCACAATGTGATTCCTTGTCAGTAAATCATGTCACCTCTCCCAAACTAGGAAGATCAGAGAATCTGGTAGCTTATAAAAAGAGTGTGAGAATGCCCTCTATCCCCGAGGTGTATTGCTATTGCTGTTACTGTTATTTTACTTTTGAGATGTAAGAATATATCCAATTCATTAAATATGTATATTTTTATTTATTAGAAAAGTTTCTCTCATCATTTATTACAGCCGGATGTTGGGACTATAGTGCTGAACAACACAGATAAATTCTGGGCACCTTGGTGCGTCCATCAATTAAATAAATTACTTTTGATTTTGGCTCAGATCATGATCTCAGGGTCCTGGATTGAGCCCTGCATTAGGCTCTGCACTCAGTGCAGTCTACTTGTCTCTTCCTCTCCCTCTGCTGCTTCCCTGGCTTGCTTTCTCTCTCAAATAAATAAATCATTCTTTTAAAAGTCAGATAAATTCCTCATTCTTATGGAGCTTGCATTCTAGGAATAAATGATTGAATACATGAATGATGTGCTATCTGCCTGAAGACGCAGGGTTGAACTGATTTTTCACTGAAGATTCCTCCCAGCTTTAAAACAAAACAACAACAAACAAACAAACAAACAAAAAAACAAGGAAAGAAACCTTTTTATTATGATGTAATTTTAGCCTTTAGAAGAGTTACAGAGATGGTAGGGAGAGTTGCCTTCTTCTCCTAAGAGTAACATCTTACATCGCGCATGGTAAGATAGAAACTAAGATATTATTATCTGTAGTCCAATTTTCCACACTATAGATTTTAGTTTTATTTCCCCAGCTTTTCCTTGGATATTTTTGCTGCTCCGGTGTTTCCCCCTAGATGTCACGTTGCAGTGTTGCCATGTCTCCTTCGCCTCCTCTCTTCTATCTTTTTGTGTCTTTCATGACCTTGGCACTTATGAAGGGTTTTGGTCACATATTTTGTAGCACGTCCCTCAGTTTGGGTTTGCCTGGTGTTTTTTTCATGATTAGACTGTGGGTATGGATTTTGGGGAAGAATACACAGAGATGTGTTGTCCTCATCATCTGAGAGGGTTCATGCCATCAGTGTTGTGTTGGGAGTGATATTCACCTTCATCCTGTGGTTAAGGTGGTGCCTGCCAGGTTTTGCTACTGTAAAGTTACTATTTTTCACTTTCCAAACTCTGTTCTTTGGAACTGAATCACTAAGTCCAACCTAAACTCAAGGGAAACAGGAATTAGTTTCACCTCCTAAAGAGGGGTATCAAAGACTTTGTGGATGTATATTAAAGCTGCCACAGTCATGCGGTGCCTGGGTGGCTCAGTCAGTTAAACATCCGACTCTGGTTTTGGCTCAGTTGTGATCTCAAAGCTGTCAGACCGAGCCCCGAGTTTGCCTCTGTGCTAAGTATGGAGCCTGTTTAAGATTCTTTTGCTCCCTTTGCCTCTGTGCCCCCAACACCACCCCCTCCGGCTTGCTCTCTCTCTCAAAAAAAAAAAACACAACTATCACAGTAATTAATAATTACGTGGATGGAGGTACTTAAGGCTATGCAGATTTCTGGTTTCTCTTTATTTTAACATTTATCCATGGATCTTGCTTGTAGCAGTTCTTACTGTGGTCTTCTAATTGTGAAGAATTCATCCAACACTCAGTAATTGAATTTTTTCCGTGAGGAAGAGCTGTCCTTCGTCCCCAGTTTTTTGTTTTGTCATTTATTTGTACCAATATGGACTCATGAATATGTATGTTGTTCTTCGGGTTATAATACAATCCTATTGTTATTTTGTTGTTCAGATTGTTCAAGTTCTGGCCAATTCATTTTGATTGAATGTTCTGCTGTTTGCAAATGAGGGTTGGGACTGTTATTTCTTTCCTGGATGACACCATGGAATCACCTTCTGCTAGAGGCAACTTTGTGTGAAGGTCCGTGTGGTTTGTGAACATCAGAAAGATGGTAGAAGAACAGAAATTGTCCTTATTAACTTTGAGAACATTCACATACATATTTAAAAAAAATCAACTGTATTTTGGTGAGTAGAAGGAATAGCCGTAGCATGGAAGAATAACATAAACATTCATCATCTTGGGTTTATTTCTGCATTATTAAGAATAATCACGCATTTATCTGTAATCATGCTTTGATTACACGTGTGAACTTTTGAAAGTGACATCTGAGCCTAGTAAAATGTCACATAGGAGAATCTAACTGATCAGCACTTGTTGGGCTTCATTTGTATATTTTGCATTGTTCATTTTTACCTGGGGAAAATAAAAATACATATGTCAAATAGAGACATGAATAGGGACATTGAAGAATTATAATGTTCACCAGTGAGAGAAGATTTAAAAAATGAAGTGATTAATTCAGAGCACAATATTAAACACAGCTAAATTTAAATTTTATGGAACAGAGAGTAAGGGACACTCCTAATGAAAGACTTTACTTTTGGCTTTTCTTATTGTGATTAATCTTTAGGAAATTTAATTGTGGCTTATATTGAAAACTGAAATGGATATGTGATATAGTTTAGACTAATTCACTTGTCTTTTAAAAGAAGGCAGACAATATGTTGAATGCCATAATTCTTTTCTGGTCATCTCGACCCTGATTTAAAATTTTTGGATTTCTATCTTCAACATATTCTAATGTAACATACTTCATTTAAGGCATTTCTGAGTCACTTCTTGATTTAAGAATTGTAGTGGCAACTACTGAGTCAAAAACAAAGTACTGTTAAAATTCTGCTTTCTATTTCCTCACTCTAACTTGGCCTTATTCATCACAACATGGAGAACTCACTGTTATTATTCTATAGGGACCTTCTCCAGTGTCCAGAGTCAGAAACAACTCTAATGAACAAACTCAAAGCTTCATGAATTCGTGGGTGTTTATAGATGTAAGCCTCACTTACTTACTCCGCATAGCAACCTTACACCCCTCGAAATAAGTTCAGGGGTCATCCAAGTCACAGAGGCATAGACACCATATATCAGTGGGGCGGGGGGGGGTCCCTCAGAAATACTCAAAATGGCAAACTTACATTTCAGAATACATAGTGTTCCTTCAAGACAATTTTTGGAGAAAGGTTTTACGTCAATGTCAAATATAATTTTTTTATTGAATCACCAGGCCTCTTTAGTCTTTTTATTTTGGTATCTTGAGATCCACTGGTCAAAAATCTGTCTTTTCGGAACCATTTGACCTTCCATGAAGGATTACATTAGAGTAAGGTGTCTGTTGAGATGTAGGAACTCAGACAGAACTGGCCCTTACAAACAAAAGTTCAGGCAACTGTCCTTATATCTATGTGTATATTTGATGAACTCAAGCTTGTGGAGAAGAAGGAATAATATATGGGAGTTTCCCCACTAGGACCTTTGAGAATGTACTTCCCCCACATCTAACAATATATATTAGAGTGTAATATAATACGGTATAATAAATTTCATTTTATCAACAGTAATGGCTGGGCCAGAAATGATTATATTTTAGAACAGAGCACCATAAAGATAAGCATCTGAATTGCAGAAATTGTTGGTAAGATTAGAAAAAAATGATACAAGGAAACTGCTTTCTAGAAGTCATTGTTGGAAGGGAGGGACTAAAAATGACTTACATAAAATTATATCTTGTTTTTGCTTAAAGGTCAGTGGTTTTTCTTTTGCTGTATACTTAGATTTAATTTCCCTCACACTTTCCAGCCAAAATGTAACACTTCCAGCACTGTCATAGGTGGATTATTTCACCAATCCCCACCTCCTCACCTCCCTGAAAATACATATTTAACTCAAGCAATTCCACTTTCTATATATAAACCCTTCAGTTTAGTTATTAGACTATCATCATCATCATCATCATCATCTTATTACTGGCTGTTCTTATCCAGGGTAATAATGGGTAAGAAAAGAAACGATGGAGGATTTTTGTGTTTTAAACTCCCAGGCTTATATTCTTAGATGATAGATATTTTGGATAAGGAACCACATGGTGTTTGTCATTTCTCAACTTTTGGAAGTTCTTCTCATCTCCATCTCAATACAAGAAATATCTTCTGGGACTGGTGATGGTTAAAAAAAAAAAAAAAACACCCAGAAAATCCAAAACAAATATAAACAGAAAGTCTACCGATAACAATGAAGGAATTACTCTTAACAGCACTTTTTTCTTTATTACAAATACTGGTTTGGTAGGTCTGGCTTCTAAGAAGTCTGCTTATCTAATGAAGTAGCTCTACATAAGTTGAGACTTAACATTACCCAGAAATTTGGCTAAGTTTCATAACTGACACACATCTTATTACTCTTAGATGAAATTTCAAGGAAGCAGACATTTGCCTGTTTCTGATCACGTAGCCTTAACTCTGCATAGTCACATTTAGATTAGAGAAGTTTAAATTACAAATCTTATGTAAAATGTGAGTGCCACTATGATAAGAAGCTCATAAATAAGAGCATGGAACACATTTAAAAATAAAGATTATGAGCCTCACAAAAAAGATTCAGGAACAACGTCTCTTTACAGAGTGGGTTATATATGGGAAGCTTCTCTTGATAATGAGAATTATTGCTACATTCAAAATCAATATTATTCCTCCTGCAGTAGTAAAATAAACATTAACCCACAATTTAACATCGCGGTCAAAGAACCCACTTACTGCTCCATCCAAATATCCTGATGTAACATTATTTAGTTGGCATTTTAGGAGTTTTAAAATAGGATTATATTTTAGAAAATTAAATGTCTGTGACAATGGAAAATAAAAATAATATGTGTATTAAGTTTTTATTTTTAAAGTCTGATGATGTGCACTTTTGGGGTCAAATTTACCATTGGCATATGACATTTAATTCTAGTGTCCTTCTTCCAAAGAATCAGTGAAAAAGTTACCCTTTTCAAGGATAGTTAAAAGTCTGTAAAGGATTAAAACTGTAAGAAAGCCTTAAAGATAGGTTTCAGACTGTAAAGACTGCATAGTTGGCACATGGGTTGTGGCACTGTGTGTTATGAAATGTGCAATAGGTATTTGTGAAACATTCAATTAAAAAATATAACATAGATTAATAAAAATGCCTATGTTAACTTCATACCTTTTAGAATGGGCCATGTATCTTTGCCAGAGTGAAGATGCTTGTCTAAAACATTGTCTGGGTTTCCTGAGACTGTTCTTTTTTGCTACCTGCTACCTCTACTAAATCCAGGTCCACAAGACTCACAGCTGGTATTCCCAGCTTCCTTAGTGCTCTCCCTCCTGGTTTTCTTTTCCTCCTATTATACCTTGCACACCTACTCCAGGCTAACTTCAGTCTTGTTTTCTTCAGGTCATTTTCTCCCTCACAGATCTTCAATGGCTCCCTTTTTCCTATTGGGGAGTATCCAATTTACCATTAGCTTTTAAAAACTTTACATAACCAAGCAGAACATGACCTTTGAAATTGAATCTGACACTGTTCTGTTTCACATTTTTCCTCAGCTAATATAGATTATTTACTGCCTCTTGAAGGAGACATGTTGCTTCTGTCATGTTTCTCTTAATTATTCCCTGATTAGAATTTTTGTCCCTCTTCTCCATTTGTAGCACCCTTAACTCCAGGTATCTTTCCAATTGCCTTAGTTTTAAGGTCCCATTCAACTCCTAACTCCTTTCTGATCATTTCACATGGCACACATCTCTCCTCCCAGCCATTCATCACATTAAATCAATCTCTTGTCCTTAATTTCATAACACTTATTGGCATGGCTGATGGTTTTCTAGTGCACTATAGTTTAGTTCTAGGGCTGTCATTTAGCTATTTTTATTTGCAGGGTCCCTTAGGGTAGACACTGAATATTTTAGCTTTTGGAATACTGTGCATAGAACAATGCATTGATTTGGGAATAGATAGTCCTAAAATCTGAATCATTACTAGCTGAGTCAGACCCATTATATCACCTCCTTTAGCTCAGTTTGCTCGGCTCTAAGACTAGGATTCTAGTGAGTATAATGATACTTGTGGAAGCACTTAGTGCTCAACAATGTTCCTTCCCTCTTGTACTATGCATAATATAGTTGTTCAGTAATTATTTCTCAACTTCACTGAAGAAACGTCCACATTGGTCGAAATCCTTCTTTTAATTAGTAATTTAAAGTTGTATCAAAAGCCAAGTCCAAAATATTTGAGAACTGTATGGTTCTCTGTGAAAAATCTTTTGTGGATAATAGTTCCTGAGGCATTTCACCAACATCAGCTATATTCTGGACTCAATTTCATATAAATAGGACGAGGTTACCAAGAGCAAAATCCTGGAACAAGCCAGTCATCAGGATGCTAACAAAGCTGCATCAAAGCCAGCCCTGTTGAAGTAGTCTGGAAGACAGATGGCAGTACAATTCCAATGCAATAGCTGCTGTATTTCTCTCTCAAGCTGACAACGCAGCAGAGTCTGAGAGAGGTTGTATTAATATATAGGGATAAAACAAAGATGAGGTATTTGGAAAGTAGGTACAATGAGGATGGAAGAACCCATACTCAGCTACTTGGGCCTGTCCAGTCCATGAAGCAATAAGGAGGAGCCCAAACCACATTAGATTGTTAACAACAGTGACAAAACCTGCATGAACATTATAATAATAACTATTAATATAGAAAGTTATAAAGAAAGTTGGAGGGCTTAAAATCACTCACATATGTGAAAGTACTAAAATAAATGTGTAGTATTTAGGAATACATATGTGTAAGGGTATGTAACCAAAGAACACTGAAGTTATTCATCAGTAATAACTCTCATGCAAATAAATTTGTGTTCAATACTTAATTTGTCCAGGAAATGATTAAAAGAATGTGAGCACTCACTATGGATACACACATGAATAATATTAAAAAATCTGTTTAGGCCACAAAGATTTCAAGTCAGAGAATATAACCCATCACTTAAAAAAAAAAAAAAAAAAAGGAAAAGGATGTGTTTGCCAGGGTGCTTGGTCCAAATTCTCTTTCCTTTAAAAAATATAGAATTGTTTCTAACATATTTTCAAATATTTATATATCAGGAGTGACTTCTCTTTAGAAAGTGTAAGAAATACTTAAAAGGAGTTAATCTTTACTGTTGATAGATATCGTTATATAACTATTGGTAAATAGTTTACCTAAGTGATTTAAAGTTGTATTTTTTAAAGGATTAAAAGAAGCTAGAAAAGATTTTAATGAGGTGAAATGCTTGGGGTTGAACATTCTGGGTAAGTTTTTATCATTTTTTTTCAACTCACTTTACTTCAATTCACTTTCTGGTTGTACCTAAGAATATTCAGCAGTATGCATATGATCAGCCAGCTATTATTACTTTTACTGCCCAGGTAAAGAAAAACTGCACAAACATTGTTTCTTTTTTTCCCTAATAAATTTAATAATTTTCAGGCTTCATTTTAGAACCAGAAGCCTGTGGTAAATCACCTAACTGGCTAGGCAATTCTCTGAGCAAGAATCAGCTAAATCAGTTTTATGTAGTGTTGAAAATACAGCTGATGGATAACTAAGCAATGCTTTTCAACTGGCTGTCTAGACCTTACCCGAGAGACAAATAGCAAAAAGCTAAGGAATAAAGATGCACACAGGACCCCCACCTTAGCTTTTTGCTATTTGCTATTGCAGTTGGGTGGCAGGAGTGCGGCTGGGGCTCAACCACATGGGCCCATAATATAGGGCCAACCATGGCATTTGGAAGGTTTACATACTCTTTAATCTGGCCCTACCCACTCTCACTATTGGTTTGGAAGACAGACGTCCCAACAAATCTCATCAGAAAGAACTCTTGTGGGTAGGACAGTTTTGCTTTTTTTTTTCCTTTCATTCTCTGTAACACAACCTAGAGGACTTAATTTATGATGTCAATTCTATCACCTTAAACTATCATAGTGAATGGAACGTGGACAGAGAAGAAAGATTAGGCCTTCTGTTTAGTCAAGCCTTTGCCTAAAGGAAGTTTGTTGGACAGGAAGTTTTATTCAAATTGACAGATGGTTAACTGGGAATCACTCTAGACTGAAGTCTATTGTCATCAGCATGCTACTTTAGTTGCCTGTAGTTTCTCATTTGGGTTTAAAAAAATAGCACTTTTTAATGTGCTCCGAGGCATTTGATTACAAATGAACTAATAAATTCCAAAAAAAGAAATGCCTTTAACTAAGGGAGTTTATAAGCAAAAAAAGCAATGAAAGAGATGTCAAATCTTCCCCAGAGACCCAAGATGTACATGGGAAAGCAATGGATTCTGAAATTTTTATTTTTCTGAAAATATTTTCTTATCCTAAAAATAGACATGTTATTTATATGTAGATACACACACATTTATACACACATATACCAATAAATTTCATTAGATAAAAGAGATTGGTTTTTATTTATACCTTTAAGATTTAAATACATTTTGTCTAGTTCATTAAAAAAAAAATCCTTAGTTACTCAACCTTCTTGGTCCAGGATCTTTAAACTTTTCAGAAGGCAGAAATCAAGACTAAACAACCCAAAGACTCCTGTGAAGAATAGGAGATATTTTTAAGAGCTGAGTGAATGATATGAGATACAGTAAGAACTGTCCAGCGGAAAGAATCAGCACGTGGTCAAAGCCAAACCTCATTGATGCTAAGTCAAAGATGTTTAGAAAATGCATTTAAAAAAAAAGGAAAGAAAGAAAGAAGAAAACTGTTGTTCCAGTTGTGTGTGTTGGGCAGCAGAAACAGTGGGTGGCAGATGGCCTAATGGGCATTAGCAGAAGTCACGTGGGTTGAGTAAAGCTGAGAAAAGTAATATCAGTAACAGATTTGTAGGCAGATGCCTTAACTTCTCTGAATCCCAAATTTTTCATTGGTAAAACTGGGATAAAACAGGATCTACCTCATAGAATTATGTTATTTAAAAAGCTATTCATTGTAATAAATGAAAAGGGTAACTGAATCATATTTAGTGAGTTCTTACTGTTAGCTCTATAGCATGAAGTTTTCAAAAATCAGTGTCTCACATGATATTCCATACCTACCCACCTTTCTATGGTTTATGTTAATTGTGTTACTTGTTGGTTAATTTTATTTTAATTATAATCTTCCTCTGTAACATGCTGTTTTTCCAGTGTTGAGTCTAGTGTTGTGATGGTATATGGAATTATGAATGAATTAGTAGCCAAGGAAGCTAAGTTTTTTTTTAAGAATGATATATTCTTAATGGAGGAGTAAAGTTTAATATTAACACAAGTATCGATTAGTTGGGCAAGATACTGGCTCAATTTGAAAACATATCAATTATATATTACTAGAATACACACACTACCATGTACCAAAAGAGCATCAGTCCTGCCTATGTGATTCCTAATCTGTTCCTATGTGATTCCACATAGCTAATCTGTTGTGGGGAATTTTCAGGGGAAGGATTTCTGTGGATGGAGGAGGCTCTGCTTTCCATCTGGTACTATGGCTTTTAAAACCAGAGTCTGCCTAGTGATTCCAGATCCCTGGTAGGGAGAGAGGGAGGAAGGAAGAAAGGAAGGAAAGAAACCAATAGCAAAACCAAAGAAACAAAAAATTCACTTCTTCACCTAATAGCCATATGTTGATTTAATCCTCTAATGATTAATTAGCTTTAAATTAAATTAAATTGTGAATGTTTAAGGGTTTATTAGGGCAATCAAATAAGATATTTCAGATTTGGATGAATCCTCTTTTTTAATTTGGGTAATGTATGATTAAGTTCCAAAGGTTAAAAAAAGAAAGGATATCTACAAAAGGTCAAAACAGTGCTCTAATTCTTTAAATTCTATAAATATTTATGAAAAAGAATTAAAGTAGTCATAAGTCGTAAAGAAGTCAGTTTTTAAAAATCTTGAAAACAGGCATGAAAAATGACAAAAGGAACGAATACATCTAAGAAGATGCAGAAACACTCAGAAAAACATTGAATTTTAGTTTTGGTCACTGGGTACATTTCTCCTTACACTGTTTCTAGGTGAAGGGCCTTTAAGCAAACGAAATAAACCAAGGTCTACCTGATTCAACAAGAGTGTCATGTCACACCACAGCTCAAAGATTTTCCAGGTTTGTCAGCCTGGCTCTGAACCAGGCTCATTGGATATCTGAGTTGTGAGTGTGGCAAGATGAAGTTGAAATGAATGATCCTCCAAGGACATGTGTCACCAGGTCTGGGACAAACTTCTTGTAAACATAGTTTGTACTTGGGTCTTCTTAAAAGACGGGGTTTCCTGTTTCTACTTGGGGTCCCTTTTGAAGCAGTTCATTAACAACATAAAAGATGGAGAAATGGAACTTACAACATCTGGAGTTGTGCTGAAACCACAGAACGTTGGTGATCTTAGTCGAGGCAGCCTGATGTTGATGAATGAATGGGACAAGTCATGCCCGGGAACTGCTACTTGGATGGGAACGCTACCTGGGGTTGTTTTAAAAATGGTGATGACTGACCTATATGCAGATTGAGGATTTCTACAAGAAAGTCTGAACAGTATATTAGAATATCATCCAAATATAATACACGGTAACTCTAATATTTCCCAGGACAGGAATTCATGAAGTAAAGCATTCATTGACGAATGGGACACAGCATTACATGTGGCTTATAGGCCTCATGAAGTCTGAACTGGCTTAGCTGCACACTAAGAGAAGAGAAGTCTGTAGGTACCAGAGGGCCAGCTTTTTGCAGACACAGGATTCTTAAATATAGGTAAATGAACCTATATTATTAACTACACTGTATCCGAGGAAGATTCTTGGGCCAGGGGTTCCAGTTCTTTTATTTTTGACACTAAGTCAATTGCAAAATAACGGTTGTGGTGTGAGGCCCAGCTTTGAGCTTCCTAACTGGAAAAATCTCTTTGGCATGTAGCATTTTTGGACAACATCTCTAGTAAGGGGTAGAGCGGAGCTGCAATCCCAATTGGCCAGAAATAAATGCTTCAGAAGTATTCTGTCAGAAAGTAGAGTAAGTACAATCGCAAAGCGTTGTGTTCAATGACACTTGTGCATACCAAACGTTTCATTGTCTTGTAGTGCTCTGCCGTACAAAGCCAAGAAATAGTTCCATTAACATAATACCACACAAATCAAGCTCTACTGTTAGGTACTCCAGAACATACTGGGTCACAGCTGGCTGACAATAGAATTTGTGCTTCAAACTGGAGTGGGTTTGAGAGTGAAAGGGGGCCTTATTATTATCCCGCTGGGACAACAGTCATAACTCAGGACTGCCCAAGGCAAAAATATGATCATTGTGATCTTAGGTTTATAAAGCTGGCAAGACCAAGGATAGATGGGAAAGAAGAAGGGACTGACAACATAAGTGGTGTCAGTAGCTCTGTTGGACACAAAGTGTGGTCTTGAGATGATTATTTAGCTAGAGTGTTAGCCTGTCACATTGCTATGTCTTTGACATCTATCATATTGTGGATCCAAAGGTAGGTCTTGACTTGTCCGGAATCATAATGGCAGGTCAACATGTTCAGGATTGGCAAGAGTTTTAGGGTTAATGGAAGTCAAGCCTGAGCTTGACCATTTTCCCCAATATTGGTAGGAGATGGTATTTACCAGTGACAGGTGTGATATGAAATGGATTCGCATTCTAGTAGCATATAGTTTGACTAACCAGCATGTTTGGAATATAATAGACACTTAATAAATATGCAGAAAATGAAATATAAAGTGCTGCCACACACCACACAACTTCCTTGACATATGGTCATCTACAATAGTAGCTATGAAAAAAACAACTTCATAGTTAATTTCATTGTTCACCAATTCTAGTAGTTAAATACTCTTTCTTAGACAGTTGATCTGAAGTCTGTCTTTCTCTACTTCTACCTTTTTCTGTCTTCTGAATTAATAAAGAACAATTTCTTTCCTTTCTTAGTACTCTTATGTTATCCCTTGGACACTTAGTTTACTCCATTAAAAAAAGTCCCCATTACTTCAATCATTTATTATATGATTTGTTCTTAGCTACTTGGGAGAAAAGTATATTAGAAATATCTTGAGAAGATGTGTGAAATTCTCTTGTTTTGTGTCAGAATTAACAGATAAGTCACACTAGTTGTTTTCTATATGATATAGAACTTAACATCTTGATTCATGAGCTATACTTATTACTGATGATAAATTTGAGTGCCCTGTTCTGTTAGCTATTATCTTTGCTTTGTCTCATTTATCACTTTTTAATCTACTTTGTGAACACTCAGATCTGTCACTAGAATTTCAAGAAACTATTAAATAAAACTGTTTTCTAAGAAAATATAGGGGCTCTGTCATTACAGAGCCATTTTGTTTTAAAAAGTTAGTTTACAATACCCCTGTACCATCTCCTGCCTCGAATTCATCACTGCTTCAATGGAGGTACTGATTCTTTTTGATCAGTCATTATTTCCATAGATTTTTAAAAAATGAATATGCCTTATATATGCTTGTGTACCATATATATTGCCAAGTTTCTGGCAAGTAAATAAAGTTATTTAAGTCTGGATAACTGAAACAATTTTATGTGTGTGTATTTGTAAACCTCAGACTTCCCCCGTGGTGGTGAGGGGGCTAAGGAATAACTTAGGTTTACTAAGCCATAATAGAGGGGATGGGATGTTTTTTAAAGTGTCTTAAGGGTTAAAAAGCATTTGTGTTGATTTTATTTTATGTGGTCCTAACAAAAATGTGGAAGTTGTTTAAAAAAGAAAACTCTCAGAGCTATTTGTGCTATGAAGACGCTTTCCAGAATAGATTGCTACTTTTTGAACTGCAAAGTGTTGTGCAGACACAGAGAAAACCCATCGAGCCTGGGCAGGCTGAGGGAGGCTCTGCTGACCCCACATATATGGAGGCTGCTTCCCCTGGATGTTCTGTGGAATTAGCCACGTTGTGATTTCTGCTCTTCCTAGTTGATTCTCTCCTTCCAGGTTTGAAGCAATGAATTTTTTGTAAACATTATCCAGGTGTTCACAGCAGGACTCAGCAGGGATTTCTGAAGCAGGGTGTAAAGGAGAAACTGTTTCTAGATATAGGTTATTTGAGCTTTGAATGTCAACTGGGGGGATCTGAAAGAATCAAATTATAGAAAAAAAAAATTTTCAGAGGCAGGATTTCTTGAGTATTTCTCCCCAGACGCTTTAACTGTTCACCTATCAATTTTTAAATTACTCTGGTTTTTAAGATACACATATTTAGCTTTAAGACAATAAAGAACTTGAATTTGCCCCTAGGTCAGTTATTGTGCTCTAATTGCAGGCATTAGGTGAATACCAACCAGCTCAATCACGGTGGCTCCAGAACTTTTTAAGGGACTGTGTCTGCCCACTATATGGCCTCATGAGCAAAACAGGAGATTGCTTACACAAATAGAAGCGTGCACGTGCGAATTCCTTTTTGTGTTGAGAGCTGCTTATTTTGTACAGATAATTACCAGGCTGCATTCCCACTAAATATATTCTGCTGCCTTAAATTGGGGGCTTAATTGTGAAAATTGATCCTTTGAAGACATGAAACTCTTTGAAGGTTTCTTTCCTGACTGCAGAATTTTATGGGTTTTGTCTATAAATTGAGTTGTGCAGAATGACTGGGCTGATGAATTCTATAGACTGAAGTCCAGTGGTGTCAGATTACCCATTTTCCACTAGAATACTGTTTCTGCACAAGGACCATGAGTTGATGATATCATTAATTCTCTAGTAATTTAGGTCTCTGTTTTTGGACATTTCCCTCTCATTTGGATAATCTCTCACTGTCAGTAACAAGAGCAGCAGAGGAATTAAACATGTTTCTATCCATTAGGATAAACTATGTCACAAAGTAGTCCTAATTATTATCTGGAGTCAAAGGCAGTGTTTAACATTAATGAATGATTGTATTTGTTCTTTTGTCTTAAATCTTTTTATTTTTAGATTTTATTTGTTTATTCATGAGAGATGCAGAAGGAGAGGCAGAGACATAGGCAGAGGGAGAAGCAGGGTTCCTGGGGGGAGCCTGATGCAGGACTCCATCCCAGGACCCGAGGATCATGACCTGAGCCAAAGGCAGACACTCAACCACTGAGCCACCCAGGTGCCCCACGAATGATTATATTTGTTACCTTTGTGAAGTGCTTGAGCCCTGGGAAGACACGGCTCTATAAAATCCAAGGTTTTATGCTTGCCTTGTATGTCATTTCTGAGGAGGAAAAAATGGCTGACAAAATTAATATTAGTCCCCAGATCTTTCCACAGTGCAGGATTAAAATTTATTCAACAGGTAGATGCAGAGACCCTTTACACAGACAGGAATAGTTTGCACCTTTTAGGATCTCAGTTCATAATCTTTATTTGGAGATGTGCATTTTTTATGGGTATTTTTTACTTATGTGTATTTTTTTATTTATGTGTATTTTTATTTATTTCCTTCCCTGCTCTGGTGGCATTCTATGGGATTTAAACATAATCCTAAAAGTGATAGCACTGACCTGGCTGGCAAAAATAAATGAATAAATGAATGAATGAATGAATGAAGGAATGAATAAATAAATAAATAAGCATGTGATCATGTGACCAGCATGCAAGATAGGTGTGAGTATTTGTTTGTGGTTTGCACTCTAAATCAGGGCTGTTGCCATTAGCTACTCTGTAATTTTGCCTCAAACATTTCCATGAAGAGAACCTTCCTCATTGCCACACACCAAGCCATACAATCTGCTGTGGTATGGCCTGTAAGCCCACATCTCTGCCATGTTATGAAGGTGGGTCACTGTGGTTTTAAAACACTGTCTTTAATATATTTTGCGTGTGAATTGATGCAACCCTTCTGGAGGGAAATTTAGCTGTATCCATTCAAAGATTTTAAAATGCCTACACTCCATGACTCAGCAGTTTAATTTCCTGGAATTTATCAGAAAAAAAACCAACGATGTATATTAAAATTTACGAATATGGTTGTTCTTCAGAGTGTTATATATAATTAAAATTTTGAAAATTATTATGTTGCACAATGAAAATTGCTCATATAAGTTCCATTGAATAAATGTTGCACAATGAAAATTGCTCATATAAGTTCCATTGAATAACTAGTATGAAGCCATTAAAAAAAAGATGTGATACAGTAGTATAGATATCAGGAAGTGTTTGTAATTGTTTGAAAATGGAAAAGGTAGTTTTTTCTATTTAAAACTACTTTTTGAAAAAAAATAAAACTACTTTTTGTAAAAATAGAGGTAAATATATAATAATGAGCATTAGCATATTATGTAATTTGTGTGTGTATAATGTTATTCACTACTATCATCATACATTGTTATCGTATTAACCCTAGACTTATGTGTATGTAAACATACATACACATAGTATGTTTACATAGTATTTTTCAAAAAACTAATAATAATCATATATTAATAGTATTAGATCAGGTAAATAATTGTTCTGTTATTTTCCTTTCATATAGAATTTCAAAAGCATCAATGTTTTATGGAGAACATAATAGAATTTCATAATAGAAATTCATATAGAATTTCCAAAGATGGTGATGTATTATGTCTTAGGAACAGACAATGGGTGGGCCTTCAGGTAAAAAACTTCATTTTTGCTAACATACCCTCTTACTTGACTTCTCCCTTCTGTGTGCGGTAAAAATGGCCGTGATTTGATTCTGAAATTCTTGTCCATTCTTTCCCAAACATTAATGAACTGCAATCTGACAACCTCCAGCACCCAGCTTGAAATAAACAATGCCTCTGCACCCAGAGCAAACTTAATACTTTAACCAGGGAGAAGATGTGCTTTTATGAGGCTGTTTCTGTCACACTAGTAGCTGAAAAAGGATTGAAGAAATACTAAATAGTAGAAAAAGGATTAATGTGGTCCAAGAATTGGGACCAACAAGTTCAACCCCCAGGTAACTGGTTTGGGCAACTGGAATTGTGATGCCATTATCTAAAATGAGAGAAAAGAAAAGGAGCAGGGATGGATAAAGAAGAAAAAATATCAGATTCTGAACATTTGTAGCGTGAACAAAATAACAATGAGACTTGCGAATACATGTGCAGGATTGTGATTATTGCAGATGGACATGGATACAGTTTAATTGAGAAATACTGCCTATAAATGTATTTCAAAAAAATTAAAGGAGTCCTTGATAGTGGCATCTTGCCACTTCTTTGGAATGCAGGTACCTCTAGATATTACACCTCAAGCATCACTGGGCTGCGACAGCACATCCTCTCATTGATGCATCTATGCTTAGCATTTAAGGTGTGGGAAGAGAGGTGGATCAGGCACTGTTTCCACCCAGGGGAGCTCTCAATGCAAAAGGGGAGAAGCAAGTATTATAATGCAGTGTGGTTAGTGTAGTGACAGATGTACCTTATACTGCCAGCTCAGGAGAAGGAATATTTATTCTCTGGTCCTTGGAGTTCTATTTAAGCTTTAAAATCAGGGTGATGCTTGATTTGGATCTCAAAGATTGAGTAGGCAGGGAAATTATAAGTTTTTACAAATTATGAATACCTACCAATTATAAGTGATAACATGTAGCAATGTAGGCCCATCATTTAGGGTTTTCTTAGGCCAATGCAAAGGTCAAATTTAGTTCAGTCAAAAGAACCACTGAAAATGTCATTTTGAATTCCATATATATAGACTTTCCCGACATGCCATCTAAGAAACACCAAATGTGTCACAGCTGTGAGAAATGATACACCTTTAGTATCAAACAAGTGACACCCATCCCGGCAGCAAACTGCTGGTGCAGCTTAAGCAGCAGAACAAGAACTGATAAATGTTGGAGAAATGAACTTTCCGTAATTCCACCAATTCATGATAAGTCTCAGTTTAATGTTTCTCAACCCTATTTCCATGATCACTACCCTGCCAAGAAACTTTTTTTGACATTTTTCCTAATTGCCTCTTCTTTTCCCCGTGAAATTTAAATACCACAGATGTACTTTATCTGTTTATACATAGCCACAAACTATTATAACATCTAAGGTTTGTTTCATGCTACAAGAACCAATTATTGTTCCATTGGGGTTCATAATGCCCCCACTGGTTATGTAGGCCCTAGGAGAAGATGTTAGCACAAAAAGTTTTGTCTCCTAGATTGCTTAGAGGCCAGTGTTTTGATTTGATTTGATTCAATTTGTTTTTTAAATATTTATTTTTTTTAGAGGGAGGGGGGCAAGGGCAGAGGGAAAGGGAAAGACAAATCTCAAGCAGACTATGAGGGCTGAGCGTGGAATCTGACACAGGGCTCGATCCCATGACCCTGAGATTATGACCTGAGCCCAAACCTAGAGTCGGGTGCTCAACTGACGGAGCCACCCAGACATCCTGGCCAACAATATTTTAAGAGGGACCTATTTACGTGCCTCAGGTATGTAAATCATAGGACATGCATTGACTGACATAAAACCTTTTAATGTGACCTCAAACAACCATTCAAAGCAGAAGTTTTGTTCAGATGTGGAACCATTCTCAATTTCTGAAGTGTAGTTCTGTAGTGAAAATCATGACTGCCTCTTATTTCTCAGATTTTTCTAACATATCATTTTGCTTTCACAGTATCATGGGTAATAATTTAAAAAATAGAGAACAGAAATTCTTCAAATGGCCAGATCTCCTTTTTTTGGCCATAAATTTCCTCTGGCTAACCTCAACTATACAAAATCACAGCAACAAGTAGTTAGAGCAGTTTCAGAGAACACACACACACACTCACAAACTAAAAAAGAAGCATAATTTTATTTGGCAAACACAAGCTGTGGCCAAAATTGTTATGTAAAGTGTAATGCTTCAGAAAATAGCATACCCACAACTATGCATCATGGAGGCTGCTTACAAAAGAAAGTAGAGATTGGCTGGTGAAAAGGGGGAGAGGGAGCCTCTCCAGGAAGACAAAAGGGTCAACTTCCAGGTTTGGAAAACTTAAAGGGGAAGACATTTGGAAAGGAAGTGGATTGAAGACTTCAAGTGATAGATTTGGGAGCTGAGGAGCAAGGAGCTTCAGCTAGTTCCCTGGGATATACCTAAGCAGATGCATAAGGGGCTTCAACCAAACACAGATGGAGCCATGGGCTCCAGAAGACAGATGTCCTGGAGACTAAAACATAGACATTAGAAAAGCATGGAAGATACCAGAGAAAGACTTCCCCAAATTTCACCAGGTAGTGTGACCTCCTGCACTGGAATTTTGTAGCATTAGGCAAAAGATTTTGCCAGTTCCATACATCAATCACTGAGATGACATATTATTCAAACCCTGTGTTAAAAACTATATTAAATATTTTAAAATAAAATTATTGTAGATATTTTCTGTGGAAGCAATAGAAATTGGGATGAAGGGTCAGGTAGGGAGACATCTATGTCACATTACCATCCATGACAGTGTTTACGTTAAAAAGAATCAGGTGAAACAGCCTGAGATGGGGTGCACAAGCAAAACGTGCCTCATTGCTCTTTCTCTGCTTTGATTTTCCACTACACTTGCGGGTCCCCCATGTGTCCTCTTCTGCCCTCAGGCACCTGCCCTCTTCACTCCTGGATGAGAGAAGAATTTTTTTTTTTTTCTGATTTGGGACTTTTATTTTTTTCATGCCCAATAAGCATACGTGGTTGGCATTCACGGCTCCCCTCTTACTCCCAAGCCCCCTACTCTTTATTGCCTTGTACTTGCTAGTGCAGAGGGCACCTAGGCTTTGGCAGCTGCCTTGTAATGGGCCAGAGTGCGGGCAGAAGGGTCAGTGGCATTGATCCACCTCGGCATCCAGTAATGGGTCAGCCAGTCAGCCCGGCCTGGGTAGTGGCGTTCAAAGATTTGACGGTAGTAATAGCCCTCTTTAGTTTTAGGAGTATTGAAGGGAAATTTCTGGGCTGCAGCGGCCATCATTGCATCGTCAACCTGATGTTCAATATATTCCTGCAAGATCCTAAACCAGGGATCCCTGGTCCGACGTTGCTGATTTATAACCTTTCTGCTGGTCTAGGGCTTAAAGTTCCCAAACTGTTGGCTCAAAAAGATGAGAGATGTGCACGAATAAAATATCCCATGGGAAAGTAATGTTGGAGAATCCAGGATAAATAAACGTAAGCAGGTTTGCCAACATGCTAACAAGCAGTTGATTCTTCAAGAAGAACATAGAGTATTTGCAGTTTCCTAACATATATTGGAAGATAGTTTTATGAAATGCTAAAATGCACATTGTATGTTATCTTCACACTAACTACAAACTGCTATTTGACAGTGTAAATTTCCCTGGGAGGTTGGGGACAGTAGTAACTCTTGGTGAGCTGAGATAACTTGTTGTCGTTGCTGGGATCTGAATTAATATTCAGCTTATTAACTTTGAAAAATTTTAAATATTGAGCTTTCTATTAGCCTTTTTATTCAACCTATAGTTCTTGATCTTTTCTCACTGTATACTATTAACAGTATGAAAATAAAATCACTTTTCCCTGCACCAAAATAGTAATCAAACTGAACATGCTAAACCTCCTTAAGCCACCAAGATATTTAAAATTTAGTCACATTCCTTTAAGTATTTTATCTGCATTTATAAAATTAATAATTTTGTTTGCTTAAGTGATTCAAATACATGACAGCACACTTAAAACCTTAAGGGGCAAAACCTTTCTAAACCCTTACAGCTACCGTTTATGTAAGTGTTACTCTATGCCAGATACTCTTCTAAACTTTTTACATATAGATGAATTTATTTAATCCTCGCATCAATCCCATGAAGTAGCTATTCTAATTTCTACTTTGAGGTCGAGGAAAACTGAGGTATTGAAGTGATGAGTAATTTGTTCAAAGTCACACAGATAAAAAGTGGCAGAGCCCTAATTAATTTAAGACATTAAACTTAACCGAGTAATGAAGCAAATTCTCTCAGGTATTCCACTATTCTTGACCAAAATTCTCTCATAACTTCACTTAAAACTTACAAACTGATATTTCAGATTCTCTTAAACACACAAAATACCTTAAATGACAAACACAGATTATGAGGAATTTAACATAATCTTTTTCTACTAAGGATTGAGGGTTTTTTTAATTTCTATATCCTTTTAGAATTTAAAAGTTTCAAAGGACAGTTACCATGTCAGACACACTGAGGTTATCAATCCATAAACTTAGGACCACAGTACAGTTATTTGTCAGTTAGAAACTGGGACATAGAATATGGGGCCTGGGAGAAAAAGCTTCCAGATAATCCTCCTAGAACCACAGTTGGAGTGTTGGATCATTTATTTTAGTAGTGCCCTTGGGACATTGTGTTCAACCAAAATTGTAATCTACTTCTGAAATTATAACCTACTTCTTCTGGTGTGTGTGTGTGTGTGTGTGTGTAGAACATTTGATTGGATTCTTGTGCTTCTTTTACTGTCTCATTGAATTCTGTACCCTTTTCATGTTTTCCTTCTAGCAACAACTCCATAGTTCTCCTAATGATAAATTATTATCAGCAGTTTGCAAATAAGGAAGTTGAGGATCTGAGAATTTAATCGCCCGCCCAGAGTCCAGTAGTGGACAAAGAGCATTGCTGAGATGCAAGCCCAGGTCTTCTCCAGCAGAATCGACCATGTGTTTACTGCTTCATAACTGGTTTCTAGTCCACCTATTGTGGTTACTCAGGTAACTCCCACTGACCATACAAAAACTCTGGATCTCATGTTGAAGTGATGTTCTTTCAACTTCTTTCCTCTGTCTGTGCCTTTGAAAATATTCACAGTTACTGTGAGGTCATTCATTATTTCATCAGTGAGGCACAAAGTACTCACTGAATTCCTGGGCACTGCTCTGGCACTAGGGATGTTGCAAGAATAAAATGATTTCTGCCATGAGAAGGGTTAGAATTGTTCAGACATGCCCCTCACTCCTGTATTTGTCAGGTGTTTTTTTTTTTCCCCCAAGTAACAAAAATCCAACCTAAATTAAATTTGAAGCAAATGGATTGCTCTGTGTAACTGAAAACTCTAAGAGCAGGGAGCCAAGCCTTCAGTGTGGCTGGGTCAGAGCCCCACAGCATGTCATAAAGTCTGTCACTCTTGATCCTACGATCTGTTTCCACATGTTCTGTCTCTGTGTCTCAATTTGCTATGTTATAGGGTTTTTCCCTGATTTTCCCTGCTGCTGACTACTTCTTTTGTGTGGCAAATGAAAATAGTTACAAATCTTATTTGCATTTTCCTTTCATCATGTGATTTAAGAAGAAACAAGAGTATCTCTTTCAAAGCTCTTGGAGAAGAAATCTTGGAAAAAACATTAATGGACACAGTTTGAGCCACATGCCCATGTCTGAATGAATCATAATGACCAGGAGTATGGAGAGGTGTGGGGCCACAAGCCCTGGGGTGGAACCACTCCCACCTAAGTCACTTGCAATGGTGAGAGGTGTTTATTTAAAGGAAAGATAGGCAGATAAACTCCTGGACCACCAGTGTATTTTTTCTCTCTACTTTTCTCCATCCCTCCCTTTTTCCCTCCTTGAGTAGATATTGTATGTCTACTGTGTGCTAGTTATTGTAAAGAGACAGAAAGAAAACATAAGCTTCTCAGAAGCTTTACTATAGTAGCAAAGAAGACAGACATCAAATGATGAGTTAATTATTTAGTTTATTAATTTTAATTGTGATAAAGTTAAATAGAAGCACAGGATGTTAACACAGTGTATAGTGAGAAGGTAGTCTGGCCTAGAGAATTAGAGAAGGCTTTCCTGAGGGAAGTATGATTGAGATATTTATTGGAATCTAAATGAAAAATAGTAGATAACTGGAAGAAAAAAAAAGGGATTGAAGAGCATGCCAGGGAGAGAGAAGAGTGGTAAAGACTCTGAAGTGGGCAGGAATGGTGATTAGACAACTAAGAGGCTAGTCTGACTGGGCTGCACTGAATATGGGAGAGAGAAACAAGAGATGGAGCTGGGGGTGGGTGGAGATAGACAAGGGGCCACATCATGCAAGGTCTTGAAAAATCATGGCAAAGTCTGATTTAGAAAGACAATGCTCTATAACTTCATTTATTGAGGTTGTGCAACCCAAAGGAATAAAATTTAATAGTAGGAATTCTGGTCATTAGAAATGTGCCCAGGGAAGGCAACAACAGGTCAGGATATTTGACCTGAGTCCTATAAACTTTCGCAAATTACTCCATGTATCTGGCAGCTGACCCTGCCCAGGGGTATGGTTAGACCAGAAAGAGAGTCACTGCTGAATGATTCTACCACAAACTTCCTCAACCGAGAGCACATTCAATTTTTCATAAGGACAAATGATACTGGTGAGTATATTTTAAAACTCTCTTGAAATGTAAAGCCTGTGCTGCTTTTGAGTTGTGAAAAATATGAAAATGCCCAAAGCTATGTTCATTCATCCCTTCATCTTCAATCCTTTGCCAGGTTAATATCTATTCATCACTGAGCATAAGCTCAACTATCCTTTGAGAGCCTTCTCTGATGTCCAGTCTGGTCAAAAACTATCCGCTACTCTTCACTATAGTTCTCTTGCATGGTTCTCAGAGTTACTAATTATGCATTTGTGTGATACTGTTTGTAGTTGTAACAATAACCCATCCCATTAGATTCTAAGTGCCATGTGTAATGACTGTATTCTCCAGTGTGTGGCCCAATGAGAAGCACATAGTAGATTATCAATACCTATTCATGAATAGGTAATCTCAATTTTTCCAATTTGTATTCAATCTTTCAGATTTATACTTAAATCTGGTGATATTCTAAGATTGTGCTTGGTCTCCTGTTGACTTGCTCGTAATGAGCTCTCAGTAGTATTTGCTGGAAGGAATTAAATGAAGAAAAATAAATCAAGTCTGTTTTCAGAATGCCTAAGCCATGTAACTTTCTACATCTAATTTGATTAAGAGATCAAAAGCACAGTAGAACTATCCAAGTAATCTTCTTTTGAATTCCTCTCTTTGTAGAGTCACACATTCATGACCTTTGTTCCTGTCTCCGAATCCCTCTATCAGAAAAATGCCTTTTGCTGCAACCCTGGAGGGGACGAGACACAAGGAAGAGGAATAGAATCTCTGGGCCAAATAACAACCTCATCTCAACTGGCAAATATTGTGATATTCTATGGCTCAGGTCTTGTTTGTAAAGATCTTCTTAGACATTTTTATTTATTAATGCTTTTCAGTGGAGGACTATTTTTAAGCATGTATGTGAGTACACACAAACACTCTTCTCATTTGCTGAAAATGTCTCTAATTTTTAGTTCCTGTGCCTAACCAGAACCCTGACAATTTTATGTTGTCCTTTAACTTTTTGCTTCCTCCTGAATAAACAACATGTCCAGGCCTCCAGCAGTAGCCGGTTTGAACTACTCTGTGCCACTAGCAGTGAGATGTCAGTGATACAAAACTATTCATGGCATTTGGACTTGTAACTGTTGTACGATTCTAGAAAGAAAGGCTTGAAGATGAGTTGACATAGCTCCATCAGCAAACATCCCACCGGATGTTTTCTTAAGCATTTCTGAACAAAGTTCAACTGCCCTTTGGGAGAGAACACACATTTCTCCCTAATTTATAATTTTTGGAATGATACCAACCAAAAAAATCTGAAGAGTTCATTAGGGGAAAAAAATGTCCAAATATAACAATACATTACTCGCCCATTATTCCATAGAATCATATAATTCTTTTTTAGTACCTCAGCAATTAATTACTACTATTCCTTGAAGAAGGAAGGAAACACTAGACCCATTTTGTAGCCATTGTTGAAGAAACAGGAAGACTTTACTCTTTTTGAGGTTAAGAACCTTCCTGGCTGAAGGTTCTTGGAGATTGTGTTAAATTTTTCAGTTCATGAAAAAAAATAAATAAATAAACCCAGATTATGCTTAA
The DNA here is from genome assembly GCF_018345385.1 of Vulpes lagopus. Classification (NCBI taxonomy): domain Eukaryota; kingdom Metazoa; phylum Chordata; class Mammalia; order Carnivora; family Canidae; genus Vulpes; species Vulpes lagopus. The sequence goes on along the minus strand of NC_054832.1, from coordinate 30,404,123 downwards.
GAAGTAATGCAATACATAGCTAATTTTAGGTCTGCACAATAACAGCAGAATTCAAAGTGATCTACATAAACTTATTTTTTTTTCATATACAGATTGTCTTGTATAGTTTTTTTTTTTTAAGATGAAGGACCTAGTGATTTAGAAAACCTGTAATATTCATGTAGCTCAATGTGAAAAATGTTTATGCCTCATTTAATTATTTGTGCAAATTTATCTTACTTTTCTTTAGGCCACTGCAGACCAGAAATGAAATAATTGTTTCTGACTGTAGCTCCTTTCCAGCAATATTACTGAAACCTGAGTGTTCTATAACATTTTCCTCCAGTTAATGTTGGGTTTTTCCTATGTATTCAGGAGAGGCTAAAGTATTCACATATTTCATATCTCCTAGATATTTACCAAAAGTTTTAAAGTTCTGTCTTTCAGATTTCAGTCCTGATTTAATACATTTGGAATTGTTTGTACATTGGAGGTAAAGATCCACATCCATTTGCCCCTTATAGATATTTGTTTTAGGACAATGTACTGACTAGTAGTTCCTCCTTTTTCCATTTATATGCAGTGTATCTTTGCCCTGCACCTATTTCCAGAATTTCGTATCATTTTTGAGCCTTCTATTTGGTTTATTAGAAAATATGTCCAGTGTTACACTGTTACCTTGTCTCATTCATTATAGCTTTAAACTTTTTTTTAGACATTTAAGAAGTCATTTCCTTCTAGCTAATTCCTAAGGAATGTTTTAGCTCTTCTTGGCTCTTTTCATATAAATTTAATATTCATCAAAGAAAAGTCCTATTGAATTTTAATTGGATTTACACAGTTACAGATTAAATAGACCTGAAATCAATGTCTATAAGCTATTGTGTTCTATTCATAACTATGTTATATCTTTCCATTTATGTAGGCCTTCCTAAAAATCATTTTTAAAAGTTTGATAAATTTCTCCAAAATAGTCTTAGAGATAATTTCCTAGATTTATTTCTAGGCGCTTTATATTTTCAGTTGCTATTGCAAGTAGTTTCTTAAAAATAATTCTTGTCTAAAATTTTCTTTCTGGTATAAAGAACTACAGAGAGGACTCCTGTAATAATTATATATCAGTCTGCTAAAATCTCCAATTAATTATAATAATAATTTGTCCAATTAAAATTCTGGGTTTTCTGTGTGTACAATCACAGAATCTGAGAAGAAAATACTATCATTTGTTCCATTCAAATCTTTATACATTTAATTTGTTTTATATTCTTGAATAGTCCAGATGATCTTTCTTTGTTAATAAGAAGACATGTTTTTTTTTTGGGTGGAGGGGGGAAGGTTTGGTACTAATCTAAATCTATGATTCTATGAAATCTATGATTTTCAAGAAGTCATTTCATTGACATATATCATACCAACTTCTACTCTAGCTTTTTTCTTGCCTTTTTTGGATTGATTGATATTTTCTTCTATTTTATATTTTCTCTGATACTGTTGAAATATAAATGTCATATATTTACAGGCTAAACAGATTTTGACATAGCCAAGTATTATCTCTAGCAGGACATCTCTGCATTATTTTACTGAACAAACCCTCTGTCTCCTACTTTGCTCTCAGCTGCAGTGAAAAGGGTCTCTCTCTTGTAGTACAGGCCTCCAAAGTGCACGTTCTAGAAGAGTGATGTGTGTGTTTTATGTTCCAATGTGGGGCTAAGAAGGAGTGAAAGCCTCTTACATTCTATGGCTGTTGAAAATGAATTTGAACACATTAAAAACACCATCACAGATGGTGTTGGGTAAACCACAAGAGGAAAACAGTAACATTTCTTTTTAAATTTTGTTTCAGAATTTATTGGTTTAAAATCAAGTTGGAAAGTAGACCTAGATGAGTGGTAAAGGATTGTCAGGTTAAGCTGATGACATTTCCCAACTCTTCCTTGAGCAAGTCATGCATATGTGTAGTTAGTGAGAACCTCATGGCTTTTGAAAGAAATCTGTATTTGGAGCAGAATTCCTGCTGGATAAGCAAATAATAGTTCACTCTACACTTGCTCAGCTTAACGGACATTTTCAATGCTTTCTGCACTGTATTGTGCTCTGGGGTTAGAAACCTGGGCTTGAAGATTAGATTATTGACGTGTTCAGCCATTTAATATATTCCTGAACTTGTCTCATCTCTTTCTGGCTGAACTCCGCTTGAAAACTAGGCTCTACATTCTAAAGGGGAAGGAATGCAAGAGCCAGGTTTAAGTATTCTTTGGAGGTTTTTAAAAAAGACATTTATATGTAATTTTCTGTATTGGTAAAATACACATTTTAAATGTAAATGGGAACATGGCTATCATCACTGGTTATTGGGATTTTAGCCTATTTTTATATAAACTTTAGAACATGCCTTGGGGTAGTACCTAGTCCTCATAACAATTATTTGCCTGTTATTATCTAATTTAAAGGATGCCTAAAAAATAAAAGCTAGACCAATACCCTTCAATACCCAATGATTAAGTAATTTTTTATACTTAATTCATATCTCTTCCTTTTGGGGGTATACTTGTAGACAGCATCTAGCTGTTCTGGTTTTTTTAAGTATAGTTGACACACAATGTTACATTAGTTTCAGTTGTACAACTTAGTTATTTGACAATTCTATACATTATACTATGTTCATCACAAGTAGAAGTACCATTGATATTAAAATGTCATTGACCGTATTCCTTATGCTCTGCTTTTTTATTCCCATGACCTACTCATTCCATAACTGGGAGTCTGTATTTCGCTTTCCCCCTCTCTCATTTTCCTAACACCCCATGCCCCTTCCTTCTGGCAACCATCAGTTTCTTCTTTGTATTTATATTTCTAATACTGTCTTTTGCTTATTAATTTTTTAGATACATTTATGAATGGAATCACATGGTATTTATCTTTTTCAGTCTGACTTATTTCACTTGGCATAATACTCTCTAGGTCTATCCACACTGTCTCAAATGACACTCTCTCATCCCTCTTTATGGCTGTGTAATATTCCATTGTGTATGTATACCACATTTTTCTTTAACCATTCATCTATTGATACTTAGATTGCCTCCATGTCTTGGCTATTGTAAATAATGCTACAATAAACATAAGGGTGTATATGTCTTTTCAAGTTAGTGTTTTTATTTTCCCTGGTAAATACCAAATAGAGGAATTTTTGGATCATATGGTATTTCTATTTTTAAATTTTTTTTTTAAAATTTTTTATGATAGTCACAGAGAGAGAGAGAGGCAGAGACACAGGCGGAGGGAGAAGCAGGCTCCATGCACCGGGAGCCTGATGTGGGATTCGATCCCGGGTCTCCAGGATCGCGCCCTGGGCCAAAGGCAGGCGCCAAACCGCTGCGCCACCCAGGGATCCCTATTTTTAAATTTTTGAGGAAACTTCATACTGTATTCTACAATGGCTGAAAATGAGTGAAAATATCAGTGAGGGTGACAAAACATGAGAGTCACCTAACTCTGGGAAATGAACAAGGAGTAGTGGAAAGGGAGGTGGGCGGGCGGTTGGGGTGACTGGGTGATGGGCACTGAGAGGGGCACTTAACAGGATGACCACTGGGTGATATGCTATATGTTGGCAAATTGAACTCCAATAAAAAAAATAAAAAACAAAACAAATAAACAAAAAACAAAGGCAGATGCTTAACCCATGCACTCCTAAACTTGGGCTTTTAGATTTGAGTCTTTAAATGGCAAATGACTAAACTATGTAAAATAGTGTTTCTTGATCTGTGAGCTGTGGAATAATAGTATCTAGGAATATTCATACATGTTAATTAGTCACAAAAATTTCAGTTTTTACATAATTTGGGAAATTGTGGATTTAACATACCTAAATAGGATTCCTTATTAAAATGCTGTAATAGGCTAAAATGCCCCATGGCCCTAGTTAACATTCAGGCAATATTTTATCCAGTCCCTTCTGTGTGCCAGGAAGAGCACCATGTTTTGCTCAAAGAGATGTCAACAAATCTGGCATGGTTTCTGTTCTTACAGAATTTTTAAATTAATGAGAAGAGAGGGATTAAACAAATAAAGACATAAATACTCAGATTGCAAAAAATTGTATTGTGCCATGAAGAGAAAGAATAAGATGCCCTAAGAATGAGCAAGCGTACCAATTTAAATGGAGAACAGATTTCGGAGAGGCCTCCAATAAGAAGTGAGATTTAAGCTGAAGCAAAAAGAAGTAAAAATTAGCCAGATACATACAAGCATTCCAGGCAGAATGAACACCAAATCCAAAGGCTTGTGGCAAGAGGAAGTTTGTTACATGGGTGGAAGAAAAGACCAATGTGGGCCCCAGAAACAAGAAGCCCAAGATGAAACAGAAGAAATAATGAAGGGTAAATTCATGCAGAATTTTATAGGCCATACAAAAGATGATTTTTATCTTAAGTGCAAAGGATTTTAATGAGGGGATTGGTGTTAAAAGAGCATTTTCCTAAAGAAAAATATAGTATTACATTTACTTTTTCCCAGTTGTATTTGATCATGGAAACATTTTGATGAGAAATTTCCTGGGAGCAGTATCTTTGGAAAACACCCTGATAATACTTTAGAAATTCCACTCTAACCAAGGATTGTGTGCTCAGATTTCAAGGGTCAGAAAACAGTAAGAGACTTTACTAGTTCAAATACATTTATCAGTATCAGAAACATTCAGAAGTAGGGCCACCAACATGGTTGGATTTGGGGCTCAAATGTTATTTGGACTCAGTTTCTCTTCATCTATCCAGCCCTTCCTGTCCCTGTTTTGATTTTATTCTGAGGCCCAATAATATGACCTCAGAAGCAGCAGGATTTTCCACTGAGGTGGCAGTGTGGCTGAATCATCTTCTTATATGTTCCAGGATTGCATGCCAGTGGGAAAGGAGTCTCTTTGACGACATTCCCCTGAAATCCACTGCCTCTTGCTACGTTTCACTGAGATTACCATCTGGGAACCAATCACCTAGGTAACTACAGTAATAGGATATGTTGAATGGTTTAGGCCTGGGTAATCTGCAGCCTTGACTATTCAGATTCCCATATATCTAGGATGTATACTACTGAAAGGAACAATGTTGGGGAGGCAAAGAGCAAAACTCCAGTATGGGTTTTTTATTTAATTTACTATTTTAATTTATGTGGGTATAATCATGTCTGAAATGATCATGTTATTTTTCTTATTCAAAGTATACAAAGTCAATGCAATCAAGTTTCTAAAAGAGCATGATAATAATGTGCTGTTTGTTGTTTCTGGGTGGTTACAGAAAGTAGAAAAATTATGGAATAATGAAATAGGATACTTCTGTTGTTAATATTACTAATAATTTACTTCTATGACTTTTTTGATTCCATCTACATGAAAATTATTCCCTAGAAAAGTGAATCACTATTTTTAAGATTTTATTTATTTATTCATGAGAGACACAGAGAGGCAGAGACATAGGCAGAGGAAGAAGCAGGCTCCCTGCGGGGAGCCTGATGGAGAATTCGATTCCAGGATCCGGGGATCACAATCTGAGCTGAAGGCAGATGCTCAACCACTGAGTCACCCAGGCATCCCCCCTCTGTGTGCTTCTAAATACTATACCTTTTACTATAAGTGCCTTCTTGTATGTGTGTGTATATACACATACACACATACATAATGTATATATGTGTGAATATATAGTATACAAGCCTTTACAGAAATATAAATCTTGAGGATTATAAAAGATGATTTATGGTTAGATTCTTTAATCAAAATGTTCTCTAAAGAACTTTTAAGATAGTAATAACTATTGGAATTTATAAGAGGCAGTCCAACTTCTGAGCATGTAAAATAAATTTTAGGAGTATAAAAAAGGGAAAAAATGTTCTTCTATGAGAAGATAATATGGCCTGAGTGATCAAAACAGACTGAGATACACTGTGGAGACTGCATAAAAACTACAGGTCAAGGAAAAGCTATGACCCTTACAACATCAACTAGCAACAGATTTTTAGTCTTACAGATTGTGGTTAACACTTCTGGTCATTTATACTTTGTTCCTCAATTTATGACTGTGGTCTAAAAATAGTTGGGGCCATAACAGGGCAGGAATTGTCAGAGAGGGCTTTATGGATAAAATGAGACTTTGGGGGATTTTTTTAAAAGGATGTGCTAGAAGTGCATGGGAGAGAATCCCTGTAGAAAGTCAAATAGAGAGGAAAAGAGTTTGGCAAATGGAATCTAATTGTTCCCACCTCAGTAATAGGTCCTTTCCCCCTCAAATCCCAAGAATGGTTCCATAGCAAATTCTTAAGGATTTCCAGATTGTTAGACAACCAAGGATAGACTGTATTTTCTGATTTTATTCCAGATACTTGTATCCCTCTAAATTCTCCTCTCATCTGGGAGAAAGACTAGGACTTTATTTGCCTTTAGAAGTGAGGAGAAAGGCAAGAATGCTTTTACAAAAATTATTCTTTTGAATTAGGTGTGGCAATTTAAAAGCGGGTGGATTTTAAGCATAAATATTATATAAATGCGCTTTTGTACTTAGAAGTCATTGAGTATTAAAATTGTATATAACATATTCATCAGGCAGCCGGGCTGGCTCAGCTGTTTAGCGCCACCTTCAGCCCAGGGTGTGATCCTGGAAACCCAGGATCGAGTCCCATGTCGGGCTCCCTGCATGGAGCCTGCTTCTCCCTCTGCCTGTGTCTCTCATGAATAAATAAATAACATTAAAAAAAAAACCATATTCATCATTTGTCCTGTGTTATGTCTTTTTTTGGTTGATATACTCTTGCAGAAGTCCAAATTCATAAGAGTTTATCCCTAAAATCTAAAATTTGCAAAGATTTTAGATTTAGGAATCTAAAGTATCCTTAGACTTTGTAAGTAAAGGGTTTGGTAAACAACTAATTGTCACATAGCTCCATGAAATAAATGAAGCATTTTTGTAAATTCTCTAAGAATCTAAGAATTAATTTTATTAATGTAACTTCTGCAATTATTTCATAAATTATACAAAATTTCATGCATAATGTTCTGGTAATATAAGAATTTTAAGAGCTAAGATACATTAATTCAAGTCACACATATAAATAATGGTCTATTTTCTGAATGAGTTCTGAAAAATTAAGTATTATCCCACACATATTATTTGTTTCAAATGATAGGTTCTTAGGGTGCCTGCTTGGCTTAATCAGGAAAGCATGTAATTCTTGGTCTCAGGATAGTGAGTTCAAGCCCCACATTGGGAGTAGAGATTATTTTTAAAAACTTAAAAATTCCAGGCTCCACACTCAGTAGGAGTCTGAGATTTCTCTTTCTCCCTCTCTGTCTCTCTCTACCCCTTCCCCGACATTCTCTCTCTCTCCCTAAAATAAATTTTTAAAAAATTTAAAAATTCAAATGATAGATTCTTGCATTCTATATATGAAAGAATACTAACATTTATATATGTTTAACTAATTATGCTAACGTGTTGCATTAGTCTAAAAATGTTTTGTTTTGTTAATTAAAAAAAAGATTTTTATTTATTTATTTAGGAGAGAGAGAGAGAGCGCAAACACCAGCAGGGGAAGGGCAGACTTTCTGCTGAGTGGGGAGCCTTATGTGGGGCTTTATACAGGACCTGAGCCTGAGATCATGACCTGAGCCAAAGTCCGACAATTAACCAACTGAGCCTCCCAGGTGTCCCTAAAAGTGGTTTTTTAATAGATAGCCACATATTAATGCTTTGGCAATGCCATATATGATAAATCATCAGATATCATTAAACTAACATCAATGCTAAATTTTTAAAGAATTTTCCAATTAAGTTAATAACCATGAATCTAGCTGTTTAGAAACATGGCTTTTTTTTTTTAGCTTTATTGAGATATAATTGACACATAGGCATTGTATATATTTAAGATATGCAACTTGATGTTTTGATATATGTGTGTATTGTGAAATTAACACTATGCTGGAGCTAATCAGCCTACCAATTACCTCACATACTTACCTTTTTCTCCCTTTCTTTCTTTTGTCTGTGTTGAGTACATGTAAGATATACTCTCTTAGCAAATTTTAAGTATACAGTACAGTTATTGTTAAATATAGTCATCATCTGCCATATTATTTTATTAAGACAAACTAGGAGAGGATTATGAAGAAAGCTGACTTAAACAATGGCTATATAACACTAAAGTAGAACTCAGGGATTCCAATTTTTTGTAACAATGAGGGTAGCCTCTTAAAAACATAGGCTGTGGGCTAGAACATTATGTTTAGCTAATCTTCCTTGACCTCATATATAGGTAAAGCAGAAAAGGTGCATTCTTGTCCAGTTTACCTCCCCTACCTTGCAAGATTCTGCATGGCATGTTCTATTCAGTTCTCTTCACAATTTCTGTGAGCTCCTGACATCCCAGCCTGGGCCTGGGTTCTAATCTCCATTAGCCATTATGTAACTAATTCCTCCTACTCTCAGTAAACCTACCTTCCCCATACACATGGCATGGAAATGGACTTATCTACCTATGATCCAGTTCCCAGAGTCCTCAAACTAGCTGTGTTGGTGCCAAATCAAAGGAAGCTCAGCAAAGATAGAACAGTGAACTTTACTTTCACGATTGCCACCTCCTACTCACTCTCCAAATGCACTAAGTCATGCTACCTTATTACCAGAAAACACAAAAACCTGAGGGTAAATATTCTTATATCTAAGGGCTGATGTTTTTTCTCTCCAACATCTACATTGTTTATTCCTTCCTTTCCATCTTCATTAATTAGGGTGTGCTTATTTCCTATCTTGATTACTACAATTTTATTTTATTTTTTTAAGTTCAAATGCTGGTATCAACCCACTATTAATAATTGTCAGTCTTTTCATTTTGGAAAACATGACATCCTCCATCTTGGAATCTTACACTGTTTCCAATTACCCTTTTCAATGAATTCTACTTTTCTAAAGTTAGGGTGGATACACTAAAGAATGCTTATATGACATATAGATTTGTAAAAGAAGTTTTTATATAGAATTAGTTAGGATATTTCCCTAATTACCACTGGATTCTGACAGATCCAGTGGTATCATGACAGATAAAAATAATTAAAACTATCTTATTTAAAAACAACAAACCTTTTATGTATGGCTGATCAAGAGGCTCAAACTGTATCAACTGAACTCCATTTAATCCTATTCTTCTTTCTCCTTGCCTTTCTCCTGTGTTAGCTCAAATTTCAGAAAGACTCTCTTCCTGGCAGTTGCCACCAACTTACAATTTATCTTTTCAGCATTCTACCCAATGATTCCAACAAATATCTTAAAATTGTCTTATTGGCTATGATTGGGACACATGTTATTCTTGAGCCCATCATCATGGCCAGGTGATTGCAGTGCTCTAATTGATCATATCTTGGTTACATGCCACCTTTTGGATCTAAAGGTAGAAATATTTTTTATAGAATTACGTGGACTGAAGTGGAAAAGGGGTGACTATAAAAAATTAGAGTTTTATTGAAACAATAGATATGAACTATATATGAAAGGAAGAAAAATATATAGGCATTATGTCAACAGGAAGTGTATATAAAATATAAATAAATAATCGTGAAGCTTGGATAGGTCGTTAGATTACTCCTTTCTGCCCCTGGACGTCCCCGAGTAAGCATCATTAAAGTCTCCCCTCCCACACCATCATGACTAAGTCACAGCCTCCCAAAGAGCCCGAGCAGCTGCAGAAGCTCTTCATCGGAGGTTTGAGCTTGGAAACAACCAATGAGAGTCTGAGGAGCCATTTTGAGCAATGGGGAACGCTTACCGACCGTGTGGTAAGGAGAGATCCAAACACCAAACGCTCCAGAGGCTTTGGGTTTATCACATGTACCACCGCTGCCACCGTGGAGGAGGTGGATGCAGCCATGAATGCAAGGCCACACAAGGTGGATGGAAGAGTTGTGGAACCAAAGAGGGCTGTCTCACGAGAAGATTCTCAAAGACCTGGTGCCCACTTAACTGTGAAAAATATTTTTGTTGGTGGCATTAAAGAAGACACTGAAGAACATCATCTAAGAGATTATTTTGAACAGTATGGGAAAATTGAAGTGATTGAGATCATGATTGACTGAGGGAGTGGCAAAAGAGAAGTTTTGCTTTTGTGACCTTTGACAACCATGACTCTGTAGACAAGATTGTCATTCAAAAATACCATACTGTGAATGGCCACAACTGTGAAGTAAAGAAAGCCCTATGGAAGCAAGAGAAGACAAGTGCTTCCTCCAGCCAAAGAGACCAAAGTGATTCTGGAAACTTTGGATCATGGAGGTGGTTTTGGTGGGAATGACAACTTTGGTTGTGGAGGTAACTTCAGTGGTGGAGGTGGCTTTGGTGGCAGTCAAGGTGGTGGTGGATATGGTGGCAGTGGCGATGTCTATAGTGGATTTGGTAATGATGGAAGCAACTTTGGAGGTGGCAGAAGCTATAACGATTTTGGTAATTACAACAATCAATCCTCAAATTTTGGACCCATGAAAGGAGGAAATTTTGGAGGCAGAAGCTCTGGCCCCTATGGTGGTGGAGGCCAATAGTTGGTCAAACCACGAAACCAAGGTGACTATGGCAGTTCCAGCCATAGCAGCAGCTATGGCGGTGGCAGAAGGTTTTAATTACTGCCAGGAAACAAAGTTTAGCAGGAGAGGAGAGCCAGAGAAGTGACAGGGAAGCTACAGGTTACAACAAATTTGTGAACTCAGCCAAGCACAGTGGTGGCAGGACCTAGATGCTACAAAGAAGACATGTTTGACAATACTCATGTGTTTAGGCAAAAAACTCGAGGACTGCATTTGTGACTAATTGTATAACAGGTTATTTTAGTTTCTGTTCTGTGGAAAGTGTAAAGCATTCCAACAAAGGGTTTTAATGTAGATTTTTTTTTTTTTGGCACCCATGCTGTTGAGTGCTAAATGTAATAGTCTGATCATGACGCTGAATAAATGTGTCTTAAAAAAAAAATAATCGTGAAGCTCAATACATTATGACATAGTCTTGGGAACATCTGACATTAGACAGTAATTATAGAGTAATCTTTATTTTTTTAATATATAATATTTATTTTTAAAATATATAATATTTATTTTTTTAAATATATAATATTTAGGCTTATTTGAAGAATCACCAAAAGTAGATGAAAGCATTTTCCAAGTGTTTTTTTTTTTTTCCTCCAGGAACCACTGATCCCTTTCCTTTTAGAAATGGGCAGGTTACCCCAACAGCACAGGCATATTAGTAATATTCATAATATTCATAAGTCTCAGGATGTTGTCAAACTTCACAATTAGACATTTTTTGCTATCTTCCTCTGTAATATCTTCTTAAGTGTCATTAATAGGATACTTAGCTTCTTAATATATGTACTACTAATAAAGAATTTACAATGGAAAAATCAAAATAAAAATAAACAATAATCAATATAATAATAAAATATCAACAATAAAGATAAATAATAATAAAAATCAATAATAAAGATAAATAATAATTATAAATAATAAGTTTATGATTTAAATCTCTTTCAGGTGGCGTTTTTGCCCCTAAGCTCAAAGCAAGTGAAATTCAGAGCCATGTGCAGCAGCTGCTTTCTCTGAAGTCAGATACAATCAGCAACGTCATAATTAGGGTTGGAAAAGGCAACTGCTGTAATTGGAGTGCTCAGACCGACGACACACAATCGTATCTTGTGGAGAAGGAACTGCGTCATGAATGGTGATGGCGAATAAGAAACTCCAACTTAGTTTAGGAAGAAGATTAGTCTATAAGTCTGGAGACCTGGCTTCTGGTCCTGATTTACCAATTTGCCATGTGATATTAGCTAAGGTTTTCACCTATCTGGGCTTCAGTTTTCTCATTTTTAAAATGTGTGTGTGTGTGTGTGTGTGTGTGTGTGAGAGAGAGAGAGAGAGAGAGAGAGAGATTTCTGTTTTCCAAATTCACTTTGAAGCGCCGGTATTCTATAATCCATTAGGGTAAGGAAAGATAAAAGCACATGAATCAGATAAGCATTTTTGATAATCTATAAATTGTGTCAATGGCAGTTGCCGTGGTGCTAAAATGAGGACAGCAGAAGGGTTCCATGCCTGGGAATAGAATGGCATCAACAACAATGACAGCCAGGCTCACCAAGAAATGACTCAGGGAGCTTTCCTCCCAAATACAAATATCTCAACATGAGAAGAGAGCTGGACAGAGTTGGAGAAGGCTGGTGATTTTCTTGGCCACCTGTGAAACTCCTTTCCTGGAAACTAAATTGTTCTTTCCTACCACTAACCCCTTTCATCAATAAGATTGTAACAAGCAACAACCTGTCCTCAGTTACTGGACCAGCTGTGGGTTCATGAGCCAAAGTGGACTAGCAGAGCTTTTCCTCAGAGATTTGGATGTGGCATGTAAAGAGATAAGTAACTTTCCCCTCTTGAATGGCTGACCCTATAACCCTTAGGAGATGTAACAGTCATAATTTCTACCATATGGACAAGATAAGGGGAATCTAACTATAGAGGAAATCAGAAGGATCAGATGGAGATTCAGAAATGTGAATAGAGACAGGGAGAGTCCTGCTGACTGTAAAGTCTCTCTTCCAGTTCTTCCTGAGATCCAGTGGTATTCTTGTCCTGGGGTTCTATGAGACACCCCAGTATTATTTTGAATTTCTATTAATGAATTGTTGTTTTCCTTAAGTTCATTTGAATTAGTTCTGACTCTTACCAGCTGATGGTAGCTGGAGCCATATATGTGTTTGATTGTGAGTTAAGCTTTTACTACTTCCTATGACTATTGGGGTATTTTGGTTGATTAATTATTAGATACTAGGTATTCAACATAGATTATTTTCTTTAATGTCCTTACATTCTTTGAAGTAGGCAATAATGTCCCTTTTTTAGAGGTGAATAAACTGAGGTTTAAAAGAGTTTCTAACTCACTCTGAGTTGGACAACTATTAAAAGTGGCAGGGATGCCTTCAAACAGACTTTTGTTAGCTGGATTCTAACTTCAACCAGTTTAGCCTCAGGTTCCTGTGTTTAGCCACTATTTCATGAGTTAGGTAAGATATGAGTTGCTAGTGGGAAATGTGATATAGAGAAAATGTACAAAATGCTAATTTTCCTAATGCTTTCTAATTTCCCAGAAAAGGAAATCAATATGGTTCTGAGTCAGGAATAGAGATAGGAGGAGAAAGTGGTCAGTGTTTAGGGAAGCCTGGTATCAAAGTTTATCTTGTTATGTCAGATTCTGTAATTCTAAAAATTGGAGACTTCATGGAATTGTTAAGGAAAGGAAATTATGTAAGAGTTAGTCATTTAGAAGCGAAGTCTGTGCATCGTTGGCTGGTATTTACCAGTGCCAGAGGTCAAGCATTAGTGGATTCTCCCTCAATGAATTTCTCCCAGGCTGTAGGACCTTATAACTTTTTTCAAGTCCAGCAATGTTGCCTTCATAAGTACTTTTAATCACAAACATTCAGTTGGCCACAAACACATTCCTGTACAATTCCTTCATCTGTGTCTCCTAAAGAGTGAACTGAACTGTTAACTTACTTTTAAACAAAACTGAATAGTTGAAATGTCTGACTGCTTCCTATCAGTATAAAAATATGAATTTGTACAACAGCTGCAACTCATTTCAGCAGGATTAAGTTTTACCCAAAGAAGGACAGAAAAAAAATGTTGTCTGTAACAAGGGAAGACTAATGTTCTCAATGGAAAGAAATGAATATAGTCACAGATTTTAATGTTGGTTAACATAAAAATGGCTTTGAAGATTAAATGAGAAACATCCTTTCTATTAGGATTAATCATATTTCCAAATGATTAGTAGTGCAGGTCATGAAGACTGTAAAATTATTAAGGAGTAGGATTCGAAGTACACTACAAAAATCCAAAGCAGTAACTATAAAATAGTTGATCAGTTTTTATAAAATGTCATGCCAATTCATAAGGAATGGTAAAAATATGCCTTTGAGGTCTTTTCTCATTGAAAGTCTTTGCAATCTTTCTCCATGAATGAACGAATTGGTATCTTTTCAACTGTCCAAAGTTATATAATAATATTATATAGATGTAAAACACTTTATAAGCACTCATAACCCACTACTGTGAATTAACAACTCTCCCAAGCATGCATGGTGCTGCAGCAGTTACGGGAGTGAGGCTGGACCTCTCAGGACCTCCCTCTAATAGCTGGGCTGAGCATGGAATCCATGGTCAACACTTGCTTTTTAAGTTCGTACCTGGGCATTCTCAGCCCACCTAGAGATGATCGGTTTCTTAGTAGCCAATCTGTTTATCAAATCATTCAATGAATCATTCAAGAGCATGGCACAGAGGATGAGAGAAATTAATCAAAAACCAGCTGCTGGGTGTGAACCTTACTTAGCTCTCCCATTTGGGCATATGGCTTAACTATCATGCAGCTCAGCTTCCTGGTCAGTCATATGGAGGTAAGACTAATTCCAACCTTATGAGATTGTTATGAAAATAAAAATAAATAAATAATTTAAAAAATCCTTAGGACAGTGCCTGGCATTGTAGTCAGCACTATATAATTGCTGTGTATAAAAATGAAATTCACCATTTTTTATATTCCCCAAATAATTTTTGCCAGCAATATTTGTTATATGCCTACCAAAAGTCAGGCACTGTGGGTTTCTCAAGATTGATAAGGTATCTTCCCTCACAGAGTTTACATTCCAGGTGGAGAAGGGAGACAATAAAAAAGGTAAACAACCAAATAGCAAGATCATTTCAGATACTGATAGTTTTCATGAAAAAAACTGAGTGATGAAATGAGAAAATTTGAAGTGGGGAGATGGGGAACAGGTTTGATCAGAGAAGCTTTCCTTAATATTTGAGCCAGGGACTGAAGGATGAGAATGGGTGAGCCATGTGGAACACAGAGAAGAGACCCAGAAGGATGAAGGGAGGATAACCTTAGTATGCATGGAGTTTTATTAGAGGAGGGTGAGAGTACAATAAGAAGTTGGAAAATCAGGCAAGGAGCTGATGATATAACCTGGGAGATCATACTAAGGAGTTCTTATTTTATTTTTTTAATTTTAAAGAGAGTTTATGTTTATTATGGCTTTTTTTGTTACAAGCGAATATATTTCGCTTAAACAATAGGAAAAAAATGTTGCCTATAGTCAAAACATATTCAGGGGATAAATCTGATCCATGCAGAACTGGATAATCCAGGCCTTCAATAATGACTTCAAGACAGTTTGTATTTCTACATCTCTTTATTTCATTACTTTGGTTCCTCTCTCAGGCAAGCTTTTACCTTAACATGAAAAGATGGCCATTAGCATCTCCATACCAACACAGTTTTCAATAACTGCAGTGAAAATACCTCAAGATAACTCATTGTTTTGGATTGTCAGGAACTCATTTTGAACCAAACACTTTGCCTGTGACCTGCTGTGCCTGAGTGACTTGCCCACCTCTAGAGCCAGAGGGTGGGGTCAGTCTCATACAGGAGCAATGTAGAAAGAACAGAGATGAGGGCTTTCCTAAAGGAAAATTAACCCGCTCCTAGCAGAAGCAGAAGTCATGGATTCTGGGCAAGTAAACACAGAAGATCTCTATCAGATATTTGCCTGATGTCCACTGAAGTATTTCATCTCCATACTTCTTTATGTTTTGGCATCCAGCTCCTCTAGCATCTGTGGAGAAGGTGAATTACCATCTGTCGTTGCAGGCATAGGTCCATGCATATTCCATCCTTTTGGCTCCTAAGAGAGGTTGGTCTTCTCTGAGACACTTCTGGATCCTTCTGGGGACCAGAAAAACTTTCTTATTCTCTCTGATACCAAAAAACTTGGGGTAGGCACAAGCAGCCCTTCTGCCTAGACACTGTAGTACTGTCTGTTCTTCTGCAACCACCCCTGGTGTGAGGATCACAAGAAGGTTTCCTGCCTCCTTAGGCTCCAACAGAGCCTGGGAACATATAATCTGCCTTGTGATCCTACTAAACCTCTTTTGGAATTGGGACAATGTGGAGAAGATGGCATGAGATGCTCCTTCAGAGAACTACCTAATCTGTGTTCCTACTGCTCTTCTTTCTCTGCCTCAGTCCTGATTTTTTAAAGCAACTTCAGGATAGAAAAATCAGCTCTTATATGCATTCTTCTGAACTCTGTTGGTTATATATACCAATTTGAATTTCATTAATAAAAAGGCAGGTTTCAGGAATGCAAAAATCCTTTATCATATCCTATACCCTTTGCTTAGAATTTTTAGAAGTTTGTCTTGTTTTTTTTGAGAATTGACTTTTTTTTCCTTGTTGAGTGTGACTTTCCCAAGGCAGTGACCCTAAGCCATTCGTGTAAATGTCTGAATGTCCCTCTATTGATAAAACACTGTGTGTTCCAAATCTATTGTCACTCTTCCTGGGAGAGTGATGGATATATATGGACAGGGTTGATGTTTCTGAACCCTGTTTTCCAGGTGACCACTTACCTTGTTTATATCATTTCCTAAGATAGAATTTCCAAGAGCTCTTCCAATAAACAATATAAAATTCAGCTTTTGACTGTAATCAACAAAATGTACTGTGGCTATTTTAAGTAGGAAGGTTTACTTGGATCACATCTGGGGCTCACAGATGGAATGGCATACAGCAGGAATTTAAGTAACTTGTCACCCCATAGCAGTAAAGAATAACTTCTGGCCCTAACTCATACCCTTGCATCCTTTACCCAGGTCCAGAGAGAGAGTATCTCATTGGCGTGGCTTAGATCACATTCCACATTTCCATGCACGGGGGGCATGGAAAGAGGTTCTCTGATCTCTGTGACTTGGGCCATAGAAAGCAGAAGCTACTTCCCACCAATACCATACACAATGGAGAAAGGAAGACTCCTAGAATGGAAATCAAGGGGGGATTAGGAAGGAACAGAACTCCTGGACAGGTAAAATGACTCAGCCCACTGATACAATTCTAGGATTCTGTGTTTTATATAGAATATTGTTTAGGGCTAGAGATAGCACTAAGGTACTATTCGAGAATAATACTATAACCTGTTTATAAAAATTAAAAACAGAAAAACAACCTCATCCAAATCTTTCCATTAAGAAATACCTTTTCAGACAATTTACTTCATTTTTTCTTCCTATGCAAAGCTTTGGTTGTGTTATATTATGTACATAGAGGAAGAGAGCATAGCATTGATATTTAGCATCTCTGCCAAACTGGATGATTCCTTTCTATTAACAAATAGAAAATAAATGAACATAAGAAATCTAGTTTTGAGAAGAGTCAAGGGATATAGAAAGAGCAGGATAAGAGAAAGAAATGAGAGAGTGGAGTGTGAGAAGAAAGGAAAAGAATTTCATTTCTTTCCCTTCCCTCTCTTTGTCTCACTTGTCTCTTTCTATCCCTTTCTCTTCAACTTTATTTTATGTTTTATCTTTTAAAAAGATTTTATTTACTTATTCATGATATATATATATATATATATATATATATATATATATATATATATAGAGAGAGAGAGAGAGAGAGAGAGAGGCAGACGGAGAAGCAGGCTCCATGCAGGGGGCCTGATGTGGGACTCAATCCCAGGACTCTGCCTTGGGCTGAAGGCAGGCGCTAAACCACTGAGCCACCCAGGGATCCCCTCTTAAATTTATTTTGATGTCAGTACCCATTCTCTGGCATCTGCTATTGGCAAAAGACAGGTGAGGTAACTTCTGCAATCTTAACTATACTCTCACCCTAACAATTACCACAAAATGACAATTCAACAATTCAACAAAAAATAAAATACCACACAGAGATTTCTGGGGTCTTTTCCTCCTCTTTCCCTTAAAACTTCTGGAATCACCTTTAGTTTGTTCATTGGACTCAATTTGTGAGCATTTACCACATAAAGCTAACTTACAGTTTTTGGCTTTTTCTCATGGTGGTTTGGTAAATAATTGTCCATGCTTTGAAAATGTATAGTTTTGTATAGATCGAAATTACAGTTACATGTAAACTTGCTAACAAATGTCTTTCCATTAAATTTGCGCAGTCTATACCCAATGGTAAGGAAAATGTAGAACTCTGTTTCCCTAGCTTTAATGATTTCTTTTACAGAAGATCCCTTTAGATCTTAATTGGAGGTAGACCAACAAATTCATTCATTCAGCTCAGTAACTACTAGATAGATATGCCATTGGATTGGCTGCATGTTTTTCATAAGATTCAAGTTTTTTGACTTCTTGTGATTCAAGTCATAAGGCTTTTATTAAAAATAAAAAATAATCACCACTATCATCTTCAATAATTATTGAACACTATCTTTTAGGAACTTCACTCAGCACTAAATGATATCACATTAAATGTAGTTTCATTTAATCCTAATGACCATCTTATGACGTTACACATTATGTTATGTGTTGAGATATGTATTGTCATTGTAATTATAATCTCCATTTTATAGGCCTCATAAATAAGTTGTATGTACATGTGTTTGTATGTGTGTGCTTGTGTACTAATGGAGGTTTAATGAACTTCCATGTCTATGGGGGGATACTCAGAGTATTTCCTCCAGCCCTAGTAGCACGAACTTGAAATGTGCCACAAACAAATATTTAAATCTCCAGTGGCCTTTGAAAATTATTTAAAATGACAACATATAAAGGTAATTAAAAATATGACCCCTTGGCCTGGTGACTTAGGTTACAATTTCTATAAATTCTAATTCTCTGTTTTCTACAAATTCTAATTTTCTAGTTATTTTCTATATCCTCTTTTATATTTCTCATACAGATAATAGATTTTTTCCCTTTGATTACAGTATTAATATACTTTGCACCATTTTCTGTCTTATTGTACGAGCTAGATCCTCCAGCTAAATGAATGTTGCATAGAAGCAGAAATAGCTAGAATCTTTGCCCTGTTTTTTTTTTTTTAATTTTTATTTATTTATGATAGTCACAGAGAGATAGAGAGAGGCAGAAACACAGGCAGAGGGAGAAGCAGGCTCCATGCACCAGGAGCCCGACGTGGGATTCGATCCCGGGTCTCCAGGATCGCGCCCTGGTCCAAAGGCAGGCGCCAAACCGCTGCGCCACCCAGGGATCCCTCTGTTCTTGTTTTTTTTTTTTTTTTTTTTTAATTTTTTTTTTTTATTTATGATAGTCACAGAGAGAGAGAGAGAGAGGCAGAGACACAGGCGGAGGGAGAAGCAGGCTCCATGCACCGGGAGCCCGATGTGGGATTCGATCCCGGGTCTCCAGGATCGCGCCCTGGGCCAAAGGCAGGCGCCAAACCGCTGCGCCACCCAGGGATCCCTCTGTTCTTGTTTTTAAAGGGAATGTTTTAAAATAAATTTCAGCCATTACTGTATATTTTTGTTAGATTTTTCATTACTAATTGTGCCTGTTATGTAATTCTTCTCAGCTACAAATGTACATCTTATTGCCTGCCCTATGAAAATGGAGATGGGCCCTTTAAATATTTCTCCTTTGACAGCTGGCATGAGTTAAACTTTGACAGTATAGGGCAATAGAAAGATATTGCAGGAGGTTGTCCTTCTTTCCTATCTCCATGACAAGCTGCAGTGAAATCTTTCATTCTCTCTGCATTTGCCTTAGATCCCCAACATGTTTAATTTGGGTTATAACTAATGCTTTGGCCTTACCCAGATTGTTTCTTCCCTCAGCCATATAGCCAATTTAGTTAATGTTCTAAAACATTAGCTTCAGATACTCCTCTCATTCCTTACATGATGATATTCCTGAAATTTTACCAAAATACGTGCAAGCCATCAAAGGAATTAGATATTATGAGGAAATTCTCTTTCTGGAGGATGAAAAATTGATCCCAAATTGTTAATTACAGTCCACCTTTTAGACAGGGTTGCTAAAAATTTATAACTAACATGTCATACATGTTCTTTTACTTTGTTCTTTTCCTTCCTAAGTACTAGTGTAGTCAATGAGCTTAGGTTCAATTAGTCCTTCTGTTCAGTCTAATGATTCCTATCTTTATCTCAAGTTTATTAAGTTCAAGTTCATGAGATCTTTGCTTGTCATCACTGAGGTCGGCACTTTTTGGGTAATATTAGTGTTTGTAAAATAATGAGTAAAAGGCAACAAAACTATAATTTTGTGCAAAGATGCTGACATAAATTTTTTTTTTTTTTTTTTTTTTTTTTTTTTTTTTTTTTTTTTTTTTAAATTTTATTTATTTTATGATAGGCACACAGTGAGAGAGAGAGAAGCAGAGACATAGGCAGAGGGAGAAGCAGGCTCCATGCACCGGGAGCCCGACGTGGGATTCGATCCCGGGTCTCCAGGATCGCGCCCCGGGCCAAAGGCAGGCGCCAAACCGCTGCGCCACCCAGGGATCCCAATGCTGACATAAATTATACAGAGAGTACTACCATCAAAAGGTAATGTTTTAGATGGCTCCAGCACATACATTTAGAACATAGAAAGCAATTTTAGGGTTTTCAAACATAATGTCAGA
This sequence comes from Vulpes lagopus, assembly GCF_018345385.1. Taxonomy (NCBI): domain Eukaryota; kingdom Metazoa; phylum Chordata; class Mammalia; order Carnivora; family Canidae; genus Vulpes; species Vulpes lagopus. Next base: position 30,383,661 of record NC_054832.1, on the reverse strand, counting down.
ATGTGAGCACTGTTTATGATTTTTTTTTTTTTGGAAACTGTATCTTCTGATTGGTGATAACCATACCAGCATGGGGTACAGTATAAATCCCATCTCCTTTTCATATTTCAATTAAATAAAATTAAATAGTTTGAGTCATCATTTAACCTCTTCCAACAATCTTCCTTTGTTCCCAGGATCTACATTTATTTTTTTTTAAACATTTTTTTTAATCTTTATTTATTTATGATAGTCACAGAGACAGAGAGAGAGGCAGAGACATAGGCAGAGGGAGAAGCAGGCTCCATGCACCGGGAGCCCGATGTGGGATTCGATCCCCGGTCTCCAGGATCACGCCCTGGGCCAAAGGCAGGCGCCAAACCGCTGCGCCACCCAGGGATCCCCAGGATCTACATTTAGAACAATTCTAAGAATAATAAAAATTCTCATAGCTATTGACACTTAGGTAGTGCTTACAATGTATGCTTTGCATCTATTAATGCATTTGGTGATGACAACAACCCTATAAGTAGATATTATTGAAATACCTATTTAATATAGCAGGAAACTGAGATACAGAAAGGTCACACAGGTGGCCTCTATGGCATGGGTGCATTACTTCAAGCTTTATGGAGAGCAGAGCCATCAGCAAAAGGTGAAAAACTAGTTTTGTAAGTAACTCTGAAAAAGCACTGAAGTGTTAAATATTTTCGGGGAGATCTCTCTAGGGATATCAAAAAGTAACAGAGCAAGACTTAGATCAACTGTAAGTCCTCCATTATGAGGGATTGGGCAAGAGATACTGAAATCTGTATTTTTTTAAATTTTTATTTATTTTTTATTTTACGATAGTCACAGAGAGAGAGAGAGAGAGAGAGAGAGAGAGAGAGAGGCAGAGACATAGGCAGAGGGAGAAGCAGGCTCCATGCACCGGGAGCCCGAAGTGGGATTCGATCCCGGGTCTCCAGGATCGCGCCCTGGGCCAAAGGCAGGCGCCAAACCGCTGCGCCACCCAGGGATCCCAAATCTGTATTTTTATGATTAATAAGACTCCAAAGTGCCGAAGGTTTTGTGGAGCTGAGAAACACTTTGAAAACAAAGATGATCTTATCTACTATCCACGATTAGCTTTCAAGATATGCATTATTATTTCTATCTTAGATGTTTAAGAAACTGGAACTCAGAGAAATAAGTAACTTACTCAAGACCAGGATTCTTGTAAGTAGCAGAGCTGGGATTCAAACCCAGCTATTTCTGACTCTAAAGTTCACATTCTCTGCACTGTGCATACTGTCTTCCTGCTAGGATGGAAAAAAAAAATACTGTGGTGTCTTCTGTTTGACATATACAGGCAAAACATTCCTTTCTCAGTACTTGGCATTTCTCATGACCTAGAATTAGAATTCATTGATATTTTTATAAAATGAAGTCCCCAGTGAAGAGTTTTATCCTTACCCAAGTTAGATAAACCTCAGTATGCCGCTACAATCTGATGATTCTCAATGTGGTTTTCTTTAGAAAGCATGAGTTCAGATGCAGTCATCACTTCTAATGTGTAAATAAATGCATGTGTATAGCACAGTTGCTCACTCTCAGTTCATGTGGCATACAGAACACTGTGAGACCTTCCATTTCCCACAGTACACAGTGCAGCCTCACAGAAGAATTTTTCAATGTTTACAACAAAATGTGTTTCTCAAGGGATTATGTTCCTCATAAATCTGTACAGTATCCTACTTAAGAAATTCTTTGAACATCTGCCTTCATTAAAAAAAATAAAAATAAAATTGTGCCTCAGTTGTGAAAGGGAGAGAGGGGGTTATATGTCAATAGAAATATAACCCAATCAGGGGGATCTGCATTAGATTAGATTCAGTTCATATCAGTTCTGATGAGATTGTAAATTTTGCTTTTATCATAGGTAATCTGATCATGCATTAGGTTTAATTTTGAACAATTTGTGATATTATAATTCAGAGGAAACTTCATTCCAAACAAGGGGGAAATGCCATTGCTTATGGCCAAAGTTAACAGTTTCACTGAGAACCTGGGTTCAGTTGTTTGCATTTCCATGTGAGTCAGAGAAGCATCTTTGATTCATTTGGACTCCTCAGAGGAGGGCGTGAATGGTTCCCGTGTGCGCTAGTTTCATCTGTACCTGATACTGTTTTTTTCTCAGCCTGGGTCAAGTTGTGAAGTGACGCCGTCTTCCCTTTCTTGTGCCTAATTCTGACTGGCTAATAATCATGCAATGTTTCAGAAAATAAAGCCCTCTTAGTAGAGTTAAGAATTTAAACCCCATGCTACACAATTAGGGTTTTTACAGGAACACACAAATGTAACATTTAATTTCTATAAATGTATATTTTTAAAAAACTATATGTATAGGAGGAGGTGAGATAAAAACAAATATGTATGGGAGTCAGTCCCTTACGACTATGCAAAAGTTTCCAAACTAACTGCCTGAAGGAAAAACCAAGAATATCTTTTGCCAAGAATGTTTCCCTCTAGTATTTTAATCCCAATAAATTCTATGTGTTTCAGAAAATGAATCCATTCTTTTCTAGCATCTTTAATTTGTAGATGTCTAGGATTTTCTACATTTTAACTTTAATCACAGTATGAAATGAAACATTAGTTTTGAAAAGATATAGTTTGAGTTTTATACTTGGTTAGAATCTGAAAAGGTTGTTTTGAATATTTGAGTCTTTTCTTCCCTTTTAACAATCATGAATAAACTACTGTTCTTACACAATGTAGATGATTAAACGATAAAATTAGGAAGTAAATTCAACAATGGAGTAACAATGAAAACTCATGAGGGCTGTAGTGACGCTAGGCCATGGTATTTCATTGAAATGGTTGTTGCTTCTTAGCAAATGATGTGTCACTGCTTTGGGGCTGGCATGTGGGAGGCCAAATGACTGCTGAAAATCTAGCAGTTGTAATATCTTAAGCCAGAAAATGTGTTGAAACAAATCTTCAAGTCAGCAGCAGAATCTGAAAACCCTACTAATGAACGCCTGTCCTGTTCTCTTAGCTAGGAATGCATTATCCCACTCCCACCACTCCTGCCACACCATCTCCAGATGGTCAAACTCTTTTTTGTATTTTTAAATCCAGATCAAATACCACCTTCTCCACAAATTGTGCCCCTGTGTCTTCCTCCCCACTTGAAAGTCAGTTCTTGTGTCTTTAAATGCTCATATTACTGCCTGTGTCTTTCTTGAAGCAGATTTACTCCTCTTTATTAGAGCCATCTGAATCCATGTCTCATTTCCCCTACTTGATTCTAAAAACTCTTCCAGTTCAGGTCCATTATCTGATTCATCTCTGACTTCTACATAGACCTCAGGGAGTGCTCTACACAGGCCAAGAATAACAATGCAGAGACCTTACATTTATTGAGAGTTTACTCAGTGTGAAAAGTTTCGTTTAATCCTTCAAAACACATACAAGACTGGTACTATTATTATTTCTATTTTCCAAGTGTGAGACCTGAGACTTCAAGAGGATAAATAAGTGGGAAATATTCCAACACAGGACTCAAACCCAGGCAATGTGACTTCAGGACTGATGCTTCAAAAAAGGGGAAGGGCATTAAGAAAAAATGAATTTACCAAGTAGTTGACAGAATACAAAACAGAGGTGAAGGTTATATGTTCTAGTCTTCTTCTAGAAGAACATTCAGATAAATACTTCCCACCTTTCATGCTCCAGCCCTTTCAAAACAATACAAAAACAGCAGTCCACTGTTTCCCTCCATCCAGTTTTTGGGCCAGTTTTATTCTAACTTGGCAGAGCCAGATTTTAAATTCAGGACCGCTGAAGCTAAAGCCTGACATTAGCAGCCACTCTACTAGGGTTCTCCAATCCCTTGAAGGTTAATCCTCAGCTTCTGTTTTGGTCATTAAAACTCTGTTTCCCTCTGTTGTCTTGCTGACCAAGTCCTAAAAACTCTTCCTTTCAAGCTTGTTTTTCCATATACTAAGGCTTCTAATTTCTCCCCCAGCCTCTTGTTTTCAAGGTCAAACCAGTCACCTTTTTCATTTTTTTCCTGAAGGTCAAATTTTTAGGTCTTGCCACATTCTTGCTGTTCCTTCTGTGCCCTCTTCAAGTTCTGCACACATGATAATAATATTAAGTGACTGCTTTGAGTTTTTCAGTTGTTGATCTAATAACTGTCATGTGCGTTTTTTGAAAACAATAATTGCAAGATTGCATGGTTGATTCAGTAACTCTGCTGTCATGTGCATGAATATAAAATAAACACAAGGGAGCAGATGAGAGTAAGGGAAAGCAACTGCCAACTAGAACTTTAGAAAAGAATGATGTTCTGTAACCTCAGGAGCCATTGAGCACAACTGAACCATATCTATTTTTGGGAATATATTTAGGATACATGAAATATTGTGGCTTCCCTTCCCTGCCCCCTATACATTTGAGGTATATGGAACTGATCTAGTGCATAATGGTAAGCAGCCTAGTAACCTTGGTTATATGGTACTTTGAGTTAGAGTGTAGTTCAGAACTATTTCTAGCATATTCTTCCTATCAAGATTCATAATGATATAGCAATGCTGCATACACATCTTTTCTATGTTTCAATATTTTTGTGCTTGCTCTATAGAAATGACTCAACATGATATTTTTTATATACAGGGCATACAGATTTTATGGGGTTATTATGTATGGTTTCAGTATTGATCTCAGGGTTTTTTTTGTTTGTTTGTTTGTTTTTTAAATTAGTCTCTGCCAAAATACATGGGAGTAAAGAAGAATTTCAACATTTTCTTGCACACACCATAAAATACAAAGCCATTTCCTCTCATACTTTTGAGGGTTTTTCCAACAGAAGAAGTATATACAAGCAAGCACTGAATAACTATCAAGTAATACACATCTTACTCTTTTCATAACTACTATTGTCATCATCATTATTGTTACCGTTATGATTAGAGAAAGCCATCTCACTGCTAGTCATCACTAGCGTTTTGTCTTAACACTTTTTGGAATTTGAAATTTTAATTTGCTTATTTTGGTGATGAGTTTCCATAAGAAATCTTACCTAATTAGCCTAGGTACCAAGCCCATCTCGAATAGGTTCTTATTCTTGATCTCTGTATAATTTAAATATGTCCCTGCATTTCCTTCTTTTGGTTTTGATTCTAACCTGCTCTCTTAACTTTGTGTGTGTCTCGGCCCCAATGTTGCCTTACTTTGGATCACTTCTCAAACTTTAATGTGGATACAAATCACCTGGGGATCTCATTAAAGGCTCCATTCTTAGTAGGTCCCTGGTGGGCCACAGATTCTGTATTCTCTTTTTTAAAAAAATATTTTATTTATTTATTCATGAGAGACAGAGAGAGAGAGAGAGGGAGGGAGAGGCAGAGACACAGGCAGAGGGAGAAGCAGGCTTCATGCAGGGAGCCTGATGTGGGACTCAATCCCAGGTTTCCAGGATCATGCCCTGGGCTGAAGTTGGCGCTAAACCACTGAGCCACCTGGGCTGCCCAGATTCTGTATTTCTGATTAATTTTCCAGTGATGCTGATGCTGCTAGATCTGTGGACAATGCTTTGAATAGAGAACAACTTTACATTTAATAAGTTTTCAATCCTAAATGCAAAACTAATCAGTCATTTATTCAACAAATGTTTATTGAAGCTCACCGTGTGCCAGGTAAATCAAATACTCTTCATTCTAATGCAAATTCACCTACTTTTTTCCCCACCATTTCCACTGCTATTACCACTCAAGTTCAGTGCTACAATGATCTCTTCTGGACTTTTGCAATAGCTACTAAATGCATCTCTTTAGATACATCCTTGTTTCTTTTGTCAATTTATTTCTTTTAAATAGCCAACAAAAACAGATTTTAAAAATACATTTCTAATGATTCCAATTGACTGTTAAAATAAAATCCCAAAGTTTTGACTTAAAAAAATCAGCAAGGTCCTGCTTACCTTCATCTACCATCACTCTCCTTATGGTTTTTGATGTTTCAGACATTTTGGCATTTTTTCAGTTACTAAGGTGCTAAGCTTCTTTACATTCCAAGTCCTTCGCACATGCTGTTCCTTTGCCTGGAATTCCCTTCCTCCTCTTCTTTATCCAGTAACTATTCACCCTTCTGATCTTAGATTAATGCCACTTCATCAGAGAACCCTCATTTGACCTTCCAGAATGTCAAGAAATCCTGTTACAAGTCCTTCAATGTCACTTATTTCTTTTGGGGGACAGTTTTCATGGACATAACTACAATTCAACATGCAAATTAGCCTGCTTCCTCTGGTAACCAGTTACATAATGGAATGGATCATGTCTTTTTTATTTTTATACATCTAGTTGTTTGCACAGTGCCTGGCAAATAGTTGGTGTCAACAAATAATAAATGAAATGATAAAAAAAAAATAGAACTTGGAACATTCTGGTCCATCTGGATCCCTCTGTTAAAAACAGAAGTAGTTTGCCAATTTTCAAAGAACCAATCTACAACAAAATGCACATCGTTAAAATGTTATCCAGTTTCTTAGATGTATTCATTCGGTGTTTCAGTGTCTTTCAGTGTTTCCATGTCATTTATATGGTGTCCAATTTCCTCTAAAGTTCAGGAGATGACTAATAGAAAACTTAAATTACTTGCATATGAAAAAAACTCCAGCTGTTTATGTATTTGAGAAGTGTTTAATATACTGCCACATACAATCTCCTACTGCTTCATAAATTGTTTCTGATGACACATAGTCTTTGTATATGGTGAATTATTATATGCTTTTAAGAATCCTTTGTTAAAAAGGAAGATGAATCTCTGGGAGCTACCTCTGAGAAAACCTTTGTAATTACATTATTTGGCTATTTTAAAAAACTATGATTTCATCTTTTCTCTGGTTGATAAATTTAATTTGTGAAAATATGTGTTGAATCTATTTCTCAAAGTTCTGCCACCACTGTGGGGCACAAAAGAACAGGAATGGAGGGGTTCCTCGTGATGAACCTTGGGTCCTGCATGCCCCTACATATTTAGGACCACATATGCACTGGCCTAGGAGATTTCTATAATCCCTTCAGAAAGTGGTATTTTAGAAATAGTTTTAGGTCTGGAGAGTCATCCTTAATTTTCTGAAATCAGTGGAGAAGCAAAAATAATTTTGGAAAATCCACCTATCCATCTTTCGCATAGTAAACAGGACAAATAATTCAAATGGGTGAATGGAAATAATGTAGCTTGTGGCTTGGTTAACATATCTCCTGAAGGCCTCTATTACTCCCTGACCCAAGACGATCTCAAGCATTGACCTCAGCCCTCCCCAGGCTGACACATTCTGTATCTCCAAAGTGGTGAGTCAGCTTTATTTTAAGCCCCGAATGGAGTGGGGCTTATTCTCCTCAGGTCCACAGCGGGCTCCAGGCCAGCAGCAGCTGTCTGCTCAGCGGGTTTCAGCCTACTGCTCAATGCAGAATGAGAACCCTTGGCAGGGAGGAATGAAATCCCCATGCTGATGGGAAAACGCTTATGTTGTCTATCCTCTCTTTGTTGCTGTTGTTTTACAGTCCAAGTCCCATTTACGAGACATCAGGAAAAAGCTGCTCCATCCTCATAGCAGTGGAAACAGTCATTCTCACTGGTACACTGCACCGACACAGCTTAACTCCTGAGCCAAGCCCGAGGAGGATGGCAGGCCTTCTGTAAACAGAGAGCTCTGACTACACAGCACCACAGGGTTATCTCGGCCGTGTCCTGGCACTAACTCTTCCTCACCTTCTCATATGTGCACCTTCTCATCTTATCTCATTCCCAAAGGTTTAATAATACTCTAACAATTGTTTTCCAATTTTTGTCCTCCATTTTCATTATTCATTTGAGTAAACACACTTAAGATGTTTAAACTTTAATCTTCTAGCTGAGTTTCCCAATTTACAAGCATGGTTGATGGCTAAGGTAACCAGTCTATGAATGAGTCAAGAGACGCAGTTAGTCCTTCCACAGTATCTGAAGACTTTTATTTTTGTGGTATTTCAGACATTCTCCTCTGATTTTCCTTTGCTTCCTAAGGTCAAATTCTATGGTTATATCCCTAAAGGATCCTGGGATATGCTAATAACAACTCATATTGTCTGCTTAGGTTCTGGGGGAAAATGAAGGGTTTTAAAATTCCCCACAAGAAATAAACCGCCCACCCTAATTCTCTCTCCTCTCTTTCACTGTTCACATGTATTTCTCTCTTCCTCTTATCTTTTCATTTCACTGTAAAGCCTTTTCATTCTTCTCTTCATTCACTTACTTAACAGCGTTATGCTGAGGCTTGCCATGTACTAGACATGAGAGAGGCAATAATGAACAAGGCCGAACTTCTCCCTGATCAGTTTGCATTCCAGTGAGGAAAACCAACAATAAATAGATGAGCAAAGTCATAATCGAGAGAGTAATGAGTTGCTGTTATAGATAATAATGGAGACAGTTTCCTTTCTACCTGAAGTAAAAGCACTCTACCTAGAATTCAGAGGAACATGCTCTGAAAAATTGTATTTAAGCTGAGATCTAAAGAATGAGATCATTGCACATGCAAAGAACTTGGGAGAAACATTTCAGGCAGAGGGAAGGGGAGGGAACAGAAAAGATCTTGTGGTATTTTAGAGACTGACTGAAATCCAAAGTAGCTGGAGGGTAATAGAGTGTCCCCAGTTGAACTTGATGAGGGAAGCTGGGGCCAGAGCTACAGAGCTCTGTAGGTCATAGAAAACTCTTGAAGAACAATGTTAGACTCTTTGTGAGGACCTTGTAGGAGCTCTGGTGACTGTGGGGCAAAACCAAGTAAGAGTCCCAAAGAAATCATCTGCTTGGTAGATTACATATAGATGTGTTCAGCCTAAACCTGGAATGAGGGTTAGGGGAGAAACTCAAGAAATTCCCTCCTCAAGAACATTATCCACAAAGAAGTATCCAGAAGAACCAGTATTCTTATTTTCAAGAGTACATTGTGTAATGTAATATATACAGTGTTGTATATTCCAGCACTTGGAATGTTTCCCCTCTGTATTTTTCAGGACATACTTTCACCCACTCGTTGACTACTTATCTCTGTATTCTAGACCTATTTATCAGGCATCCAGGTTGGGTAGACCAATGCAAATTTCTAGGCAAATTTGGCTGAGCCCATCCTACTTGAATACAGACTAAAATAACCTCAACAAACTCCTTTTAGCTTTTTATTCTCATGGTTCTTTTCTATGTGAATGCCTATTGAGTTTGTACTTTGTACCATATTCCACATCTGCTAGTATTTGACTTTTAAAAATTCTTAATATGCTTTCATCATGCTCCCAGGTTACAGGTTAAAATGTGATCATTTGATTCCTAGATTTCTCCTTCAATTTTTTTTTGTTGTTGGAGGATTACCATCAAGCTGTAAACTCCTGATACTTTGGTAATAGTTTTAGAAATTTAAAATACAAATGCACTTTCTGCATTATTTTCCAACACAGAATTTTTTTCAACACTACTTCAAATGAACACTTTAATTGACTTCCTCAGGCTCTTTCAATAATAGGTTGAGCCAAAGGTGAAATAATATCTTATTATTTGCATTACTGTATTTCAGAGCATAGGACTAAATCTGGTGGAGAAGTAGGAAAAGTCACATATAAAGGACCCAGATGGTGGAATACCACATGTTCTATGTCTTAGTGTGAGAAACAGCTCAAGCAAGTAAACTATTCCCAGACATTTATTACATAGCCCAGGTTTGGAATAATTATTGTGCTTCTGGCAGGAGACAAAGGTGGAAAATGGAAATTTAAGTAGAGTTAACATTAAGGAATTATTGCATTCTTTTCTAAACATAATCACCTGTAACTGGAAAAGTAATGGTTCCATATGTCATGTTCTTTATTGATTTCTTTTAGATATTTGTGCTTACTCGACCAAGTGTAGGTATGGGATGTTGCTAACCCAGTTCTTTTTAAAAAGAGAGAGTATGTGTGCACAGGTGGTGGGGAAAGGGCAGAGGGTGTGGGAGAAGCAGACTCCCTGCTGAGCAGAGAGCCCAATTTGGGGTTCCAATCCCAGGATCTAGGGATCATGACCTGAGCCTCAGGCAGATGCCCAACCAACTGAGCCACTCAGGACCACCTAGCCTAGATATTCTTGAGAAATTAATAAAATCAAGTGGTTATTAATGATAAGACAGTATGTTTAGCGTATTTAGTTCCATTTCAAAATAGAAGCTAATATTTAACATAATAGAAGCTAAATCTTCAAAAACTATAAATGGCATGCTTTTATGAAAATGCCTAAAAGCATATCCTCCCTTGTGATATCTATACAATTTTCAAACAAATTGACATTTTGCCTACTCAGTACAAATTGTAGCAACAATTTCATTTAATCGCGTTGTACATCCACTTCTAAATGTACATGGCAAATCTCTTTTTCATGGCATTTCTTAACACGAGGTCACTAATTTTTGTGCAGGCTTTTCAATATCTCACTAATATTCTTTCTTTCTTTTCTTTCTCTTTCTTTCTTTCTTTCTTTCTTTCTTTCTTTCTTTCTTTCTTTCTTTTCTCTCTCTCTCTTTCTTTCTTCCTTCTTCTTTCTTCCAGAGAGAGAGGGAGAAGGAAGGGGAGAGAAAGGGGTAGAGGGGGAGGGAAGGAATCTCCAGGAGACTCCATACTGAGCACAGAGCCCCATGTGGGGCTCTATCTCATAATCCTGAGATCATGACCTGGTCTGAAACCAAGAGTTGGATGCTTAACCAACTCAGCCATCCAGGCACCCCTGATGTTATTTCTCTATTAATAAAACTTTACTTCTCTCACTGAGACTACCTAGTTTATCCCAACAGATTTTTTTTATTGCCCAGATGAAGATTATACAGCATGACAGCCCTTTGATTAATAAAACATTAGCTTTTTTTAAAATTCAGAAATTAGTAAATGGACCAGGACTGACTGTAACAAATACCTTATTTCAGCTGAATATCACCAACAAAGTACATCTTGCTTCTGTTAGCATAAACACAATGATCTAGAAGAGATAGCTACTCAGAACTCCAAAGAGAAAATCACCAATGAAAAACTATGCATAAATCATGGCTCTCTTGGCTTTGATAATATAATGCATGATAATGGGAAAGAATCAAATATTTATTCTATATTTCCTGTGTGAATTTTATCTTAGGGTATATAGATAGCTAGGGATGGAAAGTTTTTATTTAAGAATAATACAAACTAATCAACAAGAAAAAGGATTTACAAAATAACCTAAAAATATTCTTGAAAAAAATAAGTATAATTCAGGCGAAAGTGTCAAGATTTATATCCAGTTAATGTTTTAAAGACTATCCTATGTGACTGAATTTCAAACACTAGTATAAGGCCTTCTTTTTTTCAGGATGGAAATTAAGACCCGGACAAGTAAAGGAACTTGGCTCTTGTCATGCAAGGATCCAGTGGTTTTTTTCATACTAGAATCATAAGCTACATCTCTTAAAACCTGATCTTTTGTTCTTTTAAGATACCTAACTGCTTGTTATTTTGGTGCTCTATCTATGACACTTGAAGAATGTCCCTATGGATTCTCCTGGGTAACAAAGCCAATGAGTCATAAAATGGCTGTTGTCTTTATTTTAAAATTTCTAGGAGAAGGAGCCTGAAAATGAAACAAAGTGATTGAAGATTCAGAGGCCTTCCTCCCAAGACTTTTTTAGAGTTAAGTGTACAGAAGTCCATGTTTGCAGTATGTCCAGTGGTCAGAATCATGACTACCCAGTCAGTTTAAGCAAAAACTTTGGTTCTTTGTAATTAGGGGGATCTGCGGGAAGAGGGAATCTCTAACACATTCTTCCCAGGCTTTGCCATAACTCTCCGTGGCTTACTGCTCAGAAAGGAGGAAAAGTATGAGGAAAACAAACAGAGACAGACCTTCTTTGTGCATTGGCTTTTGGCCTGCCAAATCAGCTGGCTGGACACAGAGGCAATTTCCTTAGTGTTTGCAGCCTTACGCTGACTTCTGCGTGGGGAAGTTGGGCAATATTTATTGTTGAATGGGACCCTGGGAGATTATTCTTGGAAGAAACAACGTCTGTGAACCTTTGTGTGTTGAATGAAAATCTCTTCTAGCGAAGGTTTCACAAACTGGATGTAATTCCCTCCTCCCAACACAAAAAGGACAGTGAAACAAAGAAAAATTCTTCAAGCCATATAGATATGGCTTCTTCTTACTCAAGGTGATTTACTTTGAGAGCACTGAGTTAGGGAAGTGTGGAAATAGGGAGATAAACTTTAAGATACCATGAGCTGCTCTCTAGGAGTTTGTGAACCATTGAAATGGAAAAATATCTCTTTACTAGTTATTCATTTAAAGGTCATGTTTTGACTTCCTTTACATGTAGAGTCATGGGTCAATTACTCAGAGATATGACAATGAATGAAACATACTCTTTGGCCTTAAGGTGCTTACACAATTCACCGTCTTCCAAAAGAAAAGTAAAACAATCATAAGAATAAATGAACCATCTGGTATCAATATTAGTGTGATTTACATAGTCCATTAAGTGTCATTAAATAGTCATGCAAATGCTCTTTCTCTCTCTAAATTAATGTCTGAGAATAGGGAGAAAGTGGTGGTGAGCACATAACCTTAAGTAGGGAAGGGCCAGGGCCTTGGGCTTTGCTGTGTTCCTAGTCCTCTTGTCATTTGCAGCTGAGGTGAGATTCATGAGCTGGTCTTTTCCATGAGGTCAGGGCTGAGCAGCTCTCTCTGGCAAATGAGCCTCACACTGGCTTCTGGTAAGAAGTCATGTAGTCAAACCAGTATGACAAGCCCCCCAGCCAGAGTCTCAGTTGTTTAGAAACCCAGGGTGACACCAGAAAGTTAACCTTTGCAGATTTCCTCCACGTGACCATGTAGTATTGCCAAATTGCTGTGGCCACTGCCCATCTTGGTGACTAGAAGGTGTTTTCTCTAGAGGTAACATCTCTCCAGGAGTCTAAATGTGGAGAGTGAAAAGCTCTTCTTTGCCTTCAGTGTCTCCCTGACCTCTCTGGAATGTTATCTCCTTTTCACCAAAGAGAGGACATCAGAAGATACCTATTTGACTAACATCCATTTTATTTTTCTCTTCCCTTCTCCTTCCCACAAATTTCCTAGGCCTGGAAAGGGTCAAGCATTTCTTCCATTTGCCCCAAATCTTATCTTCTCTTTACATTCATTTGATCCAGATGGAACATGCCCTCAACACCATAGTGAATCCCCTGAGCATTTTTATAACCTAAACAGGGAGCAAAGGCACTAGGGATCCTGAACATTCTACTCTCATAACAGCAGTCTCTTTTGATCTCAGAGGCCAGGTAGCATTTTATTCTTTCTCTTCATAATACCCAAATATCTGCTGAGGTTAATGGGTGTTTTGGGTAGATGAGGATGGAGCTCTAGTACTCAGAAAGTCTAAATGAAAAGTATATTGATAAGGTTTACAGCATCAACTTGTTTGTGACTATTATACTTATCATTAGGAGTTGTTTTACCCATTATCCCCTACAGTTCCAAAGGGCTGATGAGTTTTAATCCTCATGTAAAGAACTCTCCAGAAATGAGTAAAATCTAGTTTATTTTCCAGCATAATCTCCATGAAACAGGGATATCAGAAGCTTTGAACAACTACTCGCATTGACGGGAAGTAGTGCCAGAAGTTTCTATAATGGGAGAAGCCACTTTTAGGTACATTCAGTAGAGCCCTTTATATAAATTAATTGCCTCAAGACATATATTACAGTCTGGCAAAGCTCTCCTTTGCTGACCAACAACCTGCAGCCAACCCCAGGTGGAGTGAAAGTGAACATGAAGGAGAACTGCTGCTTTAAGGTTCGTTAGCCAGAAGAAGAAAATGAAGAAGAAACTGGAAGAGGCCAAATCCCAATCCAGGGAGTACATGTGAGACACTCTGCACAGAACCTCCAGCACTGTTCTGGAGGGATGTGAGAGGGCCTAAGTCCTTAAACATCAGTGACAAGTCGGTGAACTTGGAGGAAAACAATTTAAACATTACAAAGGTTTCTTACTTTTTTCTCTTTCCCTGCATTGAAGCCTGGGGAAAGTGATGGACACATGTTAGATCACAAAGGAAATGACTATATCCATATATTTACTATTTAAAGTATTTTAATTTCTCATCTTATATTGCTGATTTAGCCTCATTCTTTAAGAATATAAGCATCACTGGCTTTATTATTATTATTTTTTAATTTGTAAGCACCAAATCATTCATGGGTCAATGAGTTCTAAAGCTTACCTGGTTTCTGAATAACAGAGACAAATATTGATACTGCTTCTTAGAGTTATTATCACAGTGTTGCTAAAATAGAAGTCATGCTATTCCCTCTGCCTAGAAACTCCTCTCCTATTCTTTACACATTTAACTTCTACTTATTCTACTTCCCCACTTCTCAGACCCAACACTCATACTTAAATCAGATTCCCATTATACTCTCTCACTGCATCCTCTAACACTTGTCTTGATTTGTACTTGTATATCTATTTGTGCTATTTATTATTTTTAATATTTGAAACAATAGTTCATTCTTCAGAGAACCAAAGGGGAGAGAGATAAAGAGACCCTCATCATAGATGGCAGGTGGTGGCTAGGAACCTGAGAAGAACACAAAGGGAGTGGTCCACTGCCAGCCATTTCACAATATTTGCCTCTTGGGATTTACATAGAGGGCCCCAGATCCTCCTTGGCGCTTCCTTCCCATGGCTTGCTGAGAGCCCATATTCATGATCTTTACTTTCCCTCCAACTTCAGATTTGTTCTTCATTAATTTCTTTGGCTTCTAAACACATGATTGTGAGGATCTAAAGTAGTTGTAGAAAAATGAGAACCAGTGAGCTTAAAAACATGCCTGTGATGTGCAGCAGATTTGGACTTGAACCCTGGACAACCTGATTCCAAGGTGCATGAGCTAGCTTCCTGTTATATCAGCTGCCTGGTGTTCACAGCTCAGCCCCAGATTGACTTTAATGCAACTGTATTTCTGATACTGTGCTCAGGAGCTATAGTAAACTCCTTGTTCTTTTTATTTTTTTTAGGACCAAGCCCCTATTTCAGCATTCTGCCTTTTTTATGTCCCCAATACATCTATCTATGCAGTTTTCTGTTAAAACAGACTGGAGGCTGGATTGGGGCAGAACAAATTATGTAATTTGAAAATGGCTTGCCTTTACTCCAAGCAGGTTTTGATACAGACTGCTGAGAGGGAAATGAGAATTTCCCTGTACCATTTTTGAGAATTCTTTGATTTTCAGAAACAGGGTCACCTGTGCTTTACCCCTTGCTTTGTGAGCCTCCCCACTATTCCAGTTTTTCTAGCACCAGCATTCTTTGTGGTATCAGAGATTTATTTCTAAACGACTCCCCTGGTATATGTTAGAGCTGTAATTTCCAGGCTCTGACTGCTTTTCTTCCTAAACTTTTGCAGGTTGCTTTTTTTTCGTTCTTTTCCACCACCTCCCCTGTATTCTGCCTGGACTCTTCTCTTATAACCCCAGCATATCCTGGCACCATGCTTTCCTCACTAACTGAAATGTCTGCCAACTGTTTACCATGGATCTTTGGCACATCTGTGTAGATTCTCTTCTTTTATTTCTACTCAAATAAGCCCCAGAGGACATCTTGTGGTCTATCTGGTTACTGGGTCTCCATCATTCTAACCCCGCCACCATTTGTCTGGACCTCCTCACCACAGATATCCACACAATTATCCCTTGTTCTTTATTGTTAACTTGAACCTTCTTTTAATAGCTTCACCATGGATGAATGAGCTTTTAAAAAGAGAAATGTGTCTTCCTTACATACATTTTTATATGAATTCTTGTTTTATAGCACCTGAATGGGTTGATTTGTTCAGAAAACACAATAGAGCACAGATGTTTGGGCCAAGTGTGCTTGGTAAATGGTATTCTCTAAAGAATGTTTTTAGGTATATGAACACTCACAACAAAAGATGGACATGTTTCCATTTTGGAAGGCTTTAATTTTTTTCTCAGTCTTGTCAAAAATTGGATTCATGAACTAAATTGGTAGAGTATTTGTTTAAAATTATCACTAACAAAATATATGAATCTCTATATTAAAGCTTATAAAACCACTTTCATAAAAACTTGAAACCTTTTAAGTGGTAGTATTGCCAAACATTCCTATGCCTAACATAGGTTAGGGCATGCTGCCTCATATTCTTGCTCAGAGGAATAGCTATTGTTTTTGTCTGTGAGCCACTGAGAATGGTTGTGATATGGATATGTAGGTATAGGATGGTGTGTTGTGGTGTTACTGCGTGGGACCTTTGTCAAATTCCTATTTGGTGGAATTTGTTGAATATAAAAACATTGTACTTCTGTGAGTTTGCTTTTGAAAAATTTTCCTGGTAACTGTGGCCATAGCAATTACCTGAAACAAAAATTGGTAACTTATTTCCTTTTCCCTCCTGTAAGTAGGTTGAGGCTAAGAGTATACTCTGAGGATTTTACAATTAGTTATTATGGTTTTTTATTTTTTAATCTTTCAGTGATTTTGCTTATGTAGGGAAGACCTACATAGTAACTGATATTAATAGGTAAAACATTTTCAATCAGTACCAATAATCACTCATGTTTTCATGTGAAGTGGTTTTGAATACCTGAAGCTTTTAGACTCTCATTTTACTGATAATAATTGGTATCTATAGATATAGAAATAATAGGTAGAGAGGTAAGTAGCTTCAAATTTCAGTAAACTGAGAGAGTTAAATACATTCTATTGTGCTATTTCAGAGAAGTTCAGGATAAGGTCACATCTGAAAAGTGAGCCCTCTTGCATGCTAGAAAAAAATACCAGTTTGGAATTTCCATATTTGAGACACCCCCACCCCTACCAATAAAATATAGGTTATATGATTCTAAAGTTTTCAGCTAGAACATTTTTCCTTCAAGGCAGAAGAAAACTGCAAGTTATTATAGCCCATGATGTGTATTTAAGGAGAATGTGGGATAATAGATAATTTCACCTTATTTCTAGACTAAATTAATATGATTATATATTATTTCATACCACAATAGAAAAATTATTTTCTTGTAAAGGTTGATTTCTCTCCCAAATTAAATGGACTGTTAGTTATTTTGATCAATATTTTTCATGAATACCACTACCAGCCAGATGTTTTAAGGAAAGAATAAAATCACATTTGTCACTAGTCCTATCCCAAATTTATAATAACTAGGTAACTTGTAGGATATGTGCTATGGTTTCATTGCCTGTTGGTTTGAGTTTGGGGATGGGGAGGAATCACCAGTAATTATCTATCTACACAGCTGACCAAGACACATACAGTCATTGTATGCTCTCGGTTAAGCTGTATAGACAGATCACCATTAAAGACTAAATATAGCTGCCCTCTTGAAGGAAAGAAGCATTTGAGTAGATGAGGATGTTGTCTAAGAAAGACTCAAGAACTAAGATCCTAAATTAATAATGGAGTATGTGCTTTAGAGGGCACATGCAAGGAATATTCAATGAATTAGTCACCATAAACTTACTCAAGATGAATTGAGGTGCTCTCATTCAAACAGGTAAATGAAAGAAAGAATTAAAATTAAGAAATGTGCTTTTGCTGACATTACCTGGTTAGCTTCCTCCAGCTAGCCCATCAAGTGAATTGAAAGATGTGCCTCTTAGAAGGGGAAAATTAAAGCCTATAATATATAAAATATCATAGTTCTTATAACGTTTTTTGTTAATAAAAGTGTGGAGAGAGCCCAGCCACTGAAATTGGAATCTCAAGCAAAGCTACTTAAGAGGGAGTTTATCAGAAAAAAAGTGAATTGATAAGATACCCATTAATGGACTATGCCAGACCCCTAAGGAGAGGTATGCCTTATAGAGAAGACAATGCTCTAGCAGCCAGTGTGAGGGGGTCACTCCCCAGAAGTGCCCTGTGAACCAGAGAAGATAGATATTAATTTTCTGCATTGTGATATCTAGAATAAGTTTGTTTCCCTCTATTTTGTCATATCAAAAACCAAACAGATGTTCTGCTAGTAAATCGGACTACATATAAATTGTTCAGATAATTAAAAATGTGTTCAGCTAAAATAGAACAGTGAAAAATACATTAAAAGATTACTTATAGTAAATGTTGATGGCTATTATATTATGTAAAAGACTCATAAAATTTTTAAGAAAGCCTCAAGAGTCTCAACAGACATATGTATAAAATGTGTAATAAGCAATATCTATTGAGAGAATGGAAATGTCAACATTGGGAATAACAATATAAATGATTATGCAATGCTATTTTCTTCTGGTGAAAAATGAAAGTGATCTTCTGGCCCCATTGATTGCAGCACAGAAAAGTGAAGAATAAAAAATGATATTCTAGAAATATATTTGTCAGTTCTTGTCAAGAAAAATTATGTAGTAATATCCTTTGGCCTACTAACTTTACTTCTAGAAACCTACCTAAAAAAAGAAATAGTAGTGAAAGCAAAAAAATTTATGCACAACCATATTCACTGAATCTCATAGATCTGTGGTCACCCTGGTTCCATCCCTGACAGGTTCCATGGCTTTAAGTTATTGCTCTGAGTAAGTCTCAGTTTGCTTATCTGTAAGCATAAGAAGCTCTACCTCAATCGGTTATGAGTATGAAGATGGTATATATATATATATATATATATAAACTGCTTAGTGGCCATGCTGAATAATTGACTGAAATACAATATCACTAATAAATATCTAGCTGTAGGGAAATAAGTATTAGGTTAATTTGACAGATCAAATTGATAGACTAGCATGTGTCTTTTGATACTGATATTTACAAATAGGAAATAATGCATACAATTATTATCTTAGAATGTTAATAAAATATATCAGCTGCACAGTGATGGTGATTTCTGATATTTAAATGACAAGAAAAGGAAGGAGGGAAAGAAGGAAGGGCAAATGTAAGAAATTGAGTCTAGAAAAATGTCCTGGAAGGAAATATATCACAATGTTAGCAACAGTTATTTGTGTTAGTATGAAGATCTTTTTCCCCCATATGGTTGAAAATTTATTGAATAGTGAATATCCACTCCTAAAAAAATGGCAGTGTGAGGAGTTCTGCAGATCTGCTCCCCATAAAATAACAATGACTGATAAACATGATAAAAAGAGAACTATTTAAAATCTTTGCAAATATTCCTGGGGGCATAGAGCTAATGAAAAAATAATATTCAGGAAAATCTATTACGTCTCAATAATCAGGTGAGAGTCTGTTGTGACTTTTTTGAATATCTTTTTTTATTGGAGTTTGATTTGCCAACATATAGCATAACACCCAGTGCTCATCCCGTCAAGTGACCCCCCCTCAGTGCCTGTCACCCAGTCACCCCATCCCCCCACCCACCTTCTTTTCCACTACCTCTTGTTCATTTACCAGAGTTAGGAGCCTCTCATGCTTTGTCACCCTCTCTGATTTTTCCACTCATTTTCTCTCCTTTTCCCTATGATCCCTTTCACTATTTTTTATATTTCCCATATGAATGAAACCATATAATGTTTGTCCTTCTCTTGACTTACTTCACTCAGCATAACACCCTTCAGTTCCATCCACGTCGAAGCAAATGGTGGATATTCATAATTTTTAATGGTTAATATTCCATTGTATATATAGACCACATCTTCTTTATCCATTCATCTTTTGATGGACACCGAGGCTCCTTCCACAGTCTGGCTATTGTGGACATTGCTGCTATAAATATTGGAGTGTAGGTTTTTCACTGAATCTGTATCTTTGGGGTAAATCCCCAGCAGTGCAATTGCTGGGCTGTAGAGCAGCTCCATTTTTAACTCTTTGAGGAACCTCCACACAGTTTTCCAGAGTGGCTGCACCAGTTCACATTCCCACCAACAGTGCAAGAGGCTTCCCCTTTCTCCACTTCCTCTCCAACACTTGTCATTTCCTGCCTTGTTAATTTTCACCATTCTCACTGGTGTAAGGTGGGTATCTCATTGTGGTTTTGATTTGCATTTCCCTGATGGCAAGTGATGCGGAGCATTTTCTCATGTGCCTGTTGGCCATGTCTGTGTCTTCCTCTGTGGAATTTCTGTTCATGTCTTTTGCCCATTTCATGATTGGATTGTTTGTTTCTTTGCTGTTGAGTTTAATAAGTTCCTTATAGATCTTGGATACTAGCCATTTATCTGATATGTCATTTGCAAATATCTTCTCCCATTCTGTAGATTGTCTTTTAGTTTTGTTGACTATTACTATTGCTGCGCACAACCTTTTTAATCTTGATAAAGTCCCAATGGTTCATTTTTTGCTTTTGTTTCCTTTGCCTTCATAGATGTATCTTGCAAGAAGTTGCTGTGGCCAAGTTCAAAAAGGGTGTTGCCTGGGTTCTCCTCTAGGATTTTGATGGATTCTTGTCTCACATTTAGATCTTCGAACCATTTTGAGTTCATCTTTGTGTATGGTGTAAGAGAATGGTCCAGTTTCGTTCTTCTGCACGTGGCTGTCCAATTTCCCAGCACCATTTATTGAAGAGACTGTCCTTTGTCCAGTGGATAATCTTTCCTGCTTTGCTGAATATTAGTTGACCGTAGAGTTGAGGGCCCATTTCTGGATTCTCTATTCTGTTCCATTGATCTATGTGTCTGTTTTTGTGCCAGTACCACACTGTCTTGATGACCACAGCTTTGTAGTACAACTTGAAATCCAGCATTGTGATGTCCCTGGCTCTGGTTTTCTTTTTCGATATTCCCCTGTCTATTCGGGTTCTTTTCTGATTCCACACAAATCTTAAGATTATTTGTTTCAACTTTCTGAAGAAAGTCCTTGATATTTTGATGGGAATTGCATTGAACGTGTACATTGCCCTGGGTGGCATACTTTTTCACAATATTCATTCTTCCAATCCATGAGCATGGAATATTTTTCCATCTCTTTGTGTCCTCCTCAATTTCTTTCAGAAGTGTTCTGTAGTTTTTAGGGTATAGATCCTTTACCTCTTTGGTTAGGTTTATTCCTAGGTATCTTATGCTTTTGGGTGCAATTGTAAATGGGATTGACTCCTTAATTTCTCTTTCTTCAGTCTCATTGTTAGTGTATAGAAATGCCACTGATTTCTGAGCATGGATTTTGTATCCTGCCACGCTGCCGAATTGCTGTATGAGTTCTAGCAGTCTTTGGGTGCCGTCTTTAGGGTTTTCTATGTACAGTATCATGTCATCTGCAAAGAGGGAGAGTTTGACTTCTTCTTTGCCAATTTGGATGCCTTTTATTTCTTTTTGTTGTCTGATTGCTGAGGCTAGGAATTCCAGTACTCTTTTGTATAGCAGTGATGAGAGCGGACATCCTGGTCGTGTTCCTGATCTTAGGGGAAAGGCTCTCAGTTTTTCCCCATTGAGAATGATATTTACTGTGGGCTTTTCATAGATGGCTTTTAAGATGCTGAGGAATGTTCTCTCCATCCCTAGACTCTGAAGACTTTTGATCAGGAATGGATGCTGTATTTTGTCAAATGCTTTCTCTGCGTCTATTGAGAGGATCATATGGTTCTTGTTTTTTCTCTTGTTGGTGTCATCTATCACGTTGATTGTTTTATGAGTGTTGAAGCAACCTTGCATCCTGGGGATAAATCCCACTTTGTCATGGTGAATAATCTTCTTAATGTGCTGTTGGATCCTATTGGCTAGTATCTTGTTGAGAATTTTTGCATCCATGTTCATCAGGGATATTGGTCTATAATTCTCCTTTTTGGTGGCGTATTTAGTTTTGGAATCAAGGTAATGCTGGCCTCATAAAACGAGTTTGGAGTATTCCATCCTTTCTATCCTTTGGAACAGCTTTAAATAGAATAGGAATTATTTCATCTTTAAAAATTTGATAGAATTCTCCTGGAAGCCATCTGGCCCTGGACTTTTGTGTCTTGGGAGATTTTTGATGACTGCTTCAATTTCCTCACTGGTTATTGGCCTGTTCAGGTTTTCTATTTCTTCCTGTTCCAGTTTTGGTAATTTGTGGTTTTCCAGAAATGCATCCATTTCTTATAGATTGCCTAAATTATTGGCATTTATAGCTGCTCATAATACATTTTAAAATCGTTTTTATTTCCTTAGTATTGGTTGTGATCTCTCCTCTTCCATTCATGATTTTATCAGTTTGAGTCTCTTTTCTTTTCTTTTTAATAAGGCTGGCTAATGGTTTATCTATCTTATTAATTCTTTCAAAAACTAACTCCTGGTTTTGTTGATCTGTTCTACAGTTCTTCTCATCTCTATTTCATTGAGTTCTGCTCAAATCTTTATTAACTCTCTTCTTCTGCTTGGTGTAGGTTTTATTTGTTCTTTTTCCAGTTCCTTTAGATGTGAGGTTAGCTTGTATATTTGAGGGTTTTTTTCCAGTTTTTTGAGGGATGCTTGTATTGTGATGTATTTCCCTCCTAGGACTGCTTTTGCTGTATCCCAAAGAGTTTGAACAGCTGTATCTTCATTTTCATTAGTTTCCATGAATCTTTTTAATTCTTTTTTAATTTACTGGTTGACCAATTCATCTTTTAGTAGGATGTTCTTTAACCTCCACATGTTTGAGTTTCTTCCAAATTTCTTCTTGTGATTGAGTTCTAGTTTCAAAGCATTGTGGTCTGAAAATATGCAGGGGACAATCCCAACTTTTGGTATCAGTTGAGACCTTATTTGTGACCCAGTATGTGGTCTATTCTGGAGAAAGTTCCATGTGCACTTGAGAAGAATGTGTATTCAGTTGCGTTCATATGGAAATTCTGTAAATATCTGTGAAATCCATCTGGTCCAGTGTATCGTTTAAGCTCTTGTTTCTTTGGAGATGTTGTGCTTAGAGGATCTGTCATTTGCAGAAAGTGCCGTGTTGAAGTCTCCTACTATTAGTGTATTATTATCTAAGGATGTCTTTACTTTGGTTATTAATTGAATGATACACTTGGCCCACATTAAGGGCATAAATATTCATGATTGTTAGGTCTTCTTTTTGGATAGACCCTTTAATATGATATAATGTCCCTGTTCATCTCTTACTATAGTCTTTGGGATAAACCATAATTTATCTGATACGAAGATTGCTTTCCCAGCTTTCTTTTGAGGACCATTTGAATGGTAAATTGTTCTCCAACATTTTCAGGCTAGAGGTGTCATTAGGTCTAAAATAAGTTTCTTGTACACAGCAAATAAATGGGTCTTGTTTTTTTGTCTAGTCTGAAACTCTGCATCTTTTGATGGGATCATTTAGCCCATTCAGGTTCAGAATAACTATTGAAAGATATGAATTTAGTGTCATCATAATACCTATTCAGTCCCTGTTTTTGTGGATTATTTCTCTGGGTGTAATCTTTCTTTTACAGAGTCTGCCTTAATATTTCTTGCAAAGCTGATTTGGTGGTCATGTATTCTTTCAGTTTCTGCCTATCTTGGGAGCTCTGTACCTCTCCTTCTATTCTGAATGAGAGCCTTGCTGGATAAAGTATGCTTGGCTGCAAGTTCTTTTCATTTAGTACCCTGAATATATCCTGCCAACCCTTTCTGGCCTGCCAGGTCTCTGTGGAGAAGTCTGCTGTTAATCTAATATTTCTCCCCATGTAAGTTAGGAAACTCCTGTCTCTCACTGTGTTAAGAATTTTATCTTTATCTTTGGAATTTGCAAGTTTCCCTATTAAAAGTTGAGGTATTGAATGGTTTTTATTGATTTTGGGGGTGGGGCCTATCTCTTGGATCTGAATGCCTGTTTCCTCCCCCAAATTAGGGAAGTTCTCAGCTGTGATTTGTTCAAATATGCTTTCTGTCCCTCTGTCCCTCTTGGTGCTCTCTGGAACTCTAATTATACTATACTCTATATGTAGATTATTCCTTCTGAGGCTGTCATTTATTCCCCTTAACATTTCCTCATAGTCTTTTCATTGTTTTTCTCTTTTTTCCTTTGCTTACTTCCTTGCCATCAATTTGTCTTCTATGTCGCTCACTCTTTCTTCCACTTCATTAACCCTCATTGTTAGGACGTCCAGTTTGGATTGCGTCTCATTAATTGATTTTTAATTTCGGCCTGATTCAATCCAAATTATGCAGTCATGAAATGTCTTGAATCCTTTATGCTTTTTTCCAGAGCCACCAGTAGCTTTATAGTTGTGCTTCTGAATTGGCTTTCTGACATGGAATTGTAATCCAAATTCTGTAACTCTGTGGGAGAGAGGACTGTTTCTTATTCTTTCTTTTGTGGTGAGTTCTCCCTTCTAGTCATTTTGCTCAGTGCAGAGTGGCTGTATGAGCAGGCCGAGTCAAGAATATCAACCACGACCTAAGTAAGTTTCACCCTAGATGACTCTGACCAGGTTAGAGACCAGAAAATAAAAACAAAGATCAGAATGAAATAAAACTAAAGGATCACTAAGGTGAAAAACAAATTTTAAAACAAAGTAGCAAAAAATAAAGGGCCAAGAATCCCAAAGAAGAAGAAAAAAAAAAGAGAAAAAAGCAAAAGTAAAGAGGAAAAAAAATAAAAAAGAAAAAAGAGAAGAAAAAAAGGGGAAGGGGACTGGGAGATGGTGGTGGTGACGACGTTGTAGTGGAGGAAGAATGTAGTCTACCTCATGGGTCCTAGAGGGTGATCCTCTTGGTTCTGAGTGTATGAAGTTCTGTATGTTAGAAGATGCTCAGTCCCAAATTTATGTAAACCAGAAATACTTGTAGAGAGCCCCAACACTGACCACCAAAACATAAATAAGATAAAAGAAGAAGGGGGAGGGGCAGAATAGGAATGAAGAGAGAATATAATCTCACAGAATGATCCAGCACGGTATACCACTTGGTTCTGGGTGCATGCTGGTCATGTTTTAGAAGGTATTAAATTCCACCATGGTAGAACAAAATGAGGCAGAGAAAACAAAAAATAAAACAAAAAAACATATCTCATATATTTCCCAAAATTAAGTTTAGTATGTTGAAGGGAATCTAGAAGTGGAAAATATATCTAGAACCTGTAATTGTAGAAATATAAAAATTAAAAAAGGAAGAAACTTAAAAATGAAGAGGTGATAAAATATTGTAGTTAAGGTGAGAGAAGAGGAAAAAAATGGAAAATATAGTCTAATATAAAAACGAGTTGTACTGGAAAAAGGGGGAAAAAACAACAAAATGGGTTCCCTCTAGTTCTATATACTGTAAATCCCTTGACTTCCCCTGGAGCTTTCCAGCGCTGCTTGGCCAAGAACTTGCTCCTCCCTGTCCTTCCAGCTGGTCTTCTGGGGGAGGGGCCTGCTGTGCTGACTCTCAGGTGTGTGCACCTGGGGAGATGCCCCGCCCCCTGCCGGGTGCTGGCTCAGTCAGAGCTGTGTACCCCGTGAGGCCCCTGTTCCCTGGAGGCCCCGCCCCTCCCAGGCACAGGGTGACACAGGAGGGACAACAACACTGCCTGACATAGGTCAGCTCCCCAGCCCTAGATTCAGCTCCCCAGTAACTGCCGCAGTCTCCCAGTCTGCACTGGCCTGGATGCTCGGGGCGGGGGGGGGCGCTGACCTGCACAGCTCAGGGGCCCAGGGCAGGAGCGTCCCCGCTGTCCTGGGCCCTCCCCGCCCCCGCCTGTCCCGGGGAGCAGGGTCCCGGGCTGTGTCCCCCGCGCCCTGGGCTCCGGGGCCTGCGCCGCTGGACTCGGGCTCCCTAAGGCAGCAGGTGCAGCCCCCTCCGACCGGAGCCCCCGCCTGCCCCCCGGCTTCTCCCCGAGGCCCCTCGGCGCGGCTCCAGCCCTTCCCCGAGCTCGGCCCCTGGGGTGTGGCGCACTTTACTCCCGGGCACACTTCCTGTATTAGTGACTCCGGGAAACTGGAGTCGGTTGTGATTATGACTTGCTCTCTCCCTCCTCTGCCCCCAGATCAATGTGATAGAAGCTTTAGTTTGGGTCAGCATAGCCAAGAACAGAAATTTCTTGCTTCCTCTCTCCTTATCCCCAGTCTCTGTTGAAGGCGATGGTATCTCAAGTAGGGTAGGAGATCAGCACTTCTTAGCCCCTTAGCTTTGTGTTTCAGAGGCTGTATTCTTAGTGAGCATGGCTAAGAGGCTGAGTGGAGGGGGTCTTCCTTCACACACTCCTCTCTCGTAGAATGGAGGTTTGTTTCCAGGTAGTGCAGACCAAGTATGGGGCCAGGGTTTACTTCACTTCAGCTCAGTTGTATGGCAGAGGTTCCACTCTGGGAGGGAAGACTGGTTGAACAATTGAGAGGACCAAATCCTACTGCCCCTGTTGAGTGACCTGCTCATAAAGCATACTGCAATTCCAGCTCTGGGGTAGAATCCTGGAGGGGAGAGTAGATAGATTCTAATCACAAAGAGCCCCAAAGCTCCCCCTAAGGAGACAATTTTACTTAGAATAGACAGTGGAGAAGTTCAGCCTCATGGCATGCTTGTAAACAATGGAGATTCTGGTGGTAAGATCTAGAAGCAGGCTGGTATCCTCAGCCACCTAGTTTACAAAAAGAAGCGGGGGGGGGGGGGGAGAAAAAGACTGCTAAGGAGAGCACTGCTGGGCTCCAGATCAAACCTCAAAGCCTGGCCTTAAAATGTACCACTTCAAAGACATCTGAATTAATTCACCTTAGACTACAGTTTAGGACCCTGAGAATTGTTGAAAATAGTAACAGAGCAATCAGATAGCAGTGAGTGGAAGCTAACAGCTGGGTGTGATGCCAAAAGAGGCAGGTAGCTTCACATAAATCAGGAAAAAGGTAGCCAAAGACTTTGCTAAAATTGTCAGAGTATGAAGATTGCATACAATCAAGGTTGTACCCTCCGAGAAGTCAACAGCAGAGATTTCATGCAGAGAGGGATATAGATTTCTCTCAAATAGACCACTAAACGAATATATAAGCAAACAAAACAGTAAGCCTGGCAGCAGGCGGGTGAATGGTGTTGTACACAGAGCCATTACAATATAATTTCTAAAATGTCCAATTTCTAACAAAAAAAATATGAGAAATGCAAAGAAATCAAAAAGCAAAGCAAAGGAAACTGCCTGTAAGAAGGCTCAGATGTCAGACTTAGACAAAATTTTCAAAGCAGCTATTATTAACATTCTCAAGAATTATGATTAAAGAAAAAAATAATATGATGTCAATGTCTCAGCAAATAGAGAATATCAATAAAGAGACAGATTCTAAAAGAACCAATGGAAATTCAGAGTACAACAGCTGAAATGAAAAATTCACACGAGGGGCTCAATAGTAGAATTGAACTGGCAGAAAAAAGAATCAGCCATCTTGAGGATAAATTGATAGAGATTATGCAATCTGAAGAACAGAGGAAAAAATGGAGAAAAATGAACACAGCCTCAGGAGAGTATGGGATACCACTAGAGAAAATAGTGAAAGACAAAGATGAAGAGAAGATCTTAAAAGTTAAGAGAGAAACAACCCATCATATGTGATAGAAAAATATCAAGAGATGATTTCTCATTAGAGACAGTGCAGGTCAGAAGCAATAGGATAATAATAAAATTCCTGGAAAAATAAAAATTACAAGAATCTTATATCCAACAAACCTATTTTTCTTTTTTTAAATTTTTATTTATTTATAATAGTCACACAAAACTATTTTTCAAAAGTGACAGCAATATAAAGACATTCCAAGACAAATAAAACCTAGAAAAATTATTGCTAGCAGACCTGCCTTGCAAGAAATACTAATGGAAGCTCTTCAAGCTAAAAGCAGTGATTCCAGAGTGTAAGTAATTTAACCCACATGAAAAAACAGAACTCTAGTAAAGATAATTATGTAGATAATTAAAAAAGACAGTAAAAATTACATATTTCCGCCTCTTTCTTCTTTTAATTGAGCTAAAAAGCAATCACATAAGAATGTATATAATTGTTATTGGCTTACAGCATATGGAAACATAATATATTTTATCATAACAGCAGGAACAAGGTGGGTAGAAATAAAGGTGTGTTAGAGAAAGGAAATGACACCAGATAAGCTGGAATCCATAGGAAGAAATGAAGAGATCAAGAAATAGTAAATAAGAGACTATAACAAATTATATAAATATATTTTAGCTCTACCTTCTTCTTTCAGCTTCTTTAGTAGCCATCGAAAAACATAAGGGAATAAACTTTAAAGTGTATTGTTGGCTTGCAACACATCTAGATGGATGGCAATAATAGCACAAAACAGGAGAGAAGGAAAAGAGCTGCCCAGGGTAATGATTCTATATATAATTTGATTGAAGTTAGTATAAATCTGAAGTAGATTTTAATAAGTTTAGATATATATACAGTAAGCCTTAAAGTAACCACTGAGAAATAACTAAAAAATAGTGAACGTATCCCTAAAGTAATTAAATATGAGTAAATCTTTGTGACTTGGGTAGGCAAAGCCTTCTTAGATAGGACACCAGAAGTATAGGCAACAGAAGAAAAAATAGACTGGCCGTTATCCAGATTAACCTTTTGTTTTTTAAAGGGTACCATGAAGTATGTTAAAAGACAGCCTACACAATGCTAGAAAATATTGCATTGATAAATGATTCATATTTAGAATTTATACAGAATTCTTACAACTAAATAATAAAAGACAAATAATCCAATCAAAAATAGGCAAAGGAACTGAATAGACATTTCTCCAAAGAAAATATGCAAAAAGCCAGTAATCACATCAAAAGATGATCAACATCCTTAGCCATCAAGGAAATGCAGGGTAAAGGCAAAAACAACATGAAATACCACTTCATACCTACTAGGATGGATTTAATTAAAGTCAGATAATAATTAGTGATGACGAGGATGTGAAGAAATTAGGACACTCATCTATTGTCATTAGGGATGAAAAATGATGGAAAGCAGTCTCATTCTTCAAAAGGTCAAATTACCATGTCACTTAGCAATCCACTCTAGAGAGAATTCCCCCTCAGAGAAATGCAAATATATGTCCTCACAAAAACTTCTAAGTGACTATCCCAAGCAGCATTATTCATAATTTCCACAAAATAGAAACAACCCAAAAGTCCATCACCTAATAAATGATAAACAAAATGTATATGTATGTATATTGTGTAATATGATATTTTATATGATTCCATTTACATGAAATGTCCAGAATAGGCAAATCCACTGAGACAGGAAGTAGACTAATGGTTACCTGGGATGGTAAAGCTGGGGCAAAATGAGGAGTCACTCTTAATGCCTATGAGGTTTCCTTTGGGGTATAAAATGTTCTAAAATTTATTGTGGTGATGGTTGCACAACTCTGGATATACTAAAACTACTGTACTGTACACTTTATTTTTTTTACTTTTTAAAGATTTTATTTATTTATTTGAAAGAGAGAGAGAGCAAGAGCAGGGGGAGGGGCAAAAGGAGAGGGTGAAGCAGATTCTCCACTGAGCAGGGAGCTTGATGGTGGGCTCAATCCCAGGACCCTGGGATCATGACGTGAGCTGAAGGCAGATGCTTAACTGAGCCACCCATGTGCCCTGGACTGTACATTTTAAATGGGTGAACTGTATGGTATGTGAATGACATATCAATAAAGCTGTTAAAGTATATTGAATAAATACAGCCCTATAACAAAGTGTACATAAATACACACTCAATACACTTTTCTCTGTAGAAACACACTATTTCATAAGGTTCTTCTAACAGTTAATACCATAATTCTTTGAGAATAATAAACAGACATAAAAAGATAAAGATTTTTATAATGATAAATTGAATGTAATCAGGTAGCAAAGTACGGAGAGACTTTAAGAATGAAGAGGAAGTGGTGAGATCTAGGTTTTGCCACATTTGGGGAAATACTGCTCCAGTGAAAATAAAACTTGACGGAATCCTTAATGGATGGGGTCTTCCCTTAAGTAACAAATCTCCCATGGATAAACATGTTTTGTTTTAAAAGGGTTTCTTAAGGAGCTGCTATTTTGTCGGGCACTGGTGGTCAAGGTGTTTTACATACATTATCATTTGTTCTCATACAACACATTCTACAAATGAAAATATGAGAGCTTTGTAAAAAAAAAGGTAACTTTGCCAACTTTCATACTAGTATGTGGTGGAATAAAGACTAGAATTTAGGAGTGCTTATTATGTCATTCTATGTTGATTATTGTGATTTAGAACTCTGTGTGATGCTTCAAACAAATCTTATTAAAATGAATTTTGCACGTCACTTGATTCAAAATTAAGAGGAGAGAGTGGAAATTTGAGAAGTCATTAATTCATGTATAAATCCTAAAGGTCTTAAGGAGAATTCCCAAGATTTTTCAAATAGTAAGCCTTAAAAATGTAGCACCTTAGGTCACATTAGCAACTTTTCCAAGGGAAAGTAATGTATTTTTTAGTTCTTCCTGGATAGGTATCATTAACAATTTTTATTGCTTACTCAGTTCTTCAAAAAAATGATTTCTTGAGGCAAGTCAATGGAAATATCTTGGTCATATTTATGAACAATTTTAAGGGATTGCCTCTTTCTCAGACTAGAATGTATAATATATCAAGTAGTTTCTCAGCTCAATACATTTTAGCAATGTCCCTTATGTAAGTGAAATGTCTTCATGTAAACAATATATAATGAACTCTAACACTGCACTAACCCTGTGCTCCAGATTACATATTAAAGAAAAAAAAATCAGGCTGATGAAGTTCTTTAAAAGTTACTTAAATGTTTACTTTTGTGTAGAAAAATGACTTTTTTTCTAGTGGAGAAGTAAACTGGCAATAGAATTTTGACAAGAGGATTTGTATGATTCCAATTATAATTTAGGTCCCAAAGTAATAAATGTGTTGGTCGTAACCTCCTACTTGTGTGAACCCCTTAGAATTCCTTCTAATGGAATTCCCAATGAGGTCATCCCTTTGCAAACATCATTTCACCAGCATGTGGTACTAGGATACCTTGGGTTTTATTCAGATAGTTTCAGATTTGGACAGGGCCATGCCGATTAGAGGGGAGAGAAAGGGTACGTTCCAATCAGAATAGCCAAAACTTAAACAGACCAGAACTTTACCTTTAGGGATTGATTAATTTAATGTATTAAAAATTTATAGAGTTGGATCCATTCACTCCAGTGGAACCCTAAACAATTCCCAGGACAGGCAAAATGCCCAACTTGTCTTTGAGAACAGACATGTATGTTACATGACAGCTGTTTATGTCTTCTGACATAGGAGGAGATCTTTTGGCTTTGCAATTTGGCAATGACATACACTCTTTGGCCAGCAGAGCAGATATATTGTGGATTAAGATGAAAGGTAGAAAGAGTAAAAGGTAGATCATAGGGAGTGATCACAGGGTGATGATAAATCAGAGCAGGAAATGCTTATTTAGATAAATGAGACACATTAATGGCTAAAACGTCATTTGTGGGAATCCCCATCCAAAAAAGGATTTTAAACTCTAAAATAGATTGAGATAAAAGCACAGGTGGCTTTAAAAAAATGCCTTGTCACATAATTACGGTTCCAAACCTCTTATGTAAAAAAAATATTAAGTAAGAAGGAGGACATTAACTAAAATCCCTCCCACACCAGAATAAATGCTATGGAAAAGCCTAAGACATCCCTGAGTTTCAGTTTCCCATCTATAAAAATCTCAGTAAAAATACTTGCCAGTTTGACCTGTGACCTCTGAGATTTTTTTTCCAAATTAGTCTTTATGACTCTAAGTAAGATATACTTATTGTAAGTTCAAGGTGTCACATTTAGCAGGAATATATGAATTTTAACAAGTAATGAAGAGGCTTCAGTACCCAAAGGGATAAATCTCTAAGGGTGAACTAACAGGCAATCTGACAGACGCACATGTGTGTGGTGAGGGGGAGCCTTCCACACCCTTAAATCATACTGCCATTTTCCAAAGCAAATTCTA
The DNA here is from genome assembly GCF_018345385.1 of Vulpes lagopus. Taxonomy (NCBI): domain Eukaryota; kingdom Metazoa; phylum Chordata; class Mammalia; order Carnivora; family Canidae; genus Vulpes; species Vulpes lagopus. The sequence continues at coordinate 30,351,788 of NC_054832.1, read as the reverse complement.
ATAAAGAATTCACAAGCTCAGTTGAACATTAGAATCTGGGGAGCCTTAAACAATCCTGATATCCAGGCATATCTCAGACCAATTAAATCACGATCTCTGGTGATGGGACTTGCACTTCAATATTTTTTAAAGCTCCTGAGGGGATTCCGTTGTGAGTCATGATGAGTACTACTGCCTCACACCTTCGTGTTTTGGAGGAGAAAACTGAAACTCTCATAAGCTAAATGATCGAGCATAGCTCGACGAGTCTATGACAAAGCCAAGACAAGAAACTCGGTCTCCCAGCTCTTTACCCCTTTATTTCCACTACGCGCCATCCTTCTGCCTCTCCTTGTTTCACATGGTCACCTCTAATTGGCCTGTCTGAGGTCTTAATTTCAGATCCTCCATTCAGCACCTGTAGATGCTGTGTAACAAAGCTGGGGCAGCCTCTCCCAGTGTAATTTTTGCATATCCTTTTCCTTTTTACAAGCATCACTTTCTGGGGCTCGCTAATTTACAGGTGACCCAAGTTCTTTCACCTTATTGAGAAAATTGAGTACCAGAGAAATTAAGTGAATAGTCTATGGTCATTTAATCCAGCAAAGGGCAGAGTCCAGAAGTGATATTGCTTAACATTTCATTCAAGTTCTTTCTACTCGTCCAAGACACCACCTTTGACGATGGGAGTGTCTTTAAGGAAATACTGGTACCCTTCGTCAAGAAGCTGACACATTTGTCCCAAGATGAAAGAAGCTAGATGAAGACCAGCCTGGGGCTGCATTTTTTTTAGGTCAAGCAACCATCTTTTTAGGTCGAGCCCAAGATTCTGTTGCAGCTACAACACATTAGTGCTTGTATGATGGCTCAGCTGGTGAGGAGGAGCAACTCAGCCCACAGTTTCTTCTGCATGGGTTTCAGCTCAACCCTACAGGCTCCAGTTTGCCCTTGCTTTCCCTTCTATTCTCCCTTCTTAACTGCTTGTCTTCTGGGTTTCAGGTTCCAGCATGAGACACAGAAACAAGAAACAATAGCATCAAATAGACTGTGTAACTGTCTCCGGCAATTGTATAAAGTCAAATCCCTACAATGAGTGCCTTTAAAAATACACACACACACACACACACACACACACACACACACACGTACGGCCCTGTGGTTGCATGGGTTCACATTTTCCCATTTCCTCAAAACTAACAACACTCAGACTTTACAATAACCTTTTTCTGACACCCTTTTGACCATTTTTCTGATTTGCCATGCCTTGATTTCCATGATTTTTCCATCCCTCAAGTATGTTTATTACTAATGTTCTCATTCGTGCTGCTGTTTATTCTTTAAGACTTTAATCCTTGAGTTTAGAACACAACAATTTTAATGGGTCTTCTTACCTATATAATGATCAAGAGAGTTAAGAATGTAGTAGAAGCTCACTTAATAACTGTTGAAATTCATAGATCCTTAATGAAGGTCCACTGTTTATATGTTCCTACGTGTTTTTAGTTGGAAGAGGGTTGGCAACTTGCTTTTCTGCATATGTTTTAAACAAAGCAGTAGCATTAACCTAGAACAACTTCATTCCTCTGTGTATTTCGGTCATCTTCTTAACACCCAGAGACCTGGCTGATAATTTTGTTACCTAGTTGTAGAAATACAACTACTACATATTCACTCTGCAAACTTTTCTGAAAAAGGATACTTCATACCCAATGACTGAATATCAGAGAATAGTTCTCTTTGAATAATTTAGTTCAGTTTTTATTTTTAGAGCAATATCAGTTATCAGTTTTAAAAATGCATATTATGATGATACATTATATGACATACCTCAGTTAGCCTTGTTTTTGAAGTCTAAAGTGATAGACTAGATTTTAAAAGTCAAAACCTGCAAGCAATTCTCTCTTTACACCTATAATCAGTGTTTGTAAATGCCTATATGATTGTTCTGTGTATATTTTTAAATGGAGAAATTTTATGTTACAACTTCATAAAAAAGTATACAAAATTTAAAAAATCAACACTTGAAAAACAAAATAACTTCCCTTTTAAAAGGACAATATTTTTTATTTCAGTATAAATATATGTATGATTAAATAAATAGAGCCTTATTCTACATATACAGTTTAATAATCTACACATTTTTTACTTAAAGGTATAAAAATTTTACACTAAAGCATGGTTTTTAATATCCACATAATATTTTATTCCATGAATATAATCAGTTTACTTAATCACCTATTGTAAGAAATTTGATTACAAGTAATGGTTTAGCAAAACCTCCTTGTTCATCAGTCTCTTTTCCTATAATTTTAATAATCACCTCAAGATAAAAATTTCAAAGTGAAGGTGCTTAAAATATATGCACATTTTAAAACTTTTCATACATATTTTCAGTTTTTTCTTAGAAAAGGTATACCAGGGGCACCTGGATGGCTCAGTGGTTGAGGGTTTGCCTTCAGCTCAGGTCATGATCCTGGGGTCCTAGGATCAAGTCCCGCGTTGGGCTCCCTGCGTGGAGCCTACTTCTCCCTCTACTACTTCTCCCTCTGCCTGTGTCTCTGCCTCTCTTTCTTTGTGTCTCTCATGCATAAATAAATAGAATCTTTTTTTTAAAAAAGGGTATAAAATTATAATTTCATCAATAACCTATCTTCCTTTTTTATTTTGCCAAGTGGATAGCCCCAAATTCTACATAATTATTATTTTAACTCGTATTTCCTCAAGTTTCAAGGACAATATTTTTATACCTTGATATAACTTGTGCTTTAGTGAAAGAAGCAATTGTTTTTATTAAACTTTATCAGGTTACTTTTATATACAACAAATAAATAGTGATAGTAAACATTATTTTCAGGAGAATGAAAAAAGAGCATAATTTTGAAATGAAATGAAGCCTAAGGAAGTAGGAACATAGCAGAACACTTTCTCTTCCCTCATCCAAAATCATGGTGGACAGGGAGAGGTGAGATTTGCCGAAAGTGGGGATTAAGTTGCTCTGGATATCAAAAGGAGAGTAAGACTGTGCTAACAGCTTTGGCTGGAACTCTGCAAGTGTTAGATTTATAATTGACAAGGCATCAAGCCAAACATATACATCCATGACTGATAAAAGGATGTTAGAGTAGAAACTAGAGAAGTCAGTCAACATTTTCGCAACTTTGTTGAGCTCAAAATGAGATCCCTAAAGACAAAGATGATGATTAACATAACCCCATTATGATAAAAAAGGGGAAGGGCTGGTGAATTACTCAGAAATATATATCAGTCTATTCTAATCTCATTTGGAAGAGAAATTCTACAAGCTTTGAGCTATCCAATAGAGCTATAATTAGCAAGCCCATGGTTTGATGGAGACCAGCCCTGTGCTCTCATTCCTTGGCTCATCAGAATTCTTTAAGGATATCATTACTTTGAAGGTGCTAAGCTATTTTCAGAAAAGAGGAAGCATAGAGTGTGTGTTCTTATTGCTTTAAATGGAACTCAATTTGTTTGGGCAGGTTTGGAGCTGATACTGTCTACGGAGAGGAGACTTCATTTGTAATCATATACAAGCTGTAAAGGACGTTGGTTCTTCAGAAGTGGTTTGAATGAGGAAATTCTTTTCAACTCTCTAAAATTCTGGTGAGAAAAATCTTCTAACCAAGGGAATTGCCCTTCTATAAAAAAGGCAGTTTTGAGAAGAATGTGCTAATTTGGCAAATGAGTAAGGTGGTTTGTGTCCAGTCTAAACCTACAGCTTCTCCAATATCCCTGGGGACTCCTGGGAGGCAGAATAGCTTGAGGGCTTGATTATTACCCAAAGTTCAAAGCACGGGGAGGAAAACACAAGAAAGGGGAGGATTAGGATGCTGGGTGGCTCAGTGGTTAAGCATCTGCCTTTGGCTCAGGTCATGATCCCAGGGTCCCAGGATTGAGTCCCACATCAGGTTCCCCACAGGGAGCCTCCTTCTCCCTCTGCCTATGTATCTGCTTCTCCCTGTGTGTCTCTCATGAATAAAAAAATAAATAAAATCTTAGAGAGAGAGGGGGGGAGAATTTAAATAGCAGAAGAGAGACAACATATAACTAATAACTTGCATAGGAAGGCTTCCAAGGACAGTGCTCTCTTACTCACTCTTCACTCTCAGTTTAAGACTTCTTACATCTGAAGTCCCCTGGGCACACAAAACTGGGCAGGAAATTTCTGAGTCAATTAGCTGCTTGACATTTCTTTTCTGACATGCAAGGAAATAGCCAGACAACAACCTATCATTTACTGCTTTAGACCTAGCTAGAAAAAAAAAGGAACACAACACATGTAATTAATCTCAACTATGCAAATCAACAGAGTGAAGACTTCTTATGTAAAAGAAAGAAATGTTGATAATCTGCCTGAGATAGTGGGTGCACCCTGCTGTTCCATGGACCTAGGCTTGGCCAATCTAGCAGCTCTCTCGCAAACAAAACAAAACAAAACAAAACAAAACAAAACAAAACAAAACACTTTTTAAAGATGGAAGTCACTATCATTATCTGGGATTGCATCTATTGTATATCTGTTCTAGTTTAGATATAGTTTCCCATAATCCAAACCTAGTGGTTGTGAAATTGAATAGCTATAAAACATTTACAAGTCCTTTGAATAATCCATCCTGCCTGGGAAATGGTTTCCTGCCTTTGGTTGCATCTCTAAAACACTGATCAGGGCATCCTTGGACAGAATGTACTTCCCTGGCTTAATGGGTACAGGGTAGACAAGATCCTGAGTTGTACCTACACGTCCAGATGGCTGCCCCAGATTTACATTTATTTTCAAAAACTAGGGATAATATGCTTCATTTTATTGAGCCACAATCCCACTTGCGGGAGATCACTGAGATCAAATGTACTGGCCTAGAACAAGCTTTGGCAAGCCTCTGGGAAGAACATGTCTTTTCTTTCCTAGTTCAGTGTGTTTCCAAGATAATTCCTGGGTTCAAATGGGGTCACCCAACCATAACTTCTCACAGTAGTTTCTTTTAATAACCCAAACTTACCTTTTATCTGGATATGCCCCTTCTGAGTTCTTTAGGTAGTTTAAATATTTTATAATGGGTAAAATCAAGAAATTATGGTCACTGTGCTAAATCTTATATCAACACCCTTTATGAGAGGGTCATGATGGTCAAGAGGTACATACCAGGAGAGAAATGGGAGAAGAGGACTTCTCAGGGTTGCTATTCTCCCCAATATATCAATAATGAAAGACTTCAGGGCCAATTCAGGAGCAGAAAAGCATAGTTCCACAAGTAGGAATGTTTCCACAAACAGGCAAAGCAAGCAACTGTGCATGTTTAATTACCACAAATATTCTTCACCATCTCAGCATGGAGAATTGGTTTTCCTATCTTCATACTTTCACATGACATCTCTTCCTATGCTATGTCTAAAACAAAACATTTTCTCATTAGATTGCCATGTGTTTCTTAAGACACTACTGAATTATAACCAATTTGAGGGCAAACATAAGTTCTCAGAGAGCCTGCAACAGTGCTCTACAATTGGTAAATTTTCATTGAAAAAAATTTGCTCATTGTTGCGATTTTATGGATATCAAATCACTTATCCTACTCTGACACACATTTAAATATTTTCCATTCTAAATACATTTTCTATCCCAAACACCAATTATACCACTTGATTTCCTAACAATAAAGACTCATTTCTTTAGGCTTGGAAATTTCTTAATCTTTAACTATGTCCCATTAAAAATGCAAATATATCTGGACAGAGTGAACAAAAGGTCTCCTGCCATGGCAATGTGTGATTGCTCTCTCAAGGTATCTCCTTGTCAGGTCCTTGCTTTCTAGTGTCTTCTTTAATATCTGGAGAAGGGATGCAGAAGATAATATGGGTATTTTATTTTCCCTAGCATGGAACTTAAAATTAGTTGCCAGTTTGCATGAGTCTATTAAGTCAAAAAATTGATTCTAACTCTTCTTGAAATTTTTCATTTATAACTCTGATAAAACCTGTTGCTTAAAAACCAAATTCTACTTGGCTTTGTCTGAGTCCAGAGACATTTTATTTAGGCCCAGGGTTGTTTACTTAAATAGCTAGCTTAACTAGTGAGTAGCTGAACCCATTTTTTTTTCCCTGAAAGGCTTCAACACTTGAATGATCATGATGTTCCTTTTTGGTATTTGGGGGGGAAAACATTAATTTTTATAAAGCCCAGGAAGAACAAAAGATTAGGCTAAGTGGTTATGGCCTATATTCCCCTATTATGTGTAAATATTCAGTGTTTGACAGAAAATAGAAAATTTCACAATTTTCAAAAATTTAACTCCAACTGTCTTAATCCACAAGGGGAATGTCAGGATTGCAACAGATGAGGAGACCTGTTTCTAATTGAGAAAGCTCTGCTTTACTCACCAGCCTTGTTGTCTGTGGGTTAAGGCTTTTAAAGTTTGGAGAAATTCACTCCCTTGCTCTTTACTTCTTTATGAAGTCTTTAAATGTTCTCCACTCCTTTCTGGCTCTTTCAAGAATAATTAGTACCCTCATCAATTTCCCTGCCCTAGCCAGTTTGACAAACAAGTGCCATTTGAGTGAAATGTTTGCATTCTTCACTGAGCAGAATTTGGGGGCAGTTTCTGATTCGATAGATTTCACAGCAATGATGCTCCCAAGAGAGTCATAAATGAAGTTGTGGCAACTCAAGCAGTTTTGACTACCAACAGTGTTGTGTTACATCTTTGAATTGGCCTCTCATTTCAGTAATTAACAGGTGCGGTGCAGGAAGCCTTTGATTCCAGCTCCACTTAATTCAACAGCCTGCTCTGCTTCCCTACTAAGTCTAAGAAACAATATCAGGCTTCCAGAAGAGTGACTAGACTTCTGTATTTAGATTATTTTAGGAATAATTAGTTAGAAAAATCAACTCATAGAATCAAATAGGCACAGTTCCTAAATCTTTCTTTTTGCAATTTTATAAGTAGAATAGCTTCTTTCCAGCTATATGCCTAAACTAAAAATATTTTTCCTATCAGAACTACATAATAAATTACAATTGTTAATCAGTAAGACCATCGTGAATCATCAGTCTAAAGATGAGCCATTTTGTGGATTTCTTCCCTTTTTTCTCCAAGTTGCCTGCACGTGAACAATATCATTCCAGATACTTGCTATTTTGAATGATGATCAGAAAGGAGTGTGGAAGGATGTAACAATAATAATTCACTTTACTGTTTGTTTTCAACAACAACAGTTGGTTGGGGGGGTAACAGAATTTGTGGATAGACAACTCTCTTAAGAGGTTTTCCCAATTGCATTGATGTCCCTTCACTCATCAGCATGTGCAAAGCATCAACTGTATACTAAGTATTTCAGTTGGCTCTAGGTGAAATACTCAGGAAAAACACATTGTTCTTGCCTTTTTGAGAATGACACATGAAATAAAGAGTAGTACAAACAGCTAAATGGGTCAAGAAATTACAAATAAAGGGAATAGGATCTTGGAGCTGAAATTGTCAGGAAGGTTTTTTTTTTTTTACTTTGAAAAAAGTAAAAGGAAAGTCATTGAAGGCAAGGGCAGAGAAGCAAGAATCAACTATGTACACTGAACATGTAAGGTTAAGTCAGCTGTACATACTGAGAAGTAGGACATCATTCCAGTGGCTATGGAACCACTTATTCTCCAGGCAGGAATAATTGAATTCACAGGAAGAGAGAAACTCAGGTTTCTTAATCAGAGACCCGATGCAGAGAAGGCTTTTGTGTATGTCGTTATTGCAATCTGGATTACACTTGATGTCCAGTATCAGTTTCAGGACACTTATAAAAGAATAACTTGAGGTACACAAGCATGAATAATAATATGAACAATCAGGAAAGTGCTGAAAATACACCAACTTTGGTTGGTTATCCTGGAATTGACATTAATTAAAATAGACTGAAGTTAATGAGTGAGCTTGAGTTCTAAGTAATTTCGAATATTATTTCCAAAGTCACTCTAGCCATCCATGTTTCCAAATGATTCACTTTAAATAATTATAAGGCAAAATTATTACCTGAGTTGTGACTAAATCCAGACATCTAAGACAGGCAACAGCAGGTTATTAACATATTCCTTATCATGACACTTAAGACTCTGGAAAAATAAGGGCTTCTTATTTACAAGTTTATGGATTTCACTGGAACCACAGATGACCTTCTAATCCCTTCAGTCAGTCTTCAGAGACATCTCACCAACAATATGTGTTTGAAAGTAGTCATCATTAGAAGATCTGGACTTAAATTTGGGATTTATGATCAGTACAATATTCATGATATACACTGCGGTGTGAATAAGGCTTTGGTATAGTTTGACATTCACTGGAGGATATTTTAAAGGCAAAACTTGGCTTTAGTTTTAGTCAATGGTTTCTTCGTTATCTAAAACAGAAGAAAGCATTTATCAAGGCATCAATCAAAGTTTCAGATGTCTCAGAATGTAAAATTATTTAAGGGGACCCAAGGGAGCTGTTGCAAACTGTCTACCTAAAATGACTTCAATGTTATTTTTAATTTTAATATGAATACTAAAGTTATCTGATTATAGCAACTTTGTGTTATACTTACACAAGAACAGATTCATGACCCTGCTTTCAAGCTGAATTTAAACCTTAGAGAGACTCCAAAGTATAAATAAAACATTGTAATCAATACCACCCTTTTGACAAAACTCTGGGAAATAAGTTAGAAATTCCATTTTTCTAAGATGAAACATAAAATAGCAAGATTTTCTAAATGTAGTTTACATGATGTATTTTGCTACATCCTCAATGTTGTTTTCAAAACATAGAAATTATAACTACAACATTTTGAATTGAGAACACTGAATACTTTGGAACCACTAGAAATACTTCCACATACTACTACTTTTTATGCATGATTTTCATGTTAATTCATTCATTTTACAAATATTTATTTAGCACATATTATGCATCAAAGGCCATGATAGATGCTAGAACAGAAAAAGAAATGGAGGGGAAAACTAATTTTGCTACTGTCCATTCTCCCATTATCTCAAGGTATTCCCTCCAAGTTCTTAGAGTATTTAGCCCATGATTTTTTCATTTGTTTTCTAATCTAAAGAAAGTTTTAGTTAAATGTGTGGATGATTAATCTAGGCTGATTTTTAGCAGAAAATTAGAATTAATTGATATATCTCCCTATCCTTTTAAGATTGGTATTGCAAGTAGGATGCTTTAGTGAATTCTCGATCTTTGAAGGATAAGAGTCCCAAAATAGTTTCTAACTCAAGAAAAAGACTGTATCAGACTTCGAGATGTCATCAAAGAAGGCACAGAGCTAATAAAGAAAAGCAGGGGTTGAAGGTAAGCCAACGTTTATCTTGATTCCAGGAGTCAAAAGGCAGAAGATGAAGAATGCAAATAAAGAAAAGCATGCGGCCAACTTTGAAGCCACTCATCTTTTAAGAGTTTATAAAATTCTACAGAGAAACGGTGTGAGCGTGTGTGTGAATTAATTATGTTAGAATCCTTGACAGACACATTGTGTGTGGACAGAAAAACCAATCCAAATCAAGTGGACAAAAGACAGGGAGGCCTTCTTCTTCCATGTGGTTAGCCAGGCATGGATTTCACCTTTTATGATAAATGTGGGTATGTTGTAAATATATCAAAAAAGTATGGAAGACAAAAAAATGAACCAACAAAAATACTCACAATGACCTCTGCGTTAGCTGCATGTGAAAATTGCAGAGGTGTGAAGTTCATACTATAAATGAATACAAGCAAGATAGGAATGTGGCCTTGGGGGAAATAGCAAGCATTATGTTTATCCGCATGATGATAGGTTTTGTGGGCAAAACATCTGAAAACTTAAAGTGCAGGTCTGGACAGGAGGAGTAGTAAGGTTGGCTTAGACAGGTAGATCTGGGAATGATCTGCAGAATGATGCTGTTTTAGCTAGGAGAGTACAGGGGTCTGCCAGGGTGAGGGAGGTCTGGGTGCCACATAATCCAGGAACAGAGCCAAGTTGGAGCTGGTCCCAGACCCAGATAGAGGAAGGCTGAGGTGGGAGCGTAGAGGGAACTTTACTGGCGTCTGGAGTTTCAAGATTATCTGCACTAATCCTGCCTCTCTCTATGGTTAGAGGGTTTGTAATTCAGAAGCTTAAAACTAGCAAAACTTAAAAAAAAAAAAAAAAGCTAAAACCAAAGAGAAGAAAAATGCTTGCAAGAAAGGAGACAAGCAAACATAGTGGTGATACTGCCATACAACAAACACGGTGAGGATGGGCAAACAGAATGTCCACCACATACGTTTAGGTTACTTTACTTGTTTTTTTTTTTTTTTTCAGTAATTTATTACAGTGCCTTACCGTGTCGCCTGAAATGCATATTTGATTTGGGTTTTAGTTGTACTTGCCTTCGCTGACATTATGGATTGATGTTATAGATCAGTACCTGAGAATCTAATTCCTCTACTCCGTGCAGAGCACCTCACTGATTTTCTGGGTAACGCAGATTACCCTGAGGAGTTGCAGGTCTGGCTGAGAAGTTAAGAAGGATAAAGAAACTTTGAGCAGGGGTCAGAAATATGCTTAGTTGAGGACTAATCTGTGAGTTACAAGTCAATTGCAGTTACAGAACGGCACAATTAATTGGCAGGATCAGTGTAGGCTAGAGAAATACAGGGAAAGGTCCAGGGAAGAGGAATCTGTGCCGAGATTTGAAGGATGGGTAGGGTTTGACTGGACAGGAAAGGAGAAAGGCATTATTGGTATGAAAAATGGCATGAAGATGGGACCAAAAAGGGCAAGATAAGCAGGCTCTCAAACATAAACAAGGTATGTTTCAAAGTTGTGGGAACTCAAGTTATCTAGATGAAGGAGGACTTGCAGAGCTGGGATGAGGGGTTGGGATTTGAAGCTACATGTAGGCGACTTGCCTTTCCACTTGGAGGGTGAGGTCAGATTGAGGCTGCTAAGGTAGGGGCCTGATTGCCAGGACCAGTGGAGCCTAGAAGAGGTGACAGGGGACAAGCGTTGCTTCCCACACCACAGCTAATGAAGAGCCAGCTCTGCCAAAAGTCCATTCACTGCATTGGAAATGCTTCTCTGCACAGGCAGCTGAGAGCTGGGCCCAGCACTGACCACCAGCCTGCACCTAGGCCTTCCTATCTTCGCGAGGCTATTAGCTGCAATCCTAACTCTCCATCAAATCAAAGCTTCATGCTTAAGACTTGGCTGCTTGTATAGTTTAAGTACATGAAATGAAAGCTAGAAATTTAGCTCTTAGCAAAGAACAGTGTACAAGGTAATTGGCAAAAAAAAAAAAAAAAAAAAAAAATGGACAATGTGGATTCTTCCCTGAAACCAGCACACCCTAATTTCTCCGCCCCACCTTGGATTTTCTTTCCACAATCTAAATGCTCTTATGTTCTTTATTTTTTAAAACTGCTTCTGGCTAAGATCAGCAGTGGTGGTTTAGGAAGTGTGATCCCATGGGCAGCAGCAGCACCTCACCTGGGAACATGTTAGAAATATAGATTCCTATATCCCACCTCAGGCCTACTTAATCAGAATTCTGTGAGTGAGGCCCAGCAATCTGTGTTTTAAAGAGTCATCTAGGTGATTCCCATGCACGGTAAAGTACAGCACTACTCATCTGCAGGACGCAGTGATGACTCCTTAGAATATCACAGGAGGCCTTTTAGGTCTGTTCCTAACCTACTTCACAAGCCATGGTCAACCTTTGCCCTGGCCTGCAACCCTATCTGGACACTCAACACAAGGGCATGGCAGACATGCAGAATTTTCCGTCTCCTAACCACACCGAACTCTTTAATAAATGCTCATGATCACGTCACTCTGTGTGATAACTCCCCGCTTTTCAAGTCCACCCTCAACATCCCCTGGTTATGGCCAGCACTTACTCTCTCTCCTATGGTCCCAAAGCCCTGTGCTTACCCTGCTAATAGAATAATTATCACAATGAATTAAACGCTCTGAATATATGTCTGTCTAGGTTAAGGACAGGATCTTATTGCATTCAACTCAGAATATTACCCACACGGGAGATTCAGGACACTGAGCTGAATCTGTTCTGCTGACCAGCTGGTGTCCTCAGCCACATGACCTGGCCCTCTGCTGCCCTGACTTGATGATGATTTCTGCATCTGTAAAGTAGGGGGCAGATTAAGAAATCCCAAGGGTGTCTGACATTAGAAATCTGCATTTCTAACCAGCAGCCAGGTGATTAGTATGCATGAAGTTTGAGAACCACTATTGATGGCCACGGTACCTATAAACTTTAAATGTATTTAGGACAATTTTATCTTCCTTTACTGTTGTCACTACATTCCCGTGACAGGACAACTGGGTGGCTCAGAGTTTGAGCACATGGGCTCCTTGCAGGGAACCTGCTTCTCCCTCTGCCTATGTCTCTGCCTCTCTCTCTTTCTGTGTCTCTCATGAATAAATAAATAAAATCTTAAAATAAAATAAATTCCCGTGGCACCAGCGCACCATAGAGTAAGCCAGCCCAGGGGTCCTCACAACCATCAGCTGAGAACTCACCTGCATGAAACCGTCTCCTGTTTTGGTCTTTGGAGCTTGGCAAAGAGCTTAGCTGGAAGCTCCTTAAAGTTATCAGTAACTTGGAGAAACCACTGAAGTCAGGCCCAGGCACAAAGCGAGGAATTAAAAACTAAGAATAAATATGTGGGACACATTTCTGTTTGTTTGACTAACCAAATTAAAGAAATGATTTAATAAATCAATAATCATATATTCAAATAATCAAAGTAGTTCCCAGTGGAAGATAAAGGGGCATAGCCTCTCCAGCCCCGGTAGCTCACGAGTCTCACGGTGTAGAGATTTTGTAAAGCGATAAACACCCAGGAATGTGTATATATGGACTATCGACGTGTTCTTTTCCTTATCAGCAAACGTCTGCCTCAGTGGCAGAGACAGACCACCCACAGTACCTCGAAGCTGCAGTTTGCTACCAGCAATGATTTGGTTAAGCTTTGATTAAACCTAGGAATGTAAAGCACGGAAAGGTCTGGAACCCGACACAACCCTTTGACACCACGCTGTCTGTCATTAATGATCATGCACCATTAGATGTTCAGCTTTGAAAATGAAATTAGACGACTCCAGTTTTCAGCCCTAACCCTGCTGTGTTTGGAGACTTCCTGATTTACTGCTTCGCCTTTTAACTATTTTCAGGCGATTGGGAGTTGGGGGCAGGGTAAAGAGTCCAGGGATCAAGTGAGTACAAACAAGGCATCTCAACTACCATCAGGGGAAGCGACTTTCTGCTCAGATAAGTCACCAGGTCAAAAGAGCTTTATTCCCACGTTGAATTAATCTTCCTTTTCTTTTTTCTTTTTTTTTTTTTTTCCTTTTTCAAGCTAGGTGTAAGAATTTCCTTGCTGGGACATCATGCAAGAAATATTCAGTATCCTTTTTCACTTCCTTTTAAAAACAACAGCAATAATGTTAGAGTTCCCTGGGGTCCCTCCTATATGTCTCAAAGGTTCTTTTCCTTTTAACAATATATGAGTGTATCTGAAGGCTCCAGATCTCATCCCACATATAGTGTGGTGTTCAGAGCGGGGTCCGAAATATGTATAAATGCTTGTTGGGTGAACAAATGACCACATTTGCCTCTCAGTTCAATAGCTGTGGTTTGCACATAAAAGCAAGTTTTAGACAACAGTGAAATTACAGGCAGTTGACCCAGACCTCTTCCTGTTAACAGCTGACTTGTTATTCTTAGGTTCACTTTTTTTGGCTCCTGAGTCTATGGCTACCCACCCCCTGCACCCCACCACCCACCACAGCTTTTTGGCTAATTAGACTTGGGAATCTCTCTCAGCCCTAGGTTTGGCGGACTCCTGGGATTTCAGTGTCAAGGGATTCCTACTTCCATCTCCACCTAGTGGAATGCTTCAGGAAGGCCTAAAATTCAACTCCTCCATTCCCTGAGATGAGAGAGATTTGGGCATAATCCATCTAGCTAGGGGAGAGGGGCTAGAGCAAAATTTATTTTCTTTGGATCCTTCTCATATATAGAGATGGTTTAACAGAATCCAATCATTTTTATTCTGCTCACTGATGTGATTACATTGTTATCACTGCCATACAAAGACTTTTCAAGTGTAATATAACCTCCATAAAATTTGTTCCAGGTAAAGAGATAGGACATTACCATTCTAGCTACTCCACCAGCGCTACTTCAGGAATTAGGAGGCTATTAGTAAATCAGCCAACCACGGCACTGAGAAATTTTATTTTAGTTATCAAACAGCCATATCATTTACCATGAAACAGATGCTGTATTATGTACTTGGTATTAGTTTATTAAATTTTCAAAACAACATAAGAGGCAGGTACTATGATTAGCTCTATTTCAAAATGTGGAAAGGGAGACGACACAGGGAGCTAAGTGACTTACCCAAGGTCACTCAGGTAATGAATGGCAGAGCTGGGATTTGAATCTAGCCAACTCCAGGTACAAGACCTGTGCTTCTAGCCATTTACTATGTTGACTGGTCACCTACCTCTGTCTGGTATTTCATGAAGAAACTTAAGTTGTAGATAAATGATCATTTAATGATATCATTAAATATAATTAATCATAAAAACAGTATAAATAGTTTTACTAAAATAATAAGAGAAAAAAAGAATCTCTCATTATTTGAGGATATAGTCCTTGTTCTGATATGTATTATACCAATAGTTTTGATATTCATATTAAAATGAGATTACTGATATTTTTACTATGATATATATTCATTATAACCTCAGTATTTCTTTCTTTTTTGTTTCTCATATATAAAAAATATATCTAACATAAAATTTCCCATTTTCAAGTGGAAAATTCAGGAGCACTAGTTACCTTCACAATGTGTGCAACCATCACTACCATCTCTAAAATTTTTCATTGCACCAAACAGATACTCTTATACCTGTTCTGCAGTAATTTTCCATTACTCCTTCTGTAACTTTTTTTTTTCTAAGATTTTATCCACTCATTCATGATAGACAGAGAGAGAGAGAGAGAGAGGCAGAGACAGGCAGAGGGAGAAGCAGACTCCATGCAGGGAGCCCAATGCGGGATTTGATCCTTGGACCCCAGGAACATGCCCTGGGTCGAAGGCAGGTGCTAAACCACTGAGCCTCCCAGGGATACCCTGTAACTTTTAATATACTATCCATCTCTCTATGAAAGTACCCATTCTAGATATTTCATGTAAGTGGAATCCTTTTGTGTCCTTTTGTGTCTGGCTTATTTCACTCAGCATAATATTTTCAAAGTTCATCCACAATGTAGCAGAACTTTATTCCTTCTGTGACAAAAATATTCCATTGTATGGATATACCACTTTTTGTCTATCCATACATCGATTGATGACCACTTGGAATGTGTTGGCCATTTTTTGGCTGTTGTGAATAAAGCCTCAGTAAACACTAATGTACATGTTTCTGCTGGACTCCTGTTTTTAACTCTTCTGGAATTGCTAAATCATACGGTGGTTCTGTTTAGTTTTTTGAGGAACTGCCAACTGTTTTCAGTATCGGCTGCACAATTTTACATCCTGATCAGCAACATAAAAGGGTGCCGATCTCTCTCTCAGCAACACTGGTTATTTGCTGGGTTTTGCTCATTATAGTCTCCTAGTAGGTGTGAAGTGCTATTTCATTGTGTTTTTGATTTGCATTTCCCTAATGACTAATGATGTTGAAATCTTTTGGCATGCTTATTGGTCATTTATAGATTTATGTATCTTTTTTCAAGAAATGTCTAAGTCCTTTGTATGTTTTTTAATTGCATTGTTTATATTTCTATTGTTGAGTTGTATGAGTTCTTTATACAATCTGGATATTAAACTGTGTCTATTCTTATGCCAGATCACACTGTTTTTATTGCTGTAGAAAAAGACATCTATCTAAGTATATTCTAATCAGCCATTATAAGGTTTGGTCAGCATCTTTGTATAGGTAGATCATTTGTATTTCATAAAACAGCTTAATTAGCTAAAGCTGATTTCTCTAAACATGCAATTCCAATATTAGAGAATTGAATCTCACTAATATCCAGTTGCCTTTTCATTCTGGCAAACTAAAGATTTTGAAGGTCATATGGCTAGTTCTGGCCAATAGACACTGAGCAGACCTGATGGGTGTCACTTCTAGGCCAAACATAAAAGAGTAGCTATGAGATTTTATGGCTCTCTTCTGTTTTGGCAACCAGTGAAATGGTGAGTTGTAGATAGGGGCAGCTATATGGAGCCCAGCCTGTCCGTGAGTGACTATGTGGAGCAGAGACCCTCTCACACCTGTAATAGACAAGTAGCATGTGTGACAAATCACTTTTTGGTGTGATAAGCCACAGGGATTTGGAGGGATGTTTGTTAAAATAGCACAGTATTCTCAGAGTATGGTCCCTGGAGCAAGAGCATCAGCTTCATCAAGGAACTTATTAGAAATACAAATTCTCAAGTCCCCCTCCAGAATAATCTGTCTAGATCTTGGAGGGGGACCAGCAATCTACTAAAATATCTCCAGGATATTCTCATGCAAGCTAAAGTTTGAATACCACCGCAGTAGCATAATCTAGCCTATCCTATCTCATAGTTGGTGATGGGTTTTTTTTTTTAACTTGTTGAATAATTAAGTACAGTCTGTGTATAGGAAATGGTAAAAGTAAAACTGTAACTACACATTTTTCATCATGATCATCTTTACCATTCCTATTGCTACTACCTTACTTAGGGTGTATTGAGTTTAGCTGCAGAATAGGATATGTGAAGAGCAGTTATGGGAAAGAAGATGGTGAATAAAGGTTTGGACCATGCCAGAATGATGTGTGCACAGTCACTCTGTTCTTCAGCTCCTTGGTACTTTTTGATTGGACTAATTGCAGAAACATCCTAACTCTCTTCTGTGTTTAGTATTTCTCTACTCTAGTCCCCCTACATTAAGTTTGCATTAATCTTTAAGAAATTCAGTTTTGATTACATCATTATTCTTTTTAACAACTTGATTGTGATTTAGTTCATATCTAGGAACTTGGATTTAAGGGAGGGTTTCCACCATTACTAGAACTGATAATAATTGTTCACTGTGGTTAAACTGCTTGCGCGAGGAATATGGATTATGCTCAACTGCTATCCTTTTGGGATGCTGAAATTTTCATCCATGCTAGGCAGAGCGCCTAGGTGACCAGATCCAGTAAAAACCTGAGTCTCTGATGACCTTCCCTGCTAAACATCTTTCCACATGTGTTATCATAGCATGGGCTACAGGAATTATGGATCTGTGTGACTCTGCTGGGAAAGGACTCTTGGAAATTTGCACCTGCTTTCCTCTGCATCTCACCTCATTCACCTTTTGTTTTGCTGATTTAGTTCATTACCTTGTGCTGAACTATAAATCATAGCCTTGAGTACAACTGTATGCTAGGTCTGTTGAGTTGTCCTAGTGAATTGTGTAACTGAGGGTAGTTTTGAGGGTCCCCAATGTAACCTCCAAATATTAGCTTCCACTAATTTCTAAGTGATTGCTCTATTGTTTTTGAGAATGCCCTCAGGCATAAATTGCTCCACAGTTTCATCCAACTTCTTGGCCTCACCTGCCTGGAGTAGAGCTCTCATTACACTGATCAGGGAAAGGAGTGGAACTAGGTTATGATTAAGCTGTCATAGACTCTCACCATTCTTAATAAGAGCTAGTAGATTTTCCTGAATAAATATTTCCCCATTTAAAATTTCCAGAGCCAAGTGGTTGCTTTTAAATGATTATTTATAACTTTTATAATTTTCATAATTTAAATGGTTACTTAACTAGGGAAGTATTCCCTGAACTCCTTAATACCGTCATTCTGGAAGTCCTATTTCTGATCATATCATTATTACATAACAAATTGTCAAAGACTCCCTATTTCCTACCACAATAAAATCTATATTCCATAGCTTGATTTCAAGGCCCTGCATAAGTTGGACCCATAGGGTATCACTATAACCACGAGAGAACAAGTCTCACATTCTTCAAGCATATCTCATGCTGTTTGCTCTGTCAAAACTTTCATCTCCTTTCATACCATAACATATATTCACATTCTTCATAATGTCAATATAAATACCTCTTTCTGTATTCTTTGCTAATTTTCCAACTTATAGTTGCTTTTCTCTAAATAATGTGTTAGAATTTAGAGACACCAATCACTTTATCTTTTTCTAATTGTGGACAAATATTAATAGAAGCTATCATTCACTGCAGAGAGCACAACACCTGTCACATACTAGGCCCTTTGGAAATATTTCTTGTTCCATGAGCAAATGGCTGAATGAGAGCAAATTATGGCTGAAAGAATGTCAAAAGTTAGGACTTCACCATTTAAAGAGCACTTGTCCCAGCAGCAAAGTCAGCTGAGGTTATCGTCATTACTCCCATGAGGAAATTAGGGCTTTGGAGTTTAAGATTCTTACCTAAGATCATACTGAGGTACTAAGTAGCCATTGCACATCTGAGTTCACAGCCTGCTCTTTAAGAACCAAATTCTTTCTATAATGAAAGGGATCAGGAAAAGAAAGTGCCTTCTACCCTGAGCCTACTCATTTTTCAATTAGAAAGGAGTAAGGGCAGTTTAACAATAAGGAGAAAAAGATAAAGGAACCCCTTTCTGACATTTTTGCTTACATATCTAAAATGTAAACTTAAGATTTCAGTAATGAATGTTGGTTATATAATAGATAGTAACAAAGTAGGTCTATTCTGCACAAAAATGCTCTGTGCTAACCTAACCACATGGCCATTTTATTACAGTGACTATGTTGTTTTGAAAAATAACTCATTCCACTGGAGATGAAAGATAAGCGACTGCAGAATGTGGAGCAAAAAGGGGAACTTTTGTTGTATGTATGAGCAAGGCAAAGGTTAGACAAGAGTGGCCTGAAGAAAAGGGTTTTAGAAGGAAGAAACTCCTGGGTGATGGTACATGTTATTTAAAATGACATTTGCACATTTTTAAAGTCACTGAATCACCTGTGCCACCATTCTTTCACAGCTTCTTTACTGACGAAAACGTCCCATTTAATTGACGCTCAACAGATTTTGTTCACAACCACACTTGGCACTGTGTCAGATTCTTCCACTTAGACAAGAAGTTATCAACAGAAGGACTTTTTTTTTTTTGTAGATTTGGTTAATAAGTTGAGGAATATATCTTTATCCAGCATGCTGGAGAGGCAGAACCAATATCATAACACAGTATCCTCTACCACAAATCCTGAAACTTGAGCATCCTTTGGCCCCTTTTAAAATGGGCATAATATTGTTATGAATGTGTTGCCCTAAAGATTGAAACAAATCATGGGAATATTTCTAGCAAAATGTCTGGCATATTATTTACTCAAGAGATTTCTTCTTTCTCTTTTTAAAAAGATTTGAGAGAGAGAGAGAGAGAGAGAGAGAGAGAGAACAAAGAAAGCAAGGGGGTGAGGAGGAACAGAGGAATAAGGAGAGGAAGAGAATTTCAAGCATATTCCACACTGAGCGTGGAGCCCAACCCAGCTGATTCCACAACCCTGAGATCTTGACCTGAGCAAAAATCAAGAGTCTACTGCCCAACCGACTGAGATACTCAGGTGTTCCTCAAGAGGGTTTTTCTTGCCTGCCTTGACTTTTCACCACTATTGCACTCTAGATGAGGTCCCAGATCCCCTGGTTGGTTTTACCAAACATATGCAAAATATAAAAACATATGCAAAAAATTGTTGATGATGCAATACTTAAGGGGGTTTGAATTTCCCCATTATTCGCTTATTTTAATCATGCCGTTATAGTGGTGGTGGGAGTGGGTGAGTAGCAAAGGAAACTTGAAATAGTGTATTTATAGGTGTTCATAAAAATAATAGATGTATTATTATCCTATGTACTAATCCTATGTACTTTCCAATTTGAAAAATATTTTCATGTATGTAGTCTCACTTCATTCTCCCCAAGCATGCTGATGTAGATGTGCTCATCTTCATTTTACAGATGAAGAGACTGAAGTTCAGAGAGGACCAATGATATAGTGTTACTTTTAGAGGACCTCAAAAAGTGTTAGAATGAAAACATTCACATGAGTGACCACATTTTCTATGGAGGAGAAAGAAACGGTCATCTTATAATGCCCCGTAGAAAGAAAGATTGCAATAGGTAGGTAGTTATAGATTAGGAGTGAAGTGTCATAGATCTATTTATGCGTGGGGGTGATGAACAAAATTTATTTTGGGATTGTACTTGCAATTATCTAACTTCTCACATCTGGTATAAGGTATCTTTTTGAAAATAATTTTCATACTCCCTTTCTTCTTATTTCTGTAGAATTTCCGATGAATATACATCACATTTTATAGTGAAAACATTACGCTTTTAGTTATCATATTTATCTTTATAAAAAGCACTTATTGAGTAACAACAAAGAATTGGGAGTGGAATGTAAAAACTGTATTTTATTGATCATTTCCTCATTTTTACTTCACTTTTAATGAATAGGTAAAAGAGTCCAAAGAATAGGTTGAAATGCCATTTTTGTCAATATATCTTTATTCATTTTCTCTTAACTTTAAATCCCTCTAAATATTTTGGCTTCATGTTGTTTTATTTTAAAATCCTATGCCTTTCATTCCTTTCTCTAACTATTGTTTGATGAAGACAAATACTTATGTGGCTTGTTTCCAGTTAAACCAGAGGTGTAAAATACTAAATACATATTTTTAGGAACCAATTTACTTTCAAAATGTAAAAAAGATTTCAATAAGAAAATACTAAAGAACCAAAATAGATGAGTTCCAGAAAATAAATAGACAACTTAGGCATACTTGAGTTTTGGAGAAATAAAATAAAATAATGTATTTTGGATTATAGTCTCTTATACTATTATTTGAATTATTTGGATGAAATGTTTTCTGCACATTGTATATTATTATTATTATTTAATTAGCATAAAACAGATAATTTTAGATTGCCTGGCTATAGACAAAGGAGATTTAACATAAACTAATAGAGAGTTTTATTCCTCCCTGGAAATATATATTAAATTGTATTCGAGATTCATTTTAGAGAAAATTTAAATCTTGATTTGTAGTCTGATTTTGCTAAGAGATTGAAATCCTTTTTAAAAAATTGTTATCTCTGATAACATTGCCCAGAACACTTGCTGAAGATAAACACAATGGAATCAACACTGTAATATGATATTTCCTCATGGAATACCAAGCTTATCCCTCGTGGGACACAAAACCCATAATCAACTGGCAGGGTTATGAAGGTCTTTCTTACACACTAGATTGATCTGATAATCCATACCATGTTTGGACATATTTTATGCATTACAACTTATATTCTTTTGCTTCTATGGCAACTGACGGCTTTGTAAACTTTTGGAACACTAGGGAAAGAAACATATTGGCAGAATGCTTAGGTTTTCATTTTTTCCATAAGATAGAAAAAGCAAGATACTCAACAACTAACTGTGATGATGTGACAAGAGATTATTTAATTATTCTTGACATGCTCCTATGCAGCCAAGAAGTAATCTTAACTTTGTTAAAGGCCTGCATTGATTTAAAAACAAACTCAAATACAAAAATTTATTTTTCTTATTTAATGAAATAATAGATTTTTCAGCCCAACAGCACGCATGTGAAGCATATATACTATTTTGGTACAGCCATGGAAATGAAACATTTCAATTTTGAGTATCCAAATGGATTTGAGTTCTCAGCCATTGTGTTTTAAAGATAGAAAGTTAATTGGATATTTAAAATCTCAAGTTTCTTAAATCTATTTTACATGAGAAAATTTAGTTAAATATTTGCAGTTTTTGGATAAAATGTTTTAGTTTTCTTAATTGTTTAATGATTTCCATTGAGATGGGTCAGGGTTTGATAAAAACTATGGCCTATGAGCCAATGCCAGCCTATTGATCTTTTTGTATGTCTTATGATCTAAGAATGATATTTGCATTCTTAAATGGTTGAGAAAAATTTAAAGAAAAATATTTCATAACATGAAAATTATCTAAAATTTACATTTTAGTGTTCAAAAGTAAAGTTTTATTAGAACATAGTTATCTCCATTCATTTATGTATAGTCTATGGCTTCTTTTGTGCTATAGTAGCAGAATTGAGTACTTGGAATAGAGATCAGATGGCCCACATTGCTAAAATATTCATTATCTGGCTCTTTATAGAATAAGTTTGCTGGCCCAGGGATTCTTACCTCTAAATCCCAGACAGCTACTAAAATGCACACATAATCTCACACACACACTCACACACTGCATCCTGAGTGTGTGCCCTATGAAAATGTTTTCATTCCAAACACTTTGATTTGTGGTAACTATCATTTCATATTTTTAATATTCTTTTTAAGTCTAAAAATTGTTAGGAAAACCATCTATCTTTACCATCAAATCATGATAGTTAAAAAAAACCTAGACAACATTTTGTGCAAATATAAATCCCACAGATTAAACGTACTTAAATCCTGGAGTCATAAATTGATTGGACTGCTTTAGGAGGCATCCATATTCTCCTTCCTTATTCCCCACCAATGGATTGAAATACTGACATAGTCACTATTAGGACA
Organism: Vulpes lagopus; assembly: GCF_018345385.1. Classification (NCBI taxonomy): domain Eukaryota; kingdom Metazoa; phylum Chordata; class Mammalia; order Carnivora; family Canidae; genus Vulpes; species Vulpes lagopus. The sequence goes on along the minus strand of NC_054832.1, from coordinate 30,329,192 downwards.
TTTGTTGTCTACATGGTTATTCAGAGTGCTCTGTCAGATTATTACTGAAAAAATCATGGAAACTAGAGTTGTTTTTTAAAAATATTTATTTATTTATTTTTTTCATGAGAGAGAGAGAGTCAGAGACACAGACAGAGGGAGAAGCAGGCTCCATACTGGCAGCCCAACGCGGGACTCAATCCCGGGACCCCAGGATCACACTCTGGGCCAAAGGCAGGCACTGAACCACTGAGCCATCCCGGGATTCCCTAGAGTTGTTTTTAACAATCTGTATTGTCTTGACTAGAAAGCCAATTTTATCTTACTTAACAGTCTCACAGAAAATTGACATCATAACTGTATGATATGATAGGACGCATCCAACATATTTTACAGTGTTCTCTGTTTTCCAGAGAAAGAGAGCTCAAATAAAGATAGCTTTCAGACTGTGAAGAGTTCTGGGGAGGGCATAGCTTGTGGGGGAGGTACAAAGAAGAAGCCAAAGGATTTAGGCTTCTTGACCTTTGTGCCTTTCAGCTGGAGTAGTTTTGCTTTTATTTTCTGATATTTTAGGTCCTATTTGAGGATTTACAGTGCTTCAACTCTTGCAGATGCAGTGGCTTTATACTGTGTCAACACAGCCTGACTAGAACTACATTTTCCAGACTCTCCTCCCCTGTATTCAGATTAGAGTTGGCTACAAGAGAAGTTTGCCATAGAGTATCATCATACTCTGAGGTTCAGCGGAGAGACCAACACATACACATTGTCGCTGATCTACCAAATTATTTTGTTCACATGAGACAACAACTGGTCCCACAGCTCCTTCAGCTTGCCCATGTCCTTGGCTAGTCATGATGCAACTCTGCTGTGGTGATGTGGGGTAGCTTCTTCTACAGGTCATCCACATCATCACAGGTTGAGAGGGTAAGACGAAGAGGAAGAAGTGAGTTTCCAGTTTGACCTCATGGGTCCCTGTTGTTCTTGAGAGCTTATTAATTAGTTCATCTCTCCCTGCTTCATGTTTAAGATTCTTCCAGATGCTGATTCTGCTGACCTCGTACCATTTTGGGCCCAACTTCCAGACATATATGCAACTGCCTTCTATAGACTGCCTCATGGCTCACATCTTGGTATTTGGTATGATACTGAAAACAAGTCCCTTACTCCACCTCACTCAAAGAGGTTCGCTCTTTGGAACCATAATAGGTATACTGAAAGTGTCTGAAAGCTTCTCATTATCCATATGCATTGTTTCAAAAGTGAAGAAACTGCAGCCAAGAAAACCAGCAGCAGTGGGAGTCATTGTCATCACAGTGGTAGTAATGTTAGTAGTAGGAACATGGACCAGTGCTTACTTAGTGAATACTAGAACCCCTCAACCCTGATCCTCATTGTAACCTTAACCTAATCCTCATTATAGCCCTGTGAGTTAGGGGTACTGTTTTTCCCATTTTAAAGGCAAGAAAAACCAAAACACAGAGAATGTCAATTTAAGGCATGAGGTCAAAGATATTTAATAGCGGAGTTGGAATTTGAATCAAAGCAGTTTGACTCATTCAAAATTTATCTTTGATGGTAGAATTTTATAAAAATGTAATAAAGAAGAATTTTTTCCAGCTCTATGTTTTCCTAGGCAATTGCTTAAATAATTTGCAAATATTGAATACTTACCATAGGGCCTGTTCTAGCAAGCAAGACAAATACAGTTCCTGCCCAGAGGGAGCCAATATGTATTTTGCTATCCCTGCATTTGTGAAATGAGAATTGTGCTACTGTTGGAGGCCACCTCTCTCACTCTCTATCTCTGCATGTAGTTATATTTCATTTCATTCAAAACATAAATATATTAGAGGGGATTTGGGGAAAAGCATAGGCATTTAGATCAAATGTATGAAATAGCAAGAAATAATAAAAACTGTAGTTTCCAAAATATTTAAAATAGAATTTATGCTCTTAAAAGTGTGATCATGTGACATGAAAATTACAAAACACATACTTTGGGAAGAGAATTATGTAAGTCCCTTCTCTAATTTACAAATGAATAGGCCAAAAATGTACTGGAGCCAACCATATGTCATGAATAAGCCACAGTGGTAGAAAGCCTTCAGACACTTAGACTGTTTGGAGAACCCCGGTGATGCTCACTCTGGAGATTCTTGGTAACTTGTATAATTGACTATAAACTAGAGTCAATAGTAATCCTGGCTGTACTGTGAACTTCTGTGATTCAATAATTGTCTTTTCAGAAAGCTGAAGCTTCTGTGACAAGTTCCAAGTTTTTAAATTGTCTCCATAAATGTGCCTTTCTTTGCTTGTGAAGAAGGGCTTAGGGCGAAGGCATATCAAGTCACAAAGAGCATTTCCGCCTAGCATGTCAAGTGGGTGGCCATCCCTCTGGGGACCAGTGTTGGAAAAAGGCATCTAGCCAGGATGGGGCCACTCCTGGATTCTGGCTATATTTCCTTCTTTGCTTCAGAGATGGTTCTGATAAAACCGTTATCTTTTTCTCACAAATAAATCATCAGAAGCTCATAGTCAACGTGTCTAGGGGCGTGAACTCTGGTCACAAGTGTATTAATCCATTGAATTCTGCTAAACCATTTCTTTTTGTGACACAGGACATTCTTAACTTACAAAATATCACCATTTAGGTTGGCATGGTAACTTCTCTTTTGAGACCCTTTGTTTTCAGGCCTCATTTATAGACTTACAAAGAGTTACCCCATCTTTGTGAGTCTTTATCAATTTGTTTATTCAGAATCGTATCTTTTTTAAAAAAAGATTTTATTTATTTATTCATGAGAGACAGAGAGAGAAAGAGGCAAAGACACAGGCAGAGGGAGAAGCAGGCTCTCTGCAGGAGCCCTATGTGGGACTCGATCCCGGACCCCGGGATCACACCCTGAGTCAAAGGCAGATGCTCAATGGCTGAGCCACCCAGGCATCCCCAGAATCGTATCTTGAAGAGGTTTTGCAAAATGTTGAGATTGTCTCAGGCACGGTGTTTGTTTGCTTGGCTCTATAGCTCTCTGTGGCCTGAATGCTCAGTTCTTTTTGTCTTCTCTTTGCTGGATGAGCTCTGTTGACACAGAGGATGCTTCATTCTCCTCCTTTGGATGGGAGGTGTTTCACTTCCACTCGTGCATGAGGCAAGTGAAGCCAGAGTAGAGACCAGAGGCAGAACTCAGGATCTGACAAGATGTCCAGGCTGCCCTGCAGGATTATCAAGGAAACCCAGCGTTTGCTGGCAGAACCAGTTCCTGGCATTAAATCAGAACCAGATGAGAGCGACCTCCGTTATTTTCATGTAGTCATTGCTGGCCCCCAGGATTCCCTCTTCGAGGGAGGGACTTTCACACTTGAACTATTCCTTCCAGAAGAATAACCAATGGCAGCCCCTAAAGTACGTTTCACAACCAAAATTTATCATCCTAATGTAGACAAGTTGGGAAGAATATGTTTAGATATTTTGAAAGATAAGTGGTCCCCAGAGCTGCAGATCTACACAGTTCTGCTATCGATCCAGGGTTTGTTAAGTGCTCCCAATCCAGATGATCCGTTAGCAAATGATGTAGCAGAGCAGTGGAAGACCAGCGAAGCCCAAGCCATAGAAACAGCGAGAGCATGGGACTAGGCTATATGCCGTGAATAATATCTAAAATCCATCCGATCATCAGGTGTGCATCACTTCTCCTGTTCTGCCAAGACTTCTTCCTTTTTTTGTTTGCACTTAATGGACATATCTTAGACACATTACAGAATAAAAGCCCAGACATCTTCAGTCCTTTGGTGATTAAATGCACCTAGAAAATCTATGTCTTGTCCTGATTCACTGTTGTAAAGCATGAGCAGAGGCTGGATTGTTGTGAAACGTTTAAAAGCAGTGGCCCCTCTGCTTTTATTCATTTCCCCCATCATGGTTTAAGTATAAAGCACTGTGAATGAAGGTAGTTGTCAGGGTTAGCTGCAGGGGTGTGGGTGTTTTTCTTTATTATTTTTTTGAGGGGGAGAGGTAGTTTTATTTTAATTTTATGGGCTCCTTTCGCCCTTTTTATGGTGATCTAATTGCATCGGTTAAAAGCAGCTAACCAGTTCTTTCGAATATGCTCTCTAGCCAAGCCTAACTTTATTTAGATGCTATAGAGGGACAAGCTTGATTGTTTGAACCAAAATGGAAACATTAAACACACATCACAGCCCTCACTAATAACATTGTGACTTAGCTGTCAAGTGTAGAATCCTTCCTTCAAGAAAGAGCTTGTGACCATTTTTTATGGCTTGTCTGGAAACTTCTGTAAATCTTATATTTTAGTAAAATATTTTCTGTTATTCTAAAAAAAAAATAGATGGGAGGGGTTTCTCACTTCTTAGTGTTAGTGTTGAAAACTAGCTCCCCTGTTGCATCGCACCGTGTAAAGATTTTGATGTAACACTATTACAGTTAGGTCAGGAGCACTACTGCTAAGCAACTTCACACCCACTATCATGTGGGATTAGGGATTTGGGGCCTGCTTATCTGCATTTAACTCCCATGGCTGTTGAAGGCATTAGAAACAATAGGATAAGCTAAAATATGGTTCACAACACATCCATGAGCCTCATGATATTGGTTGTGCTTTAGATAACATATTTTACAATATGTGACATTTTTTTACATGTGTTCTAGGGAGCATGAGACTTCTGTTTTTTTGTTTTATTTTTTAAAAGATTTTATTTATTTATTCATGAGAGACACACAGAGAGAGAGAGAGAGAGAGGCAGAGACAAGGCAGAGGGAGAAGCAGGCTCCATGCAGGGAGCCTGACATGGGACTCGATCCTGGGTCTCCAGGATCATGCCCTGGGCTGAAGGCGGCAGTAAACTGCTGGGCCACCAGGGCTGCCCTGTTGGAGACATTTGAATAAGAGTTCGATGAGAAAAGAGTTTTGCTCCTGGGAAAATGCCACATGGTATAATTACCTCATGGCAAATTACAACTATGCTTGCATATTAAAGGCAAGTAATTCTGCAATAAATATACCTATTTATTTTTTCCCAGTATTTCTGGTATTAATTTGGACACAGAGTTCCTTATTTTTGTCGAATCCCTTTTTCATCTGGAAGGTGACATTGACTGAAAAGCACAGTGCAGAACCACATTATTGATTGTGCTCAATGAAAAATGAAAATGGACATCTGTTTATACCTCAAAATGTAAGGACAGGAAGGGTCGATGAGGCAATGTAACATAGATTCATGCCCTCATTTCATATCAGGATTTAAAAAAGGGGCAGCTTCGACGTGGATGGAACTGGAGGGTATTATGCTGAGTGAAATAAGTCAATTGGAGAAGGACAAACATTATATGGTCTCATTCATTTGGGGAATATAAAAATAGTGAAAGGGAATAAAGGGGAATGGAGAAAAAATGAGTGGGAAATATCAGAAAGGGAGACAGAACATGAGAGACTCCTAACCCTGGGAAACGAACTAGGGGTGGTGGAAGGGGAGGAGGGTGAGGGGTGGGGGTGAATGGGTGACGGGCACTGAGGTGGGCACTTGACGGGATGAGCACTGGGTGTTATTCTGTATGTTGACAAATTGAACACCAATAAAAAATAAATTTATTAAAAAAATAAAAAAGGGGCAGCTATTGAAAGTCTTTGCAGACCTCAAAGACTCACAGACTACTTGCGCGGGAAGGATAGGATAAAACATTTCATGGAGTGATGCAGTAAGACTGCTCCGAGGATCCTTCTGGGATTCCTTGATGCATCTGAAGGAAACTGCTGGGTTTCTTCAGTAACTGCTTCTCCCTCTCTGCCAGCCACAAGCAAGACTGTACTTCATGGTCCTGTCACTGTTTGCTGGGCAGTGTGACCAGTTCTCCCATGGAAATGTAAGAAGTGACACCTCTCACTTCCTGGTAAAGGAGAATAAAGACTATGCAATTATCTAGTCTGTTTCTTCCCCTGTCCTCACAACCAAGGAGTCCATGAACTTTTGGAGATAAAGCCATGAGATGGAACAGTCTCCTTTAATTTGGATCCCTGTGTAACCCTGTGGAGTTTAATCCATTTTTCCACATCTCATCACATATCTTAGACATATAGCACAGGCAAGAAATTTTCGTTGACTAAAGTGACTGAGAATTTGAGATTGCTTGTTACTGCAGCCATAAATAAACCTTCCTTGAGTGTGTGTGTCTGTGAGTGTGTGTGTGAGTGTGTGTGTGTGTGTGTGTGTGTGTTGTGGGGGTATAGCAGTCCAGGCCTCCCCACTTTGTTTACTCCCTCTTTAAATCTCCTACCACTCCCAACTACAATCAGAGAGGATATATGTTGATCTCTTTACTAGGATTTTTTTTAAAGATTTTATTTATTTATTCATGAAAGACAAACAGAGAGAGGCAGAGACATAGGCAGAGGGAGAAGCAGGCTCCCTGTAGGGAGCCTGATGTGGGACTCGATCCCAGGACCACAGGACCATACCCTGAGCCAACCACTGAGCCCAGGCATCCCTGTTTACTAGGCTTCTAAAATGTATTTCCTTGGAGTGTCTGTGTAGTTCAGTCAGTTAAATGTCTGCCTTCAGCTCAGGGCATGATCCCAGGGTCCTAGGATCAAGCCCTGTGATTGAGCTCCCTGCTCAGTGGGGAGCCTGCTTCTCCCTCTCCCTCTGCCTCTCCTCCCTGTTTATATTCTCTTTCTCTCTCAAATACATAAATATAATCTTTTAAAAAGAAATAAATAAAAATTGTATTTTTTAAAAGAACTTGTTAAAAATATCAAAAGTCAGTGTTAAATATCTCTATTTTGTATTTAAGAATACTGAAGAACCACTGAAGTGAACAACTTAGTAAAATTACTTTCAGCAGTGGTGGAAGTGGAAGTAGAACTCAGATTCTTGTCTTTCAGCTTATTTTAAGTTTGTTTTATTTTCTTGCAGTATAAAGTTGGGAGTTAACAATAAAAAATTAAAACTAACACAGAATAATAGAAGAATAAAAATCATATCTATAGGCTCACCACCCAAAGACAGGCACTCTTTATTCTCATGTAGTTCTTTATGATCTTTTAAATTAATATATAATAGCAATAATCATCTGTGTTTATTGAGTCCTCCCAGATGTCAGACACCCAGCAGTTATGGGCCAGGCTGTTGGAGTCTGTCTGGTAAGCATCCATACTCCTACATCTTTCATTTGAGTGACCTTGCTCAACCCTCTGTACATCAGATTCCTCATCTTTAAAATGAGGATTTTACTATGGTTTTATGAAGATTAATTTTAAAATATATGCAAAATATTAATAGTTGGAAGAATGCCTGAATTATTGTAAGCACTCAATAAATGTTAGCAATTTTACTTTTCATTTTTCCCCAGTTAATGCTCAGACCAAGCCTATGCAATAGGTATGACTATTCTTCTTTTATAGATAATGTAAGGAAAGACTAGGGGAGTCAGTAATTTCCCACAGTTACACAGCCAACAGGCAGTAAAAACTTATTTCAGAATCTGTTCTCCTAATTATTATAATATAAAAAAATGCCATTTTATGCATAATTAACTAGTTAATAACAGCTATTCTGTTTTCTGATCTTTTATTATTATAAATAACATATTGAATACAGCGAGTGTTGCTGTGAATAAAAAATCTTTTATTAAAAGTTTTTGTGTGTTTTTATAATTGTTTCTTAAGATAGACTACCAGCAATGATACAAATTAGCAAAACAATATGGTTTCTTTAAATACTTGATTCATACTCCTAAGTATTGTCTAAAATTGGTTTTTTAGGGCAGCCCTGGTGGCTCAGCGGTTTAGCACCTGTCTTTGGTCCAGGGCGTGATCCTGGAGACCCAGGATCAAGTCCCACGTCAGGCTTCCTGCATGGAGCCTGCTTCTCCCTCTGCCCGTGTCTCTGTCTCTGTGTGTGTGTGTGTGTGTGTGTGTGTCTCACGAATAAATAAATAAAATCTTAAAAAAAAAAATAAAATAAAATTGTTTTTTTACTAAGCCTACCAATTCTAAATAAGGGCGTGCTGTTAGAAAAAAAAATGCTGTCCAGATTTCAAAGGAGAGGTGAAGGTGGTTAATTACATAGGTTAAGAAAAAAGGGATCTCATTTTAATTTGCAGTTTTTCAATGTGCATAATTCAGCCAGTAATATTTTTTACCATGATATTTTATATGATGAGGTGCTTCAAATTGAAGTATTATGTGGCTGTGAGCCATTCTTCCATTGAAGCAGACATTTAAAGCCAATGTTTCTCCATGGTTGAGTCCTCCGCCATCTCTCCTCACTGCACACTCACTCCAGGGGAAGTCCTCCTCAGCTGAGACTTTAACATTGCTATCTTGCGGATATCCCCATCTCCAAGACTCCAGACTTTCAGAGCAGTACCAAACATCTACACGTGCTCTGTAAATCCCAGCTGTCTAATCCCTGTGCACCTTGAACTCAGATTGTCCAATGTCTCATTCATCTCCTTACCTCCAGACCAGTTCTTTCGATTCTTTTCTGTATGTAGTGATTTGGTGATAGGAAAAACCATCTATTGGATTGCTCAAACCTGAAGTTAGTTTTTTTCTTGACTTTTCTATTTCTCCTCACACTCCTAGGCATATGGGTTCTGGGCTCCTAAATATCCCTCAAGTCTATCCCTTCTCTGCACCCCGACTGCCACTGCAGCATGTATCATCCTCTCTTGACTGGAATCAATAAACTCTGGTCTCCCTGCCTTCTATCTAGTTCCCACTCCATTCAATCTTTGCACCACTTCCAAAATGACACAATGTCCATCCTACTACACCACCTCCCATTTAAAAATTAATGAGTTATCTACTTTGCTTATGTGATGAGATCTAATTTTCATAATCTGAAAGGGGGATGCCCATTTCCAGGATCACATTTTGCTCCCTCTCCAATCCTCTACCCTTCTCCCACATGCTTTATGCTAGAACAATAGTTCTGAAGTCTGGTTGTACCTTAGAATCACCTTACAAGCTTTAAACAAAGACCAATGCCAAGACCCCATGCTCAGATCCTGTGATTTAATTGAGTTCAGAAAAAACCTGGACATAAGTATTTTTAAAAAACGTATTAAGAGATTGTAATTTATTGCTAGAATGAGACCTAATTCTTCTTGCCAAATTAAACTATTGTAATTCCCCCCAATTCGCTTTTTCTATCTTGCTTTACTGGAAGGGATGGTCTTGTTCATTATTTCAATCTTGCAAACATCTGTTCTTTTAGTACTTAGTTGAACTTAGTTGTGTCACTAAGATGGAAGAAAGACTTGGAGTGACTCTCCCCTGCCCTCACATATCTGTCACATCTCCTTCATATTTTTTCTCTCGTGAACACTGACATTTTATCACTTATTGAAGTGCTATGCAAATATAACTTTAAGCCAGTCACTTGTGACCAGATTGTCCCAGGCAGCTATTCCAAAGCCACTGGTTCAACCGTTACAACTTCAGTGTAATCTTTTCTCTCCTTGGGTAGACTGGACTGCCTCTTCCTATAGGTGGATATGGCACCTTGCATTCAGGTAGCTCTTTGGTCACTCTTGTTGCTCTCTATACAGTAACTCCTCATTTGCATGTTTCTAGAGCCACTGGATGCTACAGAATTCTAAGGTAGCAACAGTAGAAGCATCTTAGTCATCTTTGCATCTCTACAGTCTGGCATAGTATCTGCCTTTATAATAGATACTCAGTAAGTGCTTATCCAGTGAAAAATTTGATAACCACCCCCAGCTGCTACCAGTCAACTACTTAGGTAAGTGAAGCTCTGCAAATCCCTTGGGGACTTAGGTAGGTGAAGAATCAAGTCATAGGAAATAACTCTCTGACCTCTTGAATCTTGGCATACCTACCAAGTTCACCTTAGGGTTGTGTTGTATTTCTATTATTAATCATTATTTTCAAATCTTTTCAGTGTATCTGGAAAAAATCCTTTCCATGTGTTAGCGAAATTGTTTCAACTCAAAACTTTGATTTCTGCTTCTGGAGTATGGACTATATGCTTACTCCATTCCTTTTGCTATTCAGAAGTTTTGGATTTATAATAAGTTCAGGCTGTATATCTCTCCAGTTTCTTTATATCTATATAAATCAAATTAATGAAAAGCCATTATTTACTGTGTATTTAGTAAAGCTTATAGTCTTTAAACTGCGATAGCCAGAAAAGTCCAATTTATTTCTGCCTTTCTTAAGAGAAAATATGATACTTAATTGTAGTTAGCTTGTAGAAATGTTTCTTTATTCTATAATTTGAACATGATTGTAAATGTCCGAGTTTCCTGGTTGACAATCCTTATATTTGACCCTGTGCACTCTGATAAAGCCCCATCAAGTAACAATTTTGGGTTGGGGCTTAATAAAAATAATAATAATGGCACCACCACCACTACTACTAGTATACTTAATGCCTACTATGGACCAGTAAATGAGCTATGTGTATGTCATACATTGTGTTATTTAATACTTACTATTGAAGTTCAAAGAAGTGATTTCTCAGTGTCACATACCTACTAAGCCATGGAGTTGGTACTGCATGAACAAACAACACAAAGCTTGGCTCTCTAAAAGTTTGCCAGATATATGACTAATGCATAGAAATATGGTGCTGCATCACTTTTAGCTGTGGGTGTAAGCTGCTGAATTCACCCAAGAGGTGGCTCCACAGAGTTCTCAAAGCCACCTCTCTCCCAACCCCAACCCCTTGAGTCACTCAATGCAAGAAGGAGCCTGAGCTTTTTTCACCACAGATATTTTCAACCAAAATATTTTCTGGTGTTTTTGTACATATCATTTGCATAATATGAAATAAGATGATAAAGAGATTTTTTTAATGACATGATATAAATCATTGTATTTGGTAAACTTGACCTTTGTATCTTTGCATTCCGAGAAAGGTTATCTATCAACTAAGAACATAGAGTTTGTGCTTATCAACTAAGGACTGTGTTTGTTGAAACCTCACCCTAAAGGCAGAACATAGAGTGTAGAGAAAATTTTAGATTCAGAACTAGTTGCCTTGAAATTAATTATACTTTTAGATTTTTTATATTAGTTAATGTATTAATTAGTTAAAATAGTCTTAATGTGGATTATCTTATTTCCACATGGATGCCTGTTCTATTGTGTTCATGTGAACTTCTGTTTTAGGGTGTTCAAGAAAAATCATTATTGACTAACATTTTAAGAAAAATTAAGTTTCTGAGAGTCAATTATTTTTGCAAAATAAGCAATCACTCTTTGATAGTCATATATTTGGTGGCATTTACTTGCTTTAGCAAATAATATGTCATAAATTATGCTAACACTGAAAAGTTGTACATGATTAGTGATATTCTGAAGACTGGGGGCAAGTCTGAAAACACCATGTACGGACTTCTAGCATGGGCTTTATTTTCATTAAAAATGGACTCATTCTCCCAGGAGAAATCATTTTATAGCACTCTGTACACAAGGAGATGAAATGCTTTTCATTTATCAAAACGTTTTCCCCCAAGACAGCTTGGTTTCTGTAACTAGTGTAATAATTATTCTTTTGTTTAAATTTTACACTATCAAAAAACTGAACCACATTTCCCAAGGATGAGTAATTGTTTGATAAAGATGTTAGTGAAGGATTGTTCTCTCTTCTCCTACTTTCCATCTCTCCTTTCTGCTCTCTTTTTTGGTGGAAGGGGTCTAGTTTCTGAAATTCTCATTGAGTGCATACAGTCTATGAACATCTATGATTGTATGTAAGTTCAATGTGTACCTGAAATGATGCTTACCATCTTACAGCCCAAGCTTATAATTTAAAAGAAAATTTAAATTCAGTCCATACCAACAACAATAAGAGCAACAACAAGAAGTAATTGTATTTTGGCAATACAGTATCAGCATATCCTTTATCTGTGTTATTAAACAACTTCGAATCATTCCTTGTCTTATGGTACTCCCTCCCTCTAAATTAAACACACATGAAAGACACCTGGTTTTGAATTCTGAAATGCAATGCAAACCAGATGGGTTTTATTGCAAATGTTGTCCTTGACTCCTATGCTGAAGTGGGAAGTTGATTTTTAAAAAATGACATCTACAAATACACACTTAAAGGGCAGCTTTTGTTGGTTAGATGTTAGGGCTTTGGGGGGTTTGGCCCACTCCAAGAAGTTGTTCCAAAGAGTATATGGCCTCCTACATTGGAAAATAAGAAAATATAGCTCCTATTGAGACATGACATTTAAAAGTACAAAAATAAGGTATTATTTCCTAAATTTTGAGACAGCATCTCTGCTCTAGCATAATAATTCAAATTATACAGTGGCAGGGAAATTTTGATCTTAACTTTTTTTCAAAATAATGAAATACTTAAAATATTCTAAATTAAAATATAGACTTATTTGTAAGTGTCTACTTTGTGCCAATGTCTGGGTATATGATGGTAAACAACCAAGATTTGGTTCTTACCTTCACACAGCTTAGTCTTGTGAAATTAACTTGTTCATTCCTTTAAAACAAATAAACAAATCAAGAATCAACTGGTGAAAGACAGGAGAACTAACACATATCAAATACTAACTCTGTACCAGTGCTGAGCTAGAATTTTTCCTTCTTATCTGAACTTCCCAGTAACTCTGTGAGGTAGTTACTATGATCCTTATTTTATAGACTGGAAAACTGAGGCTCAGGGAGGTGAAGTAACTTGCTTACATTCACACACACAACTAGTAAATGGCAGAGTGAACACTTGAATGCAAGTCTGATTCCATTGTTTGACATCTCTTCTGAGTTTAGTGCCTTCTTTGCTTTTTGATTCAGCAGGTCCCCTTGACCTTTCCTCTGTGCCACTAAATGATTTAACTTAATTGAAAGAAATAATATGCCATAGTTTACAAAATATCAGAGTGAAAATGTGGAAACCAGCACTCCCATCATTGTCACTGGTCACTAGAACTTTGATATTTCTTTTCCTTGGCTCTCCTCAGACAAGGGAGAAATGTACCCAACAGATTTTTAAACTAAAAGTCCATATGCATAGGACAAACTGGGTTTTTGTCTTTTAAATTTAGAAAAAAGGGCCAATATTTAACTATTTCATTTTAATTGTTTTGATTCAGTGGTACAGCAAGGCCGAGGTCGTTGCTGGGTAAGATGTAACATTGAGAAAGCTGGTTTACACTCATTTCTACTTTTTCCTCCAGAGAGATACCCTTAATGGAAGCTCAACAACTTTCAGGCCAACTAAGACATGAGTTAAAGCTCTTTTTTTCTCAAATACTTTCTGAATTCTCTCTCTGTAAAGCCTACTTGCCAAGTGTCTTCTAAGTTTTCTTTTGAATATTTGTAATGATAAGAATTCACTATCTTTTGAAAGAGTTCATTCCATCTTTGTCTAGTTCTAATAATCAGGTTATGTTTCCTCAAAATATGATAATGCACGTGTAGTTCCCAGGTACAGAACAGATTTAATTAATATTCTGGATGACAATTAAAAATCTATTCCATATAAGACATATCTGATTTATCTTTCTGTGTGTCAGCTATTCACATTGAGAGCTAACTAAAAATAACTATCATGATCTCTATTACTTCTTTTAAATATCCCCAATTTCTTTATCTGCTCCTGGAATAACAGAACTTTGAATTTCTTCACTTGAAACAAAGATGGTACCAGAACTAAGCCCCATAATCCTAGTGTAATTTTACCAAGTAAATAGTATGGCAATCCTAAACCTTTTCCCCTTATTGTAATATAGTCACTAAATTTCTATAAATAAGGTTTAAGTTCATGTTAGTTTATTTTGGAAGTTGTTTCTTAATTTTGGCCGAAATGGAGTTTACTCTCAACTCAAACCCTGTGCTTTTTTAACTTATGCTGTGTTTCAGTTCACAGCATTACCTTCAATGCTGCTTTTTGGATGTTTACTGTCTAATTTTACTTCCTTCTTATATTATGGTCGTTTCTCCCTACTTGCTTTACATTTAAAAATTTTTATTTTAGCCTTCTCTACTTTTATTATTATAGCCCTTAATGTAAATTTGTGGTCTCTCCAAAGTTTGCACATTTTTATCTATCATTGATTGGTTCTGTAAGCTTCTCAGCCACTTTCTCTTCAAAATTTGCCTCTACCATATTCTCCGAATGTCTTTTCTGATTCTCCAATATGACACGTTAGGCTACTTAATTACATCTTCTGTGTCTCATTGCCTCTATGTTATACTCGTGTTGTGTTCTATTCTGAGCATTTTATTCAGGTCTGTACTTATTGAGATTTTTTTTCCCTTGAGTTTGTATATGGACATATCTAGAGGTTTTCTAGTGGTTTACCAATATTTGTACTGTTTTGATCTGATAACTCCACTTTTAAAGGCTCATGTAAGTTCAGATAGATTTGGGTGTAAGAATATTTATTTCAGCATTATGTACAAAAAACCTGAATTTCAATCCATGGGAAATTAGTAAGTAGATACTACCTAATGGAATAGTTTGTCATGCAATTGCTAACACAAGTTAAGTGTGTGTGTGTGTGTGTGTGTGTGTGTGTATTTTTTTCCTTTCCTTTTTTCCCTTTCTTTCTTTCTTCCTTCCTCCCTCCCTCCCTCTCTCTCTCTCTCTCTCTCTCTCTCTCTCTTTCTTTCTTTCTCCTTCCTTCCTTCCTTCCTTCTATAGATATAAATATATATATATATTTATATACATTTGTGGGTATATAACATATCAAGCACTCTGCCAAGAATATTTACTTCTTTTAGACAAATTTGAAATGTGAAAATATTGACATATTCATTCCTTCTGTTTCAGAAAATCACTATCATCTTTCCTGTGTATCAAAATTGTTTGGGATTACTGAACTATAAAATTCATATCTCAATCTTTTCCTGAACCTTTTAAGCATCTCCTTTCATTATGTCAAAGTACAAAAGCATTCTTGACTTATTTTTGCCTTCTTGACAGTCATCAACATTAAGAGATAAGTCTAGGAGAAGAGATTAACTTGAATTAAGAAGAATTGCTGCTACAAGCTACATAAAGTCTTTGGTTTGAGTCTTTCTTTCCAGGTCATACTTCCTCAATGTATCATCAAGAGCTCAAGTTAAAGATAAAATCTAGGCTGAATTTTGCCAAATCTGAAGAAAGAAGTGAAACTGCTTGCTAGGAAATAAGTTTCTGTAGAGATTAAGTTTGATTTCCCCTTGAGTGATGCTGCATTTGAGTATATTTCTCTTGAGGAAGAGTTGAGAAGGTGAAAAGTGCATTAGTTACTGGACACTTTCAGTTCTGTAGTATCTTTTCCAAAGGTCTCCAAGCCTTGTGGGATACTCCTGAAAGCCCTTGGAAGACCATCCAGAAGCTTCACACCTCCTAAGTTTTTCTATTAAATTCCTGGAGCACAACAGGACCATTGTTTTGCTGCCATTATTTTGATTCTATCCATTCCTAGATACTATGCAGGATGTCAGTTTGGAACTACACATTTTTGTGTTATTATAACTTGTTACCTTTGGCATCACTTCTGCTCCCCCTCCACACTCCATGCAGATTAATCATTTCACTTGCTCCAGTTCCATCTGACTGTTTTGGAAAGCTTGATGTGAGGATATTGTCCTTCAGAGTTCCTGGTTGACATTTAGAGAACAGTGAGCATATCGTTTTAGGTTACCTGTCCCTAGGAAGTTCAGAGAGTTTGCTTCTTTTTAGAAGTCTGGCTTTATTTCTTTTGTGCATTTTAATATTTATAAATTTCTTAAGACATGGGAAATCTTTACAATCAATTCATTTTTTGGTAAACCAATCTGAATAGACAAAAACGAGGGGCCTAAATAAAAATTAATGTTGAATGATTTTTCTTATACTTGGTAGGTCTAGGTTTCCTGACTGCTATTGAATTAGGCTTCAGAAATAAACACAATATCGGGATGCCTGGGTGGCTCAGTGGTTGAGCATCTGCCTTTGGCTCAGGGCGTGATCCTGGAGTCCCGGGATCCAGTCCCACGTCAGGCTCCCTGTGAGGAGCTTGCTTCTCCCTCTGCCTGTGTCTCTGCCTCTGTGTGTGTGTGTGTGTGTGTGTGTGTATCTCATGAATAAATAAGTATAATATTTTAAAAAGTAAACACCAATATTATGTGATTTCGGAATCAAGTTTATCTGAGGTAATGTTTACAGACAAAATTTGTGCCCTCATTTTGACTAATAGTAGTGCTGAAACTAAATTCTTATACATTCTACAGACTAAAACTGATGTTTGCCAGAATGGATTGATTTTTTTTCAGCTAAAGTACTCTATAAAGTAATGACAGTTATTGATCTGGTTGGATATCTGACCCAATATGTCTAAATAAAAACAGTATTCTTTTCCCTTCTAAACTGACAAGGCTGTAAAACAACATATAATTAGGTCCACTGTGCTTAAACACTACATGATTTAGTTTATCCTTGTTGTAACCCTAAATGAGAGGAAATAATATTGTTAGCTCCATTTTGCAGATGGGAAACTGAGACTTGAAAAGGCTCCAGGGTGCCCAGCTAACATGTGAAAAATCTGTTATCAAAATGGAGATCTAGATAAGTGTGAGAATCCATGTCCAGAACCATTATAACACATAGCTTTTTTCAGGACTCTCACCTTTCATACATTAGGTAAGGATGATGCCCACGGGTCTGGAAACTCCACACTAAGGAAGAAGTCAAGTTTGAAATTCAATCCTAATCCATCTGAAATAGTAAAGTTTTTTTTTTTCAAGGCAAGTGGCTGCATAATAGTGGCTCACAGTAGAAATCATAAGGGTGTCACAGGTCAGCAGTTACTGAGGAGAATTTCAGAGATGCTTGTACTAGGTCTGGTTCTAATTAGTAGTTCATTGTGAAGAATACTAAACACAGACAGGCACTCAAAATTAAATGGAAAAAGAAAAGGCCATTTTATCCAATGAAAACCCTTTAAAAATCGTCCTGAATAAATTGTTGCATACCTCGCAATTTTCTCTTGGTGTTTATGACAGGATGTTGCCAAAGTTTGCCTATTTGGTGCCCAGCCAAAAGTTTCGCAATTTCCCTCTGATCTGAAAACATTCTTGTCATATTTTCTTTTGAGTCATCAACTTTTCCAGACAGCATACAGTTGAGTCAATTAAAATAAAGTTAATTGGTATTTTTGTCCTTTGTCAAATTAAATCATTCCATATGGAGGGGTTTGCAGATTGCTGGAGATGTCTTTTGGGAAGGTGAGAGTTCAGAGGTGAAGGCCAAGAAACTGTTTTACTCCTTTGGAAATAATAAGTGATCTCTTTTTAAAAATAAGAAATGTCATCTTAAAATAATCTAGATGCCAATCCTTGGAAAAATAATCTTTTGAATTTCTTAGGGTTTTACTTAAGTGTGCCCACAGAGGAATGTAAGTAAAACAGATCATCACAGAGAAATCATCCTGAAAGATTGTTCTCGCTCATAAATGTTTAATCATATTATTTTATTCATTACATTCTTTGTTTAACTCTTAAAAATACACATATGGAACTTGAGCTAGTATGTGGTGAATTTATGTAAATTTTAGTTAAAAATATTCACATGTTCAAACAACTTCTTGACCTTTCTTATAAGGGCTTTTATATGGTTCTCTGAATTTCTTTAGATGGTTCTTTTATTCATCAAAGTAGTAAGCTACACTGGTAACTGTTATCTTGACAACTTATTAACAACAAATCTACCATTTATTATATCTACCATGTATATGGTGCTGGAATGCAAAATTATATATATATATATATATATATATATATATATATATATATATATATATATAAACCCTTAGCTTTATGAGGAAACCAGATAAGTTAGGCAATCTGCTCAAAGTCACACAGCTTTAAGTGGGAGGGATTCAGCCCTTTCTTTGCATGTAAAAATTTGTCTTCTGAAAGGTCGCCTATTAATCCTAAATATAGTTCTCACGATAGACATAGGAGTGATTATTTTAAAAAGGATCACTTGGTAATAAGAATTAACTAGAAGTTTTGACAATATAGAGAGATGCTAGGAGACTGACCTGTATGAAAAGAAAAGAAGAATGCAGAATGGGAGTTTTGTTGTTTTATTTTTTTTAAATCAAGATGTCTGTCCCTGTGGCAAATGAGAGGTGTCCCTGGCTGCAGGAGGAAATGTGCAATAGGAAAATGTGCCAAAAAGAAGGCGGTAGTCAGTGAGGGAACACCAAGGGGCAGTTGAGGAATCAGGAAGCCTTTATCTCTCGCCAGAATTTCATTCCAATGGATTATTTTTATTCTGATCATCATTTAGGAATTTTTGGCACCGATTTTTTCTTTTTTTTTCTTTCAAAGAAAGAAGTGTAGAGTCCATCGTTAGATTCTGTACCAACAGAAGAACTTTACTACCTTTGGGAACATTTTCTGCCTTGAAATTTTTCTCTCCATGGAATTTGTCTTTAAGGATTATTTTTATTCATTACGTTTCTAAAATTTTCCTCGATATGAGATCCCCGAAAGAATGTAAACCTCTGACTGGTAAACATTCTGGAATACGACTTAGGATAAGACTTGGCAGACAGTGTGTGCCAGGGTGGTAGCAGCGATAGGAAAGGGGTGCGGAGCATCACAGGTCCGGCTACAGCTCTCATCACCAAGCAAAAAGAAATTGACATAATTTTAAGGAATTAAATTGGCTCATATTGCTCACTTTTCAAAACCTCCCACTGCTTCCCACAGCACCTGGAACAGAATCTCAATCTTGAAATACAATACACACCCCTCCAGGGCAGGGCTGCCGCCGCCTCCGCGACCTCTCTCTGCACCGGACGCTCGGCGCTGACCTCCCCTCTCCCCAGCGCACCGGGCACCTGCCAGCCTCTGGGGCTCTCTACTTGGGGTTTCTGCATCTAGAACACTCTGTCCTCCGAGCTTCGGCCTACTTCACTGTTCACAGTAAGGTCCCCTTACGGTCCTCTTCTACCATCTGACAACTTTCCCGAAAATGGCCCATAATCCCGCCCATTCCCTCTCACGTCCAGCCCTGCTTCGTTTTCTTGGTGGCATCTTTAGGTATCATTAAGTTATTTCTGATTTTCGTAATAATTAAGTCTCCCCCAGAAAAATACAAACTCACTGATGTGGAGAATATATCAGTCCTGTTCTCAGCCTCGGATTGTACCAGGTTATAAAGTTTACTTATGGTATTCATTCACAAAGAAAGAAAGAAATGTTGTGGGACGTGGCTTCTAACTACCTTTTCTTTTAATTTTTTTACTTATGATACTTACAGAGAGAGAGAGAGAGAGAGAGAGAGAGAGAGAGGCAGAGACACAGGCAGAGGGAGAAGCAGGCTCCATGCACCGGGAGCCCGACGTGGGATTCGATCCCGGGTCTCCAGGGTCACACCCTGGGCCAAAGGCAGGCGCCAAACCGCTGCGCCACCCGGGGATCCCCTCTAACTACCTTTTCACACGTGTGGGAAGGTTCAATGTCTCCGTCTCTGTGTTTTAGAGTTAGGGCCCAAGAGAAAGAGAAAGCTTTGCCTTTTATCAACGTAATAACTGCCTTCTAAATTGGTACTTACTCTCAGAGTTTTTGACACAGGACTGTCCTCTACCCAGAGGAAATAGCATCCCAAATAGCACGTTTTTTATTATCTGTGACAAGTTCCTGAACTATTTTCTATATTATTACTGGGCTCTGCAGCCTTACCTCCTACTCTCCTAGTCCTGGCTTTGCTCCTGTTGGGGCTTGTTTATCTTCTGATTTCCTAAAATAATTCAGGGTGGTCTGCTATGTGCCCCAACTTCACTAAAATGTTAATATCGTTACCTCCTCCCCCCAGGCCACAAGTCAAAATTCTTTCAAGTGGGCCTCTGTACACCTTTCCAGATAAATACCCATATTCGAGGACTTCTTGTCACACTAGTGCAATTAGTAACTCCACTTCTGGATATGCATTCAATCTGTGTTTTTGTTCTCTGACAATCTTGTCTTTCTAGACTGAATCTTCCATTGTCCCTGGCATGCTTGTTTGGAATATCTGCTGCTCAGTAATGCTTATTAACCTCTGGTTGGGGACGATCCTTTTCCTTTTCATTGGTTATTCCTTTTATTTTTGAGGCACCCTCCCAAAATGTGGGAGCAGTGTTCCTTTCTCCTTCCCTGTATGAGAGTATCAGTCTTCTTTTTGGGAGCTCTAATTCCTACTCATTATTTTATGGAGGAAAACTAAGAGACTTCAGGCAAATAGAGCATGGGAAACTTGCCTTAGTGCTCCAACAACCTGGGATGGAAAGGATGAGTAAACTGTGTCTGCTGCTCATTATGTTGTGATTAGCATTCAGGGTATGACAGGATCATGGACACGACCTCAATATTGTAGAAAAATTTAAAGAATACTTTAGTGAGTTTACTTATCAAGGTTCCATTCAACTTCATATCAGAGTGATCAGCATGATATTGAGGCTTTGACACAGTAGTGTCCCAACTGAATTGTTCATTCCTTGTCATAAAATGCTTGCTCTGTTATTAGCTATCCATAATGCCACTACAACATTTTCTACACAGTGGGAGCCCCATAAATATTGACTGGCTGGATTTTGGAATTTCAAGTGTCATAACTTAAGGGGTTATTGGCTTCTTGAAATTGCATCTGTGAACTACAAGTGTAGCTAATAGCTAAAACTGGACCTCTACCTTGAAACATTTCCACGCAGCTCCTGATCCAAGTTACACAGCAAGAAATTATCCTTTTTTTATAGCTCCAAGTCTATTATTTAAGGCCAATAAATAGTGGTTAATACTAGAGAAGTCTTAAATTTCAGGCGTGTTTCTAGAGACTAACCCTAATGATGTTATTAAGTGGAGGCAAAGAAGTATTACTCGTTTTAGTCGCCCTCATTAAATATCCAGGGGAAGTGCACATATCGTGCTCCAGTAAGGGTTTTGTTTGATTTGCCTTTTGCCTCCTTAAATGTAGAAAATGGCACAAAAAAATAGTAAAAACAGGTCTTTTCTTCTTCTTCTTCTTCTTCTTCTTCTTCTTTCTTCTTCTTCTTCTTCAGTTATGGCTTACTTTTTAAATATAGCAGATTTTTGTACTTTTTGTACTTTAAATCAGATTTCAAATGCTTGGAGAGAGCCTGTTTTTAAGAATCATGATAAAATATGGCTCCCCTTAATGAAACTGGGGTTATTATTAAACGCTGGTAGATCTATAATCTGTGTCATTATAAGGAGAGGAACCTGAACTTTAGATGGTAATTAAGTACGGTAAACTGGATAAAATTTCCTCCTCTAAAAGAATGAGACTATATATGACTTAATCAAGATCTAGAAGTTCAGTTCTTTTTTTTTTTTTTAAGATTTTATTTATTTATTCATGAGAGACACACAGAGAGAGAGAAAGAGGCAGAGACCCAGGCAGAGGGAGAAGCAGGCTCCATGCAGGGAACGGGATGTGGGACTTGATCCCCTGTCTCCAGGATCAGGGCCTGGGCTGAAGGGGGTGCTAAACTGCTGAGCCACCTGGGCTGCCCAAAGTTCAGTTCTTTTTAAACTCTAAAACCATTCTTTAGCTTCTGCCAAACACTGTTTTGTTCTAGGAATACAAATATGAATACAAGTTGGCCCCTAAAAAAACAAAAAACAAAAAACAAAAAACAAGTTGGCCCCTAGCTAGGAGTTGCTTACAAAACAGAGGAGCGGGTTCACAGTAGGGGTTGTATACCAGAGGTAT
Source organism: Vulpes lagopus (assembly GCF_018345385.1). NCBI lineage: Eukaryota > Metazoa > Chordata > Mammalia > Carnivora > Canidae > Vulpes > Vulpes lagopus. The sequence goes on along the minus strand of NC_054832.1, from coordinate 30,307,508 downwards.
CCAACACAAGCTTTGGATAACAGGGAGAAATATTAAAACTTCTCTTTCTGTTGATAAAATTTTAAAATGTGAACACAATAAGGAATAGATTAGTAAAACACGAAATGCAATAATATCCGATGCAAGGAAATTAAGACTCACTAATTATCCACATGGCCTCTGGTGCCTTGACTCCTTCATATTTAGTATGCGAAATTTTGAAGGAAGTAGAACATAAAAACAAATATCTATACCTTTGTGTATTGGTTAAAATGGCAAAACACTCAACCATACTTCACAAAATTTGCTAAATAAAACAATCAATGTTTAAAGGATTTTATTTTGAGGTTTGTTACTTAATAATGAAAAACAGAGCGCCAAATGCTTTTAAGGATATTCTTAATCTTCCTGCCCCAACAACAATGGCTAAAGTAACACACAGAAAATAACATAAAAATGTAGTTACGTATTTAAATGCATGCCTTTGTCATAAAATCATCAAAAGATGCACAAGATTGATACAGATGGATAGACTTGAATATTAGAAAGAAACCACCCAACTTGGGAATTTTGCAATGCAGTTGGAGGAAGGCACAAATGTTGCTAACATGTCTCAGCTGACAACATTTTCTCAATTCTATTTCAATAATGAGATACACAAAGAACTACTTATTTCTGTAAACCACCAAAGGAAAGATGTAGCAAAGACGATGCACTCTCAGCAGAAAATTATTTTGTTAATAAAAACAATGTTTTGCGGAAATAACTGTGAAGTGTAACCACTGATGAAGCAGCTGCTCTTTGCTGGAATTTCACAAAATATTCCAGAGAAATATTGAGCAGAGAACATTATTTTCTGAATCCTTTATAGGTAAGCTATTTAGGCAAAAGGGTACATAAATCCAGAAATGTTTGGGGCATAAACTCTTAAAGAATATCTTCTCTATAAAAGCAAGACATCTGAGATACAGTAGAATCTTTAAAATACTTTGTAGTGAGATAGGGGGTAGTCATGAAAATCTTCTGTATAAACATGTCACAACTGAAGAGACAAAATACTTTAAAAGAACTTTAAAAAAAAAAAGTATTGTTGAACTTAAAGCTAATCTATGCACTTTTTCTACATAAAAGAGTATTCCCAATTTGTTGATGATAATTGGAGTCATTGATATAACTAATGGATAATTTAAAAAAAATCACATACCTGTCTTAAAAAAAACTCCTGAAATCCAAAGAAATATTTATAATGGAAAAATCATTTTTAAAAAGGATGCTGAGTGATTTTTCTCAGTTAAACAATGACAAAATTAAATTTTGTTCCTGAAAGTGGTATGAGTGTGTTTACTCCGAAATATTAATTTCTGAACTTTTAAAAAATATTAGAAACATTTTTCCCTTGTTAAAAACCATATGTATAAAAAGCTCTTTTGGGCTTTGAATCCATTTATTAAAATAGTCATATGTATTATGACTGTATTATGATTATGTATCAGTTTACAAGGAATCCTGATCTTAGGAAGTTGAGAAGTTACTAGCCAAATTTCAACAAAAACATTTGCATAACTTATAAATGAGGTTGAAAAACAAGTTTATTTAATAAGTTCACTTTCTGATACCTTTGTAATAACATTGGATTTGCATATCTTTTCAAGATTTCTCTTTCAAATATCCCTATCTTATCAATATGTGTTACAGTTTATTCATTTCAAAAGGGATCCTAAAAGATGGTAGTTAGATCTAGAAGCTGGTTCAGATTGAGGTTCAATTTTGAGCAAGAATGCTTCATAAACAATGTTATTCAACCAGGAGTCACATGATATTGAGTTCTTTATTTTTATAGATGTTAATAGTCATTCCTTGTGTCCACTATTTCTTTAGGAGCTGCAAAATGGTGATATCATAAGTCTATCATTTTATAAAGAGAAGTATCTACATCAACTATGTGGTTATCCTGAGGAATAGTTTGTTAAGGATGGGTAGGATAAATGTCAGATTCTTGCCTTTCATTTACTAGTTTTTAACACAATGATTTTGGTCCCTAGTATTGCCATCATGTACATAATGCATATGATATATCAAATACATCCCTACACGTAATACAAAAAGGCAGAGGAACAGAAGAGAACTAAACTAGGTCAAAAGAATGGACAGAAAGTTCAACAGATTGGAACACAAAGAGTGTAAGAGAGGGAGAGGAAATGCTGAGATTCTTTCAACAAATATATATTTTAATGTGCGACAAGGTTGAGCTTTGTGCTAAACTTAAAGAATATGATAATTAATGGACAGAATTCCTTCTATCAGGCAGCTGATGATCCAGTAAGGAAGAAAGACTATCACAAGCAAGTAACTATAGTATCTTGTATTAGGTGTTTCTGTAGGTTTAAAAATATGGACTTATGGGCACAGCGACGAGGCCACCATGGATCAGTGAAGATGTAATAGAAGAAATAATGTTTGAGCAAAGTGTTAAAGGATGTTCTGGGATTTTTAATAGCCCTGGAGACAGGGCAGAAAATGGAAGGCATTCCAGACAGTAGGACTCAAATGCACAAAGGTGCAGGACTTGGGATGAGGGAGATTTCTATGTTTGAGAAATCACATTTAGAATAGTTTGGCTGGTATATATTTCTGGTCCAGCTCCCAGTTTTCCAACATCTCAGGGCCAGATGAAGAAGATAGGGAGACAGGGGGATAGGGAGAATGCATGCCTCAGGGGTGAATAATATGGAGCTTGACTGGAGATGTGGTTTTTCATGAGCTTGACTCCCCATAAGTCTCTTGGACCACTACACTCTTCTGGGGTTGAGAAGCCCCCAAAATGATTGAGGTGACTTCCTTGCTGACTCGAAGGGGGTCTGAAGATAAAATTAAGTTGATTTAAAACATATAATGTATTATGTAATTATATTATTATAATATAAAGTATTATAATATTCCTTGCTTGTCTGCAAGTGTGAAATTGAGATTTATACCCATAATAGATATTTAAATTATCTCATTTGATTCTGACAGTGATACTAGAAAAAAAAAAAAAGCAGGTAAATATCATTATTATCCATGCTTAATAACTGAGGAAAAAATTTCAGAGAGGGTAAGAGAATTTCCAGGGTAAATAGTGCTAGGTCACTGGTCTAGATCTACTGAATATATATATATATATATATATATATATATATATATATATCTGAATATATCTGTAAATATATATATATATATCTGAAAATATCTGTAGATAATTACCTCAACTGAATAATTATCTACAGATATTTATCATTTATTGAAGATTGTTTCTTGAGTTATTAACTATATATGACAATGTTTCACTGCACGTGCACCATTTCCAAAACTCTAGATCTTTTTTCTGATAAGCAGAGTATTATTATACTCTTGGTTTATCATAAATGGTAGGCAGAATTCTGTGGTGGCCCCCAAGATTCCTATCTTGTACTTGCTCTATATAATCTTGCTATCTTGTACTTGCTCTATATAATCCCCCAAACTGTGAACGTGATGGATTTCACTCCTGTCTCTGACATCTAGACCCAAATTTAAAGGGTTCATGGGATTAGGTCAAGCCCATATAGACAATCTGCCTGGAGCGCAGCCAGGACCTGAGTAGGGCCTCCAGCTCACATCCGGCAAGGAAAAGGGACTTCAGTTCTACAATCTTGAGAACTTAATTCTCCCAACAATGAGCTTGGAGAAGGATCTTCCGTTCCAGATGAGAAAGCAGCCTGCTTCAGCCTTGATCTTGGCCTTATAAGACTAAGCAGAAAGCTCAGTGCAATAAGGCAGAAGGATATAACAGTTTGAAATAAATATTTTGATAAAATGTTTCTTGGGATAAATAAATAAGGTTTTTATGTTAGAAAACGATAAAACACACTGAAATATTTTAAGCTAAATACATGTTTCCCACTGAAAGCGTATTGCTGAAAACCAGCTTGAGTTTACATTTAATCACTTTTGAGACCATGAAAGACTGAGTTACATGGTTTGTAGGACTAAGAATCTTGTGGGCCTATAATATTGGGAAGGAATAAGGGTGGAGCAGTAGAAAGTTGGCAGGGAAAAGGCGATGGAGAAGTGAGAGGTACGCTGAAACAGAAGAGTAGAGGAATAGGGTTGAAGTAGGCCACTGGCTTGGATCTTGGCCAATACAACCACTACATATAGAGTGCATTTAAATTGAGCACACACTAAAGAAATCTCGTGACTTCCTTAATCTAAACTATTCCAAGGTTGCAGTAGAAGCATCCTCTCCTGAGGAAGAGCAGTACTTGGCTATTCTAATTCATTTCACTTCAGGTTCACCTTCCCCTTAGAGAACTTCCCAGTCCCCATGGCCAACCCCCAAACAGCCTCAGGGATAATTATTTTTCACTGTTGTACGCAGTTTGGGTAGACATCCTTCTCTCAGTTTTCTATAGTATACTTGATTCTAGTCTGGCTTATTTAACAAAACCTCACAAACGGAAATATAGTAATAACAGAAATAAAATATGGTAATTTAATCACTGCTCCAAAAGACCACCAGGTCCATCTGTCCTCACAGAGACTTCTCTGTGATTGTCCTTATTCAATCAGACTTTACCTTGTTGGATGCAATTGTTTCTCAAGAAAGTACCTTGACACATGTAGACTTCTCTTGGTTTTGATTCTGCCAGAAGTAGAGCAGGAGAAAAGAACTTAAGGGCAAGTAGTTTATTTGGGAGGGGATTCCAGGAAATACTGGTAAAGGATTAGATCATGAGACAATAAATAGTAAGAGAATAAGACAATAAATAGTATCCTCTCATAGTAGTTGCGAATGTGAGCAATTGGAGCTCACTTCTGCCAGGGAATCTGAGAGACAGTGTAGAATACACATCAGAGTCACTTCGACGGAGGTGTAAAGAAGCTGAGGGATTTGCCTACAAGTGTCTGTCATCTGTTGAAGTCTGTGTCTTGTGACATTAACTACCCAGTACTTCTAGCTTGCTCTGTCCGGGTGCTGAGCATGCTCTCCTGGCCAGAAAACAAACAAACAAACAAACCATCTCTTGCTGGAGAATCACAGGTTTTTGCAATAAACATCCCTTTTTTTTGTTGAGGTAAATGCTGAGTGGCACCAATAGTGTCAGCTATGACACTTCTCAGAATCATAAGGCTCAGAGATAATCAATTAACAAATTTTTACTGATTCCTGTCTACACACCATGATCTCTCCAAGTGGTTCATTCCTACTCTTCACCTATAGTCTCACAAAAGCAATTCACCAAATCCTAACAGTCCAGAAGAGACTACAGTGAAGGCTTTTATCTCTTTGTATAATAATGGAAGCTCCTGAATCTCCCTTTTCCCCTTTCACTGCCCCAAGAAACACTGCCACTCTGCTCTCTGGCTCTTCTGTCTTGCTTCTCTGAGCACTAGAGTCACCATGAGTCACTAGTTTGGACATAGGCAGTTCAAAGATTATCAAACAGTTTGTTATGCTAGGATTCAGTCCTTGTATCTGGTTTTTCCTTAAACTTTAAACAAAATATCTTTAATTTTGAAGAAATGTGATCCACATGATTCTCACTTGTATATAAATAATCTGATGTTCCTTTTACATGAGCTCTTTGATGTTTGGAAGAAAATGTGTCTTCATAATCTTGTTGAAAGCAAGAAAACATTTTTCTTAAGTTATAAACTCTCTGGAAAAAATGCTTTGGTAGATCATTTTGAGTTCCTGCTTTTTTCATTCATATGTCATGTATCCAACCACCCATCCACCCACCCAATGAACAAATCTACTTACAGCCTAAACTGTTTTAGTATTATGCTGGGTCCTAGAAACACAAAATAAAATAGGACACAGAACAAGAACTCAAGGAGTTTATAGCCTGAAACAGAAAGACAGTCTGAATAACCTGCCCCTTGATTGAGATCCAAGGAATATTCTAGGCACAATGTTAGGTTTTAGTAACATAAAACTAATTAAGTTTGATACCTGACCCCAAATAGTCATGATCTGGAACAGGAACATATATGTTAATAGTTGACTAGAACACAAGTCAAACTATAAAAATCTTGCAACATAAGTAGAAGTAAAATGCTGTGGCAGCACAGAAGAGTGAGTATTGAGTTTAGGGGAATTTGGGTGGACTTCAAAGAGGAGGCAATTTTTCCTGGGCATGAATATTCACAGGCACAAATGGTATAGACTGAACTGGGCACTAGATAGTGTGAAGTGACCTCGGTGTGGCAGTGTGGAATTGTTAAGTGGTGTCATTCATTTCATCATTTTCATACATATAGACATCAGAAGAAAAAGTGGATTAGTCGCCATGTTCATGATTTTCAATTTCTATTAAAATTTTAATAGCCCTTGGTACCAGTTGTACCTCTGGACAGTTAGTTCTCCCATTATTACTGGGTTTTTTCAAAACTATTTCAAACACTATTTAATTGAACTGCATATTCTCTCTCATAAAGCTTCCTTTTCTTCCACTTCCTCTATAAAAGAGGCCATTAGGTAGCTGTTCCTCCAATGGCATTTCATTCTTTCCTAGTATTCTCTTCTCTTGGAAAAAGAGGTATTTCTCCTCCTATTTAAATGCAGCTTCCACTCACCCCCTCTATTCTTAACTCCAGGTATTCAGGTACCTGGAAGTATTTGCTCCATCAAGGAACTTTCTGTTCCTCCTTTCAACTTCAGATCTTCTTCCTTAGCCTGAAAAAATCCCTATCTTTGTTCTTGTTCCTCTAGTTCCCTCCCTATCTCCTTCTATTCTCATCCATTTCCTTGAAAGTATTTTCTAAACCAAAGCTTCTTAAACTTTAATGTCCGTAAATCACTTGAGGGTGTTGTGAAAATGAAGAGTCTAATTCAGTAGTTTGGGATGGGACCAGAATCCTGCACCTCTAATCAGTCCCCAGCCTATTATGCTGTTCTAGAGGTCATTCTAAATAACAAAGACCTAAACTTTAATTCCCCTCATGTCCTTGCCTCTCATTTATTCAGAACCTTCTTATCACCTGGTTTCTAACCCCTATGCCTCTAATACCCCCCAATAAAAAATCACCTATTTACCCTGGAATGCTAAGCCCAATGGACTCATTGCAATCATTGTGCCTCTCACCCACTGTGGGGAGTTAGGCATCCCTGATTATTAATGCAATTTACTATGATGCTGTTACCTCTTAGTTTTCCTTTTATCTGACTGGCCACAATCTCTTTTTTTTTTTTTTTTTTTTTAATTCTCCCTGTTTACCTGCTTTTAAAAATGATTTTGTTCCATCCAGTTTCTATTCTACTATACTCTCTCTTGAAATAATCTCATCTAGTAATTTTGATTTCTGCTTGGATACTATAAAATCCAAAATCTTCCCCTTTAGTCTTGCTTGAGCTCAGATTCATATATCCAATTGTCAAACTTGAAACACTAACATCTCAAATTCAACCTGTAAAAGCTAACTCATTAGCTACTCTTCAAAACCTGTGGGTCTTATTTTGGACATCTCTGTCCCTTTCTATTTCATTATTTAGGACAAAATTCTGAAATGATCGCCATCTCTTTCCCACCTTCCATCCAATCATTGCATTCTTTGGATTTTTTTTTCCTCAGTATCTCTCAAACCCAGCCTCTCCACTCCATTCTGTCACTGCTGTGTAGATCAGACCCTCGTCCTAACAGGTTTATAGAATAGGGTTCACTGGCCTGAACTTTTCCAGTCTTATTCCCTTCCAATCATCTACTAATTACAACAGGCATAGTCTTCCTAAAGTGTGTAAAACCCTGCACTGTCTCCTTTTAACAAGAAAAAAATGCCTAAGCTTAAGAACATGACTTCAAGTCCTTCGTTATCTGGCCCTATTTCTGGCCTCATCTCCTGCTACCCCTCTTTCAAAGAAACTTTATAGTCTATTCATAGTGAACCACCTGGCATTCCCCATAACTCCATGCTTTCTGAAATCTTTATGCCTTTGTGGTTCCTACCTCTGTAAACTCCCAATAAACTTTTAAAATAAAGCTCTGATGTCATCTTTTTTGAAATGGATTATGTAAATCGGGAGGCCTACATGTTTCTTTTAATTGAAAAAAGTATATATAAAATTTATTATTGAGTAGTACTCATTTTTGTCTTTACACATACTTACACACAGATAGATAGACCCAACACGATCTTTAGCAGATTTCATAAGTCTTGTTTCAGTATTCTTTTTGTAGCTTAATTCTGTGAATTAAAATTTTTCTACCGAATGTTTCCTCTGGATGTGAGTAATTACTCAAGATGTTTGTTAAATATAATTCCCATTCTGCCATTAAAGCTATAAAATGATTTCCCAAAGGAAGAGTTTATGTAACTATAATCCAGCATCTCATTATGACTATTCTGGTTGTACCCTTCTCCTAATGGAAATATTTAAGTTAATTTAGAACCTAATGATTTTTTTCTCTAATCTTTTACATCATCATTTTGATGTTTACACATTGTATTAGAGTGCACACAAATGAATATTCCCTGATTATAAATTTGCTTTTAAATCCATTTTTAACTTAAAATATTTTAGTACTGCCCCTCCTTTTTCTTTTAGTTTATTCTGGTTCCTTACAGCATATCTAGGAAGCAGATGTATGTTTAACAAACTAATTTATATAAGAGGAATGTAGGTAGGGTAGTTATAGTTCTGTGGCACACTGTAACCTTCCAGGTTCCCACCATCACAACATCCACATCAACTTCCCATGAAGGCCAAAATAGAGTAGGTGGATGGGCAGGAGGCAGACTAGTCATAATAATGGATGAAGTAAGAGCCTCTAAAAGACGATGCCAGGAGTCATTCTCCTCTCCACAAAAACAAGATAAATAAAATATCCTTTCACATTTCTAATCAAAATGAGAGTTAATGTGTCAGAGTGTGAGATTATTTTTCCTGGGGTAAAAGGCAAGGCCCTACGAATTATTCAACTTGACCATTATCTGCCATTTGGAATGAGTCTATTGGTTTCTTTCTTGAAAGAATGCAAGAGAGGTAATGACTTGTTTAATGTATTTCTTAGGAATCCTTTCATTATGCCCACTTTTATTTTTATGTTTAATTTTAATTTTAATCTCAATAGCTGATAATCAATAAAGTAATGATCAGAAGAATTCATGAGAAAATATTGACCTTATGTTAGAAGAGACTACTCTTATTAAAAGAGAGAAAGAGAAAAGTCACCTAGAAAAGTCACCTAGAAAAAAGACTTCAGTTGAACCTTAAATCACAAAACTCAAATATATATATATACACAAAATTATTATCTTATGTTAAAATAATAACAATAATAAATGTGTGGTAAAAATGAGTAATTACTATTTAATAATACATTTCATACATTTATATAATTTTAAAGTTAAAAGAAGCACATAGACATCCCTCAATCTACACAGTATATATACTCCAGCAAAGTTGTTAATGAAGTAAATTTCTGAGCTGAATAAAATTATAAATTTGGGCATCTTCTTTTTTTCTGGACAAAATGAGCTAAATTTAGTCTGAAAATAAATGGGTTAAGATAGTGGTTAAATCTGTGGGTGTTTGATTTTGTATAGATAGAAGGGATTTCTTAATCTTTCAGAGCAACTGAATTCCACTCAACAAATGACAAGGGTCTACTAGGTGTTACGGGGAATTAAAAAAATGAGCAAGAGGCAGATTCTTATAAAACAGTAAAGAATATAAAACAAAGCTCAAACAAAACATGTAAGGAGCTTTATGAGAGGAAAGAAGGTGACAGTTAATAGAAGACATCAGAAAGAGTATTGTGCAGCAGCTAATATTTGGATGCGCCATTGAGAACTGTTAGAACTTTTGCCCATCTGAAGGAAGAGAACACCATTTTAGGGAGTAGTTCTGAAACCTTAGGATTTGTAAGACTGATGTGAATGTTGGTTGGGGGGGTGCTGTATCATTCTGTATCAGTTAGCTCTTGCTACAATTATGTTTAACAGAACACATCACAGTGTGGTGGCTTAAAACAACCACCTCTTACTATCTCTCTTGATTATGCTGGGCAGTTCTGCTGATCTCAACCAGGCTCAGCAGATCTCAGCTGAGATACCTCATGTATTTTAGGGTCCTCTGGTGGGTTAACTGGATGGGTAAGGGTGGTCTCAGCTGGTACACTCAGCCTTGCTTCCTGAGATCCTCATTCCTCCCTTAGGCCACCCTAGGCTTCTTCTCCAGGCAGAAGTAGGGTGAAACTGAATGGCTTTTCAGACCTGGGCTCAAAGGTGATTTACAGCTGCTTCTTCTGCATTCTATGGGCTAAAGCAAGTTTCAAGCCAGCCATTCAAGAAATGGAAACAGACTCCACCCTTCAATGATGAACTGCAAAGTCTCGTTGTAAAGACATAAATAGAGAAAAGGAAAGAACAGGGGTCATATTTGTAATTAGTTTACCACAGTGGCTTCTTCATTTTGACTGAAATACGGAATAGGTGGGATAAAGCTATCTGGTGAGGCAGGTGATGCAGGCTGGGGCTGAGCTGACTTGTTTATTTCAAATTTAGGCAGTAGTGAGGAAACACTGAAGGATTGTGAGCAGGGAATAAACATGTTCAGAAGTCTGGCTTTAAGAATAAACATGTGATTATGGGTGAATAGAAGCAGAAAATAGGAGACAGGTTATCTCTTTCAATCATGTAGGTGGAAGTTAAATGTTCAAATCAATGTAATGGTAATGGGTGCAGAATCTAAGGGAAAAGTAAGAAACTTCCTTAATAAGGGTCTGAATGGATAAAACCACTGATAGGATTACAGGCTTGATGGGCTAGTAGCATCTCCTTTATGCTCTTTCCCTTTTATACTGATCTCAAATATTCAACACATCTCTTCTTCCAATTCAGAGTTCCCAGAAATTATTGTCAATTGTCATATCTATGATAATATGGCATTTAATAGCTGGCAGGATAAAGAGTGAAACAGTAGAGATGTAGAACCTTTGATCTACCTTTTTTTTTTTTTTTTTTTTTTTTTAAGATTTTACTTATTTACCCATGAGAGACACACAACACACACACACAGAGGCAGAAACACAGACAGAGGGAGAAGCAGGCTCCATGCAGGGAGCCTGATGCGGGATTTGATACTGGGTCTCCAGGATCACATCCCGGGCTGAAAGCGGCGCTAAACCTCTGAGCCCCGGGGCAGCCCTGATATTGAGCCAAGCTTTCTTATCACATCCAGACTGCAAGTTTTTCAAAGATTGAGGTTTTAGTTCATTTAGCAGTTTTTCCCCCCAATGATTCCATACTTCTATAGATCTCTAATTTTAATATTTGTAAAACATTTATTTAAAATGAGATGTTGTGCAAATACATTATTATCAATTTTATTTAAATCAAGTAAAGCTGTAACTGATGTGAAGGCATTGGCATAGAAACCACATGAATTTTATTGAGATAAAACTTTAAAGACAAAATCCTAATACCTAATTATCTTATCCTGAAATAATTCAGTGTAAAGATATACATATTAAACAGTCACCCACAAGTAGGCAGTATACAATGCACATAATGAAGCCATAAAACATTTTATACTGCTTTATTATAAATAATTGGAAACAATATTTCATTTTTCAAACCCAGATAACAAAATAGTAAATAACATGCTGTTTTTCATTATTTCATTTTATTTTTCTAATATGAGTTGGGAAATAGTATTTCTTATCAAAAGACTGGTAACAAATATCTGTAGGGACACAAAGGAACAAAACACTCACTTCCATTCACTTAAAGGAAAACAATCAAGGTTTTTAGAGGGAGAGGTTAAACAGTGTTATGAAGGAGTCACCAAGAATAGAAAAACTCTGTAATATCAGCAAATATCACTTGTAAGGCAAAATGGGGTTGTATACAAATGCATAAAGACTTGCTGGTAAATTTCAAAAATATTTTCTTAAAAATAGAATAGCTTTATTTTCTCAAATGGAGGAACTCTATATTGTTGCATTGAAAAAAACTTATTTTTCTAAGAAAGGACACCTATTTCGCTTTTCTTATAGTCACTCACATTTTGATAAAAACCCTTTCACTACTGTAACCTTGCACACTTAGAAGCAGAAAGTACTTTCTGATAAACTACCATAGTAACTTCAAATTGCCACACAAACCTGTGCCCTCAAATTCACTTAAAATAGATTATCCTGTAGGAATATTTTCATTAAGAGAATTACAGCAGCCAGCAGTCAGAACTTTTTATGTGACTATGGTTAATTTTCCCTTTTTTGTCTTTTCCTTATGTTTAATACAGCGTTTTGACAATTTTCTCCACTGAATAATTTTAGAAATCAGAAATTGCTTATGAAAACAGCCTGAGAGAGAAACATGTGAAGATATAATGTAGTTCATGAAATAGTGTACTAGATTTCTTTGAAAACTTGTGTTTATTTGCATTAATGAAGGGACAAGTTTGCATATTCCAGATTAAAGAGCTATTAGGCTTACCATGTATATAAACATGCTATGTACAATGATATTTATAATCCTTCTTTTATTTTTCATAGACTTCAAAGCGTATCTCTCATAGAAACTGGAACAGGGTGAATCTGGAAAGCATGTTTCAGTTAATTAGCGAAAATGAAATTAGCATGAGATAATAAGATGAAGAGTTGAAATCGTTATTTTAAAAATAATGAAGTTACACGTCAGTGTACACATGCAAGATATTGCAAAGTGAACTGTTCCAGTTTACTTGGTTTTACAGCAACTTAATACGCTTTAAAATACTGTTTTAATGTATAATATCAGAGAAAATAGTAAATGCATGTATATTATTTTTAAGACCTTGATGGTATATTTCACATTCTTTAAACTTTACTCACGCTATAAATATATTTATAAATCAGTCAGTTCTTAAAGTAACTGAAAACTATAGCATGGAGGGATCATTTTTTATCTCGTATGTCCATAATACTTGATTATGTCCATTTTTTCCTGAAAACTATATCAAAAATTAAAGAGTAAATGGAGTATGTTGCTACCTCACACTATTATTCTTCACATACTACAGTTCATTATGGTTTACCAAAATGGAATTTACATTTGAAGATGGGTTAACTGAAATTAATTAGTAAGTGTGATTTAAGAGTTAAGCTTCAGAAATCCATGAACACTTAACCAATTTAGAGGGCAATACTGATTCTTCCTAAACTTTTATTAAAATTGTGCAACTGTATAAATGGATTTTTAGTAGGTTTGCATAGAAATAACACCACTTCACTGGCGTGATACATCTTTTCCAAAGGATGATGGCAGGTCTGTTTATATTCTTCATGTATATTCTTTTGTTGTTCATTTCCTCCTCCTCCTTCTTCTTCTTTTCAATTTTTACATGAAATAAACCATATTTATCATCTGGCTACCATAGTTCTAAAATAAGATCCAGTAGTAGTTTGAAGCACAGTGAATTGAACACTTTCTTCCCTTTTTAAAACATGACAGTGAGTGGCATTCTCTGTAGTCAAGCCATATGAACATGGTTAATCCCATCTAGAGACTTCTGTGAACTCAAAAGGCTCCAAATCCACAGTCAAGAACCTTGGTGACTTCACATAACTGCCACTTATGGCTGGAAGGGTGATAATACCTGCTTCACAAGTTTTCAAGCAGTTTCTCATCTGGTAGCTTCTTCAGATTTATTTGTTGCTTTTATTATTGCTTTTGACAATTATGCCTTCAAAAGTCCAAAGGTCGAATCATCATAGTTGTGGAACGTAAGGAGTAACTGGGCCCTTTGAAGTAGTGCCACTTAATCCCATTCAGTTTTCCATGGTTTTGTCCAGCAGTGTAGAACATTCCATTTAGATTGGATGGGCCACAAGCATCAAACCACCAGCCTGAAAAATTAGTTAATAATGAAAGAGAAAAGAAGGAGAAGAAACAATTAAAAGTAAATTGAACACGTGGAAATTAATGGCTCTAACCAAGGTGGAGTTTATACTTTTTATGGTCATTTGCAAATAGGAGGCATTCAATAAAAAAGCTTCTTGGTCATGGAATTTTTTTTAAAGATTTTATTTATTTATTCATGAGAGACAGAGAGAGAGAGGCAGAGACATAGACAGAGGGAGAAGCGGGCTCCCTCTGGGGAGCCCCATACAGGACTCGATCCCTAGTCTCAGGATCACACCTTGAGCTGAAGACAGACTCAACTGCTGAGCCACCCAAGTGTCCCATTGGTCATGGAAATGTTTTAAGTGACATCCAATTTAGGCAATGTAGGAACAGAGAGAGGAATGCTTTCATGGAAATTCAAGCTTCAGTGTCACTCTAATGGGATTCATTTCCCATTGTAATGATAGAAAGCTTCTGGGCTTCATGATAAGATCTAATTCAGATCTAGATTTATATGCAGGATAAGTAAAATGCAGATACCCTGTGCATTCCACCTTCAGCCTGCTATTAGGAATATAACAATTATTAGTGAAGAATTTCAGAAGCTTAGACAACTGACATCTAAATAGAGTGAAAGAAATGTTTTCCATCTATTTCATAATTTTGCTGAGAACTGGTCCACAGCTGCTTCTGAAAGTAATTGGATACTGGACAATCACTATGACACACAAATTGAATTCGAATCACTGTGCTCTCTCTATTTTATAATAATTTGGGCAGTGTTCATCAATAGTAGCCAGATAAGTTCCTATATAGCAATATTTTTTCTTGTGATTGTTCAAGTTCTTTCAAACCTAGTAAAAATAAAAGCAACTTGATGAGTCACATGGAGACCCTATGCTTGCATTTCTCTCTGTAAGGATAACTTAGTACTTTATTTTTTTTTAACGAATTAAGTTCTTAGGCTTTTAGATAAAACACAGTACTTTTTCTCTGTCTCCTGAAGTAACACTACTGAAATCTTTAGGGAGAGATTTATGCCAGAGACATTCTGGCATATTTTTGTTTGGATATAGTTGACCTCCCTTTGATTACAGAGTTATACCTAAGGGACTAATAGCTAAAGAAAGAGAAAGCTGTACAACTGATGTTTAAATGTAACACGAGCATCATCTTGCAGAAACTAGCAAAAGTTAAACAGGGAAAAGCTAGTTCTCATTTTTCAATTTTGGAAGATGAATACAGTAAAAGAGTGTTTATAAAGTCATACTAGAGGCACAGCAAGCTGTATTAATTACCAGCTCATGCTGGAGAATAATAAGGTATGCCTTGATGAATTTGGAAAGACTATTCAATGCCATTTTACCAACTGTATGCAAACAACACAGATGTTAATGCATTCAAAACATGAGGGACAAGAAGGTTCTTGTTTGGCAAGGAAGGATGAACATAAAACTCCACACTTTTTTCTTAAGATTAATTCCTTTACATTTTTTTTGATAGGCATGACCAGTAAAAAATGTTACTTATATTACAAAAAGTATACTGATATTAAGGAATTCATTTACCCTAAAGACTCTCAAAGGACAAAATGAAAATCCAACTTGATCACTCCAGTATTTTAACTTTCTTCCCCTTTTCTCTGACCTTCTTGAGGTACTCTTCCATCATGTTAATGAGCCTTTCATAGTCTTCCAAATATCCACTATGGTCTCCAAAGGAAATGCAGCTACTCTATTATTAAGAACTACTACAAATCATAGAATGATCCTCCAAGTTACATTAGGTATTCAGGGTAAAAGTGTGTGTTTTTGTTTGGTTTAGAGAAAGTCACAAGAGTTTTGGACGACTGTGGGAAGGCAGAGGTCTGCTGCCAACAGCAGCTTGGCAATAAAGGGCACAGGCTGAAGAATACATTCATTGGTAAATTTTTTATGAGTTTAGGAAAGAGACAAGAAGCAGTAGGAGCACGTAAGAGAATCCAATAAATTGATCTTGTGTGTTTTTCCTAATGAGTGAAGTAGGGTAATGTTTGTGGTTAGGGGAAGGCATTTTGGAGACACTGAAAGAGAAGACCATACCTCTGGGGCAGAGTTAACAAGAGAAATAGGAGCCTCAAGTTGAGAAAGTCTGAAGATCGAATCACATAGTCTTTTGTGAATAAGGGGTGAGCTCTCAGGAAATGAAGGTAAAGGAATAGGCAGTCTTGATGCAAAGCAGAACAATGTTCACAGAAAACTTTAGAGTTTATTGTGTCTACTTGTCCATCATCAGATGAACAAGCAAAACATTCTCTAGGAATAGGAACCAATATTGAACCAGAGGAACCAGATCTATAAGGTTGAATATTTAATCAAATATTACTGAGAGCCCTCATTCTGTAACTATGGTCTGCCAAACCATCGTGAGCATATGTTGGCAGCATAATGAAGCAAAGAAAAATCAAGAATCAATTCAACAAATATTAACCAACAGACAGATGTAGAGGTTGGTGTTGAATATAATAGAATTCCTGGTTTCCAGGAGTACACAGTTTTTTTGTGTAGGAGAGAGACAATAAATTGTTTAAAAATGAGATGATGGTTGTTAAATGGAGATGAACAAAATCTATGGAAACAGAAGCAGAAGGTGCTGTCAATGGGTCCACAAGGTTTACTTTTTTACCACCTGAGCTGTGTCCTGAAGATCGATGTGAGCTCATTGAACAGAAGGAAATTCTGAACACAGTGTGTACTCTGAGAGAGTAGGAGAAAGTGTCTGCCAGCAGCCTGGCTTGGCTGGACTGCCACTAGGTAAGGGGTTGGAGAACATAGGGCAGCAAAATAAACAGAGGGAGAACACAGAGGTTTCTGTTTTATTTTTAGAAATTTTCTTGTGGGTAATGGATGGAGAGCCTGTAGTGCACTAGACAAGAAATTACAAAAAATCACATGTGCTGACTGCACCAATTAATAACAAAGATACCAAGCAGTAATAGTTATAATAATATTTGATATGTATAAAATATTTAATATGCATCAGGAACTATGCTACAATATTTATAAGCATTCTCTCATGTCTTCCCCCACCAAACAATCTTAGTTGATGTGGCAGGTATTGTAATAAAGACACTGATGTTCAAGAGTAAGGAGATTTTCCAAGGTCACACAGTCACTTGTGATGTGGTTTATAATGTCTGATCAGCCATTTTCACAACTTGGTTGTATGGATCAAATAAAATGACACATTGACTATTGAGACTAGTAAAACCATAAATAAGTGTTCATTGTAAGTTATCTAGGAAATGGGATAGAAGGTTTAGGGTAGGAACAAAAAGGATTCAATCTTGTGGGGCACCATAATGATTTAATAATGAAGACCAGATCATCAGTGCTAATATAGATCTCCTCATTTGCTTGCTAGGGTTTATTAGAGCAATATGACAATAATTTGGACCCAAATGAGTACGGTCATACAACGTTCGCATTGTAGAGATAATGGCATTTAAGTACCTAATATGATTTGAACAAGTGTTTTCAATGATTTATCTTGACATCATGTGAAAACCAAAGACCTTAATGTCTTTGACTATCTTAAGACCAGTGGGCCAGGCACACTATTGCCTCTCATGGAACAAGTGACAATAATAAAGATGATGAACTAAGATGGCACAACACAAAATGAAAGGGCAATTATTTCTCTTGACAATTTTGGTCATAGTGTCCTTTGTAAAATACTCTGAACATCAAGGTAGCAAAAATAGTTATTTGTGTGCAAGCAAGAATTCTGTTTCCTCTGATTCATACAGTTAAACAACAAAGGAATTTCCACTTTCTAAATTTCCTTGAAAAAAAACAAGCATGGCCGTTTCTCTTAAACAGAAATCCTGGAAAGACAAGGTTTTAAAGCATATTTATAGAAAGCCAGTGAAAGTAGTCCTGGTTATTCATATGTATGCCTTGGCATTTGTAGATAATCCTATGTGCTTGTGGTAATCAGCATATATACAAGTTTAGCATGCAGTCAAGGTGTTCGCCATGAACACACAGGGAGTATGTCTGGGGCTGCAGTTCCTCTCTGATAAGATACCAAATAGCTGAGGATATTATATGTCCTCTACAATCTTGGGGAAATATTAACTCTTTACTTTGTTCTGTATGTTCCGAGGAATAACAAATGAGCCACAAGCTAAAGAAGTTAATCTAGGAATGGCACTTTAGGCATAAAAGAACTCAGCAATGCAAGCAAAGGATGAGGAAACCAGCAGCTTCCATCTGCCGTTGGGACAACTGATAAAACGTCTCAAATGTTTTCAGATTGGCAACTGTGGAGATGTACGTTGCCAAGCATTTTTCTTCATAACCTGTAACCTCATGTATATTTTAATAAGAAATCTGAGATGCATGTTTCTAATTCATTTACACTTAACTCATTAAAATTTAGTTTTGTACTAACTATCCCGGGCTATGCTGGCCTTTAAAAGTCATTCCAGTCTTTTATCTCTGAAGCAGAAAGCTCACACTTTATCACCAATAAATAAAACTTTGCCCAGAAAGTAGGAATTTGATTCTAAACTTTGCACTCAGGAAGTTCAAATTTATTTGAAAATCAGGAAACCTAACTCTCAAATTCTTCTGATCCTAAACAAAATGTCCTTCAACACTTCCTTTCTATGGTAAAAACCACAGCAAAATGAAAAGATAGACCAGTTTTTATAGATTTCTTTCATTTTGTAATGCGTGCATCCTAATCAGCAATGTGCAAAAGAACTTGCACAGAAAATCAGATTTGCCTCTTTTCTTGCTCAGAATGAGGCTGACCAAAACTGACTGGTGCCACTGTTATCAGTGGGATCATTACAAAAAATTACCTACTGAGTTCATGTGTACAAAGTTGGCCAAATCCATTGCTAGTCTTAAGGAGCAGCTGCAAGGGTCTTGAGTGCATGCGGGAGGCAAAGGACCTTTCTCAGAGGTCTGCATTCCCTCTGTCGTCTCATACTATATCCCCTTCAGGCCAAGGACTTGGCTTTTTTTCCTTTTTCTTCTCTTTGTTCCAAAGATAAAAAACGTTGTTGATTCTAGCCAGTAATCTTGAATTCACTGAAAACTTTTACTGCATGCTCTTACTGTCTCTCCCTCCCTTGCACTTCATTTCACTTTTAATGTTTAAGTGAGGAAATCCTTGTGAACGTGTGCTGCAAACAGTTAAACAGAGCTAACTGTTGTCTCTGAATGCCATTCATTCAGAGGCAGTAGAGGGAGTGGATAAAGCGATGGTTTATCTAGAGGTTGTGTTCAAATCTTACCTGACACTGATTCTGTGACCTTTGGCAAATTATCTAACTTCTCTGATCTCAGTTCTTGCCAAAGCATTATTGTGGCATGAAGTTCAAAGGGTCTTTAGAAGTGTCATGTAAGTTATTAAATAGAAATAATTTTGGATAATGCAAAAATGCCTGTTAACATGACTGCAATAAATTTTCACTGTATTATATTAAAATAACACACAATTAAGTGTTTGATTATTTCTCAGGCATTGTCAACTATTAACTTTTGGTGGCAGCCTTGCGCTTTAGGCCTCAGTCTGGTTCATTTTTTTTTTTTTTTTCAAATTTACCTTTTGAAAGACATATTCTGATACTCTGCTCTTTTTTCCCCATAAGCAAAAACATTCTCCAGAAAATAGGAATATAATCCTAAACTTTGTACTTAGCACGTTCATATTTATTTGGAAGTCAGGAATCTAATGCTCAATTTTTTCCAATTCTGGAATTTAGTCTTTTGGGGTTTAGTTATTCTTAAAATTTAGTCCCACTCTTCATATTCATGAATTTCATGTGTGTGCTTGCAAATACATATAAATATGTATACTTCTGTATTTTCAATCCAAGTTCATGAACACATTAATACGTTGATTTATTTTGTCTTTTCACAAAATTATCATTTGTGATTTTGCAATGCCCTTTCAGGGTCTGTGATAAAATATTCATTCATGCAACCAGTAATTTATTAAGCACATACTATGTGTCAGGCACTGTGCTTGGCAACATACATTTTTGAGGAATAGGCTTATGGATTAGGTACTAAGTAAGAAATTATGCTCTGATATAAGGTAGTGCAATGTATATTTTTGTGGTCAACCTTAAATTATCCATATGGATCTTTTCTCTCAACATGTTTGCCTTAACACCTAGGGAATACGAATTATCTGACAAAGCTTAGTGTATTCTTCCTGGATTATTAAAAACTCTAAGATGATCATATTTTCTCAAAGATCTTGTCACTCAGCATCATCCACCAGTTGGAGAAGCCATTAAATTCTTTCATTTTCTGTCTTCTTCAAGATTATATAGCAAACCATATCAACCCTCTTCTGCAAGCATTTATCAACTCTCTGCTGTAGCATCTGGTAAGTTGTAGGGTGTACTAAGAAATTTATGTGTATGGCTTTATCCTGTCTTTTAGGGCTGAACTGAGAAATAGCCTTTGTTAGCTTTAGCAAAGTCTTGTCTGTCGGCTGACATAGTTTATGCGTGGGAAAAGAGATCGGAGTTTCTACCACAACAGATTCTTTCTGCAGAAGGTTAGGTCACAGTTTTACATAGCTTTTCTATTATACAGTAAATGTGGAAATTGTGTTGAAAGAAATGTAAGGTAAGGGAAGGAATGTAAAATAATACCACGTTTTGTTTTGTTTTGTTAGCAACCATTAATAATTGTAGTTTCTAACAGACTTTTAAAAATACTTATTTGAAGAATGCTAATTTAATACCAAAGACTATGCTTTCTTTGAATGAAACATTCACTTTGAATCTAAAAGTTGTTCACTGTCTGAATTCCGGAGTCAGAGGTTTTTTGCATATTTGTTTTTATATACAAAAAATCCGTATAAACAAAAGCATGCATTGAATGAGATTACATTTTCATTTTCTTAATGTTAAATGGTAGATAAACTTTCATGTTTAAACGAAATTGATTCCTTTCTTTGGGCTCAGGAGGGCACACTAGTAACTGTCCTACAAGATTAAAATATTTTCTACAGTCATCTCTTAACTTTGTCCCTCCCACTACTGAAGCATACAGATTTTTCATAATATCCTTCATATTGGGAGAAACTTAAGGAGAAAACTTACAAATTTTCCTAAGGTCAATGGCATCACAGAGCAAAGACATTTCTGGCTTATAAATCTGTGCTGACAAATCACCTCTATTTAACGATTAATTAAAGGAGCAGTTGTCTAGAAGATGTATGTGGCAATTTTGACCTTGAAGTATATGCTTTGGTCCCAGAAGAAATATGTAACAAAACATGAAAATTATTCAATATTTAAATTGGATGGAGAAATCGCTGGCTTTCTGGTAAGGCAGGAACAAGTATATATACTTCTGGGAAAGGAAGTATAAAATATTGTGATATCTATTTCTATTGATACAAACGTGCTTTCTCAGCCTGCTATCCCTTCTCTACACTCTACAATGTACTATGAATTACAACCCATGCATTGAAAAGTAATATTGCACATTTTCCCCTACTTTAGCCACAATGAGTACACAGAATAACAGAATCACTAAACCAGAAGAAAAGGTGGGATATTCTTATCTAGACCCACAACTGCAGGAATGTGCATAAATAAGTTCTTTTAGATAAATTGCCTTATATTCTCTTCTTGAAGATGTCCACAACTAGAAATGCACAATCCTCCCTGGCAGCATTTGATCCCTGGAGACTCCATCTCAAGTTACTTCCCCCTCCTCCAATAACTCCATCACATGTTATACTTTGTCTCTAAAACTGGTTGTGACATGAAATCATTTGTTGTTTACTCTTTTGTTGATGGTCTCCCTCAAACAGATGCGAGTTCTATTTTCTCTTGCTCATTTCTCTAAGAATAGTTGATCTTTAATGGTTATTTATTAAAAATATGTTCCATTGATAGAAGGAAGTCAAGAAGTTAGGATATTAGGAAAGAAGAAAGAAAGATCAAAATGTTCTACCTTATGGCTGGCTGAAATACCTTCTGCTTTCAATTAAGCTCATCTCCTGTTGTTCAGTCTTTGACAGATAAGAGTGGCAACGATACCACATTCTCCAACCAAAATCCCTCCACGTATTTGCACAAAACTATTTAGGACAGTTAGCAGGCAATCAATCTTACTTTACCTCTAATTTCTTTCATAAGAAACAAAGGAAAAATATATATATAAATAAACAAGATAAAGCAAAGCTTTAATTGATGATGACAGAAAACGATGAATTATTAGTTTCAAAGAGTATAAAATCTTACTTCTCAAAAAAAAATCTTACTGCTTAAAAGAAACTATTTTAAATAGGCAGGAAGTTCAAATACAAATTTGAAAGAAAGAAAGGAAAAATCATTAGGTGAAGAAAATGATTCTAAGGGAAAAAATGACAGAATAAGTATTGGTGGTGGGGAGTAGCTAAGAAGAATATAAGTTCCAGGCAATACTCAAGTTACCTGGACTGTCATCGACATTCATCCTTATGTTCTCCAGTTCTTAGCTATCTAAATTCCACATTTTCGCTTTGCAGAGTGAACAGATTTGCAAGGCCTGGATTCTTTCAAAGGGATATTTGATAGGGTAATGGCGTTTATTACAAAAACACATTTACTTAGACGATTCCAGCCCAAGCAATAAGTGGAAATTTTCTCTCCCCAACATATGTGTTTATTGGTGAGTAAGAAGCAAGTCCAAGAATGATTATGGATGAAAGAACATGACAAAGTTCAATCATTTGAAGCAGAAATAAAATCATAAATCTGAGCAATGAAGTTTTCTCATCAACAACCAAGGGGTGCATTCTCCTCTTCACTTTGCTCGATATTTTCATTATTATGACAGAAATAGGAACACATTGGAATGCTCTCCTAAGGCAAGATTTGAAAGATTTTACTGTTGGTCTTTCATGTGTTGCACTTATTTGGTAAGAAAAATTATCTGTAAAAATAGATGTGGAGAAATTGAAGCATATTTTAATATTAGAATGCGCAGGAAACTAGACAAAGTCCTTTGTTCTCTGTATAAACTTGCTGTCAATTCCATTTGTGGGATCAAGGAGGCAATGAGAAGAAAAATTTTCTTTCAGGAAAAAGATTTAAAACCTAACCTATGATTACCATTTTTTGAAAACATTATAAATTTATAACAACTACATTAGAAGGAGAAGGACTTTCACCTATTTGATGAGGTTGAATGTCATAGCATTTTAAAGTACAAGGAGAAGGATATGATAGAAGAAGAATCATAACAGATTGGCTTTGATAATACCAGTGCTGGTTTCATGCTGAAAAGATGCTGACGTAAGTGTAGTGGTCAATGGGATGTGATTTGGGAGTGTTAATAATGGAGGACATGGGGCTAGGGATAAAAGTGGAAAGATTTCTTCAAAATCACCTCTCCATATTCCTTCATGCTCTGTTAACTGATGAGAAAATGTCAACCTAATGATACATTTCATTGGCTTCAAAATTTGAAAGTGATTTCAAAGGTTACAAGATGCTCATTCATTGATTCATTCAGGTACCATATTTTTAATGGAGTTCCTATGTGCCGCATCTACTGCACCAGATGTTAAATACAAAATGGTGAGCATTAATTTGCTCTTATTTTCCTTATGTACAAGATAGAGATTAGAGTTCCTTTCCCTGCTTATCTCACAGAGCTGGTTTTGAGCTTAAGTAAGATAGTATAACCTATGCAATAACATATAATAATACATAATAATAAGGATAGTAATATCATGTTTTGGGAAGGAAAATAATCAGTTTCAAGAGTTTTTATCTTACTGCCATGAAAACATGTTCTGTTGTAGATTAATACAGAAGGAGAATCACAACAGCTAATGGTTGGAGTGACTGCTATTCCATGAAGAGAGCGAAAGAACACTAAAACTGTGACAGCAGAAGCACTGGAAAGTTTCCTTTATAATTTTGTTTGGTGCCAACTCCTTCCTTGCCAGGGCTTAGAACATCACTTGCCATTGGGTTTTAGCTTAGTGTTTCTCAAACCCCAATTAGTCATGTATTAATGTCATAGATATTTCCTATTATCCATTTATAATTTTTATTAATATTTAATTAATATTTTTCTTTAAATCAATAGTATGTTCTACATGAACGATTGTGACTACGTTAAAAATGTGAAGATTATATAATTCCTTTAAAGAAAAAAACCAGGACCACTTGCTGTATATAAAACCCAATAAAATTAAAACAAAATCACTTTATTTAATTCTAGGTGGGTTCCATTGTCTAACCAAGGCCCTGAGCCTGAAGCCCAAGGTTCCTTCTTTGCTATGAAGGTTATTGAGTGATTATTGAGGAAGTGCTGAAAACAAATGTTATAGATATGCTAGCATCAAACTGAGAATTTCTCTTTGATGCAATCAGAAGGCTGGAAAGTTACTAAAAAGTTCAAAAAGGATTAACCTTCTTACTCAGTGATACAGTATTATTTAATGGTATTTCTTATACCAGCTCAAACCTCTTGCAGAAGTCAATATTCTATAATGCAAAGCCCTTGTGTAGCTGGTCTGAATTTTATGACTTTAGATATAACGATACCTCTTTAATTCTTCTTATTCCATTTCAATGGTCAATGAACTCTACTATAGTTTCAAAACACTTTGTAAGGAGGATTTTTTTCTCTCCTGTGTGCTGAATTCCCAAATTGTTGTTCATTCCAGTATGGGTATCATTATGATTATTTAGAAGGCAGAATAACTGGCACTTTAAGAAGCTAAAGAATGTATTCAGAACCAAGCTTACTATGGTCCTTTTATAGACATTGGGGGAGAAGGCAAACTTATAAATATGCTAGCAACATCTTGCACAAGAACACATGGTAAATTAGTTGGCAGAACAAAATAATCTCTAAGGACTTGCTCTTAAGTTTCTTGACCAGAAGATCACAGTCCTTTCTCATAGATAAGAAACTTCAAGCTTCAAACCAATGAAACATAACTTAGAGAACGGCCCCATAGGACTTACCTCCTGTTAGCATGAGGGCACATTTGCACATACAGTTGTCATTATCTGCATCTTTAGTGCTGAAATCAGCACCATGTAAGATCAGGCTGCTCTGTTTTCCTGCTGTCCCAGTGTGACCCTTTAAATACAACCTGAAGTTTAAAAAAAGGGAAAAGATAAGCCATTCAACAGAATAACAGAACCCAGAAGACCAGTTTGTTGAATGTTTGCCTTTTTCATCATTTTCTCCCTTCTTTGTACTCAGCCCTTCTAACTAACTACTATGAGATGGAAGGAAGGAAGGAAGGAAGGAAGGAAGGAAGGAAAGAAAGAAAGAAAAAAAGAAAGAAAGAAAGAAAGAAAAAAGAAACAAAGAAATAAAGAAGAAAGAAAGAGAAAGAGAAAGAAAGAAAAAGAAATAAAGAAAGAAAGAAAGAAAGAAAGAAAGAAAAAGAAAGAAAGAAAGAAAGAAAGAAAGAAAGAAAGAAAGAAAAGAAAAGAAAGAACTCACAGATAGTAAAATTCTCTATGGCTTGTGTGCTTGGTGTTTATTTCACAATGCATATTCAAATTCATA
The DNA here is from genome assembly GCF_018345385.1 of Vulpes lagopus. Classification (NCBI taxonomy): domain Eukaryota; kingdom Metazoa; phylum Chordata; class Mammalia; order Carnivora; family Canidae; genus Vulpes; species Vulpes lagopus. Next base: position 30,282,132 of record NC_054832.1, on the reverse strand, counting down.
TGGTTCTCTGATAGGGCAGGATTCACAAAAGGGAAATGGGTTTATTACCACAAGTATTAATCTCCAAAGAAAAAAATGTCTTGTAGAATGTCATTACAACATATAATTATGTTAATATAGAATAGTGATGATGTGATGAACATTATTCTTCATAGCAATGCTAGTAATAATTCTCATTGATTGAGGACTTGCTCTGCTGTGCCACTCTGCTAAATGCTTTCCAGTTATTATTTAATTTAATTTTATGTTCGATTTGTGATCTAGGCATCAACACACCAATTCTGCATGGCAAGATTTAGAGAAGATAAATAAGTTAAAATTTGGCAGTTTGACTTTAAAAATCCAAGTTCTTAATCATTATGCATTCTCTGAACAAATGTTTGTTGAACACATACTATATAACAGAAATTGTTCTAAGTATCTAAGATTTATCAGACAAAAGGCTATGCCCGTAAGAGGCTTACCTTCTAGTAGTATCCCTAATATTAAGTTTAAATGCCAACTGTTTAACCTCAAATATGCCGTTCTTCAAAGAACCTAACCTACCTTACTCTCTAAAAACATTTCTTATATAAAATTTACATTAAACTAGATTATAGGCTAACAGTTGCACATACAGAAAATCATCTGGTTATTTATGGAAAAGTCCTTTTCACTAGGTCTAGGAATTTATATTCAGTTTTTATCTCATGTTACTTTCTGCTGATTGAAGAATTCTGGTCAGGAATTCAAAAACTAGTGGATAAATCACAACTGGTGCCTAATGTAGTTCTCTGATGTTTGGTCATTTCCTATTGATTCTATACGTTGTTTTCGTATCTGGGTACTTTGAACAAGTGCAAACTTGCTTGAGTCCCACAGTGGTTCCTCAGGGCTCAGAATAGCTAAACTAAGGTTGTCAGAGTGTCACTGATATTCAAGGTCTCCTCTGGTTGAAATTCTACCCTTCTTTCTAATTCTACCTAACATGGTTCCTCTTAGAAGTCTCATTCATCAAAATCCTCTAGCAATATTTCTTTCACATCCACATACCACTTCTGTACCAGAGTCTCATTTATGTATCTTACCCACCCACAATATAGTCTGTATGAGGGAGACACTACTAGGACCTGCACCAGTTCTGAACAAATTTTACATTATTATTAAACAGAAATAATACAGATCAATTAATATTTGGGTTTTTATTTTTTCACATATAGATTTGACTTGTGTTTGCACCTAAGTATATGCATAGATCCTCCCAGTGTTTTGTGAGGTCGATATTAGTTTTAGCAAATAACAGTACTATTGTATGCTTGCACCAAAACATTTTACAGATACTCTGCAGAGATTTTTGAGTCAGAGTAAAATATACAATTAAGCCCTACTCAGGTTTTATTGTTTTCAATGATTAATAGAACCTGTAGTTAATAGTAGGTTGAAGGAAGCTTCTAAAGCTAAATTATCATACACAAACTTGTATTTTAATACTCTGAGAGCAGGCTAAAAGTCACTGGTGATAGAGAATTGGAGAATTCTTTAAGTGTTGCAGGCAGCCCACATGTAGATGTGTTTCATCAGAGGAAAGTAAAGGAGGAGGTTCCCAATGGGAGCCTAGGACAAATTACTTGAGTGAATTCACAACCTTCTAGATTTGATCACTTTTCAGCCTTTCAGAGATAGACAAATAGTCACAAAGCTAAGGGAGACTTTTGTCAGTTCTCCCTTCACAGTCAAAATAAGAACAACTGTGGGTTCAGACTCATGGTCTTCTTAGAGAGAATTTCACACAGAAAGCCAAATTATAATTGGAAAGTTGCTTATTTGGTGAACACAGAATCCATCGGGAGAAGAAGATGAATGATTCCAAAACTGAGTAGTTGTGACTCTGTAAGGATTAAATTTCTTGCTCCACTGGGACAGGGTGAGATTAGCCTACAGGTGTTCTCGGATGAGCCATGCTAATTCCAGCTCTGATTCTTGACTTCTCTATGATTGTGATGATTTTCTTTCTTTTTCTTCAAAAGGTAAGTCAATACCATTATCCCTATAGTCACTTTAAGCTCACTCATGGGGATAGAGATTCCAGAACACAATGATTTTCTGCACTGTTATTTGTAGGTAATTAAGAACAAATGTTCAGTTGATATTAAGTGAGTAACTGCTATGTGCTGGATGTAGTTTATACTTTTATCCTTTCACAGGAGAATTATAGTTTAAGCCTCATAGTATACAATGGTTTCTTTGTGTTACCATGGCAATTGGAATGCCCAATTATAAGTTTAGGAACTAGAGAAAAGCAAAAAGAAGAAAATAAAAAGCAACCTAAATCTCACCTCTAAATATAACTATTCTTGACATCATGGTTTATACACATTTAGTCTTGTATTTTTTTCTCCTCCAAATTGAAAATGTTGTCTATTTTAAATATATATGTACTATCTGATCAAATTCTTATAAAAATTTTGAACAATGCACATAAAGTTGCCCACAGGCCTGTCTTATCTCTTTAGAAGTATTCACTTATATTAGTTTTGCATCTTTCAAAACAGTTTATCTTCACGTATAAATACAATGAAAATAAAATTATACTCTACATATTTCTTTATTTCATGCTTTCTATACATAATTTTATGATTTTTTTCATGCCATTTCTTATTCTTCTCCAATATAATTTGGAAGCTACTCTATGACAATACCATCAATTGTTACAAGTTTAAGAGTGCTTTCATATATCTTCAAATATATATGCAAGTATATAGAATGAAGTATAAAATAAACATCAACATGTCTTTTCCTAATCTTTACCTCTATGACCTTCATTATTGCTATATATTAGAGTCTGTAAAAGTAAAGAAAAGACATTTTTCCAAATCCTTTTAATCAACATTAGGAGGGCAATCTTCTAGTTCTGGCAACTTTTCTCTAGATTGCTACAGAAGCCTTACAACTGGTCTCATCACCTTGAATCTTGCTCCTCCCCCTTTGCCCTAAAATCCATGCTCCATGTGGCTCATTCAAAAACCTGCATCCGATTGGCTAAAAGAGATTTGGGGAGGAGTCATAGACCTGTCCCATTTCAAGCCTTTGCCTGGATCAGAACTCTCCCCCTCTATCTCGCAAAACGGAGGAGGTTTCAAATCTGAAAAAGTTACTCTGTCCCTTATTACAGGTGGGATAATACAGACTGAAGAACCTAATTTATGTAATGTGAGGACTTCACAGTTTTTGATTTTAAAAATGTCATTGTGGCCTGGGAGGTGGGGCAAGATGGTGGAAGAATAGGGTCCCCAAGTCACCTGTCCCCACCAAAAACCTGCATCCTATTATTCCTCTGTTCTGGTTAAAATCCCTCATTTGTTTTCCCAACGGCTGAAAGATTGTAAATTCCTTATTGTGGTTTACAAGGACTTTAAACATCTTACCCTCCTCTACTTCTTCCCAGACTGCCCAAACCCCCACACCTCTCATTGCTTATTTCCTGTCCATGTACATAAAACTCCAGCCTAATCAATTACTTGTTCCCTCAAAGCAACACACTCTCATTTCTCTGTATATCTACATGTGCTGTCCCCATTCCTGGAAGGCCCAATGTACAATATATACATATTAAACCATTGTGTTGCATGCTTGAAAATTAATATAATGCTATATGTTAATTATATCTCAATGAAAAAGAAATGAAAGTAGAAAGGACCAATATTTAGAGGGTTTTCACTGTACAAAACTGAGTAGAACTTGGAATTTATATATAGTAGTATTCATCTCCCCTGAGTCTATATCCTTAGTATGTCACAGGGGAGCTACTTATGCTCTTCTAAAGCAGAGGTACCAATGGAGAGTCATTTTCTTGCCCTTGGAAATAGAGATGGTGTTTCACAAAAAAATAATTTTTCTCACCACAATTTTAAGAAAGTTACAAATGAGGACAACTATGCTTCTGTGGAATCCCATAAGGATTCTGGGAGCAACTGTGTAGTTAACGATAGGTCATCTGAATAGTTCAGGGGCTCATTCCTTCTTAGTATTTAGCTAGTACAGAGTAGGAGTCATTGACCCAAAGCCAACAATTTTAGCTGGTTATTTGATAAAGGCAAACAAAGAGCTGGACATTCACTAATGCCAAGTATTTTTTCTAATTAGATAAGAAAACTTATTTGAATTGAGGCTCAAGTGTAATCTTTAGGTGGTTCTTTTAAACAGTGGTTCTGCCTAATTTCTAATGTCTTTATGTATAATTAGCTATTTATGGCTTTCTATATTCTGCTAATGAAACTTTACTTTACAAAAGAAAAGTTGATACAAGAAGGGCCAAAGTCAGCCATGTATCTGAACATGGTGAAAGGAAACCTGAAGTGTGAGTCATTAGAGAGAATACTCCCCCAAAATAATACCATGGGAATCCTGGACATCTATTTCTTGTGTTCAGGCAGTGTAGATGTGGCTTACAAGAAGGATGGATGATGTGTTACAAGATAAAAACCAAACATTATTCCAGAGTAAAGTATTTGGCTTAAGGACAGAAATATGAAGATGAAAGAAAGAAGAAAGAAAGAAAGAAAGAAAGAAAGAAAGAAAGAAAGAAAGAAAGAAAGAAAGAAGAAAAAGTAAAAGAACCCCCCCCACCAAAATAACACAAAAACTCCAAAGAATATGATTAGATATGATTCAAAAAAAAGGCAGCCGCAAAATAAAATCATGGTATTCATCCTTTTAAAACCATCTTTTCATTATTAATGAGGAAAAACCCCACATTTCTTAGCACAATTTGGTCAGAGGCTGTAAGAATGTCAGCATTAGGATTTTTTCAATTAGCATTTTAAAGAAAAATGAAACAGACAAGTGCATATTGAAACTGGTCCTGATTCCCTGGTCATCTAAGATGATTCTCTAGTAATCCTCAATGAAAATATAGTTTTTTTAAATTTTTATTTATTTATGATAGTCACAGAGAGAGAGAGAGAGAGAGAGAGAGGCAGAGACACAGGCAGAGGGAGAAGCAGGCTCCATGCACCGGGAGCCCGATGTGGGATTCGATCCTGGGTCTCCAGGATCGCGCCCTGGGCCAAAGGCAGGCGCCAAACCGCTGCGCCACCCAGGGATCCCCTCAATGAAAATATAGTTATCCCTTTCCTTTCAGTTATAGAAATTTATATAACCGGAAAGGCTAAATAATATTTCTTAATAAATATAGGACAATAGTGAGTTCTATTATGAAAGAACAGGCTTCAAAATACACCTATGAAACACACAAGTGATTCTGTAACTTCTTTAAAATAGGCAGTCCAGGGTCATGAGTCTGGTTTCTCACAAATTTTGTCTACTTAGGAGACTGCCATATTTCTCACCATTTTTATATCTTTACGGTATTCAGGGAACCAAGAGTCTCTTTCATTACTCAAAGCAGTGGGAATTTTATGGATGACAAATTGAAGTTTGGCCTTGGCTCTTTTAAACAGTAGAAAGACTCTCAGATATCTGAACTCTAAGGTCTTTCAAACTGACAAGCTTGAGGAGATCTTATGCAGCAGATTTCCATTCTGGCTCTGAGGTCTCTCCCTGCCACCATATGGAACTAGTTTGTCTTTCTCACAATCACTTGAAGAAAATACAAAATGACCCCCATGGTTTTCTTTCAAAGCCTGGTAGCAATGACTCAATCGGACAGGGTTTCCCAACACTGTTGTCTCTTGGTTGCTGCTACTCCAGGGTTGACTCTGCTTTTAACACCCTCCCTTCCTTACCAAAAGAGCTGGGCACCATTAGCAAAGGGGGCTAGCAGAACATGTCTTTTAGAACTGAGTTTAAATGACACAGGTGGAATCTTCTGCTAAGAGTAAAGATAACTTTCTCTTGTCAAACCACATATACAGCAAAGAATGTTTTAGACTTTTAGCAAGATTAAGCATTTGTTTGGTGCTATAAACACATCATTGGAGAGTATACAAATATTAGTACTGTTGGAAAGAGGTTAAGAGAAAAATTCAGGAGATGCTAAACTGCTAAGAATATTTAGTGGAAGAGATTAGCTTTGAAGGCTGTGGAGGACATGGGCTTTTGGAGAGGGATAAAGAAGATATTTTCAGTAAAGGGGTTGTGAAGTCCATAACACAATTAAGTTTTGAGATTAATCTAACATAAAAAAAAAACCCAGATAAGAAAGGAAAGGGTTTCTGTCCATCATTTGAGTGTGCTGGGAATGTTAAATGAAAAGACAGACAATGAACCTATTTGGATACTAAGCATTTAAGATAGATTTTATTCCTTTTATTACATTAATATTTGAAGCTGAAATTCTTTATGTCTAAAATGCCCTGTTTGTTAAGCATGTAGAGTTCTAGAGGAACTACTAAGACTGGAAGCCTACAGATAAATATAAATTTATCTTAGCACAAGGAGAGACTTGAGTCCTAATTAGACTTTGCTAATATAAAAAAAATTATCTCTAGCTAGATAATTAGACTTTGCTAATATAGTAAAATTATCTCTAGCTAAATAATATTTTTTATTTTTTTAAAAATTGGAATAACATTTTTGACAAACATTTTATTCTCTGTAGTTCAGGATTGTCTGAGTGTATCTCATTGTTTTAAAGGAACAGAGCTTTACTGATTTAGTACCTTTCTTTCTCCCTATCTTCACAAGTCCAAAATGAACCATCCTTCAAGACAAGCCCAAATTTTTATATAGGAAGCCTCCTCTCTTTCTTCTTACTTGTCATTGCACAGATAAATTGCTTCTTTTGTGGCACATCTCATTTTGCCTACTGTAGCATTATTATTTATATATGTGTTTTTTTCTTTCTTACCATATTGTAAACTCCTAATGAGTATCTCAGCCATCATTGTGAACTCCATATATTATATACATAACAGATATCCAATAAAATTTATTGAATCAATGTGAATGAAGAGTTAAAATTTAGAATTTAAGTTTTCCTCATCTCCAGAGATGGCTTATATGTACTACCATTTTAACTCTATAATTATGTTTCACAATTCAAGCCCCAGGGACATTTACTTTCTTATTTGAAATCAGAAAGGTCTACACTTTTTGAACCCAGATGCCTGAATAATGATCCTTTAGTTCAAATGCTTATTCCTTAGAAATTAAAATTCTGATCTTTTGAAAATCCTAAGTTTCTCTTGCCATATAATAGGGTGCTTTATTGGCTGAATCCAGCATGTGATCTCCTTTCCCTTTCTTTACCCATAATTGATACTGGGAAAATTCTCTGAAAACAGCACCCAAGGCAACTCATCCTGTAACTCTCATCCTTCCTCCCCAAAAGCTTGCTTCATCACGTCCGATCTTCCTGAATTGGTGTCCTTTGTCCTTTGCTCATTGAGCAATCAGGAAATTTCTTTATATTAAACTAATAGCTATGCTAAGAAGGGTGCATTATCTTATTTGCTTCTTAAGCCTCAGATGACCTCAGGTAGACATAATATTCATTTTTTAACACATTTAGTGGAAGATGTGCAAGTGTGAAAAATGCTTGAGATAGTGATGGTCATGGGAATCTTTGCTGTGATTAAGATAAAATCCAGTTATGGAAAACCTCAGCTCAGAAAATCCAGTTTTATTTATTCTCTGATTCTGTTTTATACATTGATTATTATTATACATGCATAAATTTCACAGGAATTTTCCATCTGTTTGTTTCCAGTCTACATTTTAATGTCTCTCCCCTGGTTTACAAATATTAATATAATAAAGAACTTTGTAAAATTGAGTTTATCAACCACCGAGGTCATCTCAAGCTCTTGATACTGGAAGCATTGCTACCAGCTATCCCAGTTTCAAACTCAAGTAAAATATAGTTTTCAATGTTTCTCTATGACATGAAGATCGCCTGTGTTCAAAACTCATGAGAAATGCTTCCTCTAAAGAAAACCGAGAATTCACATACTGTTATTTCTGTGCCTTTGCAAAGTGCTGAGAGAATACACTCTATTCTGTTTTTTTTTTATTTTTTTTTTATTTTTATTTATGATAGTCACACAGAGAGAGAGAGAGAGAGGCAGAGACACAGGTAGAGGGAGAAGCAGGCTCCATGCACCGGGAGCCCGACGTGGGATTCGATCCCGGGTCTCCAGGATCGCGCCCTGGGCCAAAGGCAGGCGCCAAACCGCTGCGCCACCCAGGGATCCCTCTATTCTGTTAATGTAAAAATAATTTTCATGAAATCTGTGGCAATGAAACAATACTTCCCAAAGTTTAGAAATACACACTGTACTAATTCCCTAGTTTTAGTTCTAAATAAAACAAAGTCTTCCAGTATTCCTCCTCTTTTCTAGGAATACATAAAAAAAAAATTGAGTGCCAAAATCAATTACATGGCACCAAGACCTCTGTAAAAAATACAAACAGTCCCTTAAACATATTTCAATTCCCTTGGCATCACATGTGGCTGACAGAGTCAGCTCCAAATGAGTAGCTCACTGATTGGACATCATTCTGGTGCCTTAAAAACCAGGCCATCTCAGAGAGTTTATGGGTTTGCTTTTTTACCAAAAATTAAGTCAAGGCTTTGTTAAACTTGTGATTGAAACTGGTGACTTTTTAGTATAAGCAATTTCAAGGGAGGTAGGTTTGTTCTCATTTTAATTTCTATTTAAACAGCAGCAAGAACGTTCTTTTCAGCATCCCCTAGGGGAAGACAGAGAGAGGGTAAAGGGTGAGCAGAATGTTGAAAACCATTGAGAGGCATTGTCTGAGGTTTTTTTGCAAAAAGGAAATACTTTCTCTTGTTGTACTTGGATAATGTGTTGCTATAAGTTCTGCAAATAAGACTCTAGTGTGCAAGCAGATTTTTCTGTTGACCAAAGTCATCAGTGTGCTTGTTTCTCTTCAAAATTAGTATAAGATAGTGTCCAAACTCCTTATCATGGAACATGGTCCTCCATTTTCTGTATCACAGTGAAAACTCCCCCATATAGGGTGCTGTCTAACTAAGGCAGGTTCTGTTCCACTTCTGGGTCTTTGTCCACATTGCTCCTCTGGCTGGAACCTCAAGACCTTTCTCCTTTTGCCATCATCCTCCATACTTCACTCATGAGCACCTACTCATATTTCACAAATTCCCAAGGACTTCCTCCATGAAGCCTTTCCTGGTCTCCTTCAATCTCCTTCAATGTATCCCATCCATCCTCAACCCCAGCTAAATAGACCACTTTTCTTTACTGTCCAACTAGAGCCTAATTGCAACTATTCTTGCCCAAGGGCTTTGAGGGTGGAGCTGAATCACACAGAAATATAAGCAAAATTTAGTTGCTTTTTTCCCCAGTTATTCTAGGGATAGGATCCATAGTGCTATCACCTTTTTAAAAGGTTCATAATTCTTTGATTAAAAAAAAAAATGTTGGGCAGCCTGGGTGGCTCAGCTATTTAGCACCGCCTTCAGCTCAGGGTGTGGTCCCAAAGTCCCGGGATCGAGTCCCACATCAGGCTCCCTGCATGGAGCCTGCTTTTCCCTCTGCCTGTGTCTCTGCCTCTCTCTCTCTCTCTCTCTCTCTCTCTGTGTGTGTGTTTTTCATGAATAAATAAATTAAAAATCTTTAAAAAAAAGAAATTCTAAAACATTCTGCAGCGGGCAACTTTTGTTTTAAGCCAACTATGATCACATTTGCTACTGTCTTCTAAACTATGAGCACACAAAACCAAAAAGCATGGTATCTCCTTTTTGAGTCATTAAAGTGTTAGTTCTGCATCAGCATTACCTGGGTGTAGTTGGTAAACTGAGATATCTAGATCCTATCCCAAGATTAGAACCTCTGGATTTAAAATCCAGAAATCTGCACTTTAAACACACACCCTAGTTGAATATATGTTTGCAAACAACTGAATAGTATCAGGGAGATATTAGCAACATGATAAATAGACAAATAAATAAATGCAGATCTGATTTCAAAATAATTATAACACTTTTAAGAGAGTAATTTCAGTGAAGTCATGTAGATAAAAGCAAAACTATAGTTAAGAAATAAAATAATTATGGATATAATATATAATATATAATAGAAACATCTACATGTTTAAAATTATTTTTTTCATTTTTTAAAAATATTTTATTTATTTATTTGAGACACAGAGAGAGAGAGAACAGTGGGAGGGGCAAGGGAAAGGGAGAGAACAAATCCCAAGCAAACCCTGTGCTGAGCATGGAGCCTGCTGTGGGGCTCCATCTCAGGACCCTGAAATCATGACCTGAGCCAAAACCAAGAATCAGACACTTAACTGGTTGAACCACCCAGGTACCCTTAACATTGTTTTTTAACAAGCCAAGGAAATACTAACTTAAAGCTTCTCATAATCAGTAGATCTTCTAGATTAGGAGATACCAAAGAAGCATACAACAATACAACATTCAGATGTAATTCTTCTGCTAAGAACACAAAGTATATTTTAAAAGTCAAGTTATAAATAGATACAAACTATTCATTTGAATTTATTTATTTATTTTTTTAAATTTATTTATGATAGTCACACAGAGAGAGAGAGAGAGAGGCAGAGACACAGGCAGAGGGAGAAGCAGGCCCCATGCACCGGGAGCCTGACGTGGGACTCGATCCCGGGTCTCCAGGATCGCACCCTGGGCCAAAGGCAGGCGCCAAACCGCTGCACCCCCCAGGGATCCCCCAAACTATTCATTTGATATTTAATCACATCTATTATTTTAAAGCAGAGTTCATTGAAATAATTATTTTATAACAATGATGTGACCTCCAAATTTTTATATAATGACTTCTGTTTTAAGAGATTTTTATTTATTTATTCCTGAGAGACACAGAGAGAGGCAGAGACAATGGCAGAGGGAGAAGCAGGCTCCCCATGGGATGCTTGTGGTGAAACTCGATCCCAGGACCCTGGAAATATGCGCTCAGCTCAAGGCAGATGCTCAACTACTGAGCCACACAGGTGCCCCTTATATAATGACTTTTGATCTTCATATTTAGAAAATTCTACCACTGATTATAAGGGCATACAAGGGAAAGGAAGTTGTTTTTCATTGACAGCCTAAAAATGAATAAAGCTAAAATCATTCTTTATACAGCTATTGAGTTGAACTCCTTACTGAGCCACATAATAAGAGTACTTTTGATTCTTTCACTAGAATAAGCAGACCAGCATAAACACTGGCATTTGTGATGTTAGCACTAAGAGTCATATCTGAGCACTTTGCAAATATTTTAAATGTTTGGCTAAATGTTTTATTTAATATTAAAGTTGAAGGTTATGATGCTACTATTAATACAGGATTTCTAGTTGATGCATTTAATGTTGATACTTATTGATACTTGCCATAATTATTTAAAATGGTTTTATGATTGAAATGGGTAAAGGCTCTTGTAAAAGAAATAAATCATCTAGAGAGAAAAACTATTGTATAAGTTACAGGGTAATAAATGTTTTATATTGTCACTGTGACAATTTCAAAATTTCTACTCAAAAAGTGTAATTAAAATCTTGTAATTTTCATTAAGCTCTCAGTTATTCATCCATGAGTCCTAAAAATCAAGGTTTACTGTCACCTAGTGGCAGTTATCAAAATTGTAGGCAGAGAAAGCCATTCTTGTAGCCCACAAACTACTTATGAGTGACAACAACAGTAGCATCCTTTTCCAAGGTCAGTCGGCTGAGGGAACAAGGTATATTGTCTATTTTATTAATATTTTATTTCATTTGTTTGGCATCATACAAAATGGAAATTCTTGCATATCATTTGCAGGTAAAGAAAAAAAAAAAGAAGAGCTTGGAGTTGAATAGATCAGGGAAATAAATGAATCTTACTCCAGCAAAAATCCAAAAAACTAAAGGACATTGTACTTTATAAAAGTCTTACATAGAAAATGGCATATGCTGCCTTTCTAAAACATAAACATCTAAGGGAAGGAATTTTGACTTGTTGGTCTCTGAATTTCCCGCATCTAGATCAACAATTGCCATATAGTAACCAGCTGCATCTTTTGAATAAACAACAACAACAAAGTCTTTGTTTATATGTTTTTCACATATTCATTAGAAAGTGTTTCCTTTCTGAACATATGTCAAACATTTTGGAGAGATCCTTGCCCTCTTAAAGGCAGCAATCTAGGGAATAGCCAAATAATAGTCAATTACAACCCAGTGTAATAAGGACTCTGATAAAGATCTGCACAGGGCAACGTGACAGCAGAAAGAAAAGAGTTTTTATCTAACCTAAAAAGCAGAATGCTTCAGATCCAGCTAAGACTTAAAGGATAATGAAAATCAAGTCAGCCATAGAGGTTTGAAGCTCTTGAAGAATAGGGGTTGAGTTCTGTAGATTTCATTTCACTCATAATTCCTTGCACATTGTTGTTTATATTTATTGAATAAAACTGATGAAAACACTGAGTAAAAGAAATTGACTGAAATATGAGAAAAGACCATTTCAAATGGGCTGCCTCAGATGCTATCACCAATTGTCAAGGTCTCTCTCATATTACTAGTTGTCTCTCTGTCCTCTTTGCTTTTAGCATCATGTGTTGTCCTTACCCCCTTATAATCTGTGCTAAGCAATAGCTAACCACATGCAGCAACACCTAAACACATGCCTTACAAGTCATACCAGGTCTTATTTATGGGGCTTTATATATGCTGTTCCTTCTTCCACCTTCAATTTTGAACTCTTCCTCCAGGTAATTCCAATTTGCCTGCCATCTTTTGTCAACTTAAGCCATCCCTTGGAAGCCTTCTCAGCTTCCCAAATCAGTTAGATCCCCTTATTCATGCCATACTTCACATGAGTGAACAAATAAATAAATGCAGATCTGATTCATGGTATTGTAATTGCCTGTTTGTCTATGATCCAACCCTTCCCCATGCTTACACACATATATGACTCTACTGAAATCTCTGTGGCTATTTTATCCTAGGATAGCACATAATGTAACATAACAAATATTTCATTCCTTGAACACAGAGCCTTCATCTTTTCAGTGGTGGACAGTGCTAGGAGGACGCCACAGATGTCACAGGACAGCTCCCAAACTATTTCCTGGAGGCAGTGCTAGCTGATTCTAGCAATCTTTGCCCACCTCTAAGTTTCTAGAACAGCAGTTGTTTTAATCCCAGCATTACTTATTCTGAAGCAGGAATCCTCCGGGAATCTTTAGACCTAACAGGATTGGGGCATCTATTTTGTTGGCTTAGAAAAATCCAGGACTCTAGAGACTGCTTTAAAATAAAGATATTTTCCTAAACCTTAGAAAATCTAAGAGGTATAAAGTGACTTTGTAAGATCATGCCTTTCTCCTTTTGAATATTTTGTCTTAGTCAGAGTATAAAATACAAATTTTGTTGAATAAAACAATTCTTTCTCTGTTTTAGGAAGTAACTGCAACAAAAATCATAGTCTAAATAAAGTAATATAACTCCCACATTGGAGAAATTGTTTGAAAATACAAATAAAACTACCTAAAGCCTCAAGTTTGCAATCTAGGCTAAAAATTCAAGAGAGTAGAAACTGCCAGGAGATTCCCTATTTATTTTTTTCTACCTTGATCAGTCCAGAATTGCTATAAAAAATAACTTTCCTCTTAGTATTTCAACACATCTGCTACTGGTTCTAGCCAGGACCATGTAGCCCAGAGGAGCAGAGAAATGAAAAACATTTCACTAAAAAGAATAAAACAAGTTTTGCAATACCTACAAAAATGCAGGGCTTAAGTTTATGTGGGAGGCTCGAGAGAATTCTTCTCAATCTACACTAATTTGTTTTGTCCTTGAAATATATACATAACATGGGAGTACTTTAATGATTAAGAAAACAAATAAAAAAGGTTTTGGAATTGGAAAGATTTCATCCTTACCTTCTCATTTTGCTTCTGAGGACCTGAGACTTGGAGAAGTGAAGTAACTTGCCCAAGGTCATTCAGAAAATAACTACAGATCCAAGTCTAGAATTCATGGCTCGTGACTCCCAGTACAAGGTTTTACCTATTACATCAAACTCCTTCCTAATAAAGATGTTGGCCAAAAGTAAATTTTATGCAAAAAGATATTTAATGGCTATATTATTTTCAAGTTTTCTAATTTTGGTTCAAACATTCCATTCACCTCTTCACGTGGAATCTCTTCCAGAACAAGGCTTTAACACAGCCATAGTCAGTTCTACCCTCAAGGTATCATTCATCCCCAACCAATAATATGCAGATAATCAAATATGAAGAATATTCCCAAATTGTGCATCAATATTATAGTAAGATTATAATGATGCATCAATATTATAGTAAGATTATAACTATAAGATGTACATTATAAACGGCTAAATATTATCATTCATATTTTACTAATAGAGTTTTTTTTGTTGTTGTTGGTTCAAAGAAGGACTACCTTTAGGCTTGTCATTAAACTATCTTAAAGGGATTTACTAATCTAGTTAATACCATGAAAAATAAAGGAATATATTTAAAGAATAATGTATAACTGAGAATAGAAAAATATTAACATGCAAAATAACTCATCTAATAAAACATGTTCATTCAATAAACTATGCCTTTCTAAATTAGGCTGAATATTTTTTATATAAATTTATTTTTCTTTTTATACCTTAAATTAGTACAACTAAATTTTCTCCAATTGATAAATCTTTATTCTTTTAGCTATAATAATATAACATTTTTAAAACTATGCTCTATACACGTCTGAGTTGCTAGCAAGGAAAGGGCCAAAGAAATATTGCAGTAGGTTCTAACAGCTGCTTCAACCAAAATATATAAGTTTTATGGATTTTATACATTATGATATTTTGTAAGAATTTTCTTTTTTTTTCTTAAAGATTTTATTTATTTATTCATAGAGACAGAGAGAGAGAGGCAGAGACACAGGCAGAAGGAGAAGCAGGCATCATACAGAGAGCCTGACGTGGGACTCGATCCCGGGTCTCCAGGACCACGCCCTGGGCTGCAGGCGGCGCTAAACCGCTGCGCCACCGGAGCTGCCCAAGAATTTTCTTTATAAGGTTACATATTCTACTGCAAAAACAAAAACAAAACCTTAAGTAAATTAAACTTAGTGCAACCAATAATGGGACAAATTGACTATTTGTGCCTTTGGATGTGATAAAATGGCAAGTACAATACTATTTATATAGCATTTTTGTCAAAAAGACTTAATTTGAATCTCATCAGGAGCGAATAATAAGATAAATTGAGAAAGGGACTTTTTTTTTTTTTTTGAGAAAAATTGACCTAGATTGTTTAAGAATATTTATGGTAGATATGTGGTAGATCACAGATATAATTAATGACCCTGGACTGGGGCCTGAAGCCAAATCAATAAACAGACAAAAATACAAATCAGTAGAACACTTCAGGGACAGTGGGGTATAGTTTTCAATATTGAAATATAATTAATTGGGATCCCTGGGTGGCGCAGTGGTTTGGTGCCTGCCTTTGGCCCAGGGCGCGATCCTGGAGACCCGGGATCGAATCCCACGTCGGGCTCCCGATGCATGGAGCCTGCTTCTCCCTCTGCCTGTGTCTCTGCCTCTCTCTGTGACTATCATGAATAAATAAATTAAATCTTTAAAAAAAATAAATGAAATATAATTAATCTTTTTATTAAAACCAGTAATAAATTTCTTGAGCATGATGAAAATTGAATTAAAAATAAGTAAATATTTTTCATGGTTGCATGGTATTTAAATTTGTCTAATACAAAGTCTGTTTGCATACTCTTTCTGATTGGATCCCTATAACTAAATGGTGAGGATGATAGGGGAGAGGGCGTTATTCCTATTAAGGATGAGAAAACTAAGGTATAAAAGTGATTTATCCAAGGTATAGCTAGATTGTGCTACTGTCAACTTGGTTAATCTGGGAAGTATGTTTCCCAGAATTTCCCTTCCTTATATGGTTCCAAGTTAGAGATGACCAAAAAAGAATATTGTGTGAGATCTGGAAGGTGGAAGTGAAGCAGTAGTCTGACTTAGACCATCAGTAGATATGGCAAAGATGCCTGACAGTTCCCAGTTTTGCATTCCCAGTCCCTTTCCACTTTGCATCCAGCTTACTTTCCCATGCTGTCAGTGGCTCCAGACCCACCATCAGATGCTTGCTTGGTAACATAGCTACACTGAAGTAACATCTTTCCGTGTATCTCCCCGCTTTGTGGTCCTCCTCTGGACATCCTTGATTTCTTGGATTTCCCTGCAAGCTCCAACTGGTCTAGACCCATGCCAGGGTTTTCAAGCATTTGTGTTACTGAACCTTTTTAAAAATTTCCACCTTTGCCTTCCAGACCTTACTTCCCCAGCTCATTTCACAGTGGTATAAAGTATAATGTGTATAACAAATCTGTTATTTCTGTAATGCTGATGGCTCTGTTCTTCTGAACAATGATACAACCAACTTGGTTTTATGGATATTGAAGCCACACTTCACTATTTAATAATTTCCGGATCTTCAGATTCCTATTCCAAAGCACTTCCTAGTAGATCATAACATCTCCCCAAACCCACAATTTGTTATTTTTGAAGCATTTGTTATGGTAGTAGTGTTTGTGCATTTGCTTTTTAACTCTGAATATTAGGACCAGCAAGGTTTTCATAAGTAAAAGGTCACTGTAAGCCCTAAACTGATGTTTCCAGGAGACTGATAGTTCCTTTTACTAAAGTATTTAATAGATCAAAACTTAATTATTTATCAAAGAAACAAGGAGGCATAAAATGAAAAAGAATATATACACAAAGATAACTCTAGGTATAAGGAACTTTACAAATACTTAATTTATAGACAGAAAATTGAGAACAAAAGAGATAAGATAATGCCCATGGACATTCAAATTATTAAAGACAGAAATAGGATCAGAAGAAATGATTTTATCTGTTAGAATATGTGGTTTAAATGCATGTAATTCTAGAAGGTAACTCCTGGATTCCCCTTTATGGAGAGATGGCCATATGATGGGCAGTTATGAGATCAAAGCCCAAATAACTGACTCATATCAGTAACTGTGACTTTGTACCATGTCTGTTTTCTCATGTAAAAACAAGGTATCTGATTCATACATGTGCTCATCAAATATTAGCTATTAGCTGTTACTTAATATTTTAGCTAACTTAGGTATATATCTTGAATTTTGATAAAAATGGTTCCTATACTTGAGAAGCTTAGAAATAGTAGAAAAGGGCAACACATAGTTATTTAATAAATACTATAATAGAATGTGGACACTGGGTAGTTATCCACAGATTGTTATGGATCTATGGGAGCATAAAACATCCAAACTGGCCTGAGAGTGAGGGTGATGCATTTTTCTGGGAAATCAGTGTAGGGAGACTTACACGGGAGGGCTCTCAGGATCAATCCCTGTGGCAGAGTGAAAAAGTAGCATTGGATAGAGAGAGGGTGGTTCACACACAGTTACAGTAAAGAGCTCAGCTAATCTCAAGTGGAATTCTGGAACTGGGATGACCCTTCAGAATTGTCCCAAATTGGGGCAAAGAGTCCTTTATACACTCTTATATTGACTAATCATTGGATGCAATCTGTCTGCAGGAAGAACAGTGACCTTCAGTGATGTGACAGCCACAGGCAATGCTCAGGCAGGGGACTCTGACCACAAGCTGTAAATCAAAAACATTTCCAGAAGTTGAGAGGAGTGCTATAGTTCTGAAGGGAGACTATGGGTGAGTTACACATTACAGCACATATCATAATAGAAATATTGGGGGAAAACTTCCTGGAACAAAGGAGAATCTTAAAGGTTCTCCATCCAAAGTTGAGTTTATGTGTGGGGGTAGAGATAAAACATTAAAACACGCATCCAAAGTTGAGTTTATGTGTGGGGGTAGAGATATAACATTTAAAAAGACATAGAAGGTTTTGAGAAATTGCAAGTAGTTTCTAGAATATAATCATAATGAGGGGGTATCTGGTTGGGTGAGGTTGTAGGAGAGTATATTAGTGATAGCTGAATGAGTAGGTAGGGCTAAGTCATAAACACTTTTAAGTGACAGACTTTAGCCTACAGATTTTTTTTTAATGAGAGAGGGAGAAAGTGTAAGTGGAGGAAGAGGGGGAGAGGAGTCAGAGAATCTTAAGCATGCTCTACACTGATGTGGGGCCCTGTCTCACAACCCTAAGATCATGACCTGAGCCCAAATCAAGAGTTGGATGTTTAACTGACTGAGCCAAATCAAGAGTTGGATATTTAACTGACTGAGCCACCCAGGTACCCCTAGCCTATAGTTATTTGAACATTGCTTAAATATATGAATGAGGGCAGAGACCAAAGTCATATTATCTTTTAGAAAAACCATCCTAACAATAGTGTGGGTGATATATTTGAAAGCATCAAGATTGGAGACAGGAAAGCTGTACAATAGTTTAGGTGTTAGATGACGAGGGCCTGAATAATACTACCTCTCTAGAGGAAGTATTTAATAATTTCACATTAATTGTGTGTTATTTTACATGATGTGTTTATCATGACACTCTCACATTATTTTTTCTTATTTATATTCTCCTAGGTTTCACAGATTTTATTTTCTATCTGAGAAACTCATTTGGAGTTTCCTTAGAGGATACAAGGAAAATATGTTATTCTATGTACACTGTAAGCTTATCTATCCATTCAACAACACTTTCTTTTATCAGTATGTGTCCAGAGCATGAGAAAGATTTTTTAAAATTAGATTTATACATTATGACCACAGCTATTATAACAGTTTCCAAAATAAAATTTCTCTTAAGACAGAATACTTAAAAAAACTCTCAAAAAATCATCTGAACTTAATTTGGAAGAGGAAAAAATATAGAAAATTTAAAAATATAATAAAACAAAAACCTACATGAATTCCAAAGCTGTGTTTTTAGTTGAAATTTATTTGAGTTTGAGAAGTCAGTTGACCAAAGCCTCAGTTTCTTTATATTTAAAATGTATCTAATATTTATCTCAAAAATTCATTGTGAGGATTGAATGCCTAAAGTGTTAAAAAAATTTAATTAATTATAAAACGGTATACAAATGCTAGTATTAGTCCTTTTAATGAATTACCACAATGAGACATGCCTTCCTAATTCAGAAGGAAGAGAAATAAGTGGGGGAACAGCAGCAGCAAAGTTGGACATCTGGAGCTCTAGCTCAGGCCACGCTTGGTGTTCCTGGCTGAGTGAGTGATGATACAGGTGGGGAGGGAAGTCACACGGGTATACTACCTTTTCAAGCTTCTGTTTGATTTTCTCTAAAAGAGTAAGGAAGACCATTTGATAGTGTGCTTATTTTAAGTAAGTTTTCACCAGAATAGGTATTATGTTTTAATGAGTTCTAATTTCCCATTTGATGCCAACATGAATTTTATACTTAATAGCATGACAAGGTGATGATTACAGACCTATTTTCTGCTAGGTTCTGGCAGGAGAGAGGTCCAGAGCCACCAACTTTAGTACAGCAGCATTGCAGAGTAGAAACCACACCAAACTAGGTAGGAGTCAAACATCCCATATTTAAGTCTTTCTCCTTCCTTGGGAAAAATGTTGCATATTTCTGGATCTCAGCTTTCTTTGCTTGACAACCCAGAGGTTTGGAATTAAAGTATTAACTGCCTTCTGGATTTATAATCATAGGTCTCAAGGTTCACAAAATGGGGATCCCAGAGTGTGTGGCTCACTCTATCTGGGAAGACTTGCTGTTCAGTCATAGATGTGCATCAGATGGGTGAAGGTCAGACTCATACAGTGAAGGGATGGGAAATGGCTCAATGTGGGCAGTGGGGCATTCTAAGAGGAAACATGTGCTCCTTCCTCACACAGATACCAGGATGACAGTCGCACCATGTACCCTGAAGCCTACTTTGGATTCTGACAATCTTCCTAAACCTTCCCATGCACTCTTTGTCTTAATATCACCCCAGCTTCACAAGCACATGTTCATACACACACACACACACACACACACACACACACACACACACCTACCTACCTACTAAGAGCTAAGAAACATTTTGGAAAGGAACCAAAGCAAATTCTTCAGGAGCCTAGAAAAAGACTAGACTAATTATTTGCTAGTCCTATTGTCAGGCTGTCTGACGTTAGCCAAGTTTCATATAGTTTCAAGTTTCAGGTCAAAACATTTACATAAGAGTACCCCTGATGTTTTACAGTGGTTTCTCTTGTTATAAAACTCCCCAAATATTGACCTCTTTGGAAACATTTCTTCTCACACTCCATTGCATTTTATAAATGTCTCTTCTTTGATTTCTTGAGTTGCCATTATGTACACCCTCACCACCCTCCCATGAGACGATGAAAACTCTTAGATTCATTTCTCATCCCTCTGTTGTGGTGACATCATCACTGTTTGTTAAGAAAATGATTCTTATGTCTCCAAGGATACAATCCCATGCATAATATATTAAAATGAGATGTGTTCATGAAAATGCCGTAGATTCAAACTCTACAGGAACAGTATGTCTCAGAAAGACATAAGCAGCAGAAACAGTTGAGCTACATCATGGCCACACAGGTTGGAAAAAGAGGAGAAGGCTTTGGTTGCTGCGGTTGCATTTGCTCAAAGCTAGGTGCCAACACTTTAATGTACACAATCATGTTTTCAAAGCTGATATAGAATCGTTACAATATGGAGAGTTAGAAATCATTGCAAAATTAATTTACTGATTATGAAACCCCGTCATACACAATTACTAAGGACCTGCTATGTGCCAGATATTGCATTAATGAGTAGTGATATAAAAGTAAAGGAAATACATTCCCTGTTCTCAAGAAATGCCAGCCAGTTATTTAGTGACCTAGCTAGTTACAAAGCTGAACTCTGAGGTCTGGGAGACTAGAGATCTCATCACTGACTGCAAAATTAGCAGTGTCTAGTAGGGTTCCTGGAACACAGAAGTAACACAATAAGGGTTTGGGGAATGAATTTACCATACCACATTACTTGTTAGCCATTTCTTAATGTTTTTTTTTTTTTCCTAGTGTACATGCTGCTCATTGAAAAAAAATCAGAGATGTTAACAGGCGAGTGTATAGTTTCTCTGCTTGTACATCCAGAATTTTGTGTATATTGATCCGGTTATTTGAATTTATTTTTGCCTTCACATTATTTACCAAAAAGTTCTAAATTATGCCCCACTTTATCTTTTATGTACATCATAAAAAAACATAACATTTTACCTCTTCTTTGCCACTTTCAAAACAATGTGAAAGATAATAATCTAAGAAAGGTAAATAAAGTTTAAATAGGGGATCCCTGAGTGGCTCAGCTGTTTAGCGCCTGCCTTTGGCCCAGGGCATGATCCTGGAGTCCTGGGGATTGAGACCCGCATCGGGCTCCCTGCATGGAGCCTGCATCTCCTTCTGCCTGTGTCTCTGCCTCTCCCTCTCTCTCTCTCTCTCTCTCTCTCTGTGTGTGTGTCTGTGTGTGTGTGTCTCATGAATAAATAAATAAAATCTTAAAAAAATAAAAATAAACTATAAATATAACACCTTTTGATAGAAATGGGTACTTATTTGAAGTTTGAGTCAATTCTCTGTCATCAATTTTGTGCATATGAATTCACAACACTGATCTCATCATAGTAACAACAATAAGAACTACAACAATGATAATATTGTGCTGGACTTAATTCCTCAACCTCTAGAATCTGAGCCAACATTTAAACAATCCATCTGTGAAAATTGAAATTTAATGCTTTTAAGAAGTCTTGACCGAGTGTTTTTGTATCACTACCATAGGCCTAGACAACCTAATTTTCATTTTGAAGCATGACTTGCATCATTTCTGTCTTTTCCACTTTTCCAGTATAACTAGTAGGTGGTGAGGCCCAAGGTAGCTGAGCCCTACATGAAAGGAGACTTACCTGTAGTTCTGCTTTTCGTTTCCTATGTGGAATCTGTCATATTGTGAATAGGCTCGGTTTCCTTCCCAGTCCATTAACTCAATTCTTAGTGTGTACTGCCTCTGACTGGTAATGGCAAAAATAAACTCATTCCCCAGCCAATATTCGCCAGAGGGATTTCCAAAACCCTACGAAAAACGATAGACATGTGATTGTTATTTCAGAGAAAACTTCTTATCAGGTTTAATATTAACTACATCCTAAATAATAAGAAAACCTTCTTTGAAAGTAAAGATTACTTTTCACATTTTTACACACTTTTTTCCAATTACTGACTCAGTAATTTTCTGTTATGCTTCCCTCCATTGGGCCTTATGTCAAATTCTTATTACAATAAAGGCTGATGTTCAAATCTGTGGAAGTTAAGATGATTTCAGATTAAATCGATCTGGTTAATAGGTTTGATCTGTCACTTCTCTGTCACAGCTTACTTTTATATGTACATATACATATATATATATATATATATAAATTTATTTTTATTGGTGTTCAATTTGCCAACATATAGTATTCTATATGTTATTACACCCAGTGCTCATCCAATCAAGTGCCCCCTCAGTGCCCATCACCCAGTAACCCCCACCCCCCGCTCACCTCCCCTTCCGCCACCCCTAGTTCGTTTCCCAGAGTTACAAGTCTCTCATGTTCTGTCTCCCTTTCTGATATTTCCCACTCATTTTTTCTCCTTTCCCCTTTATTCCCTTTCACTATTTTTTATATTCCCCAAATGAATGAGACCATATAATGTTTGTCCTTCTCCGACTGACTTATTTCACTCAGCATAATACCCTCCAGTTCCATCCACGTTGAAGCAAATGGTGGGTATTTGTCATTTCTAAGGGCTGAGTAATATTCCATTGTATACATAGACCACAGCTTCTTTATCCATTCATCTTTTGATGGACACCGAGGCTCCTTCCACAGTTTGGCTATTGTGGACATTGCTGCTATAAACATCGGGGTGCAGGTGTCCCGACATTTCATTGCATCTGTATCTTTGGGGTAAATCCCCAGCATTGCAATTGCTGGGTCGTAGGGCAGATCTATTTTTAACTCTTTGAGGAACCTCCACACAGTTTTCCAGAGTGGCTGCACCAGTTCACATTCCCACCAACAGTGCAAGAGGGTTCCCCTTTCTCCACATCCTCTCCAACATTTGTGGTTTCCTGCCTTGTTAATTTTCACCCTTCTCACTGGTGTGAGGTGGTATCTCATTGTGGTTTTGGTTTGTATTTCCCTGATGGCCAGTGATGCGGAGCATTTTCTCATGTGTTTGTTGGCCATGTCTATGTCTTCCTCTGTGAGATTTCTGTTCATGTCTTTTGCCCATTTCATGATTGGATTGTTTGTTTCTTTGCTGTTGAGTTTAATAAGTTCTTTATAGATCTTGGATACTAGCCCTTTATCTGATACGTCATTTGCAAATATCTTCTCCCATTCTGTAGGTTGTCTTTTAGTTTTGTTGACTGTATCTTTTGCTGTGCAGAAGCTTCTTATCTTGATGAAGTCCCAACAGTTCATTTTTGCTTTTGTTTCTCTTGCCTTCATGGATGTATCTTGCAAGAAGTTACTGTGGCCAAGTTCAAAAAGGGTGTTGCCTGTGTTCTTCTCTAGGATTTTGATGGAATCTTGTCTCACATTTAGATCTTTCATCCATTTTGAGTTTATCTTTGTGTATGGTGCAAGAGAGTGGTCTAGTTTCATTCTTCTGCATGTGGATGTCCAATTTTCCCTGCACCATTTATTGAAGAGACTGTCTTTTTTCCAGTGGATAGTCTTTCCTCCTTTGTCGAATATTAGTTGACCATAAAGTTGAGGGTCCACTTCTGGATTCTCTATTCTGTTCCATTGATCTATGTGTCTGTTTTTGTGCCAGTACCACACTGTCTTGATGACCACAGCTTTGTAATACAACCTGAAATCTGGCATTGTGATGCCCCCAGCGTTGGTTTTCTTTTTTTAATATTCCCCTGGCTATTCAGGGTCTTTTCTGATTCCACACAAATCTTAAAATAATTTGTTCCAACTCTCTGAAGAAAGTCCATGGTATTTTGATAGGGGTTGCATTAAACGTGTAAATTGCCCTAGGTAACATTGACATTTTCAGAATATTAATTCTTCCAATCCATGAGCATGGAATATTTTTCCATCTCTTTGTGTCACAGCTTACTTTTGAAAATGTTTCTAAAACACTAGTTAATTGAATATTTTGAACATAATTTAAATGTTTTTAATCAATATTATCCGGGTATTATCAGATAAGTTATTTAACAATATTATTATTTTGTTGTTGCTATTACTATTATTATTAAGGAATCAAATTATGCTTAGATAATAACTTATATTACTAGACCCCTGACTTTTCTAGCTTTCACGTTTTCATTTTTAAATATTAATAAGCAAGCCTGCAAATCCAGGACTAGCGTTGTTTAAATGCTTTACTGGTATAGTTCTGGTGTTGAGGCAGAAGGTTGACCTGGAAGAGTTAGTGCGTGAATCTATCTGGCTGCTCTGCACCTGAATCTTAACATTACTCTTGTTCTCCTTAGGGCAATCCCAGTCATGGTCGTTAAGTGTTCAAAAATTGTTTCTTTGTGGGGAAAGAAAAAATAGTCTTCAAAGGAAAGCCAGCTCTTAATGTTAGTTACGTTAGTGATAGGAAAATAAAGAACTCTAAGAAACTGCTGGCATTCTAGATTTGGGTATTCAGTTTCTGAATTCCCAAAAGTATTCTTGGTAATGTTTGAAGTTGAGTGCAATTCTTGAACTACATATTTGTCTTACTGACCAAACTGTGAGCTCCTTGAGGACAGAAGCTGTGCTGTATTTGTGAATCTTCAAAGACTAGTGGAATGCTGGCATATATACTGGGTACTCCATACGCTTTATTGAAGTTGGAAGGAAAGAAGGAAGAAAGGGAGGAAGGACAGGAGGGAGGCAGGTGGGAAAACACTATTGCACATTATAATGACATTGGAAAAGTACCCTAAAACATATTTCTTGTCGTAGATAATTTGGCTGAGTCTCAGGGAGGTGTTTTTTTTAAAAGTGTCCAGGGAATCATAATCACTGGAGCTCTGTCTGAAAAAAGAAAACAAAAACAAAAACAAAACAAAACTCCTAGCTCCACAGTGATTCAAAATATTTGAGAACTAGCCCATGAATCTAGATTCAAACAAGTTCCCCATTTGTCCCTGTGTACATTAATATTTTAAAGGCACACTGCCAGCATCACTGGAGATACTCTGAAGTTTCAGAAAGAAACTGATTCTGTTAATTGAGGTGTTCCTGTATAATGGTTTTGCTTTATCCATGTTAAGAAATATGAGGGTAGGGATCCCTGGGTGGCTCAGTGGTTGAGCATCTGCCTTCAGCCTAGGGCGTGATGCTGGAGACCCAGGATCGAGTCCCACATCGGGCTTCCTGCATGGAGCCTGCTTCTCCCTCTGCCTGTGTCTCTGCCTGCCTCTCTCTGTGTGTCTCTCATAAATAAATAAATAAAGTCTTTAAAAAAAAAAGAAATATGAGGGTAGTACTAAGATAATCACAGCACTCCTCCTTTTCTCAACACAGATGTAGAATTTGGAAACCTTGATTTGTTTGTTTTTTTTTTTTTTTCAAATTTAGTGTATATCAACTTTATAGAATTATAACTACAGTAGAGGTATTCTTTTAAAAAATCTATTAAGATTCTATTTTTATTTAAAGATTCTATTTATTCATTTTATTTGAGAAAGAGAGAGAGCAGGGGGAGGGGAAGAGGGCAAGGGAGAAAATCTTAAGCGGATTCCACACCCAGCATGGAGTCCAATGAAGAGGGTCCAATCCCAGGACCCTGAGATTATGACTTGAGCCAAAACCAAGAGTCAGATGCTCACTCAACTGACTGAGCCACCCAGGCACCCCAACAGTAGAAGTATTCTTAACTTCTTTCCCCTTTAACAAACTTAACACATGAATCACTGTTCTCCACTCCTTCTTTAAAATATATTGATATCCAGAGAAAACTAAATGCATTAAATACATTTGTATACTACTGTCTCTGCCAACTGAGTTACTTACTAAACGTCAGTTGTGTTGGTCCCCAAAGCATTTACTCTAGTTCTGTTATTGTAATGATAAGACTCACAATTTTATGTAAATAAATTAAATATTAGTGGGAAAAGGGGTCATTTGTTTTGTTCTGTTTTGTTTTTGATAAAACTTAATTTAAACATTAGGTTTGCTCCATAAAAGCAAATCACTAAAACAATGCGTTTGAGTTATGTTTATTGCAGCAATTCTAAAAGACTGGAAAAATAAAACGTTAGAGGATTTTAACTTACATTGCTTTGTGCGTGTTTTACTTGCTCTGGTTAAAAAACAAAACAAAACAAAACAGAAGGTAGAAATTTGATGCATTCAATTACGGGAAAGTTCTAAGAACCACTGACTCAGAATTCCAGGCTTTGGCCCTACGTTTTAAAAAATGGGTACATGAACATGTAATTGTATGCTTAGAGTTAAAATGAAATGCATTAGTGTATGTAAGCACACTTTTAAAGTCAACACCCTTCATCTGAATGATGGCACTGGGTGTATGTATGCTCCCCTGAAGACCATCTACTTTATAGCTCAGAGCAAAGATGTAAGACCTATAGAAGTCAATATTCCAGGGTTCTCTTGCTTCTCTGTTCCTAAGATGCACAAGTCATATTCTGCCAAAGTTCCACAGTGACAGGGAATATTACAGCAATTTAGTATGTGCTAAGAATTTTACACATTTTCATGGTGGTAATACTACATATCAGAAAGAAGAGTAAAGCTTACCTTCTCTAATGAATAAGCAAAACAGAAAGTTAGAGGGCACTGAAAGTTAAAGAATTAGCACATTCTCAGTTGCAGCAGCCACAGGGAAGAAAAAGAAGACTGCTGGGATTTTCCTTGCATTTTCTTCTCAGCTCAGACTTGTCAAAACTCTCCTTCTAGCCATTTGAGGATTCTCTCTTGTGAATAGTTAGGTCTCAGCAATTATGCAAAATGTGAATAAGGAAGCTGGGAATGATGAAGTGTTAAGTTTTAGGCCACACATCTCTGTGCTGCTGAAAGCTCTGCATGGATAAAACTATCCAGCTTCCCCAGGGAAAAGGGGCAGTGAGCTCTAGTGAGTCTCAGAAATGGATGAACATCAGTGTCATTCCTATAAGAGCCTCCATCCCCAACTCGACACACAGGCTTGTAGTTCCCTCTACATGGAGATTGACATCTCTCCCTAAACTGTTTGGTTTTTTCTGAGTGAAAAGGGAGGAAGAAGCAACTGAAAGGAGAGTAACAAAATTTGATTTTAGAAATAAAAATTCTAGTTCATGGACCTTCCCAGAAAAACTGTCTAAACATGCTCTATTATGGGAATAAAGTGTTTGGCCATGAGAATTGAAATGGCTGTTAGAGAGATAGGGTAGGGAGGAGTCTTTCTAAAAGCTAAGTGAAGCCATGCAGAAACAACTGTTTTATCCTACAGATGAAAAATAAGTCAAAGAAAGGAAAATGGGTTCCCACATTAGTAAACAATCTGTTGGATAGTTTATCAGGTACACTACAAATCCACTGCCTAGGAACAAAGGCTTAGCTTTGATTAAATGACATCTACTCCCTATCTCTGCTCCAATTTGAAGCGTTGCTCTGCCCCATGTTTGCTGAGGAACCTCCTATACTACTTCGTAGTCTCAGTTTCCTTATCTGCAAAATAGGGATTAAAAATGTCATTTCTATATATAGTGTTGTGAGAAAGAAATAAGATACCTAAAGTATTTAGCTCAATGTTGATACATGAGAACAACAAAAATCTAGACATTGTCATTTTGGTTAAAGGACATATTACAAATACATAGTAATTTTCTGTTTACTTGCCTCTCTCCCACCAGACTTGTGAGCTATTTGAGGAGAAGCAGTTTCTTTCTACTCTGTATGAGAAAGGGAACAAAAATCATCCAGGATCATGTCAGTCTGAAAATTAATAAGGGAATACTGAAACAATTATTTAAAAGACTTTCAGATGGTAGGAACTAATGTATTCTTCTGACAAGTTGGGTGTTGTTTTATATAAATGAGGACTGTAATTTTAATTATTAAACAAGAACTTAAAACCACCTGGTTGACACTGGGGCTGAACTGTGACATAAACCAACACCTAGATTACTTTCCTACCCTTACTTTTGCTTCTTAAAGCCAGGGAGAGGCTGTGTCCTCTCCAACTCTCCCATGGTCCTATTTCTTTGAATCTCTTCCTCTCTATATCTCCTAAGTTGTAGGATCTACAAAGAAGTATTTTTTGAGATCTTAAACTTATGCCAATAAACTGATAGTTTTGACATTTGCTTTCCACCAAGAGTGCGTATCAGAAACAGCTGTGGAGCTTTTTAAAACTAGAGATCACTTGGTTCCCACATGGAGGTTCTGACTCAGGATATTTGGGGTGTACTTAGAGATATTCATCTCCAAAAGGTTACATAGGTGAGTGTGCTGTGTACCATAGGTGGAGAATCATATAATTATGATGTGGAATAGCTATTCTGAGTGCAAATGAAGAAGACTATATTAACCAGGATCAAATTATCTGAGTGGTACACAGGAAAGAGAGAGGCATTAAGCCTCATCTTTATATGGGGCTCCATATTAGGAGCAATGTTTTTATTATGTATTATGGGATGATCCTTGAAGAAAATGTATACTGATGCCTGAAATGGAGAGATATTTCCTAAAAATCTCCTAAAAAAATAGGTTTATACATTACTGCACATATAACAGTTTACCATAGTCTATACTTTATTTC
The DNA here is from genome assembly GCF_018345385.1 of Vulpes lagopus. NCBI lineage: Eukaryota > Metazoa > Chordata > Mammalia > Carnivora > Canidae > Vulpes > Vulpes lagopus. The sequence continues at coordinate 30,253,459 of NC_054832.1, read as the reverse complement.
AAAAGGCCTATAATATCTACATAAAGAAACATAAAAGCTTATACAAAACTTAGTGCTGATGCTAAAAAAAACAGCAAGTCTCTATCAAAACAATAAAAAATAGCAATAAAAATAGAATTTTTTCTTTTCTATAAAAAAAATCCAATGATGCTAGGTCAGAACCTTCCATGAAAACTATTATGTTTAGTTACTTCAATAACAATCATATGCAAGATTTGATACCATAATTCAGACAGATTGGTAAGCTTCTCCTTTAGCTCTTTAATAAAAAGCAAAGACACTGGAACTTAACCTAAATTAATGCTGACGTAAAGTTGGCCCTAAAAGTCTCATATTGTTAATAATAAATGCATATAGAAGAAAGATCAATAGTCATTAGTTTTTGCCAAGACCTGCAGAAATATTCAGTTTTGGTTGTATGTATGTTTCCAAGTTAATAAAGTAATTGTCTCTGATGCTTTGCTGCCTTTTTTTTTTTTTTTTTTTTGGTCTGATGATGCTCATAGGAAGTGTTGACTTTCTATAGCTGGAGCACAATTGAAACCAGACACAGTTAATGTATTCGATGGGTTTCATGTTTCTTCATATAAACAATTAAAGAAAATAGATATGAAGCTGGGTTACTGATCTGTGGCTTTTCAGGGGTGCTTTAATACACAATTTAATCATGTATCTCCTCTAACTGCTGAGACACTCAGCCCATGAAAGATCAAAAGAATTATTTATTTCAACATTTTAAATTTCCTATATATTTTTCTCTTTTTCATGTGAAGATTGAAGATGTTAAAAAGCAGTTGAAAATATGCTCTTAATTTCTTTCCAGAAACAAAGAACTCCCAGAAGGTATGGCACTTAGATCGAAATATTTGTGTCAATAGGAAGTTCTGTTTATGGGGGTAACTGTTTTCAATACAAAGGCAGGTTGTCTCCAGGGCATTAGTCACTACCTTCTATAAAGTTAGGCCACTAGGGTACTATTTGGAACTCCTAGCTTGATTTGGCTTCATCTATGCAAAAAGTACTGCTGATAAGTGTTATTGCTGGAGGCCACTAAATGCTATCCTCATGGCTTGAAAGAGTTAATATAGTTCCCTAAGTGCCTCATTAAAAAGGCCCACTGCAGACTTCTCTCTCAGCAAACATCTTTACAAATCCATAAACCAGATTTTGCTGAATCCCCTCATAAAGAAGGTTAAGTGAAAACAAAGCTCAGGTAAAAGACTTTTGTAGGCTTAAAGCCAATGTTAAGCATCAAATACACTGCAAATCTTCCATGTTGAGAGAGGTTCAAAAAATAATAAATTACAATATGTATTTGTGATTCATGTGCTGATAATTTTAACATACTGTTCTGGAAACCTTATGAGAAAAGAGGCCGCCCATAGATAGTAACCAGAATGAAGGGAAGGAGAGAAGTAAGGCAGAAAGGGGGGGGGGGGGAGAATTTTATTTCAGTATTCAGTACTCAAGAAGGAGGTGAAGCATCTTGAGGTACACCAGTAGATTAGGGAAGATTGAGGAGGAAGTGGTGCCTGCCAAGAAGTTCGTGTTTTCCCAAAGGACACGCACCCTAGCAGCCAGTTCTGATCCAGGGAACAGAAGAGGGTGTGACTGATAAGAACTGGCATAAAGGAGCCTACATTCATTCTTTTTGGACTCATGCTATTTGGTCTTTAGGTTAAATCTCTGGAGGAAAACAACAGAAACACTTTCTACCATGTGTTTTGGTGAGATTTAACCCAGTTGTGACATGCAATGAATTCTCTTAAAAAAGCAGTTCCACTCATTTTTGCCAAAATGTTTCAGATTTCTGGAGCTTATGTTAATTTTCTGATCATGTAGAATTGACACTCAGCTGATACACTGTTCTAGTTTGAATGAAATAGGATGATCTTTCTATTTTTTAAAAAAGGGAGGGGGGTAAACTCCCCCAAAATCTAAATTAAAGAATAATTCAGCCTCAAATGATAAAAAAAATTGCTTAAAAAATATATATATATATATATCTGGTAAATACTTATAAGACATGAATCAATGCTGTACTTCACATGTCAGTCCATCTTACTCAACAGGCCTGTTTGCCAAGGCAGCAGATGGTAACAGATAATAACTCAGCATTTTGGAAAGTCACCACAATGATAACTTTATATTCATTTTTCTATTGTCATTGATATTAATAGTAATATATTTCAGATTTGCCTAAACCTATATCTATAGTCTGATTCTCAGATGACTTCTTCACATTCCATTTTAGTGGTGAAAGTAATCGTGAGTCAAGTAGTTTGCAAAATATTTTTGGCAGAGCTAAGTAAAAATTTTGGAGTCTTTGATGTCTTAATCTTGGGTAATTACTCCTGTTTATTGAAAGTTTAGTGTGCCAAGTGCTTTATTTATATCTAATCCCCACAACATCCCTGCAAGGAAGGTGAGATATTATCATTAATGTCTCCTTTTAACTAATGAGGAAGTTAAGGTATGGGTTAAATGACTTGCCAAAAACCACTCCATGTGTAAATGGGAGAGCAAATACTCAAACTGTTGATATAGACATAACACAAGGTCCTTTTCTGGAACTTAGATTAAATTTTTCCCATGTGTTCTTAGAATCACATAAGCAGAAGGAGACCTTAAAGTAGAACCAATATTCTCTGTAATAATCCTGATGATTTGCTATCTACTAGGGTTTTTCCACTGAAGAGAGGTCCTCACCACTTAATAGACAGTCCATTCACGTTAGACAGTCTAAAGTCATTAGAGAGTTTTGTCTATAAGCAGTCACTTTTCCCTCTCTAGAATGTTCTTCCATTTGTCATGGAGCTTCTCTCTTTAAAGCAGTGTTAAAATGCAGATTCTAATTCAGGAAGCCTTGGATGGAGTTTGAGATGCTGCCTTTCTCATAAGTTCCCAGGCATTGTTAGTGCTATTGGTTTCTGGACTGCACTGTGAGAAGCAGGCTCTAGTACATCTACCTCCAACCAATCAATTTAAATAGCCATCAGACAGGTTTATACCTAATTCTCTTTTTTTCCTCTAAGTTAGAGCCCCATTAATCCATACTGCTTGCACCTCATAGGATAAGTTCATTTGTTCAAAATCCACCAGAAATCTAAATGTGAGACAAGATTCCATCAAAATCCTAGAGAAGAACACAGGCAACACCCTTTTTGAACTTGGCCACAGTAACTTCTTGCAAGATACATCCATGAAGGCAAGAGAAACAAAAGCAAAAATGAACTATTGGGACTTCATCAAGATAAGAAGCTTCTGCACAGCAAAAGATACAGTCAACAAAACTAAAAGACAACCTACAGAATGGGAGAAGATATTTGCAAATGACATATCAGATAAAGGGCTAGTATCCAAGATCTATAAAGAACTTATTAAACTCAACAGCAAAGAAACAAACAATCCAATCATGAAATGGGCAAAAGACATGAAGAGAAATCTCACAGAGGAAGACATAGACATGGCCAACAAACACATGAGAAAATGCTCCGCATCACTGGCCATCAGGGAAATACAAACCAAAACCACAATGAGATACCACCTCACACCAGTGAGAAGGGTGAAAATTAACAAGGCAGGAAACCACAAATGTTGGAGAGGATGTGGAGAAAGGGGAACCCTCTTGCACTGTTGGTGGGAATGTGAACTGGTGCAGCCACTCTGGAAAACTGTGTGGAGGTTCCTCAAAGAGTTAAAAATAGATCTGCCCTACGACCCAGCAATTGCAATGCTGGGGATTTACCCCAAAGATACAGATGCAATGAAATGTCGGGACACCTGCACCCCGATGTTTATAGCAGCAATGTCCACAATAGCCAAACTGTGGAAGGAGCCTCGGTGTCCATCAAAAGATGAATGGATAAAGAAGCTGTGGTCTATGTATACAATGGAATATTACTCAGCCCTTAGAAATGACAAATACCCACCATTTGCTTCAACGTGGATGGAACTGGAGGGTATTATGCTGAGTGAAATAAGTCAGTCGGAGAAGGACAAACATTATATGGTCTCATTCATTTGGGGAATATAAAAAATAGTGAAAGGGAATAAAGGGGAAAGGAGAAAAAATGAGTGGGAAATATCAGAAAGGGAGACAGAACATGAGAGACTTGTAACTCTGGGAAACGAACTAGGGGTGGTGGAAGGGGAGGTGGGCGGGGGGTGGGGGTGACTGGGTGAAGGGCACTGAGGGGGGCACTTGATTGGATGAGCACTGGGTGTTATTCTATATGTTGGCAAATTGAACACCAATAAAAAATAAATTTATAAATAAAATCCACCAGAACTTAAAGTATATTCCTGATGTAAATGTACTATGGCAGACACCCTTGAGTTCTGAGTTTTCTGAGACCACAAACTATTACTGTATCCTGAGTACACTGGTCTGTTTTTAGTAGCCAAGAGCATGAAATGAGCTTATAGTCAAGTAAATCTATCCATATTTTATATACTAGGTTCTTAAGCTAATTTGTCACTTTTATTGTATTTTCTCACTTCATTTTATGTATTTTTGGTCTAGATGAAACACCACATTATCTCTGTAGAATCCTAGCTTTGCTGTAGCCAAGACATCAAGTTCCAACTTTGTATAAACTCAAAAATGTATTAACCTACATTCTGAGCGTTCAACTGGGTATCTGATAAAAAAAAAAAAATATTGTAGACACAGAGACACCACAAGATTCCCCGTTCATTTATTAAAACTCTTTTAACTGTCATTTGACCAACTATTAACCTACTAATACATAAACTGTGATGCTGATTAGCTACAGTTTTTACACATTTTCTAATAACAAGACAGAACTTAGACCAGTACAATATTTCTCTTCACCTTTTCCTTTACCTCTTGAGAGGAGAATTTGTCAAAAATTGGCCAAGACAAGAGTTATCCAGAATATTTAGATTTAAAATATGAGAATAAGTCCATAAATGGAAGTGTTTTCCATTACTGTATCTTGACATTCTGTCAGCATATCTTAATAGTTAATATTGTAGGCATTGACTATATGATTACTGGATTATTCATTATTTAAACTATCTACTATGTTATCTTGGAAAAATTGATCTCTCAACTTGCTCACTTTCCTCTTAAAATGGAAACAGCTAATAGTTTTGATATAAAAAATAAGTAAGAATTTATGTATAGAGCTGGCTCATATTAAGCACTGGAAAGGTTAGCTATGATGATAGTGATGGTGACCAGGATGTCTGCTATTTTTTGGATTCCCTGAATGAACCATACCTCACAGTTCATACCCTTGTGTACTCGCATTTTGAATGTAGACTGGCCCTGTTATTAACTTTAACCAAAGAAAGCAATGGAAGTGATACAGTGCAATTTCTGAGTCTAATAATCCTTTAAAAAGGTGTAGGAGCTTCTATTTTTATGCCTGAGGGATGCCAACTGCCACATAAGAAGTCTGATGACCCTGAATCACCATACTGAGACAAGCCCAACCCAGCCACATGGAGGAGCTCTTAGTCAACACCCAATAACAACTTACCATCTATTTGTGTGAGGCCACTATTAGTACCTCTCTATAATCCACAGCCCTGCAGGCCTCCCTTGTCCTGGTTCATGTACCCAGCCTGGGTCTGCGTGCTAGTTACCCCCACCCTCATTTGACCAGGAACAAATCCAGATAATACATAACAGTTCACCAAATAATTTCAGTAATACATTTTTCTTTCTGATGCACATATGGAAATCATTTCCTAAAAATGATTTATGAGTGTTTTGTGTTTAATAAAAATAATGTGACTAATGTATATTTTATTTTTTAAATAACTGAAAACACCTAAAAATACAAGGGTTCATCACATAGTGTGGTGAAGATAACCTCATGATAAAACATCAAAACTATGTAAATTCTTCCATCTTACCATTTTATATTCTTTCCAACCTCTTTGGAAATCTAGACTTCCATCTTCACGATGTTGTATTACAGTCCAACCTCCCCCAGTAAGATCCATATTGCAAAATACCTGATAAACACAAGGAAAATAAAGTCAAGTGAAAATTATGTCTGCTTTAAAGAAACAAGTATCAAATATGTTTCAAAACAGAAATAGGATGGGTAGGGCTATAGACAAATTGAATAAAAATTACTATGCTGAAAAATATTAATTTAGATATCTTATCATTTTGTCTTACAGTAGAATTGTTTTTGATTAAATTAATTGTGAAAATTCAAATTAGCCAAGTGAAAATAGTCAGTCTCAGATTATAAAAATTTTTTTAAAAATCTCTGTCTTAAATGGTAACAGGCAATTAGGTATATTCAATTTTTAAAAATGCTATATAGGTTTCTAAAATTATAGACCATTTTATTGCCAAAACTTAAGACTCATAATTCTTAAATACTTAATTAATTGAAATGGTAATATAATAATAATAATAAATGTTTTGGAAAAATATTTTTTAGAAAATCATATATATTTAGATGTTACATATTTCATTGCACATTAACTCCTATACAGTTACCTACTACAATAATTATTCTTGGTGGCTCAGTATTACATTAGAGTCAAAATTTGCTCTGCAGCATATGAAAACATATTATTTGCTTGAATTTTCATCACAAACAATAGTAGGAGAATATGACATACTGTATTCCTTTTGACTGCGACAAGCATTTCTTCCCTATGTGGAAAGTTATCCAACACTTTCAAAGACTTATGCTCATTTCAATTATTCTAAAACAATAGTGTTTATTTAGAAATTGATTCATTTTCCCCAGAGTCCACACAAGGAGAGAAACATATCTGTAATGGGATTATCTTTAGAGAGTAATCACCGTACTTGACATAGCATGGATGTGGCAGTTTGATTATTCAAGGTCCTTGCTATGGAGAACACCATTTCCTAGGCAATTGACAACTAGGAAATTTTGGAAGCTGGCTAAAAGTGTAGATATGATGCAACAATAGCAGACAGGCTGTGTGGGCACAAAGCTCCACTCCAATTAAGGGAAAAACATAAAAACATCAAGCATTTTCCCTGAGGCCCTCAATTTGGAGCATAAATGGCTAATGGGTATGAAAACAGTGGCAACAACAGTCATTTGGAGACAAACTGTCCATGTACTTCCTCAAAGTGAAAGGAACTAAGAGGTCAATACCTATTTGTGAGCTTAAAAGCTAGGCAAACTGCTCTCTAGAGGGCACTTCCTCCACTTTGACAATACTCACCCAACAGTATGTCTTTATTGTCCTTAGGAATCGATTTACTTCCAAGATTGTAAATTATAATTCCACTCTGTCTTGAGGTTCCCCCTCTACTAATCCCTTAACCATTCTGTACCCACTCTCTGTCCTCAACACAACCTCTAGCTAGTCTTCCTTCCTTCTCAATTCTAATTGATTTATTCACTTATTTTTTACTCAACTGGCATTTTTGGGCATTGATTCTGTTACAATTTGGGATACTGTGATGAACAAAATATGGGTCTTGTCCTCAAAATGCCTAAAAGTTTCAACAGTGACTGTTCCTATAGCTTAAAGAGATGCAGGAGTTCACAATTTTCAACTCCAGTGACCTGAAGAATGATACAGATTGTGATCTAAACGAGAAATTTAAGCAAAAATCTAACATACAATAAAATAAAATTATAATGGTTTTGGACACACAGAATTTGAGGTTGCAAAGTCATCCAGAAAGGGGGTTTATCAATCAACTTGAGATGATATAGTTGAGGTAGATTAAGGATAAGAACATGGATAATAAAGGAGTAAGAAAGGAATCACCATTAACTTCTGTTAACAGCATGCTTGCTGTTAAGTGCCAGATAATTTAAACACTTCATATGTATTTTCTAACTTATTTCATTACAATGATGTATGTTTGATCATAACTCCCACCTTCAGATGAGAAAAGCAATTCTTAGAGTATTTAAGTAACTTATCAATGGTTATTATTATTTTTTAAAGATTTTATTTATTCATGAGATACACAGAGAGACAGAGACATAGGTAGAGGGAGAAGCAGGCTCCCCACAAAGAGCCTGATGTAGGTCTTGATCCCAGATCCTGGGATTATGCCCTAAGCCAAAGGCAGACACTTAACTGCTAAACCACCCAGGTATCCCACCAGTGGTTACTATTACTAACAAATCTCGGATTCAGGATTTGAACCCCATGTCTGTTTATATTGAGAGTAGTCTGCTTGAGAGCAGTAGTTGATAACATGAAAATGGATTATTTAAAGGAGTAAAGAAAAAGTGGAAAGAGATGTATATGTACAGGAGGGAGGAGGATCCGAAAATGGGCTTTGGTAAATTGATGGAGTAAAATAAATCAATAACCTTTAGGTAGGCAGGGACTTATATATTATTTGTCACCGTCCCCAGTGCCTAGAACAGTGCCTCACCTATAGTAGGTACTAAATGAATATTTGTTTAATAAAGAGAGATGCAAGAAGGAAAGATAAAATAGGAAAACCTGATTAATGCAATGAAAGCTGAAGACAGATTTTGATTTGGGGAAGTGATCCACTTAATCAAATATTCCAGAGAAGTCAAGATAAATAAAGACTAAGAAAATACACACTTAAATTTAAAATGAAGGCATCATTAGTGACCTTGAAGAGACAGACTGCAGGATTCCTATGAGAATAAAATCCAGATGGCACAGGTTAAAGAAGGCATAGGTAATGATCCAAGACATGGAACTTTATTGGAGATTCTTAAATAAGAGTAAGTGAAAATGTCAAGGAAACATTTTGCTAGAGGAAACTAGCATAATTTGTTTCTTAATTAAATTTTTACCTTGCTTTGACTGGTTAATCCAGATTTTTTTCCTAGATTTCTTTCCTTAGTGGACACTAATTGCCTGGAAGTTTGCTAACTTGTGTTTGCAAAGTTATAAAGTCCACTTACATACTCAGGGAAAGGAATAACTACATTTATAAATATATAATGTGCAGAGGAAACTATTCTTCACAGTTTTGTTATTACTATCATCTATGTTATTAGAACTCTATGCACTTAAAGTTTTAAAATCATTCACAAATTTTAGAAAAAGACAAATTACCTTTTAAACAAATGTATTCAGTGACTTGAGAATGTTAAGATGTGCTAAGAACACTTTTTAGATAAAGGCCCAGAAAGAGTCAGACTACATAGGGAAGTAGAAGTTACCTGGATGGATTACTGTTTTGGGAGCTGAAGTGCAGAGACGGTAAGAGGTCAGATATATGCTCCACAATTCTTATTATGACTCAAGAATAACAGCAATGATAATAGCTGCCATTGTGTAATATGGTCTCAATACAGCTGAAGGGCATATTGGATAGGGGCATGGACTCATGTGCCAAATTACCTGTGTTCAAATCTTGACTGTTGTCTTCATTGCTTAGGATCTAAATGAGTCAATGCATATAGAATTTTTAGAATAGTGCTTGGCCAATAATAGGCTCATCTTTTAGATGTATTCTACATATAAGATAGTATGTATTTACATTATGCATTATATACTCTACATATAATATCTTATACATAAAGCATAGTTTACTATTATATATGGCACTGCATTTAATTTATTGCTTATAATAAGAATATGGAATGTACAAAGCCAAAACATGTAGTAGTTCAATAATTTGTCCTTATGATCACCAGCTTAATAATATATATTAACATATTTTATATAATATATATTTTCTATAAGATGTATTTCTATATTTATGATTGATATAGTAATATATAATATAAATGTAATAATATTGACATCACTAATCTTAGAGCATGCTACTTTTTATTATATATCTATTTAAGAAGTTGGATTCACTTTAGCCAAAAAAAAAAAAAAAATCCCCATGTTATTTCTAATCAGAAGAAAAATTTTAAAAAGCCTATGCTTAACAGATGAAGGAAGTTTAAGAAAATAGGTGGTTGGTTTCAAAAGATTTGAGACATGAAAGAACTTGAAAAGCTCATTCGCCAATATTGTGTGGTCTGTGCTATCTGGCGGTGTCCTTCCTGGAGATAGGGCCCCGCTACATTTACTATGCCTGTTGCATTTATTGATCATATGACTTGGGCTTAATTCTATCCAAGAAAAGATTGAACTGGCTCCTATCCCAGGCAAGGTCAAAGCTTTCAAGCATTAAATACCTTTTAACATAATACAGAGATTTAAACCCAAACAAAAAGGGGAAATTTGATTCACATAGTTCTTATGGTTTTATGCTCCATACAAGTTGGAATGATTAGGCCTGAGGATGTTAATTATTTTTCCATAACCTTAAGTAAAAAAAGGCTCAACACATTTGTTATGGTCCTTTCCCAAGAATTAGGGGACTCACAATTCAGAAACAAATTTTTAATATTTTATAATAAACAGAGTTATGATTTAATGGTTTGAATTTTTGGATTAAACTAAGCTGGCTATACAGCATTTGGTTTTAGAAACTTATGAAATAAAAGGAAAAGTCCTATTTCCTATTACTATGCATTGAAAGAAGTTCAAAGAGGAAAGTATCTATAGCTATTACTAACACAAAGGTAAAAAATAGATACATAAATGATCTAATTCTCATTTTGGATCTGCTTGGAAAATTAAATAGTCTTAGAAACTGCCTTCATCTCATTTGAAAAGATAACACTTCTTTTCCAGACATCATATCTTGGAAGGGAATGATGTCATTTAGAAAGGTAACTGTATACCAATTCTGTATATGTAAGACTCTTACTCTGCCTAAAAGATGAATACTTCTTAATAATTTTTGTCAACTGCCTAATAGCCCAATTTTATTGATTGGTCTATATCCCATATCTTACAGATTTGAACTTCTTTTTTTTTTTTTTAAGATTTTATTTATTTATTCATGAAAGACACACACACAGAGGCAGAGACATAGGCAGAGGGAGAAGCAGGCTCCTCACAGGGAGCCTGATGTGGGACTTATCCCGGAACTGGGATCATGCCCTGAGCCAAAGGCAGAGGCTCAACTGCTGAGCCCCCCAGGCATCCCAGATTTGAACTTCTTATTTTAGTTTTTATACGTTTACCTTGAGTTTCATACCCTTGCTAGTTCTTCTGCAAGCATTACAATAAGCAAAGCATATCCAAAAGTAGAACCAAATTTTATATCTACAAAGCACAATTTTCTTGGAAGATAAAGGTCCTAAAGATGCATTTTCCAAGCACATCTTATAGGATTCAGAGGATTCAAGGATTTATATCAATGTAGGAGAAAAAAATGATATTATAAGGTAGAAAGGAGCAGGGTGGCTTATAATTGGAACATGAATCAATTTTACATAATTTTCTGATAATAAACTCTTTCTTGTGTCTCTTATGTAGGTTCAGATTAAAAATTAAAATATTTATTAGTAGTGCAACTTCAGTCACCACTAACATGATCTCACTTAACTTCCCTGGTAAGAGGTTCAGTCTAGAATTGATGCCTTTATTGCAAAGCCTGTGTTCAATATATACTATGTGATTTGGGCAAGTTATTTTTCTAAAATAGGAATAATGGGAGTACTTATCTCAAAGAGTTACTGAAAAGAGTAAACAAGTGATTTTTTACATCTAAAGTGCTTAGAATAGACCTGGCAAATTGTAAGTGCGTTTGAACCACTGTATTAACCAGCTTCTAAATTATACCATGGGAAAGTCACACAATAATTTTTCTTACTAGTGCCGTACTAAATGAGGTATTTTAAAAAATTAATACCTATGAAAAAATTTCAGGTTTATCAGTCTAAAGTTTCCATAATAGAAAAACACTACTACTTGTGAGAGGATCCATGATCATAAAGGGGAATGAATAAAACAAGGAAAGGAACACCTAAGTCAAGAAAAAGGCCAAAGTCTTTCTCCCTTCTGCTCAGTGATCTCTCCCTCTCACAACACTCTGCCATTTCCAATAAAACTAAAATCTAATTATAGTACTGACCAGATGCCACATGAACTTCTTTCCTCTGAAAAGCCATGGGGCTGTTTCTATAGTGAGAAAAATTCACCTCTTCCAGGCTTACCTGCTCAGGCTACTATTTTTTCTTAGGCCCAAACCTTCAAGTTTACATGCAAGACGTATGGTGAATGAGTATGTGGATGTGTATACACGCCCATGTATATGCCAACTGATTTTAAATTTCAGTATATTTTAAGATATCAACAAGTAGAGTAGGCAGGCTTCATTTCATAAGATCTAAAGGCTCCAAAAGCTTCCCCATTACAATGAGTTACCCTCTTCTCTTTACTCCTAGACTCACCAGTGTATCCTCATAGTTATTTTTCTTTCTTTTAAGCCATGGAACACTTAATTCAGTGAGATTTTGAATAGAAACTCAAAACAAAAACTGGTGAAACCAAACTTCTGTGGTCGGTGGCCCAGGTAGCAATGTATGGAACACTGCTGCTTTTTTTTGCCCCCTGCACATTTTCCATCCTTACCCATTACAAAACAGCATGAAAGGCCTCCTTTTAGGAAAAAAAAATGTCCCAGCAAATGGAAATAAAAAACACTAAGCTAACTTAAACCACTAATCCTTACTGAAATCAGGAGAGAGAGGATGTTGGTAGAGTACAGACTCTCCTCTTGACAATGATGTAACATCTGGCAGACTGCTCTTCAACATTTATTTCTCTCATCTATCAAAGGAGACTAATAATCAAGAATATTAAGTTAGGCTTACTTACTATATACTACATAGAAATGTTGATATTATTATAATTCATTCTTTTAAACACATACTTATTGAAGAGCTGCTCTGTGCCAGAAACCATGCTGGGTCCCAGGAAATCAAAGACCAAGAGGCACAATCCTTGTCTTATAGACCTCTACTGGTGAGAAAGTCATACAAAGCTGCTTGAGGGAATTAGGGCAGGCCTTCCAAGAGCTCCTGCACAGTATCCACAGGAAATGAGGACATGGAACTGGTAATTTAGGTGGGGCAAAGAGAAGAGGGAAGTTGTTTCATCATTTGAGGATGGAGCACTACAAAGGAAGGTAATCCTTTTAGAGTATTGGGTCCCTCTTGGCACCTTGGGTCAAAACTCATATGTTAAAGAGCAGGGCTCTCCACGAGGCTCACCATAAACCTGCTTTGAGCAGACTGTCTCAATCACTACACTTCTACAGTATGTTATACTTATCTATGTCATTGTCTCTCTTCACCACTAAGGTGAGATCTATTTGTTCTATATTGTGTCCCTAGGCAGTGATTGACAAATAACATCCACTTACTATGTATTGAGTGAAGGAATAGATGGATAATTTAATCAATAAATAGGGGGGAAAGAGTATATAAAGGAGATATAACAGCAGGAACATAGTATTTGCTTACTTCAAATTTTACTTTGCATCCTGTTCAACATACTGATAAATCCTAGCCTCCAACCCACTCTTTCAGGTAAACATGAAAAGCAAATCCTATCAAGATTATGATTTAAGATAGAAAATATTTCTCCCACACTAATAGGAGCAGTGATTCTACAAATAGCAATATGTCCCTGGCATCCCTTCCACAGTATTTAGACTATAGATGATGTGTGCTACCTGGGTCCTTGGGACTTTGAAAGATTGTTCCTAAGTCTTCTCTGTGTACTTGAAGTACATATCAGATCAACATGTAATCTACACAAGGCAAGCATTTATGAGCAATGGGACATCCCAGTAATGAGCGGAGAATAAATAGAAAACTTTGTGAAAGAGGGATGGGAGATATGGGTTTGGGGGAAGTCTGTACCATAGGGTTTTCATCTTTTACGGACCTGGCATACAGTATCTCTGGAAGAAAAGAGCTCAGGCATATATATATTTTCAGCTTAACAAGCTCACAAATCAATCTGATTATTCAGCAATTCAACTAGGATCTGCTTTACATCTCGTAAACAAACACTTCTGGTTTTACCTTTTTGGGTTCTGGCATATTATTAATATAAATAGTGTAGATTCCACTTTTATTAAAACCAGCTTGATATACATCTGCACAGTCTCTAAATGGTTTCTCTTCCTCTTTTTTTCCTCCCTTTAGTAAAACTGCAAAAAAAAAAAATTGCAATATGTGAACAAGAGTATCAGTACCATTAATACCCAAATGGACTCCAAGTATAGCTAAGCAAAGTCTTTATTTCCTCCAAATGTCAATATTGCATTTACTGACAAATCAATCATAAAGACAATACTAGATTTGAGCTGACTCACACATTACATAACTAATGGAAAAATGTGTAGAGCAATTTATAACTGAATACTTTTTATATTTTCCTTCCTTACTTAAATTTTATTTCTCTATATAATGTCTGGAATATCAATACAAAGCACCAGTGACCTAATGGTGTAACACATCCAGCTAATAATAAATTAAGTCAATTTTCTTGCAAAAATTCTAAAATGTTCTTACCTACATTTCATAAGAAACTTTTAAAAAATGCTACAGCATTTTTGGAGGAGGAAGAAATAAAAATAACAAATTCAAACATAAAAATACTGTATGGAGGTTTAAAGTGCTAAAAGTAGATTGAATTGTTTTTCTGTGGCTTTGGACTGATAAGCTCCTAGAAATTCTTATTTTAAAAACACAAAAACATCAAAATCATTAGATTTAGAAATAGAAAAGAGCCTCTGACCTAATTTGCCTAGAAAGAAAAACTTTGTTTTTTATTTAATGCCTGAAGTTAAACCAGCAGGCAGGTGATATACAAATAAAATAACACAAATGAGTAAGACATGACATTAACTGATATAGTGGAAGAATTCTGTAAAGGTGGAAGTCAAATGGAAAAGGAAATTTAATTAGATAGGCTCTACTGAGAACTTAATTTTATTCACTGACTCTCATCTATTTTATTTTTTATTTTTATTTTTTTTTGTTTTTATTTTATTTATTTATTTTTGACTTTCATCTATTTTAAAGTTCTTATTAATGAGCTCAAAATACCAAAATGACTCATATTTTGTAGTCCTTTGCTAAAGACATACATGACAAATTTATAAAATATTTATGATTAGTATTTTCTAATAAATATATAGTTTAGTAATTGGCTTCATTAACCCTTTAAGAAGATTTTAATTTATTTATTTATTTATTTATTTATGATAGTCACAGAGAGAGAGAGAGAGAGAGAGAGAGAGAGGCAGAGACACAGGCAGAGGGAGAAGCAGGCTCCATGCACCGGGAGCCTGACGTGGGATTCGATCCCGGGTCTCCAGGATCGCGCCCTGGGCCAAAGGCAGGCGCCAAACCGCTGCGCCACCCAGGGATCCCCCCTTTAAGAAGATTTTAAACATTATTTTATCACCTTGCCCTCCAAGTCTCATGTTATTTAATAAATACTGTCTTTCAATCCCTCTGAGTTATGATGGCATTTTATAATAATATCAAAAGTGTACTATTAAATGATGCTTTTAAATTTATGTTCCATGCTCTAACAATCTAAAGCACTAGCGTGATTTAAATTTAAGTTGTGTGAATTTGCTATTTATAGGTAATTAAAAATAAAGTCTCAACTGAAGGAAAGAATATCAATGTAAATACTTCAAATTTTCAAAAATAATTATGTTTCAAGAAAATGAAATATCCACTCAGATATGCTGCTGTAACAAAATATAGAATTTTAACTTTTAATAGTATCATGTTTTTCTGTATAGCTCATGTCTACACTGATGGTTTTGCCTTACTTATATTAACAATTACATCTAAACACCACCATTACAGCTGCAATATCAACACAGAACAAATAATCAGAGGACTACACATTCATATGACAGTGAAGAAGCATGGCACAGAAGGTATCCAATAGCAATTTTAAAATGAACATATAAATGCTTATTTGGAAGCTATCTTTAATTGCAATGGATGTGTTGATGGGTTATGTAAAAGTATTGTTCTGAAAAACATCAATGCAATTCATTTGCACTTGCTTAATTTAAGACTATTTTTCTAAAACAAAATCTTCCTAAATTCTAAATGTTTAATCTTCTGTTGAAACAAGTTGAAAATAACCAAATTAGATGTAAAAAAAAAAAAAGGGATGTAAAGAAATGCCAAATAAAATTTATGATCCCTTGAGAGGATGAACACAGGAAGATGCGGTCAAGAGGAATTCATCGGTAAACCCATTTTTCTTTTTTGGGTAAGAAATGGAGAAAATCACTTATCTAAGGAGAAAATGCTTCTCACTGAACATACCACTTCCTGCCTTCCCTTGGTTAGTTATGCAGTGTGAATGTACTCCATTCCCACTTCTTTGTCACCTCCCATCCTCTTTTCTTTTCCTCCTCAGGAAGATGTGGGTGAAGAGACTGTTGCATGGGAAGAGGGAAGCCCACACACATTTTCAATAACGGAGAAAAAGGAAAGAAGTTGAATATTACCTTATTTTTCCAGAAAATAATTCTATAAAAATGATGTCCAAACAATGAATGTAAAGTCTTATAACTGGAAAAATAGTTTGAAGATTCCATCATAAAAGGTACAAACAGTACTATGGTTATTTGTTGTGATTGTAATGGCAACATACCTTATGAAGATATTTCACCTTCTTGAAATATAGTTTGATGTTTTTGAAAAATAGAAGCACGTTCTTTCCAGAAGAATTAGTCATTCTTTCCAGAAAGATTAGATTGCTTGTATTTAATTAAGAATTAGTAAACATCAAGCTTGAAAGTTTAATCCAGGCTATATTTTAGAGTATTAAAACATTTAAAATCAGTTTAAAAGCTCCATTCACAGCTTATGTTTGACATTTGTATTATATACTATGATTTGAGAAAGTCCCTTCTACAAAGGTAGACTGATCTTCAGTTTTTCTTTTTTTTTGATCTACGAAGTGAGGGAGTTAAAAATATCACTGATGCAACTGTATGGATTACATAACACAGAGCAAAGTGACTGAATTACATTAAGAACTCAAGAAATGGTAGTTTTTATATTGTTACAGTAATAATATTATTTTTAATGGCAGCATTAAACTATTATTCTCTCTTACAGAGGAGACACTAGTAGGCTAGAGAAGGCCGGCAAGTCCAGTCAATGGAATAGTGGATCTTCCACCCTCAAATCCAATATTATAGCTGACCAAAGGTTAGGGAAGTTACAATTGACTAATTATATTAGTACTTTATTGAACTGGCCTCTCCTTATCAAAGTTGGTCAATTGGCTTATTTTATTCATTGACTATATCACATTATACCACTGTTTAAGCCTAAAAAAAAAGGTAACCTCATCTTGCTGCATATATTAGCTTTATCTCAATAGTTAAAATGTAAAGATTATTTCAGATGAAATGACATATGATGTCTATAACCACACATTGATTGTAGAGGCTTTAATCCCATAACTTTAATTTTCATGACTATTTTCTTTGTTATGTACTGGAGATACATGGTTACGTATTGTAACATTGGACACATAGTAAACATTTTAAAACATAGAAAGACAATAAAAAGATGAATTTACTGACCATTACAAGTGTCAGACCTAAGGATACATTTTTGTAGGAGGTGTTGAGATTTAATAAAATGGAAGAAAATGTCTGTAGGAAGGGGAATGACAAGATACAGATATGGAAAATGCAGTGGAAGAGGATAAAAGCAGCATCAACTGGACAGTGCCAGGGGGAATGGACTGGAGGCATTTATCCATCTGGTAAAGCAGCTTAGACTTTTTGTAATAATAGACTGGTTTAAAAGAATGAATTTAAAAATTGATCTTTATATCTAGAAGTTCCTTCTTTAATCATACACATGTTTTTTTTTTTCCTTTCCCTTTAATTATTAGTGAGTTTGTCTCTCCTCTAATTGAGAGTCTGGATCCCACCATTACCACCAAGTCTCTCAGTGGTCTCTCTTTCCTTCCTTCCTAACTTGTATCTCATGGTCAGGCATTAAAACAGTTCAGGGACAATTCATGGTGCTCTCCACCCACTGTCCTTTTACCTACGAATCCCTTGCATGAATAAATCCCAGCCCAAGGAAGGCCATTTATTCATTTTAACTCCCTGCTTCCAGATTGCAGACACTAAAGTGAGTTTTTTTAATGCCATCGAAATACATGTTTTCTAAACTCAGCTATGTTCTCCATGCTGCTCATTTAAATCTTTGGTCATTTATAATAGATTTTCTTTTTTAAAAAAAAATATTTATATTAGAGAAAAAAGAGAGGGTAAGCAGGGCAAGGGCAGAGGGAGAGAAAGAAAGAATCTCAAGCAGATTCCATGCTGAGTATGGAGCCCCCACATGGGGCTCGTTCTCACAACCCTGAGACCATGACCTGAGATGAAATCAAGAGTCTGACGCTTAACCAACTGAGCTACCCAGGTGCCCCTAGAATTTCTATTCCATTTCCTGAAAAGTTTACTTCAGACCTTTCCACTTTTATCAAGGCTAAATCTTACTCCTATCATCTCTCATTTTTTTAATATATGACTTTGTTTTACAGTTTACTATGAAGATCAAAGCTATTTGTTATTTCCTTCAACTTACTCCCCATACTACAGAAGTTGGCTTTGCCTATCTTTCCCCTTGCCTTCTGTGTTGACCTCTCTTGGTCCCTTTACTCTTTTCCAATTGTCTTTTCTCTTTCATCTTCATTGGGTTCTCTTCCTTTCCTCACCCACCATATGGATGCTGACCAAGATTCTATTCTTAAATCTCTATTGCTTATACATTTGTTTTTTGCAAACTATCTATCATGCCTTCAAACTTCTACACAGATTTTTTATATAAGCATTTTTGACACTGTATGTTTGCTTCTCTCTTGACCTCCAAATCCATATCTTTATTTGTCTGTTGGGCAGTTCCCACTGCCACCTCAGCTTCCATTTTTTTTTTAATGTTGCCTAATCTTTCCTTCTAAACTCTGTGTTTTTTTTTTCTCTTACTGGCCCCACTATCATTGCTCAGTTGCCATCAGTTAAAAAATAATAAACACCAAAATTTAAGACAAATAGACTGGTTTGTTTTTTTTATTAGTTTCTCAATTTAAAAGCCTGTCTCCTGTCCCCTCTTAATTTAATCCATGCTATAATTATTAATTCAACAAATACTGATTGAGCATCTTCTATGTGTATGACTTTTCCTAGTTTGTGAAGATATAGACCTGAGACAACCACAATATGCTTATAACATAATCACAGGCTGATAAGAGAAAGACCCACTATATTAGTAACTCTTCCATGATATCTCTTGGTAATTATATCCATGATTTGTACCCTCCATGATAGAGAATTCCATTCAAGCTAGCTCAAGGAAAAAGATAATGTATTCAATCATAGACAGTGTAGAATAGAGTTTTAGGTAAAGCATAATCATATTTCAAAGAATGTGAACAGGAATTGGTTTATCTTTTTTTTTTGACTCAGATGATGACTCTTTACCTGGTCACAAGATGACTAGCAACAGCTTCTAGAGATATAATGTTAGCAGCACCAAAGAGAGATAATGCACACAATTGTTATTTTGAAGGTATGTACCAATTTCACTGGGAATATTCAGGAAGAATATATTCTGTCAGGTAAACTTGGGGAAGGCTGTTCAGAAGAGAGAACAGCTGAATGAAAATGAAAACAAAAAAAGTAGAACAGTTTATCTGAACTAAATTTTAAAAGCCTGGTATAGCAATTCCAAAGATTTTGTGCACACCAATATCAGCAAATAAATCTAGAAAGTCTTAGGAAAGAATTATTATTTATTCTTTTCATTTAGCCTTATCTCTATAGCCTAATCTTCATGATCTGAAGGGAAAGAATAGAGACACAAGCAGGTGCATGTCTGTCTTTCACCAGCCAACATTCAGTCAATAAGCAACCTGAGACCCTGATTGCAGCAACTATTGACTTTATCTGGCTCTTCCTTTTATTTGCCCAACCAATTTCAATCCAGATGGCATGTCTACCACTGGGACGACTTTAGGGAAGAATCATAAAGCTGAGGCAGGGTCACTTCAATTCAGATGAACCCTCAAAAGAAAACTTCCTGGAATGTAGAATAGATAATTCTGAGTTGTAGCAAACCTAGTATAGAATACAGAAGGCAATTAGCCTTTGCTATGCCAAAGACAATGTAAAAGCCAAAGTCCTTGATCCTACTTACTTCCTAATAAGTTACTATAAAGGGGTCAATTTTTCAAATATCCTTTTTAAATCTTAGATGTGGCTAATGGTTCCTATCTCTCCAGTATTCAGCAAGCATCAGAATATATGTGGATCAAGTTACTGGTTTAAGGATAATTCTTGTGTTACTTATTGGACCATCATCACTATGGAGATCACAGTAGAGGAATCGACCCTAAACCTATAATTTCTCACCACAATAGGAAACTAAGTTAACTGAGTATATCGATAAGTAAATCATCATATCTGATAAGGTGAAAACAAGCAAACAACTGATTGATTAGATTCCATCCTTTCAGCCAGGTGTGTGGGCACCTCATGGAAAAGCCATTTGAAAACACACCCTAAATTCCTAATTTATTTGAAAAGACTTTTAAGTGTGGAAGAAGGTAATACCTTGCATTCAAGGGTGGTGGTAAGTTAAAAGATTTATAGGCAATAATCATTATTTCAATATTAAATGGTGGGTATGAGGGTGAGGGATACTTACCAATAACTTTATAAATATATATCACATATATAACTATATATATATATATATATATATATATACACAAAAGCTTTATGCTTCTGAGTTGAAAATTTCAAAGTTGGTACTTTATTTTATATATAACTTCTGTATATGAACCTAAATATCTAGGAGATCTAAAAATCTAAGCATGATTGTTTTTAACCTACAAAAATGGCAATTACATACAGTTTAATGTAATATATTTGCACACATATATGTATATATGTATTACATATAATGTAAACTGCTATATCACAGTATAACAAACATATATATTCTATTTGTAAATACTTTAAATCTGAAGTTTTTGGATAAGTAGCCAAAAGCTTCTCTTTTTAAAATCTACTATTCTTTCCCCCATAGTCCTCCTAACCCCAGTATAAGAGAACACTTGAACATCATTTACTTAGTACATTACTTTAATTAAATTTTTTTATCAAAAGAACTGTTCATTATATGTGCATATTCTGCAGATGATACTTAAAATCTTAACTACCCATCATCTTCTTGGTGGAAGTTTAATGATCATGATAAAATAAATTGACATACTCACAGTTAGTAACTGGCATACTTACTATGTGTTCAAATCTGAATTTTGTGACCCAGGTATGTTTTATATGCTTTGTTTCATTTAGTCCTCATAAATACCTTATGAAGTATGGCTATCAATATATTGTTATATATATGAGAAACAGAGGCTAAGAGATGCTTTCTAAGTTCACCAAAACTTCTAAGTAGTGGAACTCTTTTGTCTATAAAGCCAAGAATCTTAACTATCTCTTACTGGCCCCTAGAATGAAGTCAAATCCAAACAGGACTCCAATGACTCATCTGTCACAGAGTCCCCAGCAATACTTATCTCAGATGACAAGGTCATACCCAGGGTCTTGGGTGAATCAGGACAGGCCTGAATTCAGAATGGCTACAGCCTTTTCTCTTGGAAACAGGAAGTATTGGAAGAGTGACAGGGGTTAGAAAAGATAAGAAAGAAGAAAAATGTTGAGATGAGGATAGACGAGAACCACAGGCACCAGAATTATCTGTGAGGTGGAAACTCATAGCAAAAATGTGGAGCACTGTTGGCCCACGACTTCAAAAGCTAACAGAACATTAGGAAATAAGAGGTGCCTGAGCAGCTGTATTAGATTTCATAATGTCTATATCATAAAAATCATGCTGACCAAAATTTACCCCCATTAGTCTAAGATATTATTCTTATAAGCCTAATTACTTGATGTCCCAGCCTCTGGACTATCTACTGAAGCTACAGATTTAGAGGAAATGCTAGTGGAGAAAGGGAGGGTGAGCATATATGTGGGTATTTTTGTGGGCGTATGTTTGTGTTCACCTTCTAGAATGAGGCATGAAGACAATAACAACAACAAATTGATAATCAAAAGGATTTTTGTGTGTATGAGGAAGAGACAGTAATCTTAGAAGTAGGCAAAAATAAGAAACGGGAACAGTTTGAGCAGTATATAAGGGACAAATTATATACTTTTCCAAAGGCATCATGGTATTCTGATGTAAATTAAATCATGCTGATAAGAGCAAATCAAATTATTACAAAAAGCTTCAATTTTATTCAATCTTTTCTGAAAAAGGAGAAGATGAAAGCAATGAAGAAAATGTACCATCACTATATTTTTAAATTTAACATTTTACTATTAAAGAGATGCATTTTAACTATCTGCAGAATTATACATATGTTACCCATATGTATAATTGTAGATGTATACATTTTTGGTAATATTGAAGTGTATGTATAAGGTGCATAAACTGTTAAATCTATATGGACCTGCAAACCACCCCATGCCATAGGTAGATTGCTAATTTTATGCTATTTTTTTTTGTGCAGGATAATGAAAAATCAAGTAATTCTACATAATTCTACTTTAGCTTGATTAGTGTATTCAAATAAAATTTCCAGTGTTCCTCAAATGTGAAATGACTCATATATATAACTGAATGTGTATTTAATGCATATTATACTTAAAGCAACATAGGACCAAAAAAGGAATTGAAAGTTGAAAAGAGATTTATACTCATTTGTTTAATAAAGTAATACTCATTTTTCACAAAATTTATTTCTGTGTTTTCCTTTTGGGCACCCTGATGGGTAGTTATGAGTGCTACATGACCCTTGCCATTTGTTCAGAAGGTCATTTAATTAACAAAAATATTTCAGGTGTTTCATGTGTGTTAATTTCCCACGTAATGTTTTTGGCCTGAGTGGAATATATCGATTTTGAACAAAAGATTTCTCACGCATGTGGGAAAGCATAAAGGGTATCTTTTGTGCTTTGCTATGAGTAGACAAATAATTTATTTCAGTAAAAACCATTAAAAATGGAATGAAAGTCCTTGGGCAATGCTATAAATGGAAAGCAGTTGCCAGATGCTTTAGAAAACTGACAACAACAACAACAACAACAACAACAACAACCTCCTCTCCCAAGCCAAAACCAAAACCAAAATACTTCACTCTGAAGTTTTGAATAAATAAAGGCTGACTGCCACCATAGGTATATCACTTCGAATCTTATTTTTGTGGTAAAATATACTTGAAGAATAATACTTGATTACCATGCTGAGGTTTATTCTGAACTTGAGACTTTTCCTAGTCATTAGAAGTGATAGAAAAAGAAGAGAAGAAATTGAATGATTAAGGAGTCATAAAATATGTGGATTTGGATTTGTCTAGGGCACCAGACAAACTCTAAGGTGTGTGGTACTTTTATGTTGAGCAATCTAGCAGCAGAACTGGGACTAGAGCTCAGATACCCTGATTCCTGTTCCTGTTAGACCACCAAGTCTTGCCCTATAGATGGCATATGTCATAGCTGCTCCAAGACACTGGTTAGGTGACTGTCTCAGTCGAAGTCCTAGCTCTAGGGAGATGAGCTGGAAGATTAACTATGGTTGAGATTCAGTTTATTTGTGCATATGTAAGTGTGTACATGAGGCTAAAACAACCAGCAAACCTTCCTTTAGAACCAAATCTCCACTTAAAATGAAACTCAAAGTTCAAATTCACTACTCTAAAGGAACTCATGCTAGCTATGAAACAGAATGTTCACACCTAAAAATAATTGTGGGTATTTGCAAAGACACAATAGAATACACACTAAAAGAGGTTTAGCTTAATTGGTATTTCATTTAATAATTTAACTTTATCATAAATTCATCAAAAAAGTAGATAATTCTTAGTAAGTCACATATTAATGTGATTCCTTATTGGAGATGGTCCCATCCAGAATGTAAATTTCCAAGCCAGCAGGAAGATGAGATACCAGTGTCCTTAGTTATGATGTGATATTCTTTAGTTGAAAATAAATGGTGAGCTCTAATAGGAAACTAAAAATGTGTTTTTACCAATAGTTTATAAATGTTCTTTACAATCAACTTTTAGAAAAATGGTGAAAATTAATATTATTTTGTTTCTATGCATTTAAGATTAACTGTATGGTTATAATATTTCTCAGGTTTTATTTCATTTTTTTCTCCCTTTTTAAAGCAGAAGACATTTCATAGGAGTTTCACTGTATGGTTGATGTGATGAATACATACTGGTTAATAAAATGTGTTTTTGTCTTTTTTTTTTTAACTTTCTCTCCAAGTAATTAGAGGTGTCATTTGGACTCAGTGTAAAGTACTAGAGCTTATCTGTAAGTAACCACTGTTCCATTACGTCCCTGGACTTAGAAAATATCTATTCAGTTCAACTGAGTATGGATGAGTCCAGGAAATGACTTAGTTGAAATTCTATTAAAAATATTTTGTGCTTCTTTGCTTTAACCAACCAGACCATGAAAGAACAAAATTAGAAGAAATGGAGTTTGCTCATAGAAATGTTGGAACAAAAAAAAAAAAAAAGAAAAAGAAAAGAAAAGAAATGTTGGAACATAAAAGCAACGCGCGCGTGTGTGTGTGTGTGTGTGTGTGTGTGGCCTTTCACCTTGGTAACTTTCAGGTTCAGCCAGAACCAGGAGATATCCCTTTTCAGATAGTTTGGTTTCTGAAATTGAAACTTTAATTCCAAAAGAGAATTAAACACAAGTTTCAAATCTCCCCCAAAAGATGTGGTTTAAAATAATTCATGGGAGAGGTCAAAGGCTGAACTATTTTTTATTTTGTTATCATTAGTTTGGCTATCTGCTATTCACGCAATTTTTGTTTTTACAGAAATTACAGCTTTTCAAAAGGCAGATAACATGCTCCATCAAAAAGAAGGAATATACCATTTCTAAAAATAAACAGTCACTTTCCCCTTAAAGCCACTGGGTTTTATGAAAGGAAGTGCTAGAAAGTGTGGTTGGTTTTAAGGAAATTGTAAATGTTTGACATATAATTTTCTGTCAAGATAAAGCATTTCCCTCATTAAATGGGAACAAGTGCTCACTGTAGTATGCAGCAGATGACTTCCTGTATTTTTCTTTCTCTTTCTACCTAATGTTAAATTGTGCATTACAAGTAGTCAACGAAAACCTAAATATTTTACTCAGTCAATGAAAATGATATATTCTATTTTTATCAATGTTTATATAAGCGACATTCAAAAAGTTTTAATTTCCTCCCATTGCTTGTGATGTTTTTAGAATCATTCTTAACTCAAGGGACTTGCAGGAGTTCAAACTATCTCATCCCTTGACTGAATGATTTACTTCACAAACTCAATAGACACTGCACGGGAGGTAAATTCCTTTCAGATGGTAGAATTATTCTGAGAACAGAACCAAATGTCTCCTCAGCACTGGGAAAGAAACAAATGCCTCATTTCCCCTTTACAGAAGGCCAGAGGACTGAAAATAATGATCAGAAGTTCCATACCACTGCAATCAGCCTCTGGGAAAGACATTTTAAACCAACTAATTTAGATCACTTAAAAATTTATAGTATCAGTCATTATGTCTTTCAGATGATGTGAAAAAAAAAAATTTTAAATGAATTGCATGAGAAGCTCTTTATGGTTTGAAATTTGAAATTCATGTTAGGGACCTAAATATATAAACATGTTTGTGTCTCTCTGTATTTAAGTTTCTTTTACTTCTTTCTAACCTGTGTGCATCCTTACCCAAACTGTTATCTGTTCTTTCATTTAGGTTTGCTAAATATGGGTAGACAGTATTTTGTTTTTATTTCCTCTTGCTCACTTTTGTCTTTGACCCATGTAATTGAGCCATACATGTCACCCAAACTCCTCCTGGGTGTGTGTGTGGACAGGGCTTTCTGCTTTCTTGTCACAAAGATGAGATGTTTTATAGCAGTTTTTTCTCTCTGCCATAGCACTCCTCACTACTGTTTTTTCTCCCTAATTCTGTTTTCTTTCCAGTCTCTTTTTAAAATTTTTTATTTATTTACTCATGAGAGACACAGAGAGAGAGGCAGAGACATAGGCAAAGGGAGAAGCAGGCTCCCTATGGGGAGCCCTATGAGGGTCTCAATCCCAGGACCCCAGGATCATCATGCCCTGAGCCAAAGGCAGCCGGTCAATCACTGAGCGACTCAGGCATCCCTCTTTCCGCTCTCCTTTTAACCATTCCTTAAAGAACTCTCAAATTTCTTTGATTTTGCATTTCTATTATTTTAAGAATCTTGGTATGTAAATTCTTTGAAAGCACACATAAACTTGTACCTGAGTGTTTGCACTATGTGAGAAGGAAACGTAGGCTAGTTTTTATCAGATTCTCAAATGAATCTACAGCCCCCCAAATAGTTGAGTCATTGCTTTTATACACACTTTCAGTGATTTTGTTTGCTGCATGGATTTACCACTTGTCTCCTCTGAGGACACAGCAATCTATGCGGTCATCCAGATTTCACTCCTGAATTCCAAATTCCTATTTCTCTGACTTCCAGAATTGAATCTCCCATAGTCATCTCAGTCAATGTATGCCCCAAACCCCAAACTAAACTTATTATCTTTCCCCCTTAAACATGTTTCTCTTTACATGTTGATGATTTTAAGGTATGTCATCAACATCCCCTCAGTTACTGAACCCAGAAAATTGAGTTATATTTAACTAATAGGTCATTATTTCCTGTTGTTTCTAATTCTCTTTGTTCACCAATTTCCTCACCATCTGCCTTTCCATTTGTCCCTCTTTGATCCTGACCTCATTATTTTTCTCCTAGAAAATCCTTTGAGAATTAGATGAAAACCACTATCAACTCTATCTTCCCTCTCCATCATAGTACAGTGGATAATGTACAGGCTCTAAAATCATACTCTGATTTCAAATCTCAGCTTACCCACTTGCTAGCAGTGTGATATTTGAAATGATTTACTTCCCTGTGCCTAGTTTCCTTATCTGTCATAGAAAGCTAATAAAAAGCACCCAGCTTATAGAGTTGTTATTAGGACTGAATGAATTAATATATGCAAAGGGCTCAGAAGATTGACTTTTACTCTCCAAATATTTGCTAATATTTTAATAATAATGGCAAAATGGTCATCTGGTCCTTCTGCTCCCAAGCTTATCAACTTTCCAGTATATTCTCCTACGTGGTGACAGGGGTAATTTTTTTTTTCCTAAAATGTAATGCCAACGTTGTCCTCATATATTGACATGACTCCTTACTGTTTTCAGAGAAAAAAAATGCAGCTTCCTTGATCTCTCTCAATACATCTCTAACTCCATCTTTACTGTTATCCTGGCTTTAACTCTGAGATTTAGGCTATGCATTTAGGTATATGCCACTCCCTGCCATGACTTCTGGCAAACATACATGTTCTTTGAGCTGTTTGAAATAGCCTCTGCAGAAAGATTCTCCAAGGTGATTTAGACAGTAAGAAAACCAGCCCATGGTGAAGAGGGAAGGCTAAATATTATTTTCTTTCTTCCTTTTTAAAAATGCTTTGTTACTAATTAAATTCTTGATCACATGATACAACGTTTGCTTCACGTGTACTCAATGTATGTGACAATAGCTTAAACACATCTGAACATAAAGATGACTGGTGAATGTTTGACGGCCACAGTACCTGATTATCCTTCCCAGAAGAATTCCAAGCCTTGTTTCCATGCCATTATCAATGTAAACTACTTAATTCCAGTAATAACTGTGAATTGCCAGAAATATGAAGCAATCAGCTAGGTTTTGACATTATGATAACATTGAGGGCAATATTTTTTTAGTGGGTAATGTTTCTAAGAATAAATGTGGCCAAATGTTTGCAGACAAAAGTCAGACAAAAATAAATGTGTTACCAGAAGCAATACAAAATGAATGCAATTCAGTTTGAAATGATTATTTGCCTAAGACACCACAACTGCCTGTTTGGAACAAGAGGACAGGTTGGTGAATTATTTCAAAAAGTGTGTTTATTAAAAATTGTACTTAGCTTGAATTTATCTTCCAACATTAGCTATTTTAGTAGGAAAAGTTCTGTGAAGCTAAACAAAAATAATCCCTACATGCAAAGATGGATTTACAATTCCTGGACCAAACACATGTTAGGGAAAGTATAAACTGCCAGCCAACACTTCCTAAGAATGCTTTTATCATGTAACTTTAGTGAGTTATAAACACGTTAGAAGACTTAAAAATAAACTACATTTTTTTCAGCATTTACTATTAACAGGCATCAATGCTGTATGCTCTATGAAAACTTCTTTTAATTTACTAAAAACTCATCAGGTATGCATTATGACCCCATTTTAGATAAGAAAACCAAGGCTAAAAGAAACTGCTTGAATGGCTGTCAACAGTTAAACATACTTGAGCACTAACTGTATATCAGACATTTCCCATGAGAGAAAGTTTGGTTATAGACAGCACTTAATAAATTTGTGTTTAATTGAACCTTGTCACTTGGAGGAGAAAGAAGGAACTAAAGTTTAGTGAGTCAACTATGTCATATGCTGTCTGCTATTATAGGCAGTACCTAATTTAACCCTTTCCCTGTCACTGAGAAGTAGACACAATTATCCTGACTTTATAAAATGATAAAACAGTTTCATAAAGGTTAAATTAGTGGCTGATGACAGAGAAAATTCACTAAAAATTTCTTCCCATACTTTGTAGTATTATATCCAGGCTGTCTCCGTAAGTGATTGGGTCAAGTTAGAAAGAGAGGACCCTGAAGTCAATTAAACATTTTGGCTTTTATATTATAACACAGCTCATGAAGATTTTAGAAAATCTTCTAGAAGACTACACTTTGAGTTCTTAAAATATATATTTTTAAAATTGATGCATTTATTGTGGTATATTGATTTAGGCATATTTGCATATATTTAAATGTGAAAGTAGAATATTTACATAAAATCCCTTGATAAATAATAAATCCATTTAATAAACGAGTTGTTGGTCACAAAAGTAGGGAAAGGTTTTACTTATATGTTTTGGAATTAGGATGAAATAAAAGTTTATTTTAATCCAATATTTCAAATTCACCAAAACTAAAGACTATGGCACCAGTGAAAATGAAGATATGCAGGGAATTAAAATCTTGATGGAAACCTTAGTAAGAGGCATTTTCCATTTTTGTGTCTTTTGAGTCCTTAAATGATCAAATATTTGGTTAGGATATTAACTATAGAATTAAAGAAAACAAATATAACAAGGAGCAAATAAAATCTATGATTACTAGAGCACAGATCTCATTGGAAAATGGGGTAATAGACTTACATGATGATCACAAGTCCTGCAATTACATCAGAATTTATTTTAGGATTGTATCACTAAAAAGAAAATAAATATTGAGAAGCCTGAAGTATTAGACAATTTATCTCTCTTATTTTTATTTGTTTTGGATATGCTATATCACAAAAGAGACACAGTTACTTTTCTCATACCCTGAGTGTATGTTATGGGTAGCATGTATCAGGATCATAATTTTCGATAAATGTTTCTTGAACAGATGTTTGGTTGCCTGATGTTGCACCCAAACTTCCAACCTAGCCAGGAATTTCACTTTTGCAGTCACTTCCATCGCTGCCTCTAAAAGTTTAAAGACATATTTATTAGACAAATAATCAGAAAAGAAGTGAAATTATGATAAGTAGGCAGACATATGAGCTCTGTGAGAATCACCAGGGCTTGATATTTCTAACATCATGAAAAAAGAAAAAAAAAGAAATACTCAACTCCATGTGCTTTAAGTCTCAGGATGATAAGAAAAATATGTTTTCAATGTTCCCTCTAATGTATTCAGTTCAATATGAGAATAGATATGTCTCATATTAATACTTAATTTCTAAATACTCATGAGTTCTATTAAAATTCCCTGGCAAAATCATACCAAGCTTTCCTTCCAGTGGACTCTAACTCAAGGTTTTGGCAGGCGCTGACTGATTAGCAGGTTTTTTCCTTCCCAATCACATTTCTGAGCACACCCAAATGGAGCTCTGGGAACTTACTGTTTAAAAAATACTCCTTACAAAGTATATTAAGGACTTGTTTAGACTATCTAAAGGAGATATAACTCAAGGTAATGGAGTGTAATAGAGAAATGTGAAATGTCTTTAAAACAAGATCACTTCATATGGAATTATCATCTATATTCATATCTATACATGAAAGGATGGAATTGAGCTAATTTTTCATATAGCTCAAGTTCACTATTAAAGGAGCCTCTGTAGTAGGTATATTACATATGTGCACAGAACTACCACATGAATGGTCATATAAGCCACAGCTTAGTGACAACCATAACTTTCAGATGTAAGTGGTGTTCTCTTTCACTCATCACTATTTACGATTCATCGCATCTTCACTCAGAGAAAGGCTGATTAGCAAGCAGAACTACAGAAGATGACTTTAAGCTCCAAACTTTGAAGAGCTCTCCTGAAGCTAGGGAGAGGATTTTCTTGAAGTGGACAAGTGTACACAGAAGCACTCATTCAATAACTGTTGGGTGGGGATGGGCAGATGGATAAATATCTTCTAAAGAGACACAGGACTACAATATTTTCAATGGTTAAGTGGCTCCAGATATTCTAGTCATATTAAAAATTTGTATTTCCAACACCTGAAACTAATATATATATATATATACCCTGGTTTGGTCTTCTCCACACAAGAGTTCTTTTTTTAAAATTAATTAATTTATTTTATGATAGACATAGAGAGAGAGAGGCAGAGACACAGGAGGAGAGAGAAGCAGGCTCCATGCCGGGAGCCCCACGCGGGACTAGATCCCGGGACTCCAGGATCACGCCCTGGGCCAAAGGCAGGCGCCAAACCACTGAGCCACCCAGGGCTCCCCATAAAGACTTTGAATAGCCAAGATTCTTTCTCCTGCATAATAGTAATTGGGAACAGCTATATCTCCTTTTATTTGTAGGGAACTCTTCCTTCTCCTCCTCTACAAAAGAAGCGATTAAGATTAGTTTTAATATGGAAATCTTCCTGAAACTCTCCCCAAAACTCTGAATTAATCTTTAACACTGGCTAATTTCTGTCCTCTACATTTAAGTGTCTAACAGCATAACATCAAATATTTATCCATGACAGCATTATAGATTTTATCTAAGGCTAAAAAGAACAAGCAAGAAAGAAGAAACTAGAAACTTCTTTTAGAAAGATACTGTGAATTCACAAATTCAAGCCTATGAATACATTCTCTGACATTAAAAACATGAGAAAATTGTGAGTACAAATTTCATGCAATGCTTCTAAGAATAAAGTTATTTTGCTGTTTTTATACAGCAATCAATACAATACAGAAGTTGTATTGAAAATTTACTTGCTCCATGTTAAATAAAATATCTACTATGCCAAATTGAAGAAATTCTTACCACCTTCTTTAGTGCAAAGGTTGACGAGGTTATGCACTGTGTCCATCAGCTCCAGTTGCTGCTTCTGAAGGACACTATTGTTGTTGGTGGCTCTGTTCAATTGTTTCTCCAGTTCCTGGATTATGTATGTTTGGCGAGTAACCAAGACTTGAAGATTTTCTCTCTCTTCTTTTAAGGTGTCCAACTCTTCCTTGTGCTTTCCCTCCATTTCTAAGATTTTATGTTCTAATAAACTACAAGGAAATAAAGATGTGACTATTTTAAAAATGCTATACAAAAAATATGACTTAACTAGATCCTGAGTTTATTTAAAGTTAGAAATTTTAGTTAGGTATGTCACAATGGAAATATTTTATAAATGACAGTCTTGGAATATATACATATGATATATTCTAACATATATAATGTGTTATTTATATATAAATATTTAATACATATATTAAAATAGGAATTACATATATAACATATCAAATGACAAATTATTAGACCAGCTGTTGTCAGAGTAATATTTACTTCCTAAATATAACTATTTCCTGGGGTACATCTCATATACAAGATAGTTGACTTGGACCCAAATAATCATAGTTTGTAAAAGTTACAGTATAACAACTTTCATTAAGGAAATAGGTCCAATAAGAAACTGATAGAATAGTCCAAGAAAATACAACAAAATACAGAAACTATTTTTTTTTATTTACATTGCACCCATTTGGGATTCTTAAAACATTAACAGTGATTAAGTTTCACAATAATTCTGTATGGTCAGGTAATAGCATATGGATGCAGAAATTACAGGACCAGAAAGCAGGCTATGCAAATCACAGTGAATTAGATGTCTCAGGATTTCTGATGTCTGGTCCTGTATCATAACCACAGCTTATTTCGTCTCTCAACCTAAGTTTCAGAATGAGGCCTGAAAGCACCACAAGTTCCCAAATCACTGCACAGAGGGCTCTGAACAGGAAGACCACAGGCTGGTGGCTTGGTCTTACAAAAAGATGGGACTTTGCTCAGGGTGATGTAATCTTCAGCTGAGAACCTTCCTTCTCTCAGAACTCTGCCAAAGATACTCCCGTTGCATATTGCACATTAAAAATGATAGGGAATGCAGAAGCACTCTTGGATCCTAGCAACTGACTGTAAATAAAAAGTATTTACATTTTATAGAGTGTATAATATACTAAGATTCCTCAGAGGAAAGCCTGATTCAGTTGCCTCAGGTCCATTTTCAGGAGGTTGAACCAGTCTTTAGTTTACAAGGTGTTATTCAAATGTAACATACCAGACTGGGCACTTAATTTACATTGGAGAAATATAGCACTGAATCATTCCTATAAGTTTGCAAAAAGGGGACTCCAGGGAATGTTTTAAATTTAATACTTAAATCATAAAATAGGTCATGTTAAAAGAGCCAAATTTTCCTACTTGACATACTGGGGGACGAGCTGGAATATCTGATTGTCCTTTATACAGATTAAGAAGTACAGGGAGAACCATTCGTGAGCATTCCAGGTCTTTGCCAGCAAACCCATCCTCAAGAAAATGTAGCTCAGAATATGGCAGGAAAGTTGCCTGTTGAACCAAGCCTGAAAAATGTTGGGATGCTTCTATTCATGTTAATCTACTAATTTACAACACCTTGAAGTAGCATGTTCAGATTCGCATATGAAAATTTCCATAGAGACCTGTCAGGGGCAGGTTTATGACTTGTGCAAGATGAGAGAAGCTACACCACTATTTTGGGATGCTCTCATTCTACGGGACACCAGTAATGAAAGAAGCCTTGCCCTGATTGTTAAATAAACTCAATTTGGATAGAACCTGGGTATAGAGATTGGGGGAAAATGATATCGGTATCATTTGATGAAAAGGTATATTTTTGAAGACGTCTTTTGGAAATGAAAAATTAGGCAAGGAAGTCAGGGTAAAAAAAAGACATTATCCATAAAGAGTAGGTATGATTCACTGTCTTTCAGTATTTTCTTCTGTGTCAATAATTTGCTGCTGAAATTAAAGGTTAAAAAATATACAAAAGAAGACAAACAAATGAAAAACCCTTCTCTGTTGGTTAAAAAGTTTATCCAACCACTGGGTAAGTGATTAGTACACTTGCTATGGAGTCAAAGGAGGTTTTCTCTGTATCTCATAATCTTTGGCCTTCATATTTGAGAATTAACCAAAACTGATGCCTTAGCTCATTCTCAATTCACTTTTTAAGTTTTTGTTTTTCCTCCTAATGATCAGATGTAAGGTGCCCATAACACAAAGTCAGTTAACTTACCAAAAAATTGTCTTTTAAATTTGCAAGGGTTATAGTATACTACCAAAAAGACTTAGAATTAGCCATTAAAATGATAAGAATGTAAAGATCAAAATTTGGATGATATTGTCATATAATACTAGATAAAAATCTGAATTATCATTTTGTTCCTACAAAAAGGTGAGCATTGGCCTTTTAGTTTTCTTAATCAGTAGGTAATATTATTAGATATTAGAAAATATCATGTTATAGCTTTAACCTATATTTATCACTTGCAAAGTGCTATTACTCAGCTCTATGCAAAATATAAAATGATACCGTTCCTACCCTAATTATTTTTAGAGAGAATACCTCAAATAAAACATCAGTAGCTATAAGAAACTTCTGTTTCAGAAATAATTCTATTTTAAAAAAAATTTTACATCAGTGTTTTTCCACTTCATCTTTTGATGTACTCTCCATGCAAGAGAGTATATACTTAAAGATGGCTACTATCTGAGATGTTCATAAGGAAATTTTGTTTGTTTGTTTTGTTTTTCAGGATACTTTGGAAAGTTGATCAAATAATTTAAAGTTGATCAGAGAATTCCCTGGTGCCAAATGAAACCACTCCACACTGGCTTATGGAAGAAAAGGCCATCATATCTTGAGTAAAAGGAATATTGACTTAACATGATGTAAAGAACATTAATTTTAATAATTCGCTGAACAACCTTTAATGCACTGTGACTACCAGGTATCAAAAGAAATCCAAATAGCCTGTCATCTCAAAATAGAGATTTATGCAAAGTAAAGAAGGGACTTCTCACAGAAGTAAGGACCCTGCTCTGCATCAGACATCTCACAGTGTTTAATGAAATATATGCATGACAACTATTGGCCAAATGGAAATATGTCACATTGTTTCCCAAATGGCAGGTCTTACCAGTTAATTATTTCTTCCAATCATTTTCTCAACTCATTTCTTCATTTGGAGTTTCTTCAACAACTTTTATACTATAGTAATTATCTATTGAATTTATTAGGTAATAGCTTTATATTAATAACTCTTTAGACTTCTTCAGGCAAGACTGATTTCTTCTTGGCCCTTCTATTTTCTTCAACACTGCTCATCCCTTTCTTCCATCTTCTCTTCCTATTTGGCTTCAAAGAAACTATTCCCTTTCCTTAGATACTTCTCCTCCATTGGTTATTATCTACTTGGGAAGTCAGCCCTTTCTTCTCATTTCTCCAAACTGATTTGAATCCAAAGCTTTCTTGCCCGAAAAAAATCACATTCTATCTCTATTAATCACATTGTTGTGATATACCATTATAATTGTGTACTCCTTTAAAGCCCTTATCTCCTTTGATTCTTAAAGCAATATAGAGATACAGACTGAGTAGATATTACAAGCCCCAGTTAATAAGAATAACTAATAACTAATATAAGAATAATATAATTCTTATATTTAATAAGAATTAAATATATTGTCCAAAAATCATGCACTTATTGTGTCAGAACCAAGATAAAAAGCCATGTCTTCTAACTTGTCAGACTATAAATGTGCTCATGATGTCCCAGTGCTATGAACACTAGCATGAGAGCCTCTCCTCTTTGATTTAATATATCTTCTTATTTCTTTTACCCATTGATATCTTGTCAGGAAGCAAGGAATCACTATAACATCTCCTTAGTAACTGTCACTCTCCATCTGGTTATTCTGGAAGCTTCTCTTTCAAAATATTTTAGCCTATTAATCTTTTACATGTATAAAAACTGTTTCTTTGTCCATTTTATTTTTTATCTGAACTAGATTTTCTTAAGCACCATTCTGCCTTAACCCCTCTGTCATCAAATTTAATTTTATCCCATTTTGTCCTGAAGACTTTTGTTCATTCTCTTACATTTTCCCTACCCAGATCAGTTGGGAGAAGCCACTTCAGCTAGACACATAGACTTCTACAAATAAAAGTCGATTGGAAGGACAACATTATAGCTTCAGCATCCTAAAACTAGATAGGCAAAGTAGTTATATTTTTCCTGATGATGTCCTGCAGCAGTAAGTTTAGTTTAGATTTAAATGCATAATCAACATGGATGTTGATTCCAAACTCCAGTACACTATTTTCTTGAGTACATTCAGTATATTTTTATCAGGTGTTCACTTATTAAGAGTCTCACTCTCAAGTTTTTGGGAAGCTCAGATTAACTAAACAGTTTTTATCATGATGCATCTTTTGGGATCAGTGTTCCATAGGACAACAATTTGTGAAACTGTGCACCAAAATCTATACAAATGGAACTAGAAATCTGAAGACAGAGTTTCTCACAGGATTGTGAGTACTTCTGTTTCTCATCTTTCTGGAAACACTTTGAGAAGAGACATGCATAAAATTTTGGCACTTAACTTCTAGTTTGAGGCAGAGGTGCACTTTAATGAAGAATAAAATAAACAAAATAATCTAGGCCTTGAACTTCAGTAAAAGGTTCTAATTGAGTATATACAAAAACTTATTTGAAGTTTTTGGTTGACTTCTTTCCATTTCCACAGTCTGCCTCCTCAAATATATCTTATTGGAAATATTTCAGATCATTGAACACATCTTGAAACTTTCACAGAAAAAGTTCTCCTTTTCAAATCGTTTCCCACAACAGAGTTCTTAACGTAGCAGTCAATGAATTCACAGCAGTGACAGTTTCCTAAGCAATGTGTGTGTAAAGATAGCCCTTAAACAAGGAGGAAGATGTTGAAAATATAGAAACCTTCTCATTTTTATCTGTCTGAAACTGCTTACAGATGTTTCCATTTTTAAGTTATTTTTAATATGTAAGGTGTCAACATGTGTTGCAAATACGGGTTTTAAAAGATTGATTTTTTTTCCCTTCAAACAAGGGTCGAGTAACTTCAGGTTAAATTTATAATTTAAATTTATAACTTGAACACAGCATATTTAAAATTTATAGCTGGGCAGCCCATGTGGCTCAGCAGTTTAGCACTGCCTTCGGCCCAGGGCATGATCCTGGAGTCCCCCCTGGATGGAGTCTCATGTCAGGCAACCCTGCATGGAGCCTGCTTCTCCCTCTGCCTATGTCTCTGCCTCTCTCTCTCTCTCTATGCATCTCTCATGAACAAATATAAAAATCTTTTAAAAAATAAAATTTATAGCTAAATACTTTTGTAATTCAAATTTGGAGCAGAAGCATGGATTACAACAAGTAAACATTGGCAAGTACTTTTTAAAAAAAGAAGTTTGGGATAAATAAGAATAAATGGAATATGTTGTGGAAGCCAAAAACAAGAAAAAAACAGATACACTTCAAACCATAAAAATGTAATACTTCTATGAAAAAGATTGCACAATAAATGATAAGTTACAGAAACTCATAGCTGCAACATATATGTCAAAGTTTTCATGTCCATTGAAAAGCATATATGAGTTAATAAAAAAAAGACAAATAATGTAATAGAAAGATGAGAAACACACATGAATAGGCTAGTCACAGAAGAAATACAAATGGTCAATAAACATGAAAAGATGTACAACCTAACTTCAAGTAGACAAGATTAATAAAATGGTTAGTAAGGTTTGGGGAAATCAGAAAGCCCGTGTACACTTGGGGAGAATATAAAATTTGGAAATAATTTGTCAATATGTATGAAAACTTGAAAAAAATCACATGAAAATTCTAATAAATTATAAATTGTAGTCTATCTATACTTAGGAATGAGAGATATGTGTATATAGTTACATGTTAAAATATCCATGAGAGATTTTTATGAATTATAAATAAATCAAACATATAAAGAATAATTATAATCTATACACACATGCATCCATTATATAAATATGTATTTATACATGTATGTGATTGGATATAAGTTTGTGTAAATGCACAACAGGTATTCACACTCTACACAGATGTATGTCTTAGTATATTCATAGGAAAAGTCTGGAAGAATAAACACCAAACTTAATCTGTTAATGATGATTCTCTGCCAGGGGTGGTCATGGTGGAGGAGTATGGAATTAGGAAAACTTTGTCGTTCAATTGTGTACAATTGAAGGACATCTATGTATTTTAATGTTTAGATCAAGTCTGTGTTACTTTTTTACTAATCAGAGATGTGTTCGATAGTCATGAGTCTAGAATGGTCCAGGAAGATGCTATCTAGAAATCTAAAAACTGGGCTGAATTAGTGAAACTCAAAATGTGAACTGATAACCTTGGGAGCCATGCAGTGGGCTTTTGGGGATGCAGAAGAGCAGTGTAAATACCATCTCCATTTTATTTATTTTAAGAATAATTAATATACTTACAATATTTAACATAAACTATGTGGTTTGTGTTTTCCATAAAAAAAATTTTTTAGGTGTGTGTGTGTGTGTACACAGAGAAAAATGACAATTGTTGGGATAGAGCTACTGGGACATTTGCCAGTTCACCATTCATTCAATGTTCAAAAAGGACTTAATACTATATATACAATGTGTAGAGAATTGTGCGTGGGAGCATGAAGATAAAGATA
This sequence comes from Vulpes lagopus, assembly GCF_018345385.1. Classification (NCBI taxonomy): domain Eukaryota; kingdom Metazoa; phylum Chordata; class Mammalia; order Carnivora; family Canidae; genus Vulpes; species Vulpes lagopus. The sequence goes on along the minus strand of NC_054832.1, from coordinate 30,215,364 downwards.
AATAAAACACAGTCTCTATATTCTAGAAGGTCACAGCCAATAATAGAGAAACAGATAAACACATAGATGCACACACACACAAGCACACACACACACATTGCAATGTGATGGGGTAAGTAAAATAATGGGGGGGGGGATAATGTACAGTGTTCTCATACAAGTTGTAATGACCAAATCTATTGGGCAGAGTCAAGAAGGGTTCTTACAGAGGTTAACATCTGCACTGAGTTTTGAAGGGTCAACAGGAGTTTGCCAGTTGAATAAAGAACTACAGGGAATTTCAAAGAAGTCAAACATCAAATATCTCTGAAATAACATCAAGTACTAACAGCTAGTATGATTAAATACTTGTTATGTATGTCGGGCACTGCTCTCAGTGCTTTATATTCATTAACTTAACTAATCCTCACATAAACTACTATTATCATCACTACTATTATGATCATCCCAGTGTTAGAAATTAGGAAACCAAAGCACAATGTGTTTAAGTAACTTGTCCTAAGCCACACAAATAATATGTGGCAGAGGTGGTTATAGCAGGATAAAAAGAAGAGTAAACCTAGGCAGTCTGGCTTCAGAGCTCATATTCTTAGCTATCAGACCATATTTTCTAAAATATAAGAATACTTGTATAAATAGGGCTACAAAATTAGGATTATAACAATCACTGCCTATATTCAATGCTAAAAAACTTGAACTTTCTTCAGTTAGTTACAGAGAAACAATACAGGATTAGGCAGATGCTGTCTAGAGATTGAAAAATTGGGCTGAATTAGTGTCGGGGACCGAAACAAAAGTGAAAAATAATCCGACATGCATTTTAGAAAGAAGACTTTGGCAGAGCTCTGGATGATCAGTTTGGAGACATGGGGCTTAAAGTGCTGAGGTCACTGCAGTGGCTGAGACAAGAATTGGTGGGTGTTTAACCTAAGATACGGTCAGTGGAAAGAAAATGAATAGGATAGATTGAGAAAATTATTTAAGAGGTGAATTCAGATCATCAAGTCCCTGAGTTGGGAGGAATCAGAGAAAGGAAAAAAATTAAGACTTTTTTCCTTTGGGAATAGATTGGAATACAATTCTAAATCAAATTAAATCTAAATGTAAATCAAACCAATCCAAAATTGTAAGATTAATGAAATTGAAATTTAAAAATGCTATATGCCATTAAATTCATTTTAAAAAAATGTTCTATTCAGTCTGTAGGTATTCCATTTACCAGATGTAGAATGGACTAATATAAATTTAAATACTTTTTATTGATCCCACCATACATAACTAACATAATTCAGCCTGATCTAATGCTAGCAGTTAGCAGGATTTCCCCTTAGTATTTTGTAAAGAACTTATCAAGTGGAAACAAGCTTTAATTTAAAGACTGTGACTTAACTTTTCATTTTTTTAGGCATAATAAGTATTAAAAATCAATATTTTATAATGCCATTACAGTAATTTGTTTGTAAGGTATAATTTTGTATCTCGAAATCACATACATTTCAATAAGTTAAAATTAATTAACTTAATAACTTCCCATAAACTCCAGCTAGAAGATAGATGAGCCTTGTCAAATAAGTCCAGTGAATTCCCAAGGTAAAATAAATAGTTTATATTTCCTACTCCAGTATTAGCAGGAATAAATAATGATCTATATAGGAATAGGCCAAAAACAACTGGCCTACCCCTTTCTTCAAACTTTTATTTGTTTGTGTTAAGAGGATAACTTGACAGCCACATCAATTAATCTTGAGGCTACATCATGCTGGAAAAATATTTTTATAATAATTAAGACAGAGAATCATTATGGACTTGAACCCTAATTTTGCCATAAACTAGCTGTTTGGTCATGGAGAAGTAAACTTGACCTTTGTGAACTCCATTTTCTTTATACATAAAATAGAAATAATAATAGATACTTCGCAGAATCAGTTGGAGGATTAGCAGTAATGTACACAAAGCATCTGGCATAGATGTTCACCTGATATTAGATAGGCAAGTGGCAGATAGTTTTTAGGAAACTATGTCAAAGTGGCCAGCACATATGTAGTTTCACTTCACTCTGAATGATCTTACCGAAAATTTTCCTAATCTTCATTCTACATATTCAACACAAGTATCAGGAAAGCCCAAGTGCTCTATCTTTGTATATGTAAGATGCCCATTTCCTTCCTGTATACCCTAGTGAGGCAGAAAATTTTTTCTGGAATATTTTTTCACCTGGCTGTGCTGCCATCTTGGAGAAAGTTGAGGTTAAGTCAGAGATGGGCAGGTGTCCTGATCAGTTCACCAAACTTTTAGATGAAAAGATTCAGCTCAAGGGATTCGCATTATATCTTTCCCTGTTCCTTTCCCTTTTCTATTGTCTTGAGCTAACCTGGCAGGAAACATGCTTGAAGAATCTAATAAAAGTTGACAATTATATGTTCCACTTTGTGATCCAACCCCCTATGTGCAAGGTAAATATTAATGCTTCCTATTTCTTGGGTTCTTGGTTGATAATTTCAATTATATGGGCCAATTACTGATCTTGTACTTCCAAATATTGTTTCCTTGAGGTAAGAAACAAAACCATTTTGAGATTAGGATAGCATCCAACAAAAGAAAAAAAAAAGCAATTCCTAAAGAAAGCAAACTCGAAGCTTCTTGGAGTCACCCCCCACTAGATTGCTAGGAAAACAAATAGTAGAGCAAATGTTGCTAATCCTATTCTTGCTTTGTGCCTTTGGCCATTTAGGGGATAAAGAAGTGAATCTAATGAGGCCAAAAATCCTTTTTCAACCCTACAAGTGATGCATTTAATTTGTCAGGATGTAAATCAGCAGGACCTCTCAGCATGATTGTGTAGTATAATCCTGTCCATAAAATATTCCTCCTTGTTCTGCCAAAGAAGTGGTGGACCCTCCTAAGGGCCAGCTCACTGACTTGGCAGCTGAGGCTCCATCATACTCAAAGCTGGTAAGTCACACATCCAGACACAACTCCTGACATTCCATGGGGAGGAAGCAAAGCTTAATTTAGATAATCCCCTTTGCAAAGTGTATTAGCTGATCCAAACCAGACCTGACCAACTAAAGGCATGTTGTTCCTACATTTCAGAGATGCCTTAATGTAGAAAGAGCTCCTTGCTACATTTGGAAAATTAAGACTCATTTAAGGAATAGGTGGGGATAATCAATAAACTTCTTTAAAAATATATAAATATATATATAAGTCATGTTTGATTTGACCTTCTATCTACTTGAATGGTATGGGGAGGTATTTCTTTGTGGCTCTAGAAAATGCTTGGCAGAGTTCCTGAATTCCATTTCATATATGGAAATAAACAATAATAATAAGCAGAATAGGGAAAGTATGCTATATATCACAAAAGTATATTTTTGGTTTTTTAAAAAGTAAAACACTTTACTCTAAGTGGTTCGTAGAATATACCTGGTTTAAAAATAAATGTTCCACCAACACTCCATTAAATACATTTGACCCTTTCACAGGAAGGCACAGATAACTACAGAGATACAACAATGTCAGGAGATACAGCACATTGATAGAAAAATACCCCCAGCAACCCCAGGTAAAGTACTGCTACACTTGAGCATCAAAAAAGAAAGGAGTGCAATGTAGGAGTAAAAGATGCATGTAAGTTCTTGTCAGCGTGAGCACAGAGATAAATTTCAAGTTAAATCCTAAATCTCTGAATTCCTTGTGAAATACCTATATTTCTGGCAAAGGGAATTGTTAGAACTCTGAAAAAATTATCACTAGCAATAAGTGTTGTGATTTGTATATACAAGACCTCAATTTTTCCTTAGAAATTAGAATTTAATATAGGAAAAATATTCATCAGCAGAAGGCATGTATGTGCTAGGATTAGGAATGAGATTCCTCTGAGTACTCATGGCACATGGAGAAGCCTCCTTTTCTTTACCTGCAGCAGAGAGAGCTCTTTTGAGGTCTTGAACCTTGACTCAGCTTTACAGATGGAACAGAGAGAGCAACTTTGAAGCAGTTTCCCTTAAACAAACAATTAAACAATTTGATGGTGAAAATTCCATAGTAGGAAATGATACTAGGTGTCATATCAAGAATTATGATGGAAAAACAAAATACCCATTTCCATGATCTGGAAATAAGGCAGAGGGGGTATATTTTTTTAAAAAAATATAAAGAGAAGAAGAAAGAAAGAAAGAAAGAAAGAAAGAAAGAAAGAAAGAAAGAGAGAGAGAAAGAAAGAAGAAAGAAAGAAAAGAAAGAAAGAAAGAAAGAAAGAAAAAAAGAAAGAAAGAAAGAAAGAAAGAAAGAAAGAAAGAAAGAAAAAGAAAACAAAATAAAGAATGAATATGAGAAGGAAGGTGGGAAAGAGAAAGAGAGACACACGGTACTGGGGTGGAGTTGGGGGCCGAGAGTGTGAGCAAGCTTGAGTACAAGTGACACTTAAGGGCAGCATTTGTTTTTGTAGTTAAGAGTGAGACCTTTCAGTCCTCCCAGTTTTTTTTAATGGTATCCTGACAGCTCAAGTGTCAGATGCAGACCAAGAGATAATACACATATCAGCAGGGGAAGAATTGAAGAATGTAGATTCATGCTGACAACTTTTTAAGAGATAAATCATCTGTGGTAACATACTTGGTAAGAGACTTAAACCACCCTAGGTTACACCTTATAATGAAATACCATGCAGTTATTAAAAATGATATTAGAGGGATATTTATTCATGAGAATTGATATTTCCAAAGAAGGCAGGCTAAAAAGTATGTACAGCATGACGCAGCTTTCTATAAAAAATATATTTATATATAATATATGGCAACACATGCAGCTTTCTCAATGTGACAGGATTATGATTTTTAATTTTATTTTGTGTACGTTCTCTCTTTTCTCCAATAAGTGTGTTATTTTATGTAATTATAGAAACAACCTAAAGATAAGGTAAAGTTGACAATGTTTTACGGTTCATTCCCAGACAAAGCTTTCACAATAGCATCTTGAAATATATGACTATAAAGGGGTTGACTTTTCGCAACAATGTTAAAGTGTGGTGGGATGGTTGGTGTAAAATATACCTGCTCCATGTATATGTCTGGTTACTGTGAAACAGCAGTAGGATAAATGGTACTTTTCAGCAGGATTTTCAATTCCAAAACATTTCATTATGCAACCAGTTCAGGGTCAAGTCCTGTCAAGTTTATTTATAGTTATACAGTTTACCCCACGACACAGTACAAAGATAAATAAATGTAAAATTTAGAAATACAAGTCATAGAGCATACGTGACCCCTTTCAGACTCTAAATCAACAGCCAGGGTTATCTTCTTCATGTAAAAGCTTCATTATAATTGTTGTCATTAAGGGCCACTTTTAGTGTAAAGTTGGGGAATCCTTTTAGGTTGTAGATAGTAGTATTGAGAGACCATGTGCTACAGTGCAAAGAGCAGGACTAAGGAGAAAGAAGCCTGGATTACATTCCCAGTTTACCATTAGCAAGCTGTTATAACCTTGGACAAATTACTCACTTCTACTGACTGCCCCTCATCTATAAAATAAGAGAACTAGCAGTCCTCTTAGGGGCCTTCCTAGTTTGGAACATGGAAATTAGTTCCAATGACATAAGGTATTTAACTCCTTTCTAGCAACACAATGCTCTTTAAATCAATATGTACATAAATAAGAACTGGGACTTCTTCAAGTCATCCAAATGGCCAGGAGGCAGTTAATAAGCAATACATTTGTCCTACAGAGGTCAGTGCTTTGACTGAATTGTCCATCATGAATGGCAATGACTTCGAAATGATATAGACTATATGTCATCTCAAGATCTCTAAGTCTCATTTCACTACTTGTGATGTATACAAAACACATCTATAAAACTAAACAAAGTCTTATATCCAGAGTAAGTGGCTTTAAATGTGGGAAAGAGGATGGTGAGCAACTCCTGAATTATCCATATAGGTAAATAATTTTCTGAGAAAAATAATATTTGCTTATTGTGCAAGATCTCTGAATTTAACAATCTTGTAGCTCTATATAAGCCTAAGGATAGGTAGATTGACAATTCATGTTATAGAGGCTCAGAGACTGTTTTCTTCTCTATTGCTATAGATTTCATTCTGCTGAAAATTGTTAATATTTTGTCACTGAACTTAGTCACAGAATCAATTTTTGTGGCTATGATGGGATTTGTACAACTAAACATTAGATAAATTATGCCTAAAAGCTATAAAAAGCAAATATTTCAAGAGTATAAGCATTAGTATTATTTGTGTTCCATTAAATTGTCTTTATATTTCCTTTTTTGCAAACCACCTCAATCTTTTAAGTTGACAGAGGTGAAGGATAAAAATAAGTACATATGTAAATATTTGGAATACGACAATCCTCACCTGTTTTTCTCATGAATCTTTAGGATTTCATTTGTCTGTTGAAGAAGCTGCTTCTCTAGCTTGTATGTTGATAATGAATTCTCTAGCAGTTGTATTTCAAGTCGAGAAGTTTGATTTAGTACCTCAAGATAAAAGATAAAAGATAAAAACATTTCAAACTTCAATCACAAAGAGTGAAAATAATTTTTGTTTTTTTTATTTAGCAGTGTTTTCTTTTAAAATAGTATTTCTTCCAAAATAATTAATTAAATGGTCTACAGTATACTAATTAATTCTTTACAATGTGTCTTAAACATGACATTCGAGATTGAGGTTGCAAATGAATGAGAAAATTGAGTTGTTAAATCCATTTTTATATTTAAATTTTCATGTCCTAAATCCCTAAGATATTCTACTTTGCTTGTTGCTTTATATGCCTATTATCCCCAATATTGATATACATACTATCTCTGAGATAATATGAGACAGTGCAAGATCTTAGATATTGTGTATAATTAATAACTAATAGGAAAGTAAAATCTTCCCACTTCGATTTCTCACCCTAGAAAAACCAATTACAAATGTGCAACAACTCTTGACATAGTTTATACAAATTCATGACCACAGAGTTACTGATATCTGTTAGGTCAGGCCACTCTTCGAAATATCATATCATTTCACAGACATGGGCACATGCTAAGAGAGGACTTGTTACCATAACTTTATAAATGAAGAAATGGAGGTTCAGACAGATGCCAAAATCCACACAGGAACCAAAGGAAGAACTGGGTTTCAAATCCAGACCATGTGACTCTAATTTTAATGCTCTATACAGAAAACTAAAATGGTTAGTTAAACCATCCTGGGTCTTAATCTAAAGAAATGAAGTAACCAGGAATCCAGATAGCACTGAACACAAATTGTACTTATCCTTTCAACCACAGTATACTGGGTGCTCTAGAATGTTCAACTTATCTTGAATCACCAAGACTCATGTTGCTAGTCAGGTTTTAATATAACGTGAGTCTGTGAGCCAAAAATGCAAACCTATCCATCCTCCAAGCAAACACTGCACACTGCAATCCTGTAAGATGCCCTCAAACTGTGCCAATGTTTTTGTGCCTCCCTGTCTCTGTTCTGTCCACTTCCCACTCCACTTTCTTTAAGGAAGATAAAAAGGGCAAGGACAAAAGTATAATTAGCTTTAAAAGCTTCCTATGTCATTTGAAAATTTTTACCACTTTTCTTAGAACTACTTTTTGAAAGGGAGCTGGAAAACCTTCTGGAGACTCAATATCGATCTAAAGGTCCACCCCTAAAAATGACATCATTAGAGTTTTCCTCCTTTTTGCAGTAGGTCTAAACCTGGGATTATATCAGATGCACATAACCTTTTCAAAACATACCAATATGACTAGGGCTTGACTTGGATTATAAGAGGTTGTGGGGGAAAGGGATGTATTTGCAAGGGACCAGGACAAGGGCTAGGATGAGATGAGAAAAGCAATTGCCTCAATTGTAGTTTAAGGAAGTGTCAAAAAAACTCGGTAATCTAGATAGTATTTTAATGCAACATTTTGAATATCAAAATTAATGCAAAATAATCCATGTTGAATGTAGCATAATTTTAAAATAAAGATAGGATCTGGGGATCCCTGGGTGGCGCAGCGGTTTGGCGCCTGCCTTTGGCCCAGGGCGCGATCCTGGAGACCCGGGATCGAATCCCACGTCAGGCTCCCGGTGCATGGAGCCTGCTTCTCCCTCTGCCTGTGTCTCTGCCTCTCTCTATCTCTCTGTGACTATCATAAATAAATAAAAATTAAAAATAAAATAAAATAAAATAAAATAAAGATAGGATCTGCTTCTGCATATTTATATTAAGTTTTGCATGACTTGATCCGTCTCTCCTCACCCTAGTCCCAACCCCCGGGGGTGGCAGGGTGCGGGTGAGGTGGAGGGTAAATGAGTGAAGGAGAGAATGGCAAGATGGGACATTTGTGCTTTTAAAAAGTTCTAAGGTTTTAGGATTCATTTTTACAATTGCCATAAATATAGATCTGAAAGCCAGTTCAAACATTATTACTACTAATCAATACTTAGACTTGTGGAGAGGTTCAGAGTTTTAAAAAATATTTTCCTATTCTCACTTCATTTGAGGAAAAACAGGAGCAAGAGGACCTGGGATTTGAAGACAGAATTGGGAACAGCACAGAAGACAAAATGGTAGACAACCTAAAGACTGGGGAGACACCAAAGGTAACTTTGAACTGTTGAACATAGTTTTACAAGTTTGTTGTTTGTTTATTAACTAGAATTACAATTTATAAAATAATTAAATAGGGGATGAGACATCTGGATCTTTTGGTGACACTTGGAACAGTGACAGTGCTTAGCACAGAGAAGACAATATTGACTGAATGAATGAAAGGTATGTTGTCTCACTGAATCAGGCATATTATTTGCAGTTAAACAAAGTCCCTTATTTTCCCTTATTCACCATTCTCTCTCATCACACTTTCTGAGACTCTCAAAGACCAAAATTTTTATTTTACAAAGAATAAAAGCTATTTTTCCATGTCTGTAAAGAACATAAGAGAATCCTAAGAACAGAAGGAATTATCAAAAATTGAAAATGAAGCTGTCTGTATCTAAATCCAGAGACCACAACAGCTCCTAATTTTTCTTCACTTTGTCCTACCTCTAGTCTGTTTGCTACATTACACCAGAGTGATCTTTTTAAAAACAGAAATTGGGCAGCCCCGGTGGCTCAGCGGTTTAGTGCCACCTTCAGCCCAGGGCCTGATCCTGGAGACCCAGGATGAAGTCCCACATCAGGCTCCCTGCATGGAGCCTGCTTCTCCCTCTGCCTGTGTCTCTACCTCTCTCACTCTCTCTCTCTCTCTGTCTCTCTCTCTCTCATGAATAAATAAAATCTTTTTAAAAATAAATAAAAACATAAATCATGGGTGCCTAGATTGTTCAGGCAGTTAAACATCCTACTCTTGATTTCGGCTCAGGTCATGATCTCAGAGTCCTGAGATAGATCCCCGCCAGAGGATCTCCCTGCTCAGTGGAGAGTCTGCTTGAGATTCTTTCCTTCTGCCCCTCTCCCTGCTCATGCTCTCTCTTTCTCTCTAATAAATAAATCTTTAATAAAAACATAAATTACATTATGTCATTGCCAATATTAAATATGCAAATGGCTTTTCTTTGCAATCACAATAAATTCCAAAGTTCTTAGCAAGGCCCACAAGGTCTTACATGATTAGAACCCTGCTTACTTCTCAGATCTCATCCTGCCACTCCCCTCCTTGTTTAAATCACATTGGCCATGTTTTACCACCTCAGCCTGTCAGATTCATTTCTTCCTCATGGCCTTTGCAGTGGAAGTTGCCCATCCCTTCCCAGATGCATGGCTGATTTCTTATTCAATTCTTGCTTAGAGAGGCCCTTCCTGGCCATTGTCTGTAATATAACTCCCCATCATCCTCCATCAAGTCATCCTGTTTTATTGTCTTTAAAAAATCATCACTATTGGAAATTATCCTGTCTGTTCACTCCTTTGATGCTTCTCTACCCCATGAGGATGTCAGTTACACACAGGAAGAACTGACTATTCCATCTGGAGCCCTCCAAATTGCCAGGGCCCAGCATGGGGTCTAGCACACTGGCACAGTCAGAGCTACTTGTTGGATGATAGGCTAGACAATGGACAATGAGTTATTTTTTAAGTTGGGTCAATGTCAGAGAGAAGGTGCAAGCCACATGAATGTTAAGTGGGACTTCAATGATAACAATCTAAAACCTAAATCTAAAGCAGGTTCTGAATGTAGGAGGAGAGAGACAAATCCCAAATCTCACTTAGTCCAGTCTAGGTGTCAGGTCATCTTCGGCCACTTTTGAGCATAAATGACAATCCCTTCTGTTCTTTACCCATCACCTTGACCAATTAGCTACTTTATTTCAATTCTCTCTCCACTGATGTATTAAAATAGGCCTGAAGTTAAAAAATGAGCAACTGAGAGAACTGCACAGGAAACTATGATGAATTGACCACTTTTTTGCCACATGTCTATGAAACTTGTTGCTCAGCAATAACCTAAGTGTTCCATTAAAATGACAAAAGTCATTTTATTCGTTAACCTAAATACATTCCAAAGCACATCTCTGCCAATAAAGAAGGAAGGAAGGAAGGAAGGAAGGAAGGAAGGAAAGAAAGAAAAGAAAGAAAGAAGAAAAGAAGAAAGAAGAAAGAAAGAAAGAAAGAAAGAAGAAAGAGAAAGAAAGAAAGAAAGAAAGAAAGAAGGAAGAAAGAAAGAAAGAAAGAAAGAAAGAAAGAAAGAAAGAAAGAAAGAAAGAAAGAAAGAATTAAAGAGAAGGAGGGAGGGAGGAAGAGGAGAAGAGAGGAGAGGTGAGGTGAGGCAAGGCAAGGCAAGGCGAGCAAAGAATATTTGAAAAAAGCTCCTAAGAAACAATTTTAAATCTTAAAATTTTCAGAATATACCACAGAGTAAGAAAGACAAGGCTTGAAACTGACGACTTATAGACTCTAAGATGTTACCTCTTCATTGAAAAATAAACTAAAATTGGGGCATCTGGGTGGCACAGCTGGTTCAGCTTCTGACTCTTGGTTTTAACTTAGGTTGTGATCTCAGCGTTGTGACATCGAGTACCACATCTGGTTCTGTGCTCAGGGCAGAGTCTGCTTAAGAATTTCTCTCCCTCCTCCTCTCCCCGTCTGCCTGATCTCTCTCTCTCTCTCAAATAAATAAATCTTAAAAAAAATAAACTAAAATTTAAAAATAAAAATGGCTAGTTTCTCAAACCAAGTAAATTAGAGAATTTAGCTTCTCTTTAATATTTTTAAGAGTGGCTATGATCTTCCTTAAAAGGAAAATCTCCCTTGAAAGAAATTTTCTTTCGCCAGCATATATATTAACTTTGAAATCAGCCTTGTTTGTGGTTTGTACTTCCTTTTAATTATGTTTTAAACAAAAAATATAACACAAAGTATGATGCCTTGGCAATTAGATTTTTACAAAAAAATAAAGGCAGCTACATGTTCAAGGAATTAGAAGATCGCCATTTTAAAAAACTAGTGAGGGATCTCTGGGTGGCTCAGCGGTTTGGCGCCTGCTTTTGGCCCAGGGCATGGTCCTGGAGCCCCGGGATGGAGTCCCGAGTCCCGCGTTGAGCTCCTGGCATGGAGCCTGCTTCTCCCTCCTCCTGTGTTTCTGCCTCTCTCTCTCTCTCTCTATCATGAATAAATAAATAAATTTTAAAGAAAAAAAAATAAAAAATAAAAAACTAATGAAATGATTTATGTGGTCAGTGATAGGCAGTGTAACAAAGTACCACTTTCTAGGTGACCTGTTAATTTCCAAGAGGAGAATGGACAACTAAGATGGAGAGATGTGGAGGCTTCTATGCTAACCCAGTTAAAACAGCATCACTGAAAGCATCAGCTGGGTGGCTCAGTTAGTTAAGTGTCTTATTCTTGATTTCAGCTCAGGTCATGATCCCTGGGTCATGGGATTGTCCCCCTCACCATTTGGCTCTACATTCAATTTGGAGTCTGTTTGTCCTTCTCGTTCTGCTCTTCCCCCCATTCACGCACACATTCTCTGTCAAAAATAAATAAATAAAATTTTTAAAAAAAATAACATCACTCAGAATATGATAAGCTGGCAATTGTGCTTCCTGATGAGATGTAACAGGAAATAACAAGTAATTCTATAAAGTACTCCTACTACCATGTTCAATTCAATTTAATTGACCCTTTAGCCTTAACTTCCAGTTTAAAGAAAAACCATGGGGAATGAATGAGTAAATTATAATGCATCATATAGAAATTCTCAGAAAAGTTCGGGAATATGGGTCGGTTTACAAGAACAATTGGTCTGGTTTCTTAAAAACCTCAAGAAAAAAAATATTGGAAGATTGCTCAAGATTAAAAGGGACTATTACATCTTAAAAGCTATAATGCCTATAAAATTTTTGGTATAACAATTGAGTAAATTTGAATGTGAAAGTTAGGTAATCTGAGAGAATTATTGTTAATCTTAGTTATAATAATGTTCTAGAATTAATACCACATTATTACATGTAGTATTTTATATTTTATTTGTATTATATACAACTATATATTAAATTTGCAACATAATCAAAATCTCATTGAGTTACAGAGTTTAGTAGGGATAACACTTATATTACAGAGCTAATCCACAGAGGAGTTAGATTGGAACCCAGGTAGTTTGTCTCTGAGTCTGACTTCTTTCCTATTGGCCCATGTAGCTGTACACAAGCAGCTTCTCTCTGGCTAAGAAAGGGACCGCCCCTCAATCAATAACAACTGCTATCAAAATAGTTTCTTTCATATCACCGTGATATTTTCTGCTTGTTGCAGCTAATGGCACCCGACTTCTCTCCCCACTCCAACACCAAACTAACACTACAAAGCAGAAAAGTGGCCAAATTTCTCTTGCTCCTTAGAGTACAGAGAAAATTCTGTCATGTGATGTTCTTAGTCAATCAGAATAACTGCAACAGAGCATTTCTGTTCAAAGTCTAATTCTGACCCATCAGTTATTTATGGGTATATATATAGCAATCAATATACAACCTTTAGGTTATTACCTTTGGTCTTGGGAGCATTGGGTTGAAGTCTACAGAAATTAAGGGACTAATATTAGTTCATATAACCATTTTGACATGCATTTATTAAGAGCCTATGGTGTATCAAGTGCTATTTTAAGTCCTAAGGATAGAGCAGTGAACAAGACAGACAAAATCCTTGCTCTCTTGAAGTTGTACCCTAATACAAGGGTTGGATAGCTTTTTCTATAAAGGGTCAGATAGTAAATAGATTGGTGGGCCCTATGGTTTCTAGTACTCAACTCTCTGCCTGTTTATTGGGAAAGCAGCAATATACAACATATAAATGAATGAGTGTAGCTGTGTTCAATAAAGATTTTATTTACAAAAAGATTGCAATTCAAATTTGACCTGTTGGTCATAGTTCACTGAGACCTCTTCAAATGGGTCATCAAACGCTTTTTCCAGACCTTGTGAAAAAGTTAATTACCACAGTATTTTCCTTAGATAACCCATTAGTAAATTTATTTTACTGCCATTTTAACTAGGCCAAGGTTAAATATTTATTCAGCTATTCTCTTTTCAAGTTAAAGAGATCTAGTGGCTCAACTTTGAGAGCTGCCCTTTTAAATCCATTTCTGTCAGGAGATTGATGCTCATTGATTAAACTGTTCCTGAACTGGCTTAAATTTGCAAATGTACAATTGAAGTCCAAACAACAGGTGTGATAGTTCGTGACCTCTGATAAGCAGATGATAAAGTGAGATTAGATAAGAAATGCAAGAAATTTGTTAGGGGAAATGCCTGTAAGGGAAAATTTGGAAGAAGATGTAGTCATCCAGGAGCACCTTCTGATTAACACGCAGGTCTAATCACAGTAAAGAAGAAAGGGAAGGAGAAGAGACTGAGTGAAAGCCATAGCCTCCAGGGCAGTTGTGAGAAAGTTCAGCAAGGCTAAAGGAAGGCCTTAGCCAAAGCCATGTGTCAAGGGAGTCCAAGAGTTCCCAGGAGCAGGCTAAGTATCAACTACCACAATGTGTCACTGGGTAGTGGTGGCCACTGGGAATTGTACCTTCTGTACCAGCACAGAGATGGATTTCAGAACACAGCAGCTGGGGCCTCTGGTCAATGACACCCCCACAGTAGGAGATGGGAAAGGTGCATTTTTATGGCTATACAAACAGGCTCCACAGCTAATTTTCTTTGATGAAAAACTGAGAAAGAAATGGGTTAGACAAGTTTTGCTACATTAATTCAAGTAAGCTCACTAAGGATAAGGACTGTTTTACTTGTTATTGTATTCTGTACCATATCTATTAAAATCTCTTTCTTTCATCAAGGAGATACCCAAAATATACCTTTTAAAATTTGGTTAAGTTCCATTCCTAAACCTATGGTTCCTATATAAATAATTATAAATTAGAGGAAACTTAGCCTAAATGTCTAAGGAACTGCCCCATAGTTATACCACCAGCAAGTGGCAAGGACAACATCAGATTCCAGAATCACATGACATGATTTGTAGGCACATGGTAAAATGGCAATAGTTGGTGGCATCAGCGCAACAGTGACAACAGCAATGTCTTTATCACTTACAGAAAACATGCAGTTGCTGCTACTAGGTTCACTTTACTTTGGTTTTATCTGATTCCCATCTTACCCTCTTCTTGGACCCATTTAGTGTCTATAAGAGAGAAGTGAATCCTGAGAAGGGTAGAATAGAGAGAGAGCCAATAAAGAAAACATGTAGACTCTGATGTCAGACTTCCTGTGGTCAAATCTTTGCTCTAACATTTACTACTAGCTGTTTCACCCAGGATAAATTGCTTCTCCTCTCTAGATTTCAGTTTTCACACCTTTAAATGAGGGATGGTGTTAGTACCTACCCCATACAATTTTTATTAAATTACTAAATAGCTAATATATATGAAATTGCTTAGAACAAAGCTGAACACCAATTATTAGAGGTGAATCTTAATGGAGCTTGTCTATTAGGACATCTCTAATCAAAATTGCCCTGAGGTAGAAGCCAGAAATGGACTTAGGTGACAAGAAGTGACATAATGATGTCTGAAACTAACTCCCTCATAGGGCATATTCAGAAAGAATACCTGGAAGTAAAGGAGATGTTGGCACTAACTGATAACAGAGTGAGAAAAACCCTGCAAGCGAGACTAAGGAGGAAGGTACAGGTATCAGGTGCTGACACCTGATTCTCACCGCAGTGGCTGGCAGGGTTATTTAGATGTGCTCATTATCTGTTTCTTATCTGATTATGATGCTTACTGAACACACAAGTATTTTTAAATGCATTACAGTAAAACCATGTTTTGGCTACCTTTTGTTACATTCAAGTCTAGAAGGTCTAGAGAGAGGACCAGAAAGCACTAAGCTACTTATCTTTATAACACCAATCATCATGTAAAAGTTAGAACACAAAAATATATCACAAAACCATTGTTATAAGTTCCCAAACTGGGAACCCTGGGTGGTGCAGCGGTTTGGCGCCTGCCTTTGTCCCAGGGCGCGATCCTGAAGACCCGGAATCGAATCCCATGTCGGGCTCCCGGTGCATGGAGCCTGCTTCTCCCTCTGCCTATGTCTCTGCCTCTCTCTCTCTCTGTGACTATCATAAAAATTAAAAAAAAAAAATTGGGGGGGGAGGGGCAAGATGGCGGCAGAGTAGGGTCTCCAAGTCACCTGTCCTCATCAAATTACCTAGAAAACCATCCAATCATCCTGAAAATCTACGAATTCGGCCTGAGATTTAAAGAGAGACCAGCTGGAACGCCACAGTGAGAAGAGTTCCCGCTTCTATCAAGGTAGGAAGACGGGGAAAAAGAAATAAAGACACAAAAGGGCTCCAAGGGGGAGGGGCCCCGCGAGGAGCCGGGCTGAGGCCGGGGCGAGTGTCCCCAGGACAGGAGAGCCCCGTCCCGGAGGAGCAGGAGCTGCACCGACCTTCCCCGCGGAAAGGGGCTCCCCGGGAATTGGAGCAGGATCCCCAGAAAGGCGGGGATGCCCTCGGGCTCCCTGGGACAGTAACAGAGGAACTGCGCCCCGGAGATGCGCCGAGCTCCCTAAGGGCTGCAGCGCTCGGCGGGACCCGGAGCAGCTCGGAGGGGCTGGGGCGGCGGCTCCGCGGAGGGGGCTGCGCGGCTCCGGGAACAGCTCCGAGGGGCTCGAGCGGCGGCTCCGCGGAGGGGGCTGCGGGGCGGGAGCGCGAATCCAACAGCGCAGGCTCCGGAGCACAGGGCGCCGGGACACAGCCCAGGACCCGGCCTCCCCCGGGACAGGCAGAGGCCGGGAGGGCCCAGGACAGCAAGGACGCTCCTGCCTGGAACTGAGCAGATCAGCGGCCCCGCCCCGGAGCCCCCAGGCCCTGCAGACGGAGAGCCCCGGAGCTACTGCGGGGGCTGACTCCAGGGTCCCAGAGCTGCCCCCGCCACTGTGGCTTCCTCCCGGGGCCTCACGGGGCAAACACCCCCCACTGAGCCCTGCACCAGGCAGGGGCAGAGCAGCTCCCCCAAGTGCTCACACCTGAGAATCAGCACAGCAGGCCCCTCCCCCAGAAGACCAGCGACACGGACCAGTTCCAGGGGAAGTCAAGGGACTTAAAGTACACAGAATCGGAAGATACTCCCCCGTGTTTTTTGTTTTTGTTTTTTTGTTTTTGTTTTTTTTTTTTGTTTTGTTTTGTGCTTTTTTTCTCTCTTTCTTCTTGATTTCTGATTGCTTCCCCCACCCCACCCCACCCTTTTTTTCTATTCTCTCCTTTCTTTCTTTTTCTTTCTTTTTCTTCTCTTTTTCCCTTTTTTCTTCTTTCTCTTTTTTCTTTTTCTCTTTTCTTTCCTTCTCTCTCTTTTTCTCCTTTTCCCAATACAACTTGTTTTTGGCCACTCTGCACTGAGCAAAATGACTAGAAGGAAAACCTCACCTCAAAAGAAAGAATCAGAACCAGTCCTCTCTCCCACAGAGTTACAAAATCCGGATTACAATTCAATGTCAGAAAGCCAATTCAGAAGCACTATTTTACAGCTACTGGTGGCTCTAGAAAAAACCATAAAGGACTCAAGAGACTTCATGACTGCAGAATTTAGATCCAATCAGGCAGAAATTAAAAATCAATTAAATGAGATGCAATCCAAGCTAGAAGTCCTAACGATGAGGGTTAACGAGGTGGAAGAACGAGTGAGTGACATAGAAGACAAGTTGATGGCAAAGAGGGAAACTGAGGAAAAAAGAGACAAGCAATTAAAAGATCATGAGGATAGATTAAGGGAAATAAATGACAGCCTGAGGAAGAAAAACCTATGTTTAATTGGGGTTCCTGAGGGCGCCGAAAGGGACAGAGGGCCAGAATATGTATTTGAACAAATCCTAGCTGAAAACTTTCCTAATCTGGGAAGGGAAACAGGCATTCAGATCCAGGAAATAGAGAGATCCCCCCCTAAAATCAACAAAAACCGTTCAACACCTCGACATTTAATAGTGAAGCTTGCAAATCCCAAAGATAAGGAGAAGATCCTTAAAGCAGCAAGAGAAAAAAAGTCCCTGACTTTTATGGGGAGGAATATTAGGGTAACAGCAGACCTCTCCACAGAGACCTGGCAGGCCAGAAAGGGCTGGCAGGATATATTCAGGGTCCTAAATGAGAAGAACATGCAACCAAGAATACTTTATCCAGCAAGGCTTTCATTCAAAATGGAAGGAGAGATAAAGAGCTTCCAAGACAGGCAGGAACTGAAAGAATATGTAACCTCCAAACCAGCTCTGCAAGAAATTTTAAGGGGGACTCTTAAAATTCCCCTTTAAGAAGAAGTTCAGTGGAACAATCCACAAAAACAAGGACTGAGTAGATATGATGACACTAAACTCATATCTATCAATAGTAACTCTGAACATGAACGGGCTTAATGACCCCATCAAAAGGCGCAGGGTTTCAGACTGGATAAAAAAGCAGGACCCATCTATTTGCTGTCTACAAGAGACTCATTTTAGACAGAAGGACACCTACAACCTGAAAATAAAAGGTTGGAGAACCATTTACCATTCAAATGGTCCTCAAAAGAAAGCAGGGGTTGCCATCCTTATATCAGATAAATTAAAATTTACCCCAAAGACTATAGTGAGAGATGAAGAGGGACACTATCTCATACTCAAAGGATCTATCCAACAAGAGGACTTAACAATCCTCAATATATATGCCCCGAATGTGGGAGCTGCCAAATATTTAAACCAATTAATAACCAAACTGAAGAAATACCTTGATAATAATACACTTATACTTGGTGACTTCAATCTAGCTCTTTCTACCCTGGATAGGTCTTCTAAGCACAACATCTCCAAAGAAACGAGAGCTTTAAATGATACACTGGACCAGATGGATTTCACAGATATCTACAGAACTTTACATCCAAACTCAACTGAATACACATTCTTCTCAAGTGCACATGGAACTTTCTCCAGAATAGACCACATACTGGGTCACAAATCGGGTCTGAACCGATACCAAAAGATCGGGATAGTCCCCTGTATATTCTCAGACCATAATGCCTTGAAATTAGAACTTAATCACAACAAGAAGTTTGGAAGGACCACAAACACGTGGAGGTTAAGGACCATCCTGCTAAAAGATGAAAAGGTCAACCAGGAAATTAAGGAAGAATTAAAAAGATTCATGGAAACTAATGAGAATGAAGATACAACCGTTCAAAATCTTTGGGATGCAGCAAAAGCAGTCCTGAGGGGGAAATACATCGCAATACAAGCATCCATTCAAAAACTGGAAAGATCTCAAATTCAAAAGCTCACCTTACACATAAAGGAACTAGAGAAAAAGCAACAAATAGACCCCACCCCCAGCAGAAGAAGACAGTTAATTAAAATTCGAGCAGAACTCAATGATATCGAGACCAAAAGAACTGTGGAACAGATCAACAGAACCAGGAGTTGGTTCTTTGAAAGAATTAATAAGATAGATAAACCATTAGCCAACCTTATTAAAAAGAAGAGAGAGAAGACTCAAATTAATAAAATCATGAATGAGAAAGGGGACATCACTACCAACACCAAGGAAATACAAACGATTTTAAAAACATATTATGAACAGCTGTACGCCAATAAATTAGGAAATCTAGAAGAAATGGAAGCATTCCTGGAAAGCCACAAACTACCAAAACTGGAGCAGGAAGAAATAGAAAACCTGAACAGGCCAATAACCAGGGAGGAAATTGAAGCAGTCATCAAAAACCTCCCAAGACACAAGAGTCCAGGGCCAGATGGCTTCCCAGGGGAATTCTATCAAACGTTTAAAGAAGAAATCATACCTATTCTACTAAAGCTGTTTGGAAAGATAGAAAGAGATGGAGTACTTCCAAATTCGTTCTATGAGGCCAGCATCACCTTAATTCCGAAACCAGACAAAGACCCCACCAAAAAGGAGAATTACAGACCAATATCCCTGATGAACATGGATGCAAAAATTCTCAACAAGATACTAGCCAATAGGATCCAATAACACATTAAGAAAATTATTCACCATGACCAAGTAGGATTTATCCCTGGGACACAAGGCTGGTTCAACACTTGTAAAACCATCAATGTGATTCATCATATCAGCAAGAGAAAAACCAAGAACCATATGATCCTCTCATTAGATGCAGAGAAAGCATTTGACAAAATACAGCATCCATTCCTGATCAAAACCCTTCAGAGTGTTGGGATAGAGGGAACTTTCCTCGACATCTTAAAAGCCATTTATGAAAAGCCCACAGCAAATATCATTCTCAATGGGGAAGCACTGGGAGCCTTTCCCTTAAGATCAGGAACAAGACAGGGATGTCCACTCTCACCACTGCTGTTCAACATAGTTCTGGAAGTCCTCGCCTCAGCAATCAGACAACAAAAAGACATTAAAGGCATTCAAATTGGCAAAGAAGAAGTCAAACTCTCCCTCTTCGCCGATGACATGATACTCTACATAGAAAACCCAAAAGCCTCCACCCCAAGATTGCTAGAACTCATACGGCAATTTGGTAGCGTGGCAGGATACAAAATCAATGCCCAGAAATCAATGGCATTTCTATACACTAACAATGAGACTGAAGAAAGAGAAATTAAGGAGTCAATCCCATTTACAATTGCACCCAAAAGCATAAGATACCTAGGAATAAACCTAACCAAAGAGGTAAAAGATCTATACCCTAAAAACTATAGAACACTTCTGAAAGAAATTGAGGAAGACACAAAGAGATGGAAAAATGTTCCATGCTCATGGATTGGCAGAATTAATATTGTAAAAATGTCAATGTTACCCAGGGCAATTTATACGTTTAATGCAATCCCTATCAAAATACCATGGACTTTCTTCAGAGAGTTAGAACAAATTATTTTAAGATTTGTGTGGAATCAGAAAAGACCCCGAATAGCCAGGGGAATTTTAAAAAAGAAAACCATAGCTGGGGGCATCACAATGCCAGATTTCAGGTTGTACTACAAAGCTGTGGTCATCAAGACAGTGTGGTACTGGCACAAAAACAGACACATAGATCAATGGAACAGAATAGAGAACCCAGAAGTGGACCCTGAAATGTACGGTCATCTAATATTCGATAAAGGAGGAAAGACTATCCATTGGAAGAAAGACAGTCTCTTCAATAAATGGTGCTGGGAAAATTGGACATCCACATGCAGAAGAATGAAACTGGACCACTCTCTTTAACCATACACAAAGATAAACTCAAAATGGATGAGAGATCTAAATGTGAGACAAGATTCCATCAAAATCCTAGAGGAGAACACAGGCAACACCCTTTTTGAACTCGGCCACAGTAACTTCTTGCAAGATACATCCACAAAGGCAAAAGAAACAAAAGCAAAAATGAACTATTGGGACTTCATCAAGATAAGAAGCTTTTGCACAGCAAAGGATACAGTCAACAAAACTAAAAGACAACCTACAGAATGGGAGAAGGTATTTGCAAATGACATATCAGATAAAGGGCTAGTTTCCAAAATCTATAAAGAACTTATTAAACTCAACAGCAAAGAAACAAACAATCCAATCATGAAATGGGCAAAAGACATGAAGAGAAATCTCACAGAGGAAGACATGGACATGGCCAACAAGCACATGAGAAAATGCTCTGCATCACTTGCCATTAGGGAAATACAAATCAAAACCACAATGAGATACCACCTCACACCAGTGAGAATGGGGAAAATTAACAAGGCAGGAAACAACAAATGTTGGAGAGGATGCGGAGAAAAGGGAACCCTCTTACACTGTTGGTGGGAATGTGAACTGGTGCAGCCACTCTGGAAAACTGTGTGGAGGTTCCTCAAAGAGTTAAAAATAGACCTGCCCTACAACCCAGCAATTGCACTGTTGGGGATTTACCCCACAGATACAGATGCAATGAAACACATATAGCAGCAATGTCCACAATAGCCAAACTGTGGATGGAGCCTCGGTGTCCATCGAAAGATGAATGGATAAAGAAGATGTGGTTTATGTATACAATTGAATATTACTCAGCAATTAGAAATGACAAATACCCACCATTTGCTTCAACGTGGATGGAACTGGAGGGTATTATGCTGAGTGAAATAAGTCAATCGGAGAAGGACAAACAGTGTATGTTCTCATTCATTTGGGGAATATGAATAATAATGAAAGGGAATATAAAGGAAGGGAAAAGAAATGTTGGGAAATATCAGGAAGGGAGACAGAACATAAAGACTCCTAACTCGGGGAAACGAACTAGGGGTGGTGGAAGGGGAGGTGGGCGGGTGTTGGAGGGGAATGGGTGACGGGCACTGAGGTGGACACTTGACGGGATGAACACTGGGTGTTTTTCTGTATGTTGGTAAATTGAACACCAATAAAAGTTAATAAAAAAAATAAAAATAAAAATAAATCTCAGGTCGAAAAAAAAATAAAAATAAAAAAAATAAAAAAATAAAAATAAAATTTTTTTTAAGTTCCCAAACTAACTGAGAACTGGAAATCAGTTTATGAAAAGCAACACATACCTATGTGAAACAAAATAGGATTAATATGGGAGCAAAAACCTAAAAGCATACCTGCATAGCACAAAAGGATCTACTGGTCCTTCTTTATAAAAAATATGTAATATGAAAAAATAGAGTGCATTTAGATTAAGGAATAATTTAGGATTCCTTTTGTAAATTTGCCCCTGAATCCGTACTTGAGTGCCCCTAAATGGTCATGTCTAAGTAGTACATGTTCTGTTGCAAAGGGTCAACTAAATAACACATGTATATACATTTACATGAAAATGTTTTGGAGCATGACAGCTCTACAGATAGCACAGACAATTGGACGACATTAAAACGAAGATGAACACTCAGGATTTACTTCTTTTTTTTTTTTTTTTTTTAAGAAAAAGGTTTTATTTATTTATTCATAGAGGTGCAGAGAGAGAGAGAGGCAGAGACACAGGCAGAGGGAGAAGCAGGCCCCACGCAGAGAGCCCGACGCGGGACTCAATCCAGGGTCTCCTGATCACGCCCTTGGCTGCAGACGGCGCTAAACCGCTGCGCCACCGTGACTGCCCAGGATTTACTTCTTAATGTAGGAAGTAGTTGGTCTGAGCCATTGTCTTCCTTCTCTACCTCCCCCTCATGGGAAGTTCTGACAGATCTGTGATTTTTAAGATATTTTCCAGGTTTTAGCTGTCTTAAAATTTTTCTTGGTGCATCTAATAAATTTTTATTGGCCTCTAATGACTATTTAGTTTTAGCTGTTCCTCACAGAGAGGTTTTTTTTTTTTTTCCTATGAATTTTCTGTACTCTTTTCCATAAGTACCTATCTCTTAGCCTTAAGGGTCCAGAACAAGTTGTTATCTCTTAAAATCTTACATAGCATGCATCTTAACAGTTGGTGGAGATTAATATGCTGATGGTGGGATTCCCCCCATTCCAACATACACAACTCCAATTCCTAGGTGGAAAGAGAACAAAAACAACTCAAAACGATTTGGGGGATAGAAAAAATAAACCCCTGTCATGTAGGTCATTCAATCTTATAACATAAATGAATAAAAATTTCAAATGTTCACTCAAGTATGGTAGTACTAACTGTGTTGCTCCAGTTTTTGAATATGTAGAATGCTTTGTAGAAGATGGTGAGAGATTCTGTTCTTATAAAAATAAGAGAAAATAAACTCCTATCATTTATACTACCAGAAGTCCATGTTTGCAGATCACCAAGCTTGCTTCGTATGATGATAAATGATTAAATAAAGTCTCAGACTTTTTAGTTATAATATGTAGTCTTCCCTTTCTCATTGCCTATGGTTATCTGATAATAGGGTGCAGCGAAAAATATTTTCCAAAGTCCATGTGATCCACTTCTCCAGTATAATCCACATTTAAATTATTATTTAATTAGTCTAATTATTAGCATTACTAATCAAAAGGGATAGAAAAGCAAAAAATTGAGAATGCCCCCACCTGAGTGCCAGATTCAGTTCACTAGCTATACCAATATAAGAAAACTGTTCAAACTTTTCTGACCTCTGTCAGCTTTAAATGGTTTTCATAAAAATCATTTGTACCTGGGAAAGTTGCTTGTATAATATATAATTCTGTATCCATATAAACTGTCATTGTTATTTATATTTAAATATCATTATATGATCTATGACACCATTAACAGAAATGAAATAAAATAGAAATAGGGTTGCATCTTGTTTTTGAATTATATTATTAAAATTAATTTAAATAAGGAGGCCATTAGACTGAGGTGGCTCTAATGCCTTGGTAACCTACATAAGTAAACCGAAGCCTAAAGCAAAGTCAGTACATTTAAATCCAAGCAAATAAAAGTTAAAAACAATCAATTACAGCCAACCAGGATCCCTCAAATAAGGCAACTGGCTACAGTCAGTCAAATGATTGCTTTGCTTTGCTTCTGTATCTTCTCTATTCAAGCCTTTCCCTTAGCTCCCACAGTAGAGTTCTCCTAACCACTTTGAGCTAAGTGCTGCTCATTATGAGTTGATGGATGCCCAAATAAATTCTTGAAAATTCTGATGTGCTTCAGTTTGTCTTTTAACAATATATTTCAGCTTTGCTTCCAGAAATCAATTACACTGAGATACACTTATCCTCTGGGTTTCAGAATGGTAAATTAAATAACCATTTCCATAGTGAAAAGGGGACCGAGAGATCATCTTCATATCATCAAAAATATTTCCACTAAACTGTAACGTTAGGTTTGTGACTGATGATTAAAGGGCATTTTACTAATATGTACTGAAATAAGTATGACTGTAAAATGAGTTTTAATTGACTTCTCATAAAATCATGAATAAAAGAATCTACACATTGCTGATCAGTTCATTTGGATTTCCCTGCTTGTCGCCTGAATGCACCAAACCTCTGCAGGTGCCGTTGTGGCTAGTGTCTTACTAGAGATGAAACAGGACAGGTCAAAAATGTACATCAAAGGCACCAATTTGACCCAAATGGCTATTCTGTTTGACACATATCATATCACAGTTGGTAGCTGCGGTGTTTGTTTGAATTTCAATGCTGATTAAGCCCTTTGCCAGTCCTGTTTTTGCAAACATGCAAAGCTAAATATACCAATCCTCGTTAAATAAAAGAAACATGCATAGCACGTCAAGCAGTCATTGTTGTTATTACCAATAAACAAAAATGTATATGTTTCCCCAATCTCAGTGATGAAATGTGCTCTGTGTTTATGGAGAAAGCTAAAGGGGAAAAAATCTTCTCAGTTAAGAGTTTGTCGACTCTGGCCCAGGGGTGTACCTGGGTCTCAACATCTGTCAGCTTTCTGGTCTGCTCTGCAGTCTGAGAGAGGAGGCTGGTTCCTATCTCGAGCATGGTGGCCGTGTGGTTCTGAACTGCATTCTGCTGTATCTGGGCCATCTCCGACTTCATATTTTCCACAATGTAATTCTCAATCTGCAGGAGATAAAGGACAAAACATACTACATTATAAGCAAAGTCTCTCAGTTGGAGCATGTAATATTTACAATGACAAAACAAGACACAGCTGGCAAATTAGCCATCTGGCAGGGATCCTCTGCATTTCTGGGAGTTGGGAAAATGGGAGCAGAGCACACAGGAACCTAGTGGCTAACAAACTCCTAATATACTGATACATAGATATAATCATGACAATGATAATGAAAATTTGTACGTGGATAGTGCTTTCATGTTTTCTACAACTCCTTCAACCCTCACAGCAAAGATGTGAGTGAGGCACAGATGGCCTCATTGTTTTTTATGGGGTTTTTTGTTTGTTTGTTTTATTTGTAGCTGAGGAAACAGAATTAGACAAAGGTCAATTGATGAGCCCAAGGTCACCCAGCAAGAATGCAGCAGTGTTTGCACGATATTTAAATCAGTCTTGGTTCTCTGGTCTTTTCCTTATACCATACTGACCAGTCATCTTTGAGAGAAATTCGGCCTCCTGCTTTCATTTCTGTAATGAAAAGTAAAAGACCATGCTAGGTTAGGGGAATTACACAAGCAGTGGGAGGAGGGCAGATGCCCAAAACACAGCTTTTAAGGGAATGGTAAAGTGTAGGCAACAATATACTAAATGGGCTGCAGAGCCACAGAGCCAGCTAAAACCATTCTCTGTGCTCCTTGGAAAGCTAAAAAAAAAAAAAAAAAAAAAAAAAAAAAAAAAAAAGGCACTGTGAAAGTATAACCCATAATGCAGCATTTACCCTCCTCACCTTGGGTAACATTTAGTCCTCTATGGTGCCATCTTAGAGAATACTATGGTTGTAAAATAAATTGTTCCATGGGGGCCTGGAAGAATTATTAAGTGACTTACTGGGAGGGAGGCTGCTAGACACCAGAGAGAATAAAGTTGAGCATAAGCACTGTTAGAAAAATATAGAAGAAGCCTACACCTTCCTGTCAGTGCACTCAATCCACCATCCTCCCTGCCCCCACATACACACACACTGTGTGGTGACTACATTTTATTACCCAATTACACATATATGGGGAAATTGCATCCCAGAGAAGTCAGGTCCAAGGCCACACACCACAAAAACAGCCAGACTTGGATTTCAATACTGAAGTCCTTAACTTTCATACCAACACTCTTAAACACTTGATAGCTCTGCCAAGTTGTGCTTCACAAACCGGGTTCCAAATCATTAACAGCTACGTGATTTTTACTGATTTAGTGAACCATAATAGATCCACTATTTTATAATCCATAGAAACATTATTGTCATGTAATAAATATAATCTAAAACTAAATTCCCCTTTGTGAAAGTTTGGCAACTCACTTTCTAACACCATCTTTTGCTTATTTCTATTTATCAAACATAAATCTGCCCCAAGTGAAAGAAAACGAAAGGTCAGAATCAAACTCATATTGTTATAAATAAATTCTGACTATGTTCTTGGTCAATATAAAGTAACTCTCCTTCATTCTTTATGTTTAGATTAGAAGTAGAGGGGGGGAAATCAACCTACATTTATTAGAAAACAAATACAACATAGGTTAGAATAAATATCTATAAATTATCTTGACAAAATGTAAGATCTCTAACTTGGGTTTATTCCAATTGCGCTAGAATATTCAAACAATGATGGAAAGGTAGTGGAAACAAGGATAGGTCAAAGCATCAGATATCTGTTGTTTTGGATTCTGTATCACGTTTCCTTTCTCCTCATAACATCTTTTAACTTTTTGGGGGGGAAATTGTGAAAGGGTATATTATCAAAAATGACAGGTAAATCTCCATCATGGTGTTAATATCCACCATATATAGCTGGCATTTATCAATTGTGTATGTGGTAGGCTCTGAACTAAGAGCTTTCTCTTTATAACAGCACTTAAACCTTACAACAAGTTTACATGGTAGGTATTGTTACAGCTGCTTTATAAATGAGACTACTGAGGCCTAGAAAATCCACAGCAATGTACCCAAAAGAAACAATAACTCAACTCCCAATGCCAAAATCCATGTTCTCAATCTCTAACCTATTCAGCTTAGCACTATTTAACTACTCTGTGCATTTTATTGTGTAGCTCCTCAACCTTGTATATTTATCAAAATTACATGAGAAGCATTTTTAAAATGCAGATGAATGTATGACATACCAGAGCTTTGAATCAGAATTTTCAAGGGTATATACTAAACAACTATATATCTTAAAATCTTCCCAATGTAATTCTGACTTAGGCAAAGACCAGTGCTTCTCAAAGTGTGGTCCACAGAATAACTGTGTATATGAGACCTGTTTGTGAACAGTCTGTCATGAAATGAAGAAACTGTGCCAGACTTCAAATTATCTATGTCGCAAAGCACACTGTTTCTACAAATATAGTATGTACGTGTGTGTGCTTGTATCTGTGTATAGGAGTAAGACATTCTCAATGAAGAAAATGATGCTCTAAAGCTTTTGCTCACATTCTGAAGTTTCTTACCTTGTTTGCAAAATGAAAACAATTTCCTTGAATAGCAGTGATTTAGATCACCAAACTTATTCAGTGTCACACACCGTGCTTATCAAGAAAGTTCAAATAACAACTTGGTTTCCTACGTAGATTTCTCTACTGAGAGACAATTCACTGATAAGTGAGCTCCAATAAAGATCTGCCTGATAATTATACATCAATTTCTTTCTTTCTCCCCCCCCCCTTAGGTAGGCTCTATGCCCAATGTGGGCTTGAACTCATAATCCTGAAATCAAGAGTTGCATGTTCTACCAACTGAGCTAGCTAGGCATCCCTATATACCAATTTCTTATGCAGTTGGTTAGTGGGAGTTATTTCCCAGAGCTTAACTTGCTCTGGGTGTAATATAATCATGTGTTTCATTCTCCATAAAGGAGGACACCATCTGGGACAGGGTTAGTACATCAAGGTTCAGCTACTTCTTTGTGATCCTATCTTTGTTAGCTTCTATCTATTCTGTATTAATGCTTTTTTTTTTTTCTGTGAAGTTAACACCAGCAAAGTAAAAGAGCTACTTTATGTAGGCATTCATCCCAATTCTGCTGACCTGTTGTAGCAATATAGTAGGTCTCTTACCTATACTAAAATTCTTATTTGGGCTGCCGTGATTAGTAACATGTCTATAACTCTAGTTAATTATTTTTTAATCAAGTGGGGCTGCTCTCTCTTGGAGTAACTCCCTTTTAATGCA
Source organism: Vulpes lagopus (assembly GCF_018345385.1). NCBI lineage: Eukaryota > Metazoa > Chordata > Mammalia > Carnivora > Canidae > Vulpes > Vulpes lagopus. Next base: position 30,187,243 of record NC_054832.1, on the reverse strand, counting down.
AAAGATAATGGCACATTTAAGAACCAAAAACCAGATGTAGTTGATTTAAAAGGCTGACGAGGGAGGCAGAAGGCAATACACAATGTGTGATTAATAAGGATGGCTACTTTGATCTTATCTCTAAACATTCCTCTGTAGATGTATAACTGTGAAATACATATTGATATGTGTCATATCAGCCAGGTTCAGAAGAAATTTGTAACAAATTCAATTGTCTTCATATATTCCCTACCGGTTTTAAAAATATGTACACAGAATATGATGGCTACTCCAAGTTTTAATATTTTAGAAACATCTAAGATTTCAATTTGAAGCTTAGAAGTTGCTGACCACAGACCTAATAAATTATAAAGTAGGGGTCTCCCAATTTGAATCATAAAATTATTTGACTCTATTGCCATTCTCAGTGTTTGACTCTAGATAAAAGTACTGGTCAAAAGATCAGCAAGATATGACATTTGAAATGAGATAATGAACAATGAATGATGTTTAAGCAGAGAAATCATGTTAAATTTGTAAAGTGATTTAGTGTTTACAAAAAGCTGTCATACACATTGACTTGATTCTTACACCAAACATACATGGGGAATATTGACTCTACCTTATGGTTTAAGAAATGGAGCTCAGAAACTTGGCAGAGATGAAAGCAAGGACTCAATTCTACCTTCTGATGTTCCACTAGCCTCAGATTTGGGAGAACTGCTTTGTTATTGGTTGGTTGATTGATTAAAGAATGACTGATTTCCTTTTTAGTCAGTTCACTGAGAATTAATTTACTCATTCCTTTGAGAAAAACATGCATCATTACAGGGTGATGACCTCATTCTGCTTTACCATATTGGAGGCCAAGTCAATTTGAAGGGACTAGAGGCTCTAGGGCCAATGATGCGGAAAGTTTACTTTGCTAGCATGTTTAATACAATGAGTCATTAAAAATTCTTTCATCAGTTCCTACCTTTTTTTCTTAGTATTTGTTTTCTTCTACTCACTCTATTTCTTGCAAGCTATTCTAGAATATAACAAAGAGAAAAACAACAACAGCAACATGCTAAGCCTCTACTAAGGTTAGGTATGTACCCGACTGATTCTTTGTTAACAGTCTAGGCACTATATTATTTCCTCATTTCACTGATAAGGAAATAGAATCAGGGAAGTTAAAATAAATTGTCTCTGATCACACAATGAGTGGGTGAAAAAGTTGGTAGATTGCTTTGAAAGAGGCTAAATGGCCCTGCAGGTTGTGCTCCATTCTAAAGGACAGTCACTCATCAAGCACAAGCACAGTACCACTAATGTCATAGACAAATTCCAGTAACACATAATACTTATGCAGGAAATACATAAAATGAAGGCTACTGAACAGATGAGGAGAAACTTGTTCAAAGATAGGTGATTTTTCTTTTTTTTTAATTTAATCATTTCTGTACAGATTGATGGTTATTCTATTCTGGGAAATGTTATAGGTGGTAAGAAAGCAAACATACAGCCAACTGTGTGACAAGTTGCATTTTTAAATAAATAAAGAAAAATATTTTTAAGAAGTCAAGATTATCAGTCATTTGTACTTCACTCATAAATCACTTGCCCATGTCTTTTGCCCAATGACTACTAGAGAATTCATGTTATCATTTTCCATACTGAGAAAGAGTTTCTGAAAGTCTTCTTACTGGGTCTTCAAAATTCTTGCTGCTTCATGTTCCTGAGAAAACCAAAATCTGTGTGATATTATGATATGTCTTGCATATGAAATGCATTCTTATCATTTCACTTCAAGGGCTCTCAAACAACAGCATATCTTAATGCACAAAAAATAGAATTTCTCCGTGTAATTCCTAAGGAAAAAAAAAACATTTTAAGCCCTATAAAAATTGACAAAGGCATTGTTCACTTAAAATATGTTGTAGATTAAGTGGACTCTCATTGAATGCTGGTACATATGGTATCACTCAGTTATGGCAAAGCAACCATGAAATAAAGTGAAAGGGTAAATATGGGAAAGCAATAAAAAGGTAAAACAATGCAAAAAATGTCTTAAACATTGATAGTTTTATCTAATATCATTGTTTCATAAATCAGTGGCAATATTGAAAATATAACTACATCTAGGTTTATGGTTTTATAAAAAAGATGGCTTAGGCCAAATACACTGTTTGCAAGAATTTCTATTATTAGATCTCCCAGTATACTGCTTCTTTTACCAAATGGTAAAGTACAATTGTCTCTTTAGACAACAGATCTATTTAGCTGACATTTGAAATAGTTTCTGTACTGATATGCATGACATGAATCCCATTTCTTATTTTGGTGTCTGAAGGAGCATTTACTATTTATGGCAGAAAGAAAACCATTAGAAGAATAAACAAGCTAGAAGAGACATTAAATATTATAAGCTCCCCAAATCTCATCTTATAGATAGGGTTAACTGAGATTCAGAGAGGTTACAGAAAGCAAGGTGAAACAATTAATTAATGTCAGATGTCAGGCTGTGTCCCTTCAGTGTGTGGGAAACTCAGACTTACATCATCAAGCTGAGCCAACAATAATGGCTGCCAGTATTATTGGCCACCCTTTTTTCCCAATTCCTTGCTTCCTGCTACTTGCTTCACTTTTGTAGACTCCTGATTTAAGGCCCCCCTTATATAATACCAATTCATCCTCCATTAGTTTTTAGGGTATTGACTTTGTTTTCTGGACTCCACACTTACCCCCCAGCATGGATATCCACCAGCTGGCTGCTCGTCAGTCACCATGCCTCAGCATCCTCCTGATTTTATTCTTTCTATGCATCTCCCAAGTGGCAAAAACTAGGGCCAGAGTCTAAAATTGGTTCAGGATTATTAACTCTGCATCATGTCAGTTTAGTTCTAGCAAATGTGTGATAAATGCATCCTATGCACTAAGCCTGGTACCAGATATTATGCGTACAAAGAGTTGAGTCTTGCAGGAAATAGAGATGTATAGATGAGTCATTTCAATAGAGTTGGTAAATTCTCTGATGGACTTTACCTTTGACTGTATTTCTTCCTATAAATATTATTATTTCTGTTTGACAGGGAGAAGCTCTCAGCTATTGACAATAATGTGAGGGGACAATTTGTTATATCACTTCCAACAGAATAGTAGCAACACCGTCTCTGAGGCACAGGGAGAAGTTAAGCTATCAAGAGCAAGCCAGAATATATCATATGAACAAATTCTCCTGCAATAATTTTTCTTGGTTACAACTCTTTTAAGACCACACTTTTGTGGTCTACCAAAAAGTGGTCCATCACATATACAACCCAAAGTTGGGTCAAGACCCAAGAAAGTCATTCTCTCTTTATATAAATGAATGAGATGTTTCCTATGCCAAAACACACTTTACTAACCTGGAACCCCTCTTTTACACTTACCTTCACTTACATTCTCCTTACATCCAAAAAAAATTCTGAGTCATGATATTTGAAAAATGAGTGTCTGCTTAACTTTTCCCTTTATATGTCCTTAAAGGCAGATGGTATATAAAAAGCACACTCAGTCAGGAGTCAGGTTATCTGGATTTTAATCCAGGTACTATTGTTGATTTACTCCATAAACTTGGGCAAGTTACTTAAACAATTTGGGTTTCAGATCTGCATCTATGAAATGAAGGTCTGGATTAGATTATTTCTAATGTTTGAAGCTCTCAAATTCCTTGATTTAAAATTTCCCTTTTAAAGTATTAGAGTATGAAAGATTTTAATTATAGAAAACTGAAATATGGATGTATATATCTACATCTGTAGCATGTATAATACATATCTTTAATGGCAATTAGGAAACTGTGGTATAGGAACACTATACAAAAGCCTTGGATCAAGTTTCCATAGCAAGCACATCTGTTTTAATATAAAAAGCTAGAATTTCAGATTTCCTTAATCTCCAGGCACCATTCTGTCCAAAATATACTCTTTGTCTTTCACCAACACAACCTGGCTTTCTTCCTATGTTGCTTATTTTAACGAAGGGCACCACAAGCACCTGCCCATTCATCCAAGCCACAGGGAGTCATCTTTTCTATTCTTTGCCTTCATTTTCACCATCCAATTAGCACCAGACTGTGTTGGTTCTATCTCTTGAAGAGTGCCTGGGTCTATCCCTCTTCCCACTTCTCTTTCACCCTACCACATCTCTTTATTCTCATGGGCACTGACTTAGGTCAGACTCCTGTCATTTTTCTTGTGAAATTTTTTTGGCCTTATAACAGCTCTCCTGACTCCAGGTATCCTTCAGGCCATTACCCATGGCATAACAAGAGGGATCTATCTAAAGTATAAATTTGTCTTCATCACACCACTGCTTAAATTTGACTTCCAGTGATTTCCACTACCTGCAGACAAAGTCACAACTCCTTAATCAGCATAGAAGAATCCTTATGATCTGTATTTAGCTTCCTTCTCCCTACTTGTACTCTATGCTCCAGTCACATCAAATTATTTTTCTAAGCACACATTATTTTCTTTTGTTTCCATGCCTTCGCACATGGCTTTATTCTAACTGGAATGTTCCTTTTCTATCTCATCTTCCCTTTAAGTGGGCTAGGTCCTGTTTTTCAAAACTAAATTCAAATTGTTCCTCCTCAAGGAAACTTTTCATGACTCTCCTCTCTGTAACATCCTTCCTTTGTACTTTTTTATATTTATTTATTTATTTATTTATTTATTTATTTATTTATTTATGAGAGAGAGGTGTAGAAGGGCAGTGGGAAAGGGAACAGGAGAGAGAGAATCCCAAGCAGACTCCCTACTGAGCTTGGCGTCTATCGTGGGGCTCCATTTTATAACCCTAAGATTACGACCTGAGCCAAAATCAAGTCAGATGCTTAACCAATTAAGCCACCTTGGCACCCTTTTCCCTTACTTCTAGAGCATCCTGTGCCTCTTTTTCTTCATAATAGCATTGTCTTTAGTACACCTTAAGCTCCTTAAGGGCAAACAACTGTTCATCTTGGTATCACTTAATGCCTGGCACTAAGTAAATAAATAAATTAGAATAAAATTTAAAAATAAAATTTTTAGGTAAATTCTATACCCAATATGGGGCTTGAACTCACCACCCTGAAATCAAGAGTTGCATATTCTACTGACTGAGCCAGCCAGGTGCCCCTCAAGTAAATTTAAATAAATTAAAATAATACACGAATCGATGAACTGGTATATTAAAATACTCAGCCTCCAGTTGTGAGCTTAGCCTAATTACATTTGTTTCTGAAAGTACAAAATATCACAGCATCAATTATTCATGATGCCTTTCTTAATGTCAATGGGACCAATGTAAAGATATAAAAGTAGATCCATCTGAAGACACATATCCTCACTTACTGGACCACATAACCCCAACTTGTCTAACTGTACCTTCCCTACTTTTCTCAATCATCTTGTTATAGGTAATTATTTATTTTTTTGTAATTATTTAAATTAAGCAAAATTAGCAAACACAATGAAAACTAACCATGTTTTAATCACTGAGCTACACAATGGAAGAAAAAGAATGAATAAAACTTGGTTCTATTGCTTAAGACTACCTGTAATACAAATATGTTAAAAGTGCCAGAATAAGGGTACAAATGTCTGCCAACTTGCCTGTCTGATGGGGTAGGATGAAGGAAGAAATGAATCCTCTAAGTGAGGGAATCAAGGAAGTCTTCCCAGAGTCAATCTTAAATGAGAGGGATTCCATTTCTTACATCTGCCTTAACACACAAAAATCTGGCCTGAAAAACCTGGAGGATGGAGGACAAAGAGGAAGCCAGAAAGACTAAGACAGCATGCAAGGAGCTGTGCTTGCTTAGGCAGGATGACATTCCTGACCACCTCTATAGCTCCAGCATGCAAGGAGCTATGCTTGCTTAGGCAAGATGATGTTCCTGAACACCTCCTGGAATGTGCTGCTCAGGAAATCAAGAGATAAATTGGTCAGAAGCATGCCTTTGGAGGCCACACACATGGCAAAAACATGCCATGAGATTTTTAATATCATCAGATATCAGATTCATTTTGTAGGCTCAGGCAGATAATTTCTTTGCACTTTACCGTATTTTCAAATACACTAAGCATAAAGTTCAGCCTTTAATAACACACGTAAGCGTGTGTGTGTGTGTGTGTGTGTGTGTATTTATTTGTACCCATGCTCTCATACACATATATTCCCCTATTCCCAACCTATGTGTGTCAGATTCTCCACTTATATCTTGTCATTTCACTGTAGTTTCATTAAAGGTCCACTTAAAATCACCGATGCATTACTTTCCTTTGGATGAGTTATATTTTATGTTAAATTTAATCACTATAGATAATAGCTGTAAAACAGTCATGAACAGCTAGAGTATTCTATCTAACAACCGAGAGCCTTCTTTCGGAAATTCTGAATTTACACTTAGAGAAAATGGATGAGCCACAAAGCAACTTTGTACAAATTGTTTTTATATCAATTAAAAGTGATAACTTATAAAATAAGAAAATAACTGTTTGAAACAGAAAATTGAAAACGTATCTCCCTTTAAATGATTTTTTTTTTTTTTTTTTTAGTTTCTTGCTTATCTGGAATGAAGTCTAACTCCTTGCATGCTACATAAAATACATTCTGATTCATTTAAGAAAGGAGCCTCGGTGTCCATCGAAAGATGAGTGGATAAAGAAGATGTGGTTTATGTATACAATGGAATATTACTCAGCCATTAGAAATAACAAATACCCACCATTTGCTTCAACGTGGATGGAACTGGAGGGTATCATGCGGAGTGAAATAAGTCAATCGGAGAAGGACAAACATTATATGGTCTCATTCATTTGGGGAATATAAATAATAGTGAAAGGGAATAGAAGGGAAGGGAGAAGAAATGTGTGGGAAACATCAGAAAGGGAGACAGAACATAAAGACTCCTAACTCTGGGAAACGAACTAGGGGTGGTGGAAGGGGAGGAAGGCAGGGGGTAGGGGTGAATGGGTGACAGGCACTGAGTGGGGGCACTTGACGGGATGAGCACTGGGTGTTATTCTGTATGTTGGCAAATTGAACACCAATAAAAAATAAATTTATCATAAAAAAAAAAGAAAGAAAGAAAGCTTTGACATTTTAACAAGTGACCACTCTAGCAGACAGTAAGCTATGGAGGGTTGATGAGATATAAGAGACTCTCCAAGATAATTCTAAGAAACATCTTCTGCAATCTATATTCTTTTTCTCCTATGAAAAATGACAGTGATGCAAACAAGTAGTTTACAATATTCATCTTTTTTAAAAAAGAATTATTTATTTATTTATTTATTTATTTATTTATTTATTTATTTATTCATGAAAGACACAGATAGAGAGAGAGAGAGGCAGAGACACAGGCAGAGGGAGAAGCAGGTTCCCCACAAGGAGCCCAATGTGGGACTCAATCCTGGATTCTGGGAACATGCCCTGAGCCGAAGGCACCTCTGAACCGCTGAGCCACTCAGATGTCCCTACAATATTCATCTTTAAAGAAAAACTCCTGCATTAAGTACTGTAGGCCAGATCATGCAATTTAAATACTTAGCACATGACATAATAAACACAGTAACAGAAGTACAAAAGCCTTAATAATCAAGATATTTATAGATTTTTCAGGAATGCCACTACTAGGTAGAAAATTGCTGTCATTTTACTCTCGTACTTTATATGAAACTGTAAGGTATTAGCACTTAAAATATAACCCTGCTCCAACAAAACCCCTCTGTTTAACATTCTGACTTTTTAGGCTATTATCTTTCCATATATGCTGCTTCTTTCCCTGAGATAAAGTTGATGTATTCATCTTCCTTCTCTTCCATCAGTCTCTTAAATGTTGGGTTGCTTTTTTAAGAATTATCTGTCTTTCATCTGCTAAAGCAAGGCAAAATCAATGGTAAAATTATATGTGTGTGTGTGTGTGTGTGTGTAAGCACATATGTGTGTGCATGTGTGTGGGATTACTCAATGGAACATACAATAAGTTTGTACAGGCATAAAACTGTCAATGCCATTGTATAATAAACATTCCAAAGTATTATGTGTGAGGTCTAACTTTTCCTGAATAATATTTGTTGAGTAGTTCTTATTTAAATTACCCTTGGTCCAAGAACTAGAAAGATTATTAGGATGGAAACAGTTATTCAAAGCCTATGAAAGGGACAGAGATTGCTAACATTTTATAAGTCATATGAAATCCCTATTTTTCTTCATTTGCATCAAGGACTACAGACACTGGGCAGTGTTTCTTCTTTCACAAAGACCACTTTGGTGCCTTGCCGATGCTTGTTGTATCTCAAGTGCTATTGGAAGGGAGCCCAAATTACCATTACAGTGAATTAGTCCCTCTTAGAATTAACCACATATCATGAGGGAGAATGAAACTAAGCATAAATAACTGTTAAAATACCTGCTCTCATTACCATATATATTGCTGGAGGGATTTTGTAAAAAGCCCTTTTAAAGATTCACTAATCTAGTTTTGGGAGCTGTAGATCACCTCACAGTTTTCCTTCTGGTTTCAATCTCATCCCCACAAAGCAATGACCATTCAATATCTTCCATAACTGAAAAAAGACTGGTCTGATTTATTATGAAGTCTAAAATCTTGGAATCTTAGAAATATCAGACATCATGAAGCTCCCATCAAGATTTAGGAGATGTCACATTTTGATCTTCGCTTTGAATTTTTTTTAGTAAGAAATAAAATATTGCATAGACAACATAAGCACTCTCCATATACACACCAAAATTAACCATTATCTTGAAATTGATATGGACTTATACTACACAGGTATATACACAAAATAATAAACTGTATTATCTAGTATATTTTCTTCAAGATTTACAAAAATGTTACCTTATCGTATGGTTTATTCAACTCTTTCATTTTTTAATCAACATTGTGTTTTTAAGATTGAGATGTGTATTAGCAGTGTAGTTTTATTATGAACTATGGGACTGGCTCAGGTTTCATAATTTTAACTGCTAATATAAGTCTTGTACGCCAAAGCCTAACTTCCTCTGAAGAGAGGAGTACAAACTATAAACCCATTAACCTGAGTTCTAAGAAGAAGCAAATTATTTCTCAGCATCTCACAAAACCCCTAGGATTTCTTCTCTAAGGAGCGGAAGGAAAGCTGTGTGATGAATATTGTCTTGTTTATAGAATCTATCTCAAGAATCTGTACAAATAATTTTTATCTTTAGCAAATAGTTAATTCCCAGCGAGAGCAATTAGGGGGTTGAGAAAGGAAGAGAAACAAGAAAACAAGTTACCAGAACTAAAAATTAGTTCTGTAGTCCTCAAACACAAGTTACTAAATTAAAATTTTAAAATAACCATGAGCATGGTTATAAAGGCAGCCCTTCCAACTTCCCAGGTAGGCTTCCATTGAAAAGATTATATAGTCTAGATTTTAAGGCACAAAGGAACTAAAATGTACCAGCGTTCCATGACTTAAAAAAAAAAAAAAAGAAACAAAAAAAACCCCAAAATCCAAAAACCTTTCTGCTTAACATAGTAAGCAGTATATAAAATGGTATATTTATTTAATATGTTCTCAATTACGATAAATGTATTCAGACACGTTTGTATGTATTGGAAAAAGAAAAACACTGAATTGTGAACAGTGCCTATCTGGCTGATGGGAATACAGGTGAATTTTAATTTCTTCTTGAAATGGCTATTTTCCACTTTCTTAAAAAAAAATGAGAATTTAATTTTATATTCAGGGAAAAAAAGAAGAGAAAGATAAAAATATGCTTAGAATGCATTCGCTTAGTGGGAAACTTCTAAACACCTGGCAATTCAGTAGTGGTGTGGTCAGAGCAAACCTGGGAAACAGACTGTGATCCATAGACATGCCCCATTGGTTCCACTGGTTTATCTCCTCTAGCCCTGCCCCTTATCCCTGGCTTTATGAGAACTAAAGAAAATGGTAAAAGAAAACAAAAGAGCAGAAATAAACACAGGTAGTCTGTTCTAAAGGGGAAAGGTTTTGTGGAAAGCCTATAACAATAGCCATTATCTACTGAGCACGTCTGTATGTCAGCCAATGATCCAAGGTATTTATATACTTAAAATCCTCACAGTGATCCTTTGGAATAGACATTGTTACTATCTCATACCGATAAAATGGTAGAAGTGCTGAGAAATTAAAAAATGTGATCAGAGTCATAGAGACCAAGTGCTGAAGCTGGTATTAAAACTTCAGTCTGTCTGATGCCCAGATTCATTCTCTTTCCACTGAAGTCTGCCTCAGCAACTTGGTTACTGCAAGGATCACAAATGGGCCATTTCCTCCCCAGATCTGTCCAGCTGAAGTATTGTTTGGCTAACCCATCATTTTAAGTACAGTGTCAAGCCTTCAGCCAGGATGGATAAAACTCCTGGTCCTTTTAGATATATTTTTTTAAGATTTTATTTATTTATTCATCAGAGACACTGAGATAGAGGCAGAGACATAGGCAGATCCCTGGACCCAGGATCATGTCCTGAGCCCAAGGCAGACACTCAAGTCTTTTTTTTTTTTTTTTTTTTTGGTTTTTATTTTTTATTTTTTTTTTTTAAATTAACTTTTATTGGTGTTTAATTTACCAACATACAGAAAAACACCCAGTGCTCATCCCGTCAAGCAGACACTCAACTCTTGAGCCACCCAGGCATCCCTGGTCCTTTTAGATATTAATATAAGCTGTCTTGATCCTAAGTCATTGCCGCCAGTTTCGGGGCACCAAACTTTTGCCTATCGCCTTCCAATAGTTAAAAACAAACAAACAAACAAACAACTCTTCATTCACTTGTTCTCCCATTTTTAAATACAATGAAAAATCTCTTTCACCACTATCATGGTTAGGAATATTGACAGAATGATTGGATCAATATGTAGTTGGCCCTTTGAGGCCTTCCTAAACCACGCATAAAGTAATTATTTATTACGATGAGGTGACTTATTCATTCTTCAGCTTATGATGATATGCTATTTATGGCCACATTAATTATCTTTGCTGAAAAGTATTTTCTTTCATTTATTCAACCAACACAGAGATATTATCTTCATATGGCATATGGATTAGTATCATGCTTGTTCTCCTGTTCATTACACCATCATCCTTTCAAACACAAATGTCAAGTGAATACTTATTCTAATGTATATACACATTCTGAAAACTTATTCTCATACCTAGAGTGTACCCTACCATTATGACTTAAAAAATAGCTTACCAAACAAAATTTTATCAATAATCTTTAAACAGGGGCGCCTGAGTGGCTCAGGTGGTTGAGCATCTGCCTTTAGCTCAGGTCATGATCTCGGGGTCCTGGGATCCAGTCCAACATCAGGCTCCCACTCAGTGGTGAGTCTATTTCTCCCTCCCCCTCTCCCTGTGTAATCACACACACACTCTCTCTCTCTCTCTCTCTCTCTCTCTCAAGTAAATAAATAAAAATCTTCAAACAAACTTTTTTTTCTTTTTGGAATAAATGTTTTCTAGGTTACTAAATTAAAACATACTGAACTATATCTACATTGAAACTGCAAAACTGAAATACATTTTGCTCAAAAATTTTTAGTTGTAAAGATAAACTCAAAATGGATGAAATATCTAAATGTGAGACAAGATTCCATCAAAACCCTCGAGGAGAACACAGGCAACACCCTTTTTGAACTTGGCCACAGCAACTTCTTGCAAGATACATCCATGAAGGCAAGAGAAACAAAAGCAAAAATGAACTATTGGGACTTCATCAAGATAAGAAGCTTCTGCACAGCAAAAGAAACAGTCAACAAAACTAAAAGACAATCTACAGAATGGGAGAAGATATTTGCAAATGACCTATCAGATAAAGGGCTAGTTTCCAAGATCTATAAAGAACTTATTAAACTCAACACCAAAGAAACAAACAATCCAATCATGAAATGGGCAAAAGACATGAACAGAAATCTCACAGAGGAAGACACAGACATGGCCAACAAACACATGAGAAAATGCTCCGCATCACTGGCCATCAGGGAAATACAAATCAAAACCACAATGAGACACCACCTCACACCAGTGAGAAGGGTGAAAATTAACAAGGCAGGAAACCACAAATGTTGGAGAGGATGTGGAGAAAGGGGAGCCCTCCTGCACTGTTGGTGGGAATGTGAACTGGTGCAGCCACTCTGGAAAACTGTGTGGAGGTTCCTCAAAGAGTTAAAAATAGATCTGCCCTACGACCCAGCAATTGCACTGCTGGGGATTTACTCCAAAGATACAGATGCAGTGAAACGCCGGGACACCTGCACCCCAATGTTTATAGCAGCAACGTCCACAATAGCCAAACTGTGGAAGGAACTTTGGTGTCCATCGAAAGATGAATGGATAAAGAAGATGTGGTTTATGTATACAATGGAATATTACTCAGCCATTAGAAATGACAAATACCCACTATTTGCTTCGACGTGGAGGGACCTGGAGGGTATTATGCTGAGTGAAATAAGTCCATCGGAAAAGGACAAACATTATATGGTCTCATTCATTTGGAGAATATAAAAATTAGTGAAAGGGAATAAAAGGAAAGGAGAGAAAATGAGTGAAAATATCAGTGAGGGTGACAAAACATGAGAGATACCTAACTGGGAAATGAACAAGGGGTAGTGGAAGGGGAGGGGGGGTTGGGATGACTGAGTGATGGGCAATGAGGGGGGCACTTGGCAGAATGAGCACTGGGTGTTATGCTATATGTTGGCAAATTGAACTCCAATAAAAAAATTAAAGATAAATAAATAAGTTGTGGCAAAATACACATAACATAAAAATTTTTAGTTGTCAAAAGTTGTACTTACAGCTAAATATACTTACGGAAATTTTGCAGGTACATATATTTATATAGAATATCAAATTGGAATACATTAATATATACATATATACATTCATATACATATATATGGGATAAAATAGTAGACTGTAATTGTTTCCCCTTGAAAATGCCATGTTCTATCAAGTCAGTGTAAGAGTACAGAATAGTAGATCAGATAATGACAGAGACATACAGGTACACAAACAGATGTGAGAGTGTAATTATGTATGTTTATATAGTATATACAGTTATATATTTTCTTATATGGGATGAAGACAGTTCAGTAAATGTCCACTGAGCCAAGTTTTTATGTTCTATATTAATAGACCTGGTGCCATGAAGAAATAGAGACATGAAAGATACAGTTCTTGCCTAGTCCGTGTCTCAGTGAGAAAGCCAACTATATTATTAGACAGCAGTAACTGTTAGAACAGAAATAGCCTGCACACGATTGTGAAGCATATACTCCAAGTTTATGATCCATGACAATTTTCCATATACTCATAGAGAAGAACTGCAGAGTTAACTCAACATGACTGAGCACAAACATAACTTGTTAGAAGCACATACTCATCAGCTTATCTGTCCTGATGTGCAATCCTACTAAGGGCTGGCAGCTCTCAGCATTCAGTTTCATCATGACCTTTTTTATGTTAAAATCATATCAACATTATTATTTTTAGGAAATCATGAAGTCCAAACCTTATATATCCTGGGATATCACTTGAGGCTTTTACATTCTTGACTTCTTTTTTTTTTTTTTTTAAGATTTTATTTATTTATTTGTGAGAGACAGAGAGAAAGAGAGGCAGAGACACAGGCAGAGGGAGAAATGGGCTCCATGCAGGGACCCCGACGTGGGACTTGATCCCGGGACTCCAGGATCACGCCCTGGGCCAAAGGCAGCGCCAAACCTCTGAGCCACCCGGGCTGCCCTACATTCTTGACTTCTTAAAGCCAAGGATTCTCATGCCACAGCACAGTTATAGTTAAGAAGCCAGGTGGTTTTGTTGGAAAATCACCATCGTATCAGGAACTCATACATTTGTTTTCTGCAGGCCCAGAATTCTCACCCACCTTGCCTGAACCCAGTCTATGATTGTGCTACTACACTCCACGCCCATCAGCCCAGTTGTAAGAACCTCTCGTATCAAAAGCTAAGATTTGTAATGGTCTACTTGACTTCTGTTGAAGTGGGAGAAAGGTCTTGGTGAATTCACAGGTGGGCAGAATCTTGTGGGGTGCTGGGCACTTAAAGACATTTAGAGTAGCATTGCAGGGATCCCTGGGTGGCGCAGCGGTTTGGCGCCTGCCTTTGGCCCAGGGCGCGATCCTGGAGACCCAGGATCGAATCCCACATCGGGCTCCCGGTGCATGGAGCCTGCTTCTCTCCCTCTGCCTATGTCTCTGCCTCTCTCTCTCTCTCTCTGTGACTATCATAAATAAATAAAAATTAAAAAAGAAAAAAAAAATAGAGTAGCATTGCAGAGGACTCCCAGAATGTGTCATCAGGAGACTTGAGTGATTTGTTGTTGTTTTTTTTTTTTTTTTTCACTTTATTGGCCATGTAAACTTTACAGTCTTTTACTTGTCTGATTAGTAAAATCACCCTGCTAATTCTACGTATCCTAAGTATCTCATAAGTTTGTTGTAACAAGCAAATGAAGTGTGTGAAAACATTTGGCTGTCTGTAAGATGCTATGCAAATGACAGATACTTCTTTTTTGATCTGGAGCCAGGTTGGGAGAAGCAGTTTGAAAAATTTAGTAAAAGAAGTGTGAATTTTCCATTGTAACTTTATATACATATGAATGAATATATGTATTCATTCAGTAAGAAGAGAATTGTTAAAATTAGCCACTGGATTCTTTGTTTTACCAAATGCAGATTCACAGGCATGTGAGAAGCAGCATATGAAAACAGGCAGAGAAATGAGAAAAAAGAGGAAGCTTTGGACTCTTACAGCTCTGGGCTAACAACTGATTAGCTGTAGTATTTTGAGCAAGTTGCTTTCCTTCTCTGTGCTTCAGCTTCTGCATGGAGAAAATGAGAATAATAATATACTGACATCACAGAATGGTTTAAGGACTAAAGAAAAATCATGAGGGATTCATTCTTAAAGGTCTAGCTTCCTAACACTTACTTTGTGACTATGAAGAAGTCATTTAACTATTCTAAGCCTTGGTTTCTCCATATGTAAAGTAAATGTACTGATACTATGTCAAAGCAATTTTGTAAAGCTAAAATGAAAATATTTTGTATACCATATCCATA
Organism: Vulpes lagopus; assembly: GCF_018345385.1. Taxonomy (NCBI): domain Eukaryota; kingdom Metazoa; phylum Chordata; class Mammalia; order Carnivora; family Canidae; genus Vulpes; species Vulpes lagopus. The sequence continues at coordinate 30,172,134 of NC_054832.1, read as the reverse complement.
TAAAGATAAAGGATTTATTACAGTACGTTGTCGATTCCTGATACTACTGCTTGCCTAATGTTAAGAGTTTTGCCAACCTTCATTCTTAAAGAATTTTAAAGTATCTTTCCTGTTTATACTCTCAGGAATCTATGTACTATATGGTGTCCAAAATGTCTGGGAACAAATAATAGTATTTTATTGTATTTTAATGTAATGTCAGAAAGCCATTTATTATATATATTCAATAATTCCTCCAGACTTTATAGCCACAGGGTATAGAGAAACCTCTTATACAACATGTGCTAGTTGTTTCAAGCCTTCAGAGAGAATGTTCTCCTTGAGTAATTTTAACCCAGAAATATCTATAATTATGATTTTAATGATTATTAGACTCTGAATTCCTAGGCCAGCAATGAATAAAGTGAGAGACTATAATGAATAAATCTCCCAGATGTCCTTCATAAAAACACTGTGTGGTGGGAGGAGGGGAGGGTGGGATAGGGGGAAGATTATAAAAGAGGAAAAAAAGAGACAGCTTTTTGCTTTAACATTTTAAACATTATAGTTAATGTAACTAGCTGAACATCTGACTTCAAAGCAAACAAATTAAAGTATGAAATTGTTCACATTATAAAAGTATTAATCACTCTACTTAGGATAATGAGAACCTGGAAAATAATAATACTGTTTTGTTTTCTGATAAACTGATAAATTGAAGATCAAGAATTTCAAGTCACTGATAATAACTATCAATAAAAATTTAAGGCAAAGAAAATATGACATTAAAACAACAAAAAGAAAATTTACTTAAATGGTTCACTATTGGACATTTGGCAAACTTGACAACAAAAGGCCATAAGTGGTTATTTCCTCCATGAGAAGCAGTACCTCCTTAAGATAGATTAATGTTCAGAACTTCAGAAACCTCAGGGGCTTAGCACTTCTTCATTTAATCACACAACTTAAAAAGTCCTTATGGATGCTTGCTATATAAAAGATTCCAGAAAAGAAAGTCCATTGGGATTTCTGAGCTTCCTGTGTCATTTACCATTAATGCATCTGAAAACTACTGTGCTACTGGGCAGAAGCACTGAACCTTGTCCTTCTAATGATATAACATGGAAAGGTCACAGCACTATGCATTTTGGGGTTTCAACTTTAAATGGGATTCTAGACAGGAAGAGACTCTCCAACAAAAAGGCATTAAAATACTCAAGAGTACTCAGAGAGACACAATCACAAGAACAGAATAAGGTTTGTTCTCCTCAGGTGAAAACACAGGTTAGAATCATGTCATTCTCTCTCTCTCTCTCTGTCTCTCTCTCTCTCTCTCCCTCCCCCCCCCCCCTCCCCCTCTCTCTCTCTTTTTTTTTACTGTAACCCCTAGGAAGAGGAAACAAACACAACACATACACACACACACACATACACATACACACACATGCACACACCCGCACACAAGTTTACATGTGCACTCAAATAAGAAACAAAAGTTTCATGAAACTATATCTAGTCCAGCAATACAGTAAAAAGTAAAAGCCAGGTTTCTGACCCTCTAAGACTCTGATATCTGATTTCATTTGTACAGGAAGATTTGATTCAACCAATTTTTTAGTTTCACAACCTGAATCATGATATTTAGTTTAAAAACACTGTATTACAGCTGATATTCATAACTACTATCTATTATATTCTCATCTTGTGTGAGGCAATGTGCTGAATAGTTTGTCCACATCCTAGCATTCAGTCCTCAAAGCAAACATCAGAGATGAGTCCTGTTATAGCTATTTCATGGAGGAGGCATCTGAGATGAGAACTTGGCTCTGGTAGTGCAGCCAGGAGATGGAAGAGCAGGGATTAGCAGTCAATCCTTTCCAAATCATACTCAGAATTATACTTGTTATACCACCAAAAAGCCAAAAGAATTCTGACTAAATTAGCACAAAAAGCTATTTCTGTACAATACAGAAACTAGCAGAACCTAACATATTTTGTTTTGTCTTTAAGGTCATTGTGCATATCTACTATAAACTCAACATGGGTTCATTTTTTTTCAGCAGAGCTAGCTGTCATTATTATAAGTGACCAATTGCAGAGTTTCCTGTGTATTGCTATATTTAGACACTCCATTAGGATGAATTCTAGCTGGTTACTGAATTAAAAGCAACATTAGTGTTGTAAAGAGCCTCCAAGATGGTTCAATGATCCCCTCCTTCTGATATGCATTTTCTTGTGTAGTCCCTTTCCTGTATTCTACTGGAGTAGTCTTGTGGCCAACAGAATATAGCAGGAGAGATGACATGTCACTTCAATAAAAGACACCACAGCTTCCATCTTGGTGTCTCTCTCTCTCTCTCTCTCTCTCTCTCATCATTCTGGGGAAGGCCATGTTATAAGCAGTCTCTTGGAAAGGGCCCAGGTCTGCTTTGCCCCACAATGACTTCTCTTTGCATTAATTTACACAAAAGCATGAACGAATGATTTTCAACTTATTGCTCTTCTGTCTAAATTTTCTAAATGATACTTGCTTTCTCAGTGAAATCCTGACTTTTTGGATCATAGGGAACATTATAAGCTGAAATGAAGATTTTGTAATTGAAAATACATGTACCTTACCCATGTCATATGGACCAAAACTAAAATTCCTAGAAAAAAAAATCTAACCTGTTTTATGATGGTAGATTTGTTGTTCATTATTTATAAGTTTAAATACAATTTTTCAACTTCAGTATTTGACATTGAGGGCTCCATTTTGTTATGTGTGAGTTTGTGAGAGAGCATCCTGTAAATTACAGGATGTCTAGCAGCACTGCTGGCCTCCACCCACTAGATGCTACTAGCACCCTTGGCTGGGACAATCAAAAATATTTCCAGACATTGCCAAATGTCCACTGGGAGTCAAGATTATGCCCAATTGAGAACCACTAATATAAATAATTGCTATGTTTCTGAGCAAGTATGCATTTGAGTTTCCTAAGAGGATATAAGAAAATAATTTCTGTAAATGTTGTGGACTTACTTAGGAGGTGACCATTCTTCTGGTACTTCTAAAATTGCAATCATACCATGAAACCAAATGTGTTTGCCTAATTCTTACTCTGCATTCTTGAATAAAAGGCAGAGATTGAAACCCCTAAGTTTATTGTAACCTTTTTTAAATTCTATTATTTAACTTATCAGATAACTAAAATTCAGCCATATTTATAAAACACAAACACATTACACACTGCAAAAACTGGAAAACATCAAGGCTGCTTGCTGTCTTCTAAAATTTCTTCTCTTTAAAGACCACGCCCCAGAGAAAAGAAGGCTTCATAGAGATTCAGTCATTTGAATCCAAGTCTCTGACCCTCAATTGCTCTTGAGTGAAATGGAAACAACAAAAGATACCTTCATCTTCGTTAACAGCTCACCACACTATACATATTTTTCTCTGTTTTTCTGTGAGGTATATATATATATATATATATGTACACTTTTGGCACCAACCAGAAAACAGGAACTTGATTGTGAACTCTGCTAGGTATTTGCATGACCTAGGTGTACCGCTCAATTTCTCTGCCTCAGTTTCCTCATCTTTAACATGGGGATAATAATAAAGTATCGCAAAGGCCTTATAAGCTATCACATGTGATTTCAATGTGAATTACCTTATTATCATGCTTAATATGTTGGAGGTATTTATATAAATGGTAATGTGAATGCATACTAAAGTTTATCTTAGATAGAGAAAGTGATAATCCCAGTGCTGTCAAAACTAAATTTACAAAGTGCTTCTGTTGTTGCTGTGATAAGGTGCTAAAAATGGCCTCTTTGACAAAGCGTAAATCCTTTTCCATTTCCTAACTGTTCTTTTCAGTATCTCAATTCCCTACTCTCTTAAGTGGGAATTAACTTCAACACTATTTTTAGTCAAGTACAAAATAGATTTTCTTCATGAATAGGAGAATGCATTTGGAGAGATCTGCAGAAAGTATGTGAATTTTGAAGGAACACTGTCTTTTTGCCAATGTGTTTGTAAGTCACAGCACCATATTTAAAATCCAGAGGTTGAATTTTGCAATATGCTAGAACATGAAAAATAGACAACTGACCACTCTGGGAATTAGACAGCAGATGCACTGATGTTGTGTCTGAGTATAATTATGTTTGCAGTGTTGGAAGATGAATTGAGACATAGATTTACCAGGTGAAATGTGTTGTTCATGAGAGATAATTCATAGAAGCATTTCCTCTCCAAAAAGATATTGTTTACCACTTGAGTATGAAAAAAAAAAAAAAGCTTGATATATTCTACCCTGATTGAAGTTTTCTTTTCCAGAGGCTTTCTTAAATACAATTTTTAGTGTATCATTAATTTCTGATGGACTGAAAGACCGGTTAGATTTCTCCAAATGTCTCACTTTTCCTTTGGAAACAGCTTAGACTTTCAGGAAAAAAATCTGATATACTGTATCTTGTCATGTGGTAGAAGGACCTAATTAAGAATAAAGAAATAGATGAACATAATGATTATTTTTTTTATGGTGTCTCATTATTCTCTTAAAAGAGATGACCTAGTTAAAGAGAAATGACTTGGAAAGACACCATCAGTGCTTAGCACCCAACTCCTAAAATGCCTTTTTCTCTAGTAAAAGTCAGCTGTTTGAGTCTCTTTCCAAAGAATTTCTGAACTTAGCACCACTTCAGTTGGCTGCTTTAAGAATGTTGACCTTAATTCCCATTTAAGAAAGTGAAGGGTTAGGATTAATGTTTCTTTTTTAATATATGCTGCCTTACAAAAGCCTTTCCATTGACTCATAAAAGAAGTTTGCCAGCCCTTTTTTATTGAAAGGATTAAGACCAGATTATTTCCATCTTAAAAGTGTGATCAAATATAGTTGTGAAAAGTAAAAAGGAGACCAGGAGAGCCAACTGCAATAGACTGTAATATAATGCTACAGACTAGATTATCAGGCATATTTATCAGGAAATTATTATAAGATTATAAAGTATAATATTTACATTTAATTATAATTTACACAATGGCAGTTCTCATGAGGAAATATACTTTTTAAAAAAGACAAACATATTAAACCAGCATGCTCACATCCACTGTATATTCTGGCCTGAGGTCACCACAGTAGTTGTACAGGTTCTATCATGCCCAAGGGCACTCAGCCATTGGTGTGAGTAGGGGCCAAAATCAATCCATGTTTAGCTATATAAACTTTGCTGCTTGGTGCAGGACTGGGGCATTTTCTAATGTTCTCAAACAGTAGATGGGTTAGTGGTGGTCACTTATGGACTATCTAAGGTCCCAAAAGGCCTTTCATCTAATGGTACAGGTGCATTTTTTTCCTTTTTAACAGCATTATCAGAGAAAAGGGAAACTCATGTCTTTTGGCCAGATTATTCCCAACCTGACACTCAGTCCCCAAAAGGGACTAGGGAAACATATTTTCACTGTTAGAAATTCTGGTAGAAATTGGGGTAGTAACAGATGGTATGCAGCCAGGGGAGTAAAAAATGCTTACATCCTTCTTTTGCCTAGCGTAATCCCTGTCCCCTTGAAGTACCCTAGGAAAATATAATTCAAGGGACAGTGGCAAAAAATAAAGAGAAAGGAATCAAAGCATATCACTACAGAAAGCCAATGAACCATGGAAAGAGAGCCAATAAAAAGAAAGAGAAACGAGAGAATATAATAAATTTAAGTATTTATGCACCCAACATGAGAATACCCAAATATACAGAACAATAACAAACAAAAAACAAATAATTGATAGTAATACAATAATAGTAAGAGACTTTAACAATACCCTACTTACACCAATGAGCAGATTATCCAAATAGAAAATCAACAAGAAAGTAGTGGCTCTGAATGACACAGTGGACCAGATGGATTTAACAGACATCTTCAGAACATTTCACCCTAAAAAGTATATTCTTTTTCAAGGACGCATGGAACATTCTCCAGAACAGATCACATATCAGGCCACAAAACAAGACTCAACAAATTCAAGATCAGAGTCATACTATCCATCTTTTCTGACCATAGTGCTATGAAACTAGAAGTTAACCACAATAAAAAACTGGAAAGAGCACAGATATATTGAGGTTAAATAATGAAGTTATTAAACAATGAATGGGTCAACCAAGAAATCAAAGAAGAAATAAAAACTTACAGAAAACAAATTAAAATAGAAATACAAGGACCAAAATCTTTGGGATGCAGCAAAAGCTGTTCTAAAAGGGAAGTTTATTGTAATACAGGCTTACCTCAAGAAGCAAGAAAAATCTCAAATAAATCACCTGAACTTACACCTAAAGGAGCTAGATAAAGAAAAAAAAAACCCAAACCCAAACAAGGAAATAATTAAGATTAATAAATGATATGGAAAGTTAAAACAATAGCAATAGAACAGATCAATGAAATCAGGAGCTGGTTCTGTGAAAGGATCAACAAAACTGATAAACCTCTAGCAAGAGTCAAAAAGAGGTGTGGGGGCTTCCCAAAACAAAATTAATAATGAAAGAGGACAAATAGGGCAGCCCCGGTGGCGCAGCGGTTTAGCGCCGCCTGCAGCCCAGGGCGTGATCCTAGAGACCTGGGATCGAATCCCACGTTGGGCTCCCTGCATGGAGTCTGCTTCTCCCTCTGCCTGTGTCTCTGCCTCTCTCTCTCTCTCTTTCTGAATAAATAAATAAATCTTATAAAAAAAAAAAAGAAAGAGGACAAATAACAACTGACACCACAGAATACAAATTGTAACAGAATATTATGAAAACCTGTATGCCAACAAATTGGAAAACTTAGAAGAAATGGATAAATTCTTAGAAACATATAACTTACCAAACTAAAGCAGGAAGAAATAGAAAATTTGAACAGACTAATTACCACCAATGAAAATAAATCAGTAATCAAAACCTCCCAAAAACCAGAAGTCCAGGATCAGATAGCTCTGCAGATGAATTCTACTGAACGTTTAAGGAAGAGTTAATGCCTGTTCCTCTAAAACTATTCCAAAAAACACAAGAGGAAGGAAAACCTCCTAATTCATTCTATGAGGCCAGTATCACCCAGATAACCAAAACAGGTAAAGATACCACAAAAAGAGAGAACTATAGGCTAATATTGCTCATGAATATCAATGCAAAAATCCTCAACAAAATATTTGCAAAATGAATCCGACAACATACTTTAAAAAATCATACACCATGATGAAGTGGAATTTATTCCTAGTATGCAAGAGTGGTTCAATATTCAAAAAAATTAACCTGATATGTCACATCAATAAGAAAAAGCATAAAAAACATATGACCATTTCAATAGATGCAGAAAAAGCATTTGACAAAGTACAACATCTATTCATGATAAAAAATAAAACCTTCTGCAAAGTAGGTCTAGAGGGAACATATACCAACATAATAAAGGACTTAAATGAAAAACTCACATCCAACATCATACTCACTGGTGAAAACCTGAAAGCTTTTCCCCTAAGGTCATGAACAAGACAAGGATGCCCATTTCACCACTTTTATTCAATATAGTACTGGAAATTCTAGCCACAGCAATCAGACAACACAAAGAAATAAAAGGCATTCAAATTGGTAAGGAAGTATAGAACTCTCATTATATGCAGACGACATGATATTATATACAGAAAACCCTAAAGACTCCACCAAAAAGTAGAACTGTTAATATCAATTCAGTAAAGTTGCGGGATATAAAATCAAGGTACACAAATCTGTTGCACTCCTACACACTAATAATCAACCAACAGAAAGTGGAATTAAGAAAATAATTCCATTTAAAATTGCATCAAAAAGAATAAAATATGGGCAGCCCCGGTGGCCCAGCAGTTTAGTGCTGCCTGCAGCCCAGGATATGATCCTGGAGACCTAGGATCGAGTCCCACGTCGGGCTCCCTGCATGGAGCCTGCTTCTCCCTCTGCCTGTGTCTCTGCCTCTCACTCTCTGTGTCTGTCATGAATAAATAAAATCTTTAATAAAAAAAAGAATAAAATACCTGAATACACCCAAGAGGTGAAAGACTTGTACTCTGAGAACTATAAAACACTGATGAAAGAAATTCAAGAAGATGCAAAAAAAAAAAGAAAAAAAAAAAAAGAAAAAAGGAAATACATCCCAAACTCATGGATTGAAAGAACAAATATTGTTAAAATGTCTATATGCACAAAGCAATCAACATATTTAATGCAATCCCTTTCAAAATACCAGTAGAATTTTTTGCAGAGCTCAAACAAACCTAAAGTTTGTATGGAACTATAAAAGAGCACAAATAACCAAAGCAATCTTGAAAAGGGAAAGCAAATCTGGAGGGATCACAAATCCTAACTTCAAGTTATGTTTCAAAGCTGTAGTAATTAAAATAGTATGGTGCTGGAATAAAAATAAACACATAGATCAGTGGAATAGAACAGAAAGCCCAGAAATAAACCTACAGTTATATAATCAATTAACCTTCGACAAAAGAGGCATGAATAGACAATGGAAAAAGTCTTTTCAACAAATGGTGCTGGCAAACCTGGACAGCAACATGCAGTAGAATGAAATCGGACCACTTTCTTTGACCACACACAAAAATAAACTCAAACTGGATTAAAGACCTAAATGTAAGACCTGAAACCATAAAAATCCTAGGAGAGAGCACAGGCAGTAATCTCTCTGACATCTAGATATGTCTCCTGAGGCAAGAGAAATAAAAGCAAAAATAAACTATTGGGACTACATCAAAATAAAAAGTTTCTGCACAGTAAAGGAAACAATCAACAAAACTAAAAGGCAACCTATTAAATGAGAGAAGATATTTGCAAATGGCATGTCTGATAAAAGGTTAGTATTCAAAATATATAAAGAAATTATAGAACTCAATATCCAAAAAACAAATAATCCAATGAAGAAATGGGTAGAGGAACCTAATAGACATTTTTCCAAAGAAGATATATAAATAGCTCTTAGGTATTTGAAAAGATGCTCAACATCATTCAACATCGGGGAAATGCAAATCAAAGCTACGATAAGATATTACTTCATATCTGTCAGAATGACTAAAAAAAAAAAACCCCACAAGAAACAGCAAGTATTGACAAGGTTGTGGAGGAAAAGGAAAGGAACCCTCTTGCATTGCTGGTGAGAATGCAAATTTGTGTAACCACTGTGGAAAGTATTATGGAGGTTCTTAAAAAAATTAAAAATAGAACTACCCTATGATGGAGGAATCACATTCCTGGGTATTTACCCCCAAAACACAAAATCACTAATTCAAAGAGATACATGCACCCCTATGTTTATTGTAGCATTATTTACAGTAGACAACTATGGAAGCAGTCCAAGTATGTCCATCAATAGATGAATGGATGTGGAAGATGAAGATGTGGTATATATATATTGGAAGATTATTCAGCCATTAAAAAGAATGAAATCTTGCCATTTGCAACAACATGGGATAGAGCTAGAGAGTATAATGCTAAGTGAAATAAGTCAGTCAGAGAAAGACAGATACCATATGGTCTCATTCACGTGTTCAAATTTAAGGAACAAAATAAATGAACAAAGGGAAAAAAGAGATAAGGAGAAAGACAGACAGAGAGAGAGGTGGAGCCAACCAACAGACTCTTAACTATAGAGAACAAACTGATGATTACTAGAGAGGAGGTAGGTGGCAGGGGGTGGGGGAAATAGGGGATGGGGATTAAAAAATACACTTACCATGATGTACAAAAATTAAATTTAATAATAACTATAAAAAGTGCATAGCATGCAAACTCCTATAAATTGAAGTGCTATACATTTAAGGTGGTCTACATGGCATGTTATTAATTACCTTATAATACTAGGTCTAAAATCCAGACAATAGAATACAAAAAAAGGGAAGGAAGAGTAGAAAGAAACAAAGGGAAGGACACACAAACTGTGGAGAGTATTTAGTGTTAGGCTAAAGGGAATCTGAATTTCATCCTACTGAAAAATGGAAACGCTGAGGATACAGGCCTTCAAATCTGACTTTGGGTCCTCACCAAATGGAATTTTTTTTTTAAATCTGTTATAACAACTGAAAATTTTATTTCCAAGTTATCAATATGTGATTCGTGGGTTAGTGCATCATGGAAAAAAATACTTCTATGATTTTTGAACTTAGTTTAGGAAATTTCCAGTCTTGAAGCTCATATTCTCCAATGTTCTAAAAGATCAATTACAATTTATTTCCTTCCTTCCTTCTTTCCTTCCTTCTTCCTTCCTTCCTTTCTTCCTTCCTTCCTTCCTTCCTTCCTTCCTTCCTTCCTTCCTTCCTCCCTCACTCCCTCCCTTCCTCCTGTCCTTCCTTTCTCTTTCCCTTTCTAATGTTTAATCTACAGCATTCCATTTCAAAGCACAGCTTATCACTGACCACACAAATTCTTATAAGCAGGGCTCATTTTTAATGGGTAATGAAGTGTAAGGATGAAGCTTAAATGATGCAATGTACCCAATGTCTAGCCTTACATAAATAAATAAAGGAGCATTTGTTTCATTTCACTTCAATACACACTTCTGCAAGGAAATGTTCTATTTCTTTTGGCACACACAAAAAATTCGAAGTATATATCAACATCTTTCTAATGTCGAAATATAACTTTTGTTTGTCGTTTATTCCAAAATAACTATATAATAAACACACTGGAAATTTTTTGGTGCCTTGTTCTAAAATGAACAGGCTGAATTTCCTCACCATATGCCTCATGGCATTGGCATAAGCATAGCAGGAAGTTACAAACTCACAGTCCTAATCCTATCTGGATGAATCTATATGTGCTAGCCAGGTCAGCCCTCACCTGCAGGTACTGAAATTGAATCCATCTAGGGACTCCCTAAAGATAGCAACCCATTGGAGGAGAAATTGAAGGACTGCTACTCAAGGGACTATCTTAGGTATTTTGGTCTTTGGAGAAGTGGGAAAAAGGAGGAAGATGTGAAGGAAGAAACTAGTATTTTTGAGCACTGATCACATAAACAGGGACAAAACTAGGCTTCATTAATTTAACCTATTTACTCTGCAGAACATGTCCCATGATTTAAGTGTTGTTCAACCTGTTTCCACAGTAGGAAACCAAAGCTCCCAATGTTACATAACATGTGGTGGAGGTAAGATTTGAACCTGAAAAATCCCGGCTCAAAGTCCAAAGCTTTCTTTCTTTTTTTTTTTTTAATTAATTTATTTATTTATGATAGTCACAGAGAGAGAGAGAGAGGCAGAGACACAGGCAGAGGGAGAAGCAGGCTCCATGCACCGGGAGCCCGACGTGGGATTCGATCCCGGGTCTCCAGGATCGCACCCTGGGCCAAAGGCAGGCGCCAAACCGCTGCGCCACCCAGGGGTCCCCAAAGCTTTCAATTACACAATCTTGTCAAGGGTATGAAAACAGGTAAGTGGATTTCACAGAAGAAAATATGACCCAAAGATTAATATCTGTAAATCCAAACTAATATTTTTGTTAATATTTTTTGTTAAACTGACTTAATCCTTAGAGGGTATATCCATCCAAAACAAGTGTTGATGTTGTTTTAAAAAAAATCACATCTGTTGGCAAAATTGATTCTCTTACATTAGCATACTCTGCTGCTTAAGATGTCCCAACTGACCCAGGAGCCTGGCCAAGTGGGTAATTGAGAAATTATCGACTGGACTTGTAATGGTAACTAGTCAATCTTGATAATTTGCACTATAAAATATGACTTTTCCATATGAAGTCTGCAGCTGAATTGAGATAGATTCCCTACTCAATTAAATCAGCCTTTAGAGAGCTTACCCATCCTTGATGTTTTTTAGTTTAAAAAATGATGAAAGAAGGATGCCTGGTTGGCTCAGCAGTTGAGCATCTGCCTTCAGCTCAGGGTCCCTGTGGGGAGCCTGCTTCTCCCTCTGCCTATGTCTCTGCTTCTCTCTCTCTCTCTCTCTCTCTCTTTCTCTCATGAATAAATAAGTCTTTTAAACAAATAATGGAAGAAAGTGTTCCTTACTTTTGCTTCTGTTGTTGTCATTGTCATTATTGTACTACATGCAACTTCCTTTAAAAACGACTATTTACATGTCTTGTAAAGAAAGTATGTGATTAAGGAAAGCGCAGTTGAAAATTTTACCAAACTTAAATCTCCAGTGAATATCATTATGTACAGTATAAAGCAAACTGCAGATGTCATGGATGTTAGATATTCTAAGAGAAAAAAAGGTGTGTGTGTGTGTGTGTGTGCACATGTATGTATATATGGATACATATGTATGTATACATCTAAACTGCATGCACATATATATTAACTCATTCAAGACCATCTGTATTTCTAGAAATTATTCATATTTTTGTTAAATTTTCCATTTTTACAAATCCTTGCAACTGTATTCTTCTTATTTTATAAAAACAATGTTATAAATATTGAGGCCAATGGGTATGCAGGGATAAAGAATGAGAGTAATCCACTAGAGAACAAAGGTATTTTATCACTGCATTGTTTAAAACTGCTTTTGCCTGATGATGATAAGATGCAGAACAACCTTTACTTGGTTTTCTTATTAATCTTTAATTATCTAGTGAAAGGCTCATGAAGTAAACCACCTAAATTGACCTTGCCTTGGTACGCCACTGACTGAGACTCTGCTAGGTGAAAACGCCTAGTCTTTTTTCCTCAACTTTAAAGTGGAATTAAAAGTGTTTGGCCTTGGTACGCCACTGACTGAGACTCTGCTAGGTGAAAACGCCTAGTCTTTTTTCCTCAACTTTAAAGTGGAATTAAAAGTGTTTACTAATAAGCCTGCCATGAAAATTAAATCATAATTAAATCAATTAAAAGTGTTTACTAAATAAGCCTGCCATGAAAATTAAATCAATTTAATCATTTAAAATTAAATCAAATTTAGAAAGTGCTTAGAAGAACGATCTTCATAGAATAAGTACTGTTTGCTGATAAATAAATAAATAAACTTTATGAATACTCTGAGTTATCAGTCTGCCAATTTTATAGATTTGGAAACTAGTCTCAGAGGGGGTTAAAAAATGTATTCAAAGTCAAAGTGATGAAACCGGATTTAAATTCAAGTTTAGGGGATCCCTGGGTGGCTCAGTGTATAGTGCCTGCCTTCGGCCCAGGGCGTGATCCTGGAGACTCAGGATCGAGTCCCACGTTGGGCTCCCTGAATGGAACCTGCTTTTCCCTCTGCCTGTGTCTCTGCCTCTGTCTCTCTCTCTCTCTCTGTGTGTCTCTCATGAATAAATAAATAAAATCTTAAAAAAAATAAATTCACGTTTACTGATACCAGACCTATACTTACTCTACCTTTTCCACATACAACAGGTGTTTTATGTCACCCATGCTTCTTTTTTTTTTTTAAGATTTTATTTACTAATGAGAGACACAGAGAGAGAGGCAGAGACACAGGAGAGGAAGAAGCAGGCCCCATGCAGGGAGCCTGATGTGGGACCCGATCCCGGGACTCCAGGACCACAACCGCGGCCAAAGGCAGGCGCTAAACCGCTGAGCCACTCAGGGATCCCCGGGTCACCTATGCTTCTATCACCAGATCAGTTCTTTAACCTTTATTGAGTATTGCAGATATTTCCATATTTTGCATGTTGACTTCCCAAATTATTAATTTGCATATATATTTTTTAATCGAAAATTTCATGTTATTAAAGGAACAAGTGCATTGAGGTATGATAAGGTAAAAACTGATATTTTTAAAGGAAGAGTACATTTTACTCACCCTTTAAACTACTAAAAACATGCAAATCAAGTTGTTATTGTTATTTTAAGACAAGGAACATTTTGTATTGAAAAATGTGTGCCTTTCCAAGAAACCACTAACCAGATGTTGGGGTCTTGAGATATCCCAAAGGGAAACTGGTAAAAAAAAATGATGAAAGAACTCCTTCCACACAAAAATCTCAGACAGCATACACATATTTTATAACTATGAATATTGTTTGCAAAGAGTTTAGCAAATGTGCTTTATTATCAAATATCAGAATCCTGGAATACCCTAGTTTTGAAAATGTGGTTTAAAAGAGAGGGAAACACAAATAGCTAAGGAAAATTACTAGGTAAATGTTAATGCAATAATTAAGTGGAATATAGAGAAAGAATGCCAGATATCTAAAGTCTATTAGACACATGTGCCAGAGACTTAAAGTTTGTATGTATTAATGAAGTGTTCAGTCTTTGATTTTATTTGCAAAAGCAGCTTTTAAAGGGTATAAGATATATTCATCAGCCAGTTATTTGTCATCAAATGTTTATTGAGTGTTTATTATGTGCAGAGTACTTTACTATATATATATACATATATATGTATGTATGTATTTATTACGGATGTAAGAGAGAATACATACACATACACACATTAGAAACTAGATGCCATTTTAACTGTTTTTATTTTGTTTTCACTCAATTTAACTTTTTGATTTTTATTTCATTTCTTTTTTTTTAAGATTTTATTTTTTATTTATTCAAAAGAGACACAGAGTGAGAGAGAGAGAGAGAGAGGCAGTGACACAGGCAGAGGGAGAAGCAGGCTCCACGCAGGGAGCCCGATGTGGGACTCGATCCTGGGTCTCCAAGATCACACCCCGGGCTGCAGGCGGCACTAAACCGCTGCGCCACGGGGGCTGCCCTATTTCATTTCTTAAAGTGATTGTTTTTGTTTTTTATTTTGTTTGCCGGACATTAGATTTCCAGCAAACAGTATTTGGTAGTTGTGTGTGTCATTCTCTCCGGTTTTTTTTTTTTTTTTTTTAAATAGGTGATATAGATACAGTCAATGAGTTCATTCTCTATGAACTGAAGCTCCCGTTATTAAGGAGACTATTTTTTAACCACCTCATCTGGCAGCATGCCAATCCTTTCTCGTTTTATCTACGATATGTCTATTTTTGAGATTTTTTTCTTTTTTTTTAAGAGAACTCCCAGGCTCTGACTTTAACAGACAGCCTTGTGCATTTGAATGAAATGACTGAATGAGGCCCATTGGAATGGATCACCCTGAACCATTCAGCTGCCCGCTACCCCCCATTCCTCCCCAACCCTGAGTCTGCCAGTGGATTTGGGAATGGAAGGCCGCGTGCGTGTGTGTGTGTGTGTGTGTGTGTGTGTGTGTGCATGCGCTGAGGGTGGTGGGCATGCTCACGTTGGCTCCCGCAACTCAATTCATTCTGGGAATGTTCTGTTGTTTCTGCTGAGTTGCCAGTTGCTGCGATGAGCTTACAGAAAATGTATCTCAAGAATAGACATATGATTATTCTGAGAGAAAAATCTTTTCTACCCTATATTCCGTCCATCTTATCTACTTGTCTTCTCCACTAACCTGGGCAGAGCCACAGAGGCCTGAAAAGGAGTTTTATTCACCATGGCGACCACCGTGTAAGGCAGAGGGTGCTAGTGGACCCACCACTCACTCATTCCTGTTTAAAGGGTTTTGCTTTTGTGTGCATTGGTTTAATACTTTGTCATTGGCAAAAGAAAAGCAAGTTGCAAAGTGTATTAAGTGCTCTTCCAGATGGATTTCGCTAATTCCTGGGAAGGCCTGAAGTTTAGATAAGTGGAGACTGTAGAAAAGTTGGACTCTTCCTGTTCCTCGTTTCCTCAGTGTTTTAATTTCATCTCCTAGTGGGCAGCTTTTTGTTTTATGTCACTGGGCAGATGGCCATTGGCTCTCTTTTCTGGTTTTATTGGAAGTTTCTTCAAATGGCTGTGGTAAATTTCAATGAACTTTTTTTATCATGCTCATTTCATTTAATTTGCTAGTTGAGGAGTTCCAAGCCAAACAGAAACTTCAGGCAAAATGCTAAAAGGGAAAAACTTGAATCCAAATCAGCAGGACTTAAAAGCAACACTGTGTGTGCCGGGAACTTGCCCAGAGATCAACCCAGTTGGATGGTGATAGGCAGCTGTGACATTACCTGTCAATGTTTGCTTCTCCAGAGGTTCCCAAGAACCACTTCATGCTTACTGGAGCTCTGCTTCATAGCTTGGAGCCTGAGTAACTGGATATCTTTGAAAGAGAAGATTAGGTGCCCTCATGAAGGCGCCTTGCTGGGTCTTGGCAGAAATGTGAGGGCAGCCCTGAAGAGGAATTACGCTCACCAAGTCCCCTGAATTCTCTCTTTGTGAAACCCCATCCCCTTTGTTGCTTGCTCCTGGCAAACTGAGAGCATCCTGAGAATGGGTCAAGGATCTTTCAAAGGCATCCCTGCCAGCAATATTGAATCACATTTCCAAAAGCAAACGGTAGCATTTTTCCACGTCAGTCTGGGACGTTATGACAACTGGCTAGGGACACTGTGAGCGTGACAGGAATGGGAGATGGAAGGTATTTGTCCAACAGACAAAATATATCCTACAGGGTATTAATTTTTTAAACTAGTAGAAATTTCTTGAATGATTAAAATAATGCCGCTTGTCCCACCATTTATTCCTGTTCTTTTTCTGCTCTACTGCTGGGTGATCAAAAAATTTTTTAAGACATAGAGGATAGACATTTAGGAATCCTGCAGTCTGATTAACTTATGTCAGCAATTGTTACTCTAAATTATTGACTACATTTTGTATTTGTTTCGGTTTTCTGAATTAGCCCAAACAGGCCAGTTACTATTTCAGGCAGACAAAGGAACTTACTTTTTTAATTGTATAAAACAGAGGAAATATATCAATAGGTCATCAATATAAAGAAATGGAAAAAAATAAAAAGGAATTTTGACATATGCTTATAAAATGTTCACTTCCCTATTGCACTTGTATTATTATCTTTCAACAAAGTAAATTCCAAGAACACATAATAGTTTAGATAATCAGGAAAGGACATCCAAATCAAGCTGAAGCACGTGCAAATCCCATACCTGTTGCAAGGTCTGTGATTTCCCATGAGTTGGACACTGTAGCAAGTTCCCAGTTATGCATATGCCCTACAGCACAAGGCTGTTATAGATATGTTCCCACCATGGCAGATTTCATGCTACTAACTGATGTCACTAACCATGGAGTTCGGAAGAGAATTGACTCTTGTGAGCCTGTACCAGCCAGTATCAGTACATTATATGTAAATATACTTGGAGCTAGGATGTAACATAGAAATCCTCTACCCTAACCCCTAATTATTTAAAGCAGAAATGGGCTTCAAGGTGGAGTAATTAATGTCAAATCAAGAAAGAGTGGCTAAATTTAGAATAGATATTTTACATTATTTCTAGTTCAGGGCCCTTTCTACTACACAAAAGTATAATGAATGAAATCTGCTTGTGCATCTTTATATTTCAGTCAGAACAATGATTAAAAAAACGAGTGGTTATATTTTTAAGTATAGAGATAATAATAGAAGCTAATATACTGAGGCAGGCACTAGTGCTTACTGAAAAAACATTCTTCTTTGAAATGTACACTCCTCCCACATCTTCTATTCATGTCATTTGGAAGTTTCTGGATTCAAATATGTACCATACAGGAAATGATAGCTGCTCAGAGAACTAATCTCTAGGTTTCTCTTTGTCTAACCACAGCACACCACCAGGACTTTTGATATGGTATTTCTCATATCAATATGAGGCAGCTCTATTTTAGTGGCAAGAGACATATGGCCCCTTCACATGTGATCTAGATCAGTGGTTCTCAAAACATGTTCTGCAGGTACCTGAGGATTCCTTGAGACACTTTCAAGGAGTCTACAAGACCAAAATTATTTTTATAATAGTATTAAGATGTTATTGGGCTTTCTCATGATGCTGAGATTTTCCCTGGTGCAAAAGCAATATGGATGAAATTGCTGGTGACCTACAGCAACACAAAGCAATGTTACACATCAATATTGGATATCAGGGCATTTTTTTAACCACCACAAATTTGCATTTGAAAAAAACAGTTTCCTTTTACAATGCACTCAGTGAAGCAGTAAAGATTATTAATTTTATTAAATCTTAATTCTTGAATACACATTTTGAAAATTTTCTGTATGAATATATAGAAGCATGGATAAAGTACATACGCTGCACACTTAAGTATAACAACAGTTGTCTCCAAGAAAAGACTTCAGAGGTTCTGTGATGTTCAGACTGAATCTTCCTCTCTGTTTATGGAGCACTAAGTTCATTTGAGTGACTGATTGACAGACAAGCTATAGTTATTCAGAGTAGACATCTGGTAGCCATTTTCTCAAAATGAATAAAAATGTATCATTTAAAGGAAAACAACTGATAATATTTGTTGTGAAAGATAAAATTCAAGATGTCTTTTTTTAAATTCAAGCTTTCAAGAGAAAATAAAAATATTTTAAAAACTGTGTTCACCACTGTAAGCCAGACATCTTTCCAATATATAAAGACTCTTCTAATGTGTTAAATGTTAATGTTAAAAAGTGATTTTGGGGGGGATCCCTGGGTGGCTCAGTGGTTCAGCACCTGCCTTTGGCCCGGGGCATGATCCTGGAGTCCGGGGATTGAGTCCCGAGTCAGGCTCCTGGCATGGAGCCTGCTTCTTCCTCTGCCTGTGTCTCTGCCTCTCTCTCTCTCTCATCTCTTTCTCTATCATGAATAAATAAATAAATAAATAAATAAATAAATAAATAAATAAATCTTTTTTAAAAAGGGATTTTTTAAAATATTGTATAATGAAATATAACATGTTTGGATGATCTGCTTAATTTAATGAATCAATATCTTCTAAATGGCCGGTGCCTATGTTACAAGATCACATTGATGAAAGATCTATTCATAGTGCAAGAGAGCAATATATTTTAACATAATAGAGTATAAAAATTTGTTGACATGGATTCAGATTCCACATTCGAATGAATGTTAAAGAAACTTTCACAAGTTTGTGGTTAGTACCAAAGAAGAATATTCATAATTATCTGAAGAGGTTATTAAAATACTCTTCCTTTTTCCAACATACCTCTGTATTTTCTTCATGTATTTCCACAAAAACAACATATTGCAGAAGGAGATATGGGAAGCCAGCTGTCTTCAATTAAAAAGATTTGCAAAAATGTAAAACAATGCCACTCCTTTCTCCAAAAATTTTTGTTTTATGAAGTATAGTTGTTTTTGTTGAAATATATTTATTTATGTTAGTAAGTAGTAGGTTTATTGTAGTGATTTTAAAATAAATATTTTAAAAATGTCTCTATTTTAATTTCTAATATAATAAATATGAACAGATAGCACCCATGCAGACAAATAGGCCTCAGTAATTTTGAAGACAGTAAAAGAACTCTGATATCAAAATGTTTCAAAAACTCTGATTTGGACCTACCATTCCACAGAACTATGATTTAGGGGTTAAAAAAAGGGGTAAGGTGAACTGTGTGACAGACGTTCATTGATGGTTTCCATTAATCCCTTTTCTCCCTTTAAGTGCATTCTGTTTCTAACATCAAGAGATGGGGGTCTGTTCCCTTTCTCCTTTAATCTGGGGTGGCCTTTTGACCTGGCTTTACCAGTACAATGTGGTAGAAGTGACATTGTGGGATTTCCAAGCCAGGTTTTAAGAAGTCTTATAGCTTCTACTTGAGTGTCTTGGAATGTTCATTCTTGGGATACTAGGAAAGCAGCCAGATGGAGAGTTTGCAGGTAGTTTCTCTAGTCATTAAACCTAGGTGAGTCCCCAGCTAATGGCCAGAAACGACTGCTAGTCATTTCAAGAGGTTCTCTTGGATGATTATTAATTTATCACAGTCATAACTGTGAAGAACTGTATGATGACCTCAACAACTCTGGCAAAGATTCTCGAAAGAATATGTCACACAAAATGTCTTGATTAATGACGAATAGACCCAAAAGGAGTCAAGTTTCATTTTGTAAATAGAAATTTATTCTGAGCCTTCCTTTACAAAGCTTCATGATAGTCCACTATCATTTGAATAAACAAAACTGGCTGAGTGTACCATCCCGCACACTATGCTAATGGACTCCACAAGGCATAGTCACCAGAGTGGGCCTCCTTTATTGCAGAATTTTTCTTTCTTTTTTTTTAAGATTTATTTATTTATTTATTCATGATAGACATAGAGAGAGAGAGAGAGGCAGAAACACACGCAGAGGGAGAAGCAGGCTCTATGCCGGGAGCCCGGAGCGGGATTCGATCCCAGGACTCCAGGATCACACCCTGGGCCAAAAGCAGGAGCTAAACCGCTGAGCCACCCAGGGATCCCTCTTCTTTTTTTTTTTTTTTTTAAGATTATTTATTCATGAGAAGGAGAGACAGACAGAGACAGAGACACAGGCAGAGGGAGAAGCAGGCTCCATGCAGGGAGCTCAATGTGGGACTCGATTCCGGGACTCCAGGATCACGCCCTGAGCTGAAGGCAGGCGCTTAACCCCTGAGACACCCAGGCATCCCTATTGCAGAATTTTCTATGTGCATTCTTAAATCTGTAAAGAGACTATGGCAGTAATCTTCTTCTGTGTCCTGGTAGGAGTTGGTGGTACACCTGAGTTGACCAGCTGAGAGTATGAGGCATTTCCTGTTTCCAAGAATTCTTTCCACCTCATATGCATCATAATAGTACTAGAAAATATTCCTACAGAGTACTAGGAAGAAACTAGAAAGTTCCTTTATGATTAATAGAAATTATATCAAGAGTGATAAGTGCTTCCTCTTAAAATCTTTTAGGTGATGCACAAAATGAGTATTTTTATTGGAAAGAGGAAGAGATGAAAAGGTAAAAATTATAATGTATTACTTAAGAGGTAGGTTATATATGAACAAGGAGGGAGAGGAGGAGGAAAAAGAGTAGTAGGGTGAGGAGGGAAATATTCATTGAGCAATTTACTTACATTTATTCTGTTTATAATAGTTTTATGAGGTACGTACTATTATTATTTCCATTTACAGATAAAGAAAGTGAAACAATGAGCTAAATAATGGTGGACATAGGGGATGCCTGGTGGCTCAGCGGTTGAGCATCTGCCTTTGGCTCAGGGCATGATTCCAGGGTCCCGGGATCGAGTCCCACATCAGGCTCCCAACATGAAGCCTGCTTCTCCCTTTGCCTATGTCTCTGCCTCTCTCTCTCTCTCTCTGTGTCTCTCATGAATAAATAAATAAAATATTTTTATTATATATTATATAATATTATAAAATATTATATATTTTAATATATACCATGTATATATTCCAGGTACAAAGAAAAAAAAGAAAGAACTCCTTTAATTTGTGTGATGTGAAATTGTGAGATACAGCAGACAGAGTATTTTCAAAGGTCATTGTAGACTTTGGTTCAGATGAGGCTGCAATATTCTGTTTAATTTGCACATACATGTCTAAATGATAGCCCACAGAGTGGGGATACATTCAGTGACCCAATTAAGACAGTCTCTTTGGATTCAGATAGTTCAAATATGCCTAACACTTAAATTCTGTATAATTTATAGTCATGATGACCCAGTGTTAATATGACTTTCTAGAATAAAAATGTGGTGACATAAAATGGAGAAAGCAATCATGCCTCGAAAGCAAGCTTCTAATCATGACTTTGCCACTACCTAGCACCGTGACTTTGGGTCTTCAGTTTTCTTATGTACTAAATGATGAAAACAGGTCTTCTACCTACCTCATGGGTTTGTTCTGAACATGGCTAGGCCTATTTATGCTGTTTGAGTGCCCAGCATCAGTTCCTGGTTTTCTTTGGAAATATCTAAATCTACAGTAGAGTTTGGTTATCCAAAGTCAGGTTAGCCTGGGAATTGAAGAAAAGGATAATTCTGCAGGGGTCTGAGAGAAGTAAATTTGACATGTAAAGCAATTACACTCCATAATAATCAATGTGGCCGAACCTTGACAGGATAGCAAATTAAAGAGGATCTTTAGTCTATGTTAGTTCCATTGCAAATCCTCCTCTGGAGACACTTCCATGTCCAGATTTGAGAATTGGCTTAATTTTCCTGGACATCTTTTGTCTGTTTTAGCTTACAGTAAGGCCAAACAGAGGATAACGTATAATAAAAACAATTGCATACTGCCAAAGTAAACCTCAGTGCAAAAGAGGAGGTTTGTAGTGCTTTAGAGACATTTAAAATATAATTAGGAATACAAATACATATATATAGATATATGTAATGTACAGAGCAAATCCAAACAACAGAACTATAGAAAATAGTTGTGGCTACTCTCTTCATCTAAAAATAATTTTGACCTAGGCAATGTGGTAAGGGTACTGTAATATTCTCTTGCACATTTTTATATGCCAGAAATAGTGAAACATAGGGTTTTTTTTTTCCAAAAAAAAAAATCTTGTTGCAGCAAGCACTGGTGAGAGTACAAAACCAGCATCTCATGCTTCCTACTTCCATTTCAAAATGTGTTGTAAATTACAATTTTCAAAGGTTTTAAACCTAAATTCAATAACTGCATTCCCTTTAAGGCCAACAGGTCAAATACACCATACGATAAACTACCCATAATGATTTTTACCACATCATCTGCTCTTCAATGATTTCAAGAGTTTCTAATTTTAAGTCTCGTGCTCAGAAAATGTATTTCCATTAATCAACGCACCCATTTAATACATATTTGGTTACTGGAAGAGAAACCTGCAAGTATAGATTTATGTTTTATGAAACGGAGCACACTGGAACCTAATACTGACCCTACAGTAAACAAGAACATATGCTTGCTTATGACTGGAAAGCAGGATCTAATTCATTAAGACCAGGAAGGTTTGACAGTTCAGTTCAATTTGGTTAATAACATCAAACTGAATGCTCTGAAGCTTGCCCTGTGCTTAGTACAGAGATACTTAGTGATGCTAGTTCCTATCCGCAGAAAGTCACAGAATGATCAATACTGCTGTTACTGCCCAAAGCAGGGTAACCCAAATCATGATGTGAGATTAAATCATCAGAGAATCTATAGTTTGAAGATCCTGAAAGGAATCCACAATAAACCCTTCAAGGATTGTTTAGAAAATGGTGCAGAATAATCAGAATAATAAAAGGAGGTCTTTACTTTTATTAATTAATTAATTAATTAATTTCAAAAAATTTATTTATTTTTTTTATTATTATTCTTGAGATAAAGAGAGAGAGAGAGAGAGAGAAAGGCAGAGGGAGAAGCAGACTCCGTGCAGAGAGCCTGACATGGGACTCGATCCGGGGTCTCCAGGATCACACCCCAAGCTGAAGGCAGCACTAAACCGCTGGGCCACCGGGGCTGCCCACTTTCCATTTATTTAAAAAACACATACACAGAAATTCATATTTGGCATATTTCAAATGTTTTACAGATAATAACTGATGTAATTCTTAGAACAATCTTCTGAGGTAAGCACATTTATTATGCCCATTTTGCAGATAGAGAAACTAAGGCATAGAGAGAGGTAAGTAATTTGCCCAAAAAGATAGATCTAGAAGAAACCAGGCTAGATTTTGAATCCAGTAAATCTGGCTCCAGAATGCATCTTCTTGTGCCTCTGCTATTTATTCTCTCCACTATTAAAACAGACGAGCATTACAAAGAGCTCTTTTGATTCAGACGCCTAATGTGTTACATTTGCTGTCATTAAATGTTTTAAAATGGTTGCATTTTCAAATTGGCATATCAATTGCCAGGTATCACTGAAACGAAAATTTAATTTTTTAAAAAGATTTTATTTATTTATTCACGAGAGACACAGAGAGAAAGAGGCAGACACAGGCAGAGGGAGAAGCAGGCTCCATGCAGGGAGCTGGACATAGGACTAGATCCAGGTCTCCAAGATCAAGCAGGCCCTGGGGTGAAGGCGGCGCTAAACCACTGAGCCCCCCCACTGAGCTGCCCGAAAATTTAATTTAAAAATTAACTACTAATCAAAAATTATTTTTGATTAACTCATAAATATAGTACCCAATATACACCCAAGCCCCAGACCAGATTTCTGTTCATGACTATGGCCTCAGATGATGTGCGTCTTCACACCTCTGTCTCCCATCATAATGTGGTCTCCTGAGCTGGGGAGCAAAGTTTCACAGTGTATATGATAGTCTAGTTAATGTCTCTGTTTGTTGCCCCAGTTTATCTAGAAGCCTGGCTCAGTCATTTTATTTTCTTACTTATTTTTTATGAATTTCAAAATTTATGTGTTTATAAAATAGGTACAATACTCTAAAGATCTATTTCTAAAAATAATAATCTCATCCACTCTGACACTCCTGGGTTAATAGACTGATATTCTGATATGCATAATTTCACAGCTTTCTTTAAGTTCATATTTATAAGTATATGCATATGTATTTGCTTTAAAACATACACATAGAGTTTTACGAAAGTGGGATCACACTACACACATTACTGTGCAATGTACTTTCTCAAAAGAAAACCACAATGGATATCCATCTGAATCAATGGAGAAATAGAACTCATATGTTTTAATAGCTACATTATATTTAAAAATGTAGACATGCTGAAATTTATTTATTTTATTCTTGAAAGAACTTCAGCCTCTCTTTAGTCCCCTAGAAAATACAATAAATATCCTTGAAAATAGTCTTGTATATAATTGTATAATTACTGGTACTTTTATTTTAGTAGGAAAAATTCCCAAAACGCTATATAAAATGTCAATTTTGCCATTTTTTTCAGAATGGTAGAAGTAATTGGCACCCATCCAATATGTTAGAATATCTCTTCTCCCGCATCCTCAAAAGTACTGATTGAGTATTATTCTGCCTTAAAATTGCGACAATCTAATGGAAGAAAAAAATATATTTTACTGTCATTTTTTTCTTTTTTAAAAAAGATTTTATTTAATTACTCATGAGAGTCACAGACAGAGAGGCAGAGACACAGGCAGAAGGAGAGACACAGTCAGAAGGAGAAGCAGGCTCCATACGGGGAGCCCGATGCGGGACTCAATCCCAGGACTTGATCCCAGCACTCCAGGATCACGCCCTGAGCCAAAGGCAGATGCTCAACCGCTGAGCTACCCAGTCCCTTTACTGTCATTTTAATTTTTTATTTTGACTAATAATGAGGATAAACACCTTTTTAATAGCCATTGCAGCTATAAATTTACTGATATGCTGTTTTGATTATTTTTACCAGTTTTTAAGAAATTTTTTGTACATCAAAGATATTGACTCACTGTCATAAATCAATCTCGATTTTTTATCTAGTTACTATCACCTTTTGCCACATAAATATGTCTATGTTTGAAAGCATTTGGTCTTTGGATTTTCCATTTCTCCTAGGAATATCTCCTCTACTATTCTTCTCCAAAATTGTTTTCTAAGATTTTAATAGTATTATTTATATTTATATTTTTTTAAATCTATTTGGAATTAATTTCATGTGTGGTGTGAGGTAATTTTATTCCCTTCCAGAAGGAGAGCTGGTTTGGCCAAATGGTCCACTTAATAAGTGATTTCTTTTCTCATTGGAACAAAATGCCACTTTTTCCTTATATTAAGTTCCCATATATGTCTGGATCTATTTCTGGTCTCTTTATCCCATTCCACTGAGTTCTTTGTCCATTTCTAAGCCAAACTGTATTGTTTTGATTATGGTGGCAGCATTAGTCTTATTCATTGAATAGGGCCTAATATCAGATAATCACTGAATGTTGTAACATGATATCCAGTGTAGGAGGAAAAAAAATTAGTGTTCACATCAGAAATTATACGCTGAAATTTTCACACAAATCACATTACTTTTTAATTTTTTCTATCAGAGCTTTCTGATGTCTTAACTTTTTACCTGTATTTATTACTAGTTATTTTTTGAACCTGAGAGTGAACATTAGAATGTTCTGACACTCCTGGGTTAATAGACTGATATATAAACTGATATATATTTTTTATATATCTATAAAAGGCAAAACACTAAAGACTAAAAATAGATCAGTGACTACCCAGGATTTCAAGTGGGGAGAGGGGATTGCCTGCAAAGGAGCACAAGGGTATTTCTTCGGACTATAGAAATGTTCTATATCTTGACTGTGATGGTCATTAAGCAACCATATACTTTTGTTTGAACTTATCAAACAGTATATTTTTGAAATGTGAATTTAATTGTATACCGATTATATCTCAATAAATTTTGACTTTATTTGTGTGAATGGAAAATGTAACATTTTTCTATATTTTAGGGATAAAACCTTCTACTTTCTGCAAATCACAAAGCTAAAATCCAATTGGGACTTTGTTGCAACCCCCTATAACAAAACAAATGCAAAATCTGAAGTGAAGTCACTGGTACATTTAGACTTTCTGTCTTTTGAAGAAAGCTACATTTGACCCATTTTTTAACTCCACAACAATTTATGGAGAACATCCATCCTTGGGGAAACAATTTACTCCCTTACATAGATTCATATATTTTATTACAGTTCCCAACAAACATTCTATGACCTGTGAAAGATACTGACATTTTCCTAACACTAGGGATTAGAGCTAGAGGTCTGGTTCTTAGTAGTATCTAAGCAGTAAGTTTCCACTTAAGGAAACTGAGGCAGAATGAAGTTGGGGTTGGCAGAGCTACAAAGCTACAGTGTTCTCATTCTCACTTTCTCTACTTTTGTCAATGCATTTTAGGGAAAACTCTTCTCCCAGTTGGCTCCTTCTAGAAGACAAAAGCAAGAACACCACCATCTCTTAGAAACCAGAGGCCAAAAGCAAGGGAAGATTGATGAGCATTTGTGCTGAGAGCTAGCCCCAGTCTCAGTCCCAGACAAAAGGCCAGGAGGTTCAGCATGGTAATCCATTGAAACAGCCCTGATGGTAGCTCCAGATTTAATGTTATCAGGGTTTATCCTTGAGGAGTTAGTTTTCAGAGTCATAATAAGGAGGAGGGGAGGGGGATGAGCGTAGGTTTAAGAGATACCATGACAATGTGCCTGCTTTTTCTCACTTGTGAAAATGTAGGCTATCTGGAGGTAAACTGATAGAAGCCATCTTGAATTAATAGATTATCACTAATACCTTTTAGCCACTTACATAAAACTACAGAGTAAATTTATGTGATTTTTTTTCCCAGCATGATTCTACTCTTCAGATGATTTTGCTAAGCCTTCCTTTCTGTGTTTATATTTAAATTATAGTACATTAATTTTTGTATTTGTTATCTGGACAGGCAAACAGCATATTAAAACTATATGAAATATTAATAACCACTGCAAACAAATGGCTCTTCCTAGGGCTTCCTTATGGATCTTTTTTTCCCCTTAAAAAGCCCAAAGGTGATCAAGTTTGGCATAGTACCCTGATATTTCTTTCAAGTGGGTTCTCTCTATATAGATTGTGGAGACTATCAAGGTGATACTAATACCATAAATAATAAAGTAATAAATGCTATCAAGTAGTGTGGAAAAGAGCACTCTATATTTTGTAAATGTTCAACAGGAGTGAGCTGTCTTCATAAAGGAATTCCTA
Organism: Vulpes lagopus; assembly: GCF_018345385.1. Lineage (NCBI taxonomy): Eukaryota > Metazoa > Chordata > Mammalia > Carnivora > Canidae > Vulpes > Vulpes lagopus. The sequence continues at coordinate 30,144,792 of NC_054832.1, read as the reverse complement.
GAAATGTACAAGCTGAACCTACCTTGCTTTCTTTTATTCATTCAACTTTCAATTACTGAGCACCTGGAAGACTCTTATAAGGCATGTGGTTAAAAGATTTCATGGTAGGGATCAGGTCTGGACTCAATGACCCCTTAGGGTCTCTTCCATTTCCATACTTCTTAATTCCAGGCTTCCACATTTTCATTCAGCATTTCCAGTGGAAAGTATTAGGCCATGTACAATTCACTGGTTTCATAATTTCACCTTCTACTGCTGAATAATTTCCCATTATATCTTTGCCAATTAAAGATGACATTAAACATTATCACAAGTTTGCCCTGATTTATGAAAGCCACAACAAAAATGGCAAATGTAAATATCTACTGCAATATCTTACTCTGGCTTGAACTGTAAGTTAAGTCAGGTTATTTTATAATATCTATGAAAATATTGTCTCTTCTATGCTTTAGGAAATAAGTAAAAAATATGTGGGTAACTATGTATGTATATGTTTCTTTGAAACATATACAAATTTAATTCTGTGTCAGTGTATACCATTAAAAGGGCATATAGAAATGGATACTTACCAGCAGGAAGAGTTGCCAAAAAAATAAACTAAATAAAAAAGCCAATATGTACCGTTTAATTATTGTGTGCCCAGAGCTAGAAACTGAGAATAAAATAATTGGCCTCAAGGAGGATATTAGAGTATTTTGCCTCCTCATTCTTTAGCAAGCAATCTCATTCTCCAGCGTTAGAACAGAAGCTTTTGTGCTCCTGTGTTAGGAAAAGTATTTGGTTACTGGGTTAGACAGCACTTCAGCATCTGAATACTATGGAGAAAAAGAGTATTTGAAAGAGAGATCATGATCTGTTTATACCTAAGGTAGTAATAGGACAAATGGGGAAGGCAACCTGATACAGAACATCAGTTAGTAGTAGCAGCTAAGGCTCTTGTCTACTTTGGCAACATAACAGGAGATCAGAGATTGACCAAACATCAGGCATTTGCTTATCTCTGGTATGCCTATTTATCCTATCTAATTAGCTGAATTATTTTTCATTCATCTCCACGTTTTGCCCCTTGTAGACACTGAAGTTTAGATTTTCAACCACAAACAATAATTAAAAATTATTATAATAGGCAAGCCACCATAAATGGGAGATAATGGAGATATGTAAGAGAATTAAATTCAAACATAACTAAAAATAGTCCTTTTAAGATTTTTTTCAAATATTGACTATAAACAGCCATTGCTCACAGTTTTAGTTCCTTCTAAATATTCTATGAGATAAACTAAAAGGAGGCAGAATAGGATGACTGGCAGTTGAGCATCCAGCATTTATCTGATAGTGAGGACTGTCTGGCAAAGTGACAAATGATAGTAACAGAGAGAAGGAAAGGACTCTGGCCAAACAAGAGAACTATGGGCCTGTCCTCAGGAACTGCAGTGCTACTCTACCTTACAGGAGTACTTAAAAGCACAGTGAGGTAATTTTCATCACTTGCTTTCAACTTCTCCTATAACAACATTAGTTTCTTTAGAAGGAATATGTGACTTTTTTTTTTTTGCTTTTTTTGTTTTAATTTAGCAGAAGAATACAATAAAAGCATCATTCCTAGAAGAAATGTGCATGCATATGGTTGTTTCTCATCTCCGTGTCCTCTGGAAATGCCCTTAAGGGCACTGGGCCAGGGACATCTGAAAGGCCTATGGCAAGCAATATGAAAATAGTGCTAGCTGGAAAATTTTAGGTGGAAACAAAATAAAGCCAGATGGGTTTGATCCATATAAACATTTCATTTGTCTTATGGTGACATGAGGGGTTCCCCCCACCATAAAAATGTTCATTGTATCCCCTCTTTCTATGAGTCACAAGCCTTTGAAAACTCACAGAAATACTAGGTGTTTCATGAACATGACTTTGTCATTAACGTAGTTCCAAGGACCACTTCTTTTACAGTTTCCAGATCACCGAAACTGTGCAACAGAGTCAGGCAGCACTAACCTCTTCCAACCTGAAGTCAGGTCCAGGAAAATGGAAGAAGGTGATGAAAGAACTAGTCAGGTCTCAGAACCAACCATTCCCATTGGAAGCTTCTTATTTGTCTTCATTGACCGTACCCATTTTAGTCCTATGATCTTGCTCTGTTGAGGTTATACTATCAGTCCTGAAGGGCCACACAGAAGCCTAGTTAGCAGAGTGGTATTTACATAGTCAAAACATTTCATTCTGTTTAATAAGCCCACCAAATGCCCTAATTGACCAACCTGCCCGTGCATGGGAGGGCTTTGGTTTCCTATGATTCAAATACCAAAGTTGGAATGAAACTAAATCAAATTATTATCAGATTATCAGGGTTTGGCTGACTCTTTGCCCTTCATCATAAGAGAGCTGAATTATCATAAACTGGCTTGCTACCAAGTGCTGACAATAACTCTATTATGGGAGGGATGGAAGTGTTAAGCATCCCTGGAGGATTTGTATGTATTTTAAGCATGCAGGTACCTGAATATCCATAGCTTGTTAGTATGTCCAAAGGAATAGAAATAGTTTTCACAAATCTAGTTCTTATTTTATGCCAGGGCTTTGATTCCATTAAAGATTAAGTTTTTTACAATTGTTTATTGATCATAAGACAATAGAACATAAAACACCACGTGGCATACTAATAAATTGTGATGATTTTAACAATCCATTTCATTTTCTCATTAACTTTCCGAATTTGAGATGGTAACAGAAAATTTTTACTTTATCCAAGTAAATAATTTTAGACTATATGTGCTTACTGCTACAAAGTCACTTTTTAGTTGTAGTTTAGTTTATGAGCTCAAATGTACTTTAGCTCATTTTAATAGTTGTTGAGACAAAGCAATTGGCCCTTAAATACTCATTTTGCTATGTGTTCTACTTTTGGGTGTGTTTGAAAATTTCCATAAAGTTAAAATATAATTTAAATTTGTTTTTTTAATTGCTTTTAAACCCAATTATTTCAAGGGAGACATTTGGACTTAAAGAAGCACTTCATTGCAAAGGCCTATAAGCTTTAAAACTCTTTAGAAGTTTTAAACTGTGAAAATGTCCTGTGAGTCAAAGAGACAAAGATTTTATTATCTTTGTAATACAAGTATGAAGAGTCTTTTGATGCTTCATATAATCTATTATCTGGTCTCAAAGCAGATTTAGATAAAAATTATTCTGGATACAGTGGTACCTAGTTTTTGTTTGTGTATGGTTTTTATTTTCCCCTAGCTTTCAAATTTTAAAAAAAATTTCCAGGGGAAGCTAAATATAATTCATGTATTATTATAAAAAAAAACAGTGTTTCTTATTCTGTTCTCTAAGTCCGTTTCTAGAGGAATGGAATAGAAAAAGGAGGAGAAGACAGAATATTACCATTAGAAAGAAGTGTACTCTTTTATTCTGCCAGGAAACAGCCTAAGACACTGGGACATTTTCAGTATCCCATAATGCTAGCTGTTCTGGGAAAATCATGAAGAAGATTCTTTCAGAGTTATTTCAGTGTCTCTGGTATTTAACCAAATTCAGAAGTAACAAGATCAGTTATAATGTAAAAGAGATTAGAATATATATTTAAAAACACAAATTTAGAAGCACACACTTTTTAAAGCCTCCATGGGTGTCCCAAAATATCCAGGTCAATTTTAGTTTAGATTAAATTAATTTAAAAGTTTTGGCAAATACACAACAATATGTTAATGTTACATTCAGTGGTTATAAGTAGGGACCAACATTCGCACAGAACAGTAATTACTAGAGACAGAGAGGAGATGACACAACTTCATGGATGAATTTCTTATTCCATCTTCTATTCCTCATAATGGGAGAGTCCAGAATGAAAAGTAAGAATTAGTGTAGAAGGTCTTTTCTCTCCTTCCAGACTTCCGACTTTGCTTCAAACACAGTAGAGCCACTGACACATTGTCAGGAGGAGGATGGGAGCTCTTTCTAAAGCATGTAAGTACTTATTAAACACATACTAACTACTGTTCATCTACTACTCTTATAGTTTATCCATACTTTGTTCTAAGTTTTTTTCTGAGGTAGGACCCCATTTGTAGGATGTCAAACTGGGAAAGAGGAGATTTGGTTCCTTTCAAAATTATGCAGATATATTTCAAAATATATTTAATAAATAAAGTCCCCATCCATGGGGATCCAAGCTGCCACATGACTACTACTGATTACGGTCACTTGGAAAAATTGACGAACTCAATAGTACTTTTTTTGAAAGCAAAATATTTTGCCTGCTTTGTTCCCTTCCATGTTCTAAATGCCTACAATAATGCATAGAACATACAGATCCTCAATAAGTAGTTAATGAATAAATGAATGGAAGTTTTTTTATAGCAGTGGACATCAAGCATCATAGCTGTCTAAAAAATAGTAAATGTCAAATCTGAGCTATCTAAGCAGGGAACAGTATTTTTTTAAATTTAATTTATTTATTCATGAGAGATAGAGAGAGGCAGAGACATCGGCAGAGGGCAAAGCAGGCCCCATACAGGGAGCCTGATGTGGGACTCGATTCTGGGACTCCAAGATCACACCTTGAGCCAAAGGCAGGCGCCCAAATGCTGAGCCACCCAGGCATCCCTATTTTTTTTTTTAAAGATTTTATTTATTTATTCATGAGAGACTCAGAGAGAGAGGCCAAGACATAGGCAGAGGCTCCCCACAGGGAGTCTGATGCGACACACTCAATCCCAAGATCCCAGGATCTCGCCTCCAGCAGAAGACAGAATTTCAACCACTGAGTCACCCAGACGCCCCAAGGGACGGTATTAATATGCTCTTCTTACTTCAAATTTCTTTTAAAAATAACTTGCAAGTACACATATATCCAGCATATTTTCCTAGGAAATGGCGGATCTTCAAAAACACATAAATGTACACCCTACTCGCACACCCAATACATAAATGATTTATTTTAGCATAAAATGCCAGTTTCTAACCTGTCATCCTATTGTAAACTGTTTTTTTAAATTATATTTTATTTAAATTCAATTTGCTATTTGTAATATGTTTATGGGCTTCTGCAAACTGTTTTGTGGCTTGCTGACTGGCACAACCTCTCAGTCATAGACTTTGTTTTTTGGGAATTAAGACATAGATACTTTATCTTTAAGCTTTATTTAAGGCTTTATTTTAAGCCCCTGTGGTTCATATGCAACTTTTCTACTGTTCAGTTCATTCTGGGTAATCCATTAATATTAACTGATCATCTGTCACTAGAGTAAATGTGAAATATGCATTTCTTTTCCTTTTCTTGTCATTATTTTTTTTAAAGCTTAACATTCAGATAAAACTTTCCTCTTCCCTTTTTTTTTCTTTTTCCAAATAAAACCAATTTCACAGAACTACTAAAATGCAAGAGTTATCAAAGAACCACTGTAACAATGTTGGCTGTTTTTACAGGTTAGAACAGTCATTTCATTTTGGTAGCCCTACACAGTATTGAGTAGATTAGAAAGATGAGATAATGCACTAAAGATCTGAAGCGACCTGCTTTTAACTCCTCAAAAGGATAATACATAACTGAGGGCAATGAGTGGGTTGATTGATAGTCATTAGCCAAAGGGTAAGATAGTTGGACTTCACATAAAACTTCCATTAAGTTCAACAGTCCTTTGATGCAGGATTATTCTATGTACACTTAATAATATGGTGAAATTCACTGTAGAATTCAAATTTGTATATCATGTTTTTGTATGCTCTCATTGTTCATTTTACGGATTCTAGTTCTCTGAAAAATAATGTGAAAAAAGTCTTTTAAAAAAACAATCTATAATTAATGTTCAAAACTACAATCCAAGAAATATGATGAACTTATTTTGCCTTAATGCTTATACTGGATAAAACAACATTCTATCAAAGGTATCCTAACTTCGCTTCTCCTCCATCCTCTTCACACCTAGGATTTAAAAATAATAATGGAAAGATTCAATCAGACATTGGATGATTATTTATCTGGTATGCTATGGAGATTACACTACTAAGCATTTGTCTCGGGAAAACACTTGGACAGATTTACAAAATTATATGTTTAACAATGAACATCTCAGTTTTGTTTGAGATGGTGAGAAATTGGAAACAATCCTGTATCAGAGGGCTTGCTTTTGGCTGCAGGTAACAGACTACTTGACTAAAGAGGCTTAAACAATAATAGTTTATCAGCTCCTATGAATTCCTAGAGGAAAAAAGTTTCCAGCATTAATTCAGCAATTTAGGAATGTCATCAAAGATTTAGAGTCTTAATCTTATATCCTATTATCCTTGGCATGGTCTTCATTCCTCAGAGTGATAAGAAAGCTCCTGTAGCTCTAGTCATCCACCTCACACAAACACATCCAAAGTCAGAGGGAGTAATAGAAAGCCCAGAAATAAACCCATGCTTAAATGATCAATTAATGTACAACAAAGGAAGCAAGAATATATGATGGGGAAAAGACAGTCTCTTCAATAAGTGGCATTGAGAAAAGCAGACAGCTACATACTAAAGAAGAAGAAGAAGAAGAAGAAGAAGAAGAAGAAGAAGAAGAAGAAGAAGAAAAAGAAGAAGGAGGAGGAGGAGGAGGAGGAGGAGGAGAAGGAGGAGGAGGAGGAAAGAAGAAGGAGGAGGAGGAGGAGGAGAAGGAGAAGGAAAAAAGGAAGAAGAAGATGAAAAGGAGAAGAAAAGAAAAGGAGAGAGGAAAGAACTGGACTGCCTTCTTATGCTATACACAAAAATAAACTCAAAATGGATTAAGGATCTACATGTGAGACCTGAAACCATAAAACGCCTAAAAGAAAACACAAGCAGTAATCTCTTGGACATCGGCCTTAGCAACATAGTTATGGATATGTCTCCTCCGGCAAGGGAAACAAAAGCTAAAATAAACTAATGAGACTATGCCAAAATAAAAAGTTTTTGCACAGTAAAGGAAAACATCAACAGAATGCATAAACAACCTACTAAATAGGAGAAGATTTATTGCAATGATATATTTATTTATTAAAGATTTATTGCAAATGATATATTTATTTATTAAAGATTTATTGCAATGATATATCGAATAAGGGGTTATATCCAAAATATATAAAGAACTTATACAACTCAAAACCAAAACCAAATAATCTGAATAAAATGGGCAGAAGTCCTGTATAAACATCTTTTCCAAAAAATATATACAAATGGACAACACACACATGAAAAGATGCTCCACACCACTAATCATCAGGGAAATGTAAGTCAAAACAGGAAGCTATCACCTCACACCAGTCAGAATGGCTACTAGTATAAAAAGGACAAAAATGACAAGTGTTAGCAAGCATGTGGAGAAAAGAGAATCCTCATGCACTGTTGGTGGGAGTGCAAATTGGTATAACCATTGTAGAAAGCAGTATGGAGATTCCTAAAAAAATTGAAAATAGAAATACTTTATCATCCAGTAATTCCACTACTGGGCATTTACCCAAAGGAAACAAAACACTAATTCAAAAATATATATGTACCCTTATGTTCACTGCATTCATTGCAGCATATTTACAGTAGCCAAGACATGGAAGCAACCCAAGAGTCCATTGATAGGTGAATAAGGAAAATGTGGTATATGTGTTTATATATATAATGAAATATTACTTAGCCATAAAAAGGAATAAGAGCTTGCCATTTGCAACAACATGGATGGACCTAGAGGGTATTAAGTAAAATAAGTCAGGCAAAGAAAGACAAATACCATATGACTTCACTTATAGGTGGAACTAAAAAACAAAACAAACAAAAACAGAAACTGACTCATAAATACAGAGAACAAATTAATGATTGCCAGAGGATAAGGCGTGGGAGAATGGGTGAAATAGGCGAAGAGGATTAAGAGGTACACACTTGCAGTTATAAAATAGGTAAGTCACAGAGATAAAAGTACAGTATAGAAAGAATACAGTCAATAATATTGTATGGTGGCAGATGGTAATTACACTTAACAGGGTGAGCACTGAATGATAGATCACTGAATCACACTGTTGCACACCTGCAACTAATATAACGTATGTCAACTATACTTCAATAATATATTTTTTAAGTCTGAAAGAGCAAAGCTTCTCTAAGTATGTTCTGTGTTGTACCTAGGAAGAAAATCTATTCCAGAAACTTTATGTAGCCACTTTGACCAGGTTTGAGACTTGCACCTTCTGCCATAGCTGAGAGACTAAGAAACTGAATTATTGGCATTTTCAGCCTCTATTATGGGAGGCAGGAGAGAGGGGTATTGCATTGGCAACCAGTTGGGCCTACCAGAAACTTCAATGTTTAAAAATAGAATATCCATATAGTATAATCCTATGCTGCTAATATAAATGATAATATGGGTAAAGGGTACATTACATGAGGGGGGGGGGCACAAAAAATTTGATGTATGCAAAGGATATACACCAAAATGCCAATTATGGTTATCGCTTTAGATAGGATTAGAGCGGTATTTTTACCTTCTTTGTATTTTTATGTTATCTGATATTTTTTATTTAACTTAAATTGTTTTTATAATAAAGGACTTTTCTGGTTTGAAAAATGATACAATTCAAAGAGAAAAATTATTTCTTATCAAAATATTAATGTTCTTTGGCTCAGTTTGGAAGCAGAAAATTGAGCAGTCAAAAAATGAACAAGACATTTTGGATTAAAATTTATTTTGCATTACTGTCATAAAGAAGCAAAAAAAAAAAAAACAGACAAAACAGAAATCAAGCAAAATGGTCATTGGAGGACTTAAACTGGAAAAATAAAAACGTTTTATTAAGAGATGATGAGACAATCAAAAGCATCAAAGAAAGGGCTGTTGCATATTAATATATTGGAGGCATTGCTCTATGGATTTCTCTTCTTTTGAGAATGCCTTTCACTTTTGCCAAGATCAGCTTTATGCTGGCCATGATAATTAAAATAGTCTAAGGAAAGAAGGAAAATATTCTTATTTTGGAGAAAGTAATTCACAGTTTTAACAGCATGCTATCTGCCAATATTTTGTTTGGTAAAAACAAACGGCTAACAGTTTTCTTGGTTCTTTGAACATTTTAAATCATTTTAATCAAGTAAGTTTTATACATAAATACTTCTCACTGCAAGAACTTCAAACCACCAAGAATAAAAGTCATTGCCTGTTTCATTGCCTCCAATAATCCTCAGCCTTTTTTCCCTCCAAAGAGAAAACTGCTGTTAAATTTAGGATTTATTTCTTCAGATACTATCTATAGATCCAGATTTTTTAAAACCTCAGTTGAATCATGCAATACATATTATTGCGCCAAGAGATTTTTAAAACATATGTCGCATATATTTCTATGTCATTACATATAGATATCACAAATATTTTTATCAGCTACCAAATCTACTTAAACAGTCTTCTTTTGGTGGACATTTAGATTGTCCCCAAAATTTTGCTTTTATAAAAAAACGTTGCACTGAACATTTTGTATATCTAATTTTGTTCCTAGGTGAGTTGTACAGTAGTATCAATTTCTAGATATGAAATTGCTAACTTTAAACATATATACATTTTAAATTTGATAGATAGTGACACACTGCCCTCCAAAAAGGCTATACCAATTTCACACTCTAGCCAGTGGGATTTGAAAATGCCTGTTCTTGCTTATTTTCAGCAGCACTTAACATCAACATATGTAAGAGAATATCATTGTTACTTATTTTAATTTATATTTCTGTGAGTAATTGGTTGGATTTCTCTCATGTGTTTACTCAAATAAACATTTATACTAATAGCAATACCTTGGATTTATATTGGGCTATTCATTAGAAACGATAAATACCCACCATTTGCTTCGACATGGATGGAACTGGAGGGTATTATGCTGAGTGAAATAAGTCAATTGGAGAAGGACAAACATTATATGGTCTCATTCATTTGGGGAATATAAAAAATAGTGAAAGGGAATAAAGGGGAAAGGAGAAAAAATTGAGTGGGAAATATCAGAAAGGGAGACAGAACATGAGAGACTCCTAACTCTGGGAAACAAACAAAGGGTGGTAGAAAGGGAGGTGGGCGAGGGGTGGGAATGACTGGGTGACGGGCACTGAGGGGGGCACTTGATGGGATGGATGAGCACTGGGTGTTATTCTATATGTTGGCAAATTGAATACCAATAAAAAATAAATTAAACAAAACAAAACAAAACATATATTGGGCTGTTACTTCCTGAGAATACCATGGGATAACCTCTAATTACATTAGCCATATTCATCTTTGCTCTATAGAAATATGCTGTCTTAGGTATTTTATATTTTTTAATTATAAACATTTATATATTAATGGTAGTAAATTTTTAAATGCAGAAACAAAGAATAAGGCAAACACAACCTACAATCCTAAAATCTTTAGATAATAGATTATTTTTCATAGTCTATGATACATAATTATATATGTATATAACATGTATATGTAATATATAAAATAGCTACATTATATGCATATCTGTATAGAAGACATTTGTTTCTAAAATTGATATACTGTATATATTTCATATCCTTTGTTTTGTACAAGGCATTATAAATATTCTTATGCTTTTATATTAATCAGTCTTCAAATTATGATTGTCATGTGGCATCACAAATTTATTGGCCAGGTCATTATTTTGTGTTGAATTTACAAATTATCTAATTTTTTAAAAATTCAAAATGAGATGTACTTCTTTGGAGAAATGTCTGTTTATGTCCTCTGCCCATTTCTTGATTGGATTATTTGTTCTTTGGGTGCTGAGTTTGACAAGTTATAGATTTTGGATATTAGCCCTTTATCTGATGTGTCATTTGTAAATATCTTCTCCCTTTCTGTAGGTTGCCTTTTGGTTTTGTTGACTGTTACCTTTGCTGTGCAGAAGCTTTTTAACTTGATGAAGTCCCAATAGTTCATTTATCCCCTTTGTTTATACCCTTGCCTTTGGAGACATGTCTAGCAAGAAGTTGCTGTGGCCAAGGTCAAAGAGGTTGCTGCCTACATTCTCCTCTAGGATTTTGATGGATTCCTGTCTCACATCTAGGTCTTTCATCCATTTTGAGACTGTTTTTTAGTATGGTGTGAGGAAATGGTCCATTTTCATTCTTCTGCATGTGGCTGTCCAATATTCTTAACACCATTTGTTGAAGAGACTTTTTTCCATTGGATATTCTTTCCTGTTTTGTCAAAGATTAATTGACCATAATGTTGAGGGTCCATCTGTGGGTTCTCTTCTTTTCCGTTGATCTATATGTCTGTTATTGTGCCAGTACCATACTGCCTTGATGACTACAGCTTTGTAATTGAGTTTGAAGTCCAGAATTGTGATGCCACATACAAATGATCCACAGACACATGAAAAAATGCTCAACATCACTCAGCATCAGGGAAATAGAAATCAAAACCACAATGAGATGCCACCTCACAACAGTCAGAATGGCTAAAATTAACAAGTCAGGAAACAACAGATGTTGGTAAGGATGCAGAAAAAGGGGAACCGCCTTACACCATTGGTGGGAGTGCAAGCTGGTGCAACCAATCAGGAAAGCAGCATAGAGGTTTCCCCCAAAATTGAAAATAGAGCTACCCTATGACCCAGCGATTGCACTACCAGATATTTATCCCAAAGATACAAATCTAGTGATCAGATGGGGCACCTGTACCTCAGTGTTTACAGCAACAATGTCCACAATAGTCAAACTATGGAAAGAGGCCAGATGTCCATCAACAGATGAGTGGATAGAGAAGATGTCGTGTGTGTGTGTATATATATATATATATATACACACACACACACACACACCTAATTGTTATATATATGTTATATATATATGTTGTTATATATATATATATATATATACACATACACAATAGACTGCTACTTAACAATCAAAAAAGAGAAGTCTTGCCATTTGCAATGACATGGATGAAACTAGAGGATATTATGCTAAGTGAAATAAGTCAATCAGAGAAAGACAATCATATGATCTCACTTCTACATGGAATACTTTTTTTTACATGGAATTTTTAAGAAACAAAACAGAGGATCATGGAGAAGAGAAAAAAAAAATAAAACAAAACCAGAGAAGGAGACAAATCATAAAAGACTCTTTATCATAGGAAACACACTGAGGGTTGCTAGAGATGGGTAAGAGGGACAAGGTAAATGGATGATGAACACTAAGGAGGGCATGTGATGTAATGAGCACTGGGTACTATATAAGACTGATGAATCACTGACCTCTACTTCTCAAACCAATAATATATGTTAATTAATTGAATTTTAAAAAATTTAAAAATAAAATAAAATAAAAAGATATGCTAAATATCCTTACAGGCAAATTTTATTTTTCTCCCTATTTCTCCCCATATAAGTAAAATTATTGGCTCAAAAGGTATATACATTTTTAAGTCTGGGGATTTCTACTTATGTTTTAAACTATGTGTATATGTGTCCATGTTTTATAATTTATATTCCCACTAGTGATGTTTCAGAGTGCTTGTATTTACATATCTTTGAAATAATAGGTATGAAACATAGTTTAACTATTATAATTTAAAAAAATTAAAATTTTGTTTAATTGGCATTCCTATAACTACAACTGATATTGGACGTTTTCTCATATGTGCTCAGGCTCAATTGTATTTATTCTTCACTGAATTCCCTAAATAAATTTTTTGTTCATTTTTCAATTCAGTTGTCTACCTTTTAATATTGATTCATAAAATATATATAATAAATATATATAATAAAGACATTATATTTATATAATAAATTATATATAGTATATATTATGTATATAATATATATTATATAATAAAGACATTAATATTTATCTCTAGTCTTTTATATTTTAACACTTACTTCTTTAATAAATCTACCGTACGTACAATGTACAGATTTAACTTAAGTAAAATTATGTGACAATATAAATGGAAAACAAATATTGATATAAATGGTATAGTTTAGAAATCTTTAACTATACAGAGGCAATGTTCATGTTTCTAATATACATTCTACTGCAACATTTTCAAGTTATTAGAAATGACCCAATTGGCCAAAATTATATAAAATTATTTTTTTGAGTGTCCCAGAATCAAGCGTATATCAGCATCAGTAGGCTCTTTAAGTTTTCAGTATGTTAATGAAATATACAAGTACATATTCTTTTAAGCCTGAAGTTTAAATTCCAGAGTAAGATAAAGGAAATGTAAATGATGCTTTGTGAACATCAACAAGATATTTAACATCTCTGTGCTTTCTTTTCCTCAATTATAATAATACAGATGAATAATAATACTATCTATCCTATAGGGGTTTTTTTAAATAATTAAATTATTTTAATTTATGTAAAGCACTTAGCATTATGCTAAGTTGGAGCAAAATTGTTACTCCATAGATCATAATAAAGACTATTTTAGAATTGTTTTTTATTACTTACAAAGAAATTTCTCTACCATTAAATTCTACAATAAACAAAAAGCAGTTTTACATAAAGTCTAGCTTCTATGGGAAACTAGTTTAAGTCAGTTTATGTCTGCTGAAAGCCTGTAATGTATTGGTCTTTCGAGAAAGCTTGGGCATCTTTGAAGTGTTGGTGACTCAGATTGATGTGTTCCTTCCTCTTTGGTGTTCATTCTTAGCTCTTGGACAATTGAAACAGAAAAGACATGGTCTGAGGGCATTCTTTTCCACAATAGTGCTTCCACAGATTTGACCCAGGCCATGCATATGGCTCCCAGTAGGCGGATTTTATTTAAATAAATGAGATTGTTCTATGTTTAATTCATGATGCAAGAATTTAAGAGCACATTGATAGGATAGATTAAAATATAACTCAACAGGAATCAAATTTTTATGAACTGAAGGCTGCCTCTTATAAAGGTGATACACAAAATACCAAAATGCCTATTTTTTAAAATCCTCATACTTAGAGCTATATCATAAATACCAAAGATTGATGAACTGTTTTTGAATTTCCACCACTACTTTGTAAATTTTGTTTCTATTTATAATTGACAAGGCGTCATGCACAATTTGAAAGCATGTTTTCAGAAGATAGAGGATGGAAGCATCAGGCTGGAGCATCCGAAAATCTGGCAGCCTACCTAGACCTTCAAATGAAGGTCTGCTCCCCCAGCCCGTTGCATGGAAGAAGGTAGTTAGCTCTAAGAGGGGAAAGAAAACACAACATGAAAATCCTCTCACAAAAACACATCTGAGAAAACTCAAATGAGTGAATAATAGAAAACAGCCAACATTCAGGGGCTTGGGGTTGACAACTTGGTTTGTTTTTCTTTTCTCTCCCTCCTACTGCCTGCGTTTTGGTCAGTTCTTTGCTCTTGGGCACCTCTAAGAGAGGGTGTGTGTGTGTGTGTGTGTAGGGTCAGACAGGGGAAGGGAGAAGATCATCAGTCAATTTTGCATCTTACTAGTCACTCTAGAGAAAGGTTATGTTAAAACAGAAGAAGACAATGAGGACTAGGGATTATCTGTGACTTTCAAAGACCATTGTTCCTCCATTATTATGAAAACGCAGCAGTGAGCTGTGGGCTCACTCTGTTTATTCATGCACAGGAGGAACGTGAATTCAGTAAGCATTCCCATACAGTCCAGAACTCACAGCTCTGGAAGTAAGAGTAATATAGAGAAATTCTATTCTCTTAAAAACAACAAAAACACCCCAGCAATTTGGGTCAGACACAATTAGGGAGAGCCAAAGTCCAGCTGTTTTCAGGATTTATCCAATATGAGTAACATTTTGGTTTTGGAATGGCAATATAAAATGTGTGGTCAGAGGTGTTTTTCCATTTAATTCACTAACTTCTAAATGTTTGCTGTGTTATCCATATGTTTCTAGTTTGTGTACATTGAATATTTTAAAACTTTCATTTTGTAAGAGCTATTTGATGTTCAGAAAGGCTTTTTTGTTGTTAGAAAGCAGAAATCATGATTTGTAGAGGGAAATTTTACAAGTTTGAAAAGATTGCTTTTGAGGTTTTGCTTCACCTCATTCCCCTTGATGTCTTTTAGAGAGAAAAAAACATATTCCTCTGTCTGATACTAAAAGATTCTTCATGCTGAAAATAGAAAAACAGAGCAGGAGATAGGGTTGGGAGGTGAGGGTTCTGCTGTCTTTATGAACTGCTACTGTTCAAAATCAACCCATCCAACTCCTTTAAAGCACAGCTTCAGCAATGAAAGATGTTTAAATAGTGATAATGGATTGCAAATAAAGGGACTCTTATCTTTGGAATTTTGAAATAGACACCAGGAAGCAGTGCAAATTTAGTTTAAGGCTTACCCCCAAAGCTGAACTTTCATCTTTTATATGTCAGTCTGTGCTTATATGTTTTAGGAATACATAATGGAGCTTTAGAAGCCTGGATAATCACACATTAAAACAAAACTTAGAGCATTTTATAGAAAAACAAAGAATTTAAAGTAAGATTATCTTTTTTTTTTTTCCCCAGGAGTTTGGTGTTAGGTGAATGAGAGAAAGATGGGATAGTACTACATACATGTGTCAGATAGCTGAATAATAAATCTTAGTCCATCCATTAATTCTTTCATCTACTCATGATTCATTCTTCATTCATTGTTATTCTACTATGTGTAGTTGCTCCTCAAATTTGGAAAGATAAAGTAAGCATGATCATAGATAAAGCTCATTTTTATTACAATTCACAAAACTACTCTCTCTGATTAATTCAAAGGCAGCTGATAATAGAAAAATCGAATGGCTTCAGAAGTAGCAAGAAAGATTGTAACATGAGTAAAGAATAGTTTTTCTGAATAGGACAGTTGGGGATATGTGAAATAGATGATGGGGATTAAGGCATGTACTTGTCAGAATGAGTACTGGGTGGTGTATTAAATTGCTGAATTACTGTATTTTATACCTGAAAGTATTATAACACTGAAAGTAATATATATTGCAATTAAAATATACATATATACATACATACATATATACATACATACATACATACATACGGTAAAAAGAATAAATAGCCCCAGGTTTTCCTGTTACTAAACCAGTGGCCCAAAGCCAATTCTTTCATCTCTGATTGATGTAGCATCTCATCTTTCCATTAAAAAAAAAATCACTCTCTCATGGAGTTCTCAATATTTTTCACAGATTTTATTACTACAGCTCATCTGTTCAGCCTGGATTTCCAGGATGCAGCATCCCACCAGCTTTGCCAATGGGACTGATGAGTTGGTACAGGACATCATCCTCCAGGCTCCCTGGTCCCCTGATCTACTCAGAGGCTCTGTCCTGATCTCCTAAGGTCCTCCTGTTCCAATGTATGCTCAGCTCAGTGCTGCATGGACAGCAATGTAGCTTTTTCCATCCTTGAAACAGGTTTCCTCCATCAAAAGTTCCTGATTCTCTTAGTGCTCTACTTTTACTCTTTCATGGGCAAACTCTCTTAACACATAACCAGGGCCAATGAGATTATAATATTTCTTCCTGCTAATATCTCAATAAGGGTCATTTTTCATACCAGAAATGCCTTCTTTTAAAGATCTAATGTCCATTTCCCTCAGCACCCTATTTATTTACTTTTAAACTTTTAGAACCCCCACTTATAATTGTCATATTTAATTTTACCTTCTTTACTGTCTAAATAGACTTTGGGCCTCATGAAACGTGGGAACATACTGATTGTATTTACTTTTGGATTATTTGCATTTTGCATAGTGCCTTGCATGCAATAATTATTAAATATATGTGTACTGGATAAATTCATTCATTCAACATCCATCCATCCATCCATCCATCCAACCATAAGAGTTATTGAGGCAAATGTGCTAGGTAATAGAGAAGTTATGACAGACCTGGGGGAAATAATTAGGGCCAAGTGGGCCTCTTGATGTCCTTCAAATCACACTTCACTGCAGCAGCTTATATCACTTGTACAGGCCAGCCCTGGATAAAGGTTAGAGGGGTGAAGCACAAGCAAGGACAGAGCTCACAAATCACTGGCTCCTGACACTTGCAACAACTTTGAAAGCCATTCAAACTGTTACCTTCAATTTCAAGTCTCTGGTACTCACCCTGCTAAGAAGGCTTTTGACACTCTAACCTCATAACTTCTTCCCCCCACCCCCTGACTCATAGCAATTGGCAGATCTCAGGATTAATGGCCTAGAAACTGGGGAGAAAGTCCTCAGGTCAGGGTCCTAAGGCTCTGGAATTCCTTCCCTCCCAAGCTCTGCTTTCTTCTACACAGGGTAACATACCAAAAGAGTCCCTTTTCCTTCTGCAGTCCACCAGTAACCAATGAATATCCAAAACCTCAACGTTTTCTGAACGTGTCTTTTGTTCAATCGCAACTGGACTGCAACTGCTTTGATAGCTAGAAAGTGTCCTAACTAAAAATCTAGGTGCTAATTTCCACCTGAGAATGAGCTAGATAAAGGAAACCATGAAGAAAGAGAGATGAAATTAACTAACATCTTCTCACACTATGTTAATTATAACACAACTGTGGCTTTCAGGGTTATGAACCAGCATATCAAATGATTTGAGAAGAGTAAAAAACAGAAAATGTGCTAGTTTCTCCTGCTAGTACAAATATACATATTCAGCATAAAATAAAGTTTAACTGTTACATATCAATCAAGGTGATACCTTATTTTTTAAATGAAACTTTAGTTACATTTCTCAGAAATTTTGTCAGTTATCATTTATGTCTTATAAAGTATTATTAATCTTTACAGTTTCATAAAATGTTATGTAGCTTTTTGTACCAATTAATTTTCATTTTAAATTTTTTACCCTTATACAACTATTATCATTTTAGAGATACGAGAGAAACAAAATTATTTCAATAGATTTGAACAAAATTACAGAATCTAAAATTGGTAAACAAGGCTTAAGACCTCCAAATCCTGAAGTCTTGATTCAATTATTCACCAAATATTTAAAGATCTATATTATAACATGTACAATGCAACAAAACTCACATAATTCTACCATTTGTTTTTGCCCAAAGAGAAGCCCACTAGACATGTCAGTGGTGAAAATGAAAGGAGGCTAATTTATAGATGTCAATATCTTAAAAATTGGCTTACAGATAGAGTTTTGATTCCTATGTTATCTCGAAGTTATTTCAAGTACTGCCTATGATTTTCAAAAGTCAAAAAAACAACTAAATATAAGTCCTATGAATATTGAAAAAAAGCATTGTTTACTACACTTTTATTCTTTTTAATTTTTTTTAAAGATTTTATTTATTTATTCATGAGACACAGAAAGAGAGAGAGGCAGAGAAGTAGGCTCCATGCAGGGAGCCGGATATGGGACTCGATCCCAGGACCCCAGGATCATGCCCTGAGCCAAAGACAGATGCTCAACTCCTGAGCCACCCAGGCATCCCAGTACACATTTATTCTAAATTCAACAAACATTTCTTTAGTTTTTTATGTATTATCTCACCTAAATATCATTTAATAAAACTGATAGTCTTTTAAAAATATGTACTACATATATTTAGTACAAAAAATAAAAAACTATGTGAAGTATAAAGTATATAAAAACACAAAATAAATGAAAATGAAAGACTATCCATTAAAAATTGGAATGCAGATGTGCAAGTGAAAGAAAATCCTATAGTTATTAAGATTGGAACAATCTTTTGGATGAAAACCAAAGCACAATAGAATCAGCAACTGAATTCCTATTGATTAATAAAGAAATAAGTACCAATTTATATGGGTTACGATGCTTTTAACGGCTCTTTTTAAATAATCTAGCTCAAATTGGTATCTGCAATTAGGAAATACATTGGCTCAGATGATTCAAAGTTCAAAGCCAAGACCAACTTCAAAGTTACTAAATACAACTGCTTGGATATGTAATCAAGAACCCATCATCATTTTCTCTCTTCTTTATAACACCTACAGTTAAACTTCAAACTAAAGCTAGTTTTCCTGTGGCTGTGTGGTGGTAAGCACCACTGGAGAGGACTACCTGCTTCTTTGCATATGCTAGATCAGAGTTTCCCTACCTTGAAATTATTGAAACATGACATTTTGGGTCAAATAATTCTTGTGCTGTCCTGTGCTTTGTAGGATGCCTAGTATCATCCTTGATCTCTACCCACTACATGCCAGTAGCATCCCCCACACCATAACAATCAGCAACATGGTCAAACATCTTTTGGGAGGCAAAATCTCCCACAGCTGAGAAACAATGCTGTAAGAGAAAGGGCCTCTTTTCCCAGAAATTTTCCCAGAAGCTCTTGGAAAACATCATCTCAGACTAAACTAACTTAAATGGCATGGCCATACCAAAACCAACCATGAAGATAAGAAAATTTTTCATTAGATTCATATTTCAATAAAACTTGGGGGGAGGAAAAAAATACTCTCATCAGGACTAACTGGGTCAAATTCCTGGTAACAGAAAAGGGGTCAGCTTCCCTTTAATCTTGGGGGGGTATGTAAGGGAAGGTGGATGGATTCCTGAACAAAACCAAAATTCTATTAGGAAGAAACAAAGGATTCAGCATAGGCAATCAACATTCAGAAAACAGTTCCTCAGAACAAACAACATTGACTCTGATAAGTAAATGTAAAAGAATTTACTCAGGTAAATCTTCATAGATGAAATATTGAGAATTGTGGTTAATTCATTTATTTCTTTATTAACCATATTCCATATGCCAGGTTACAAGGTGCTAGAGATGATAAACAAAGTGTTTTCCTTGCCTTCATGAAACTTATGGAAGACACACTTAAAAGAGGTCATTACAAAAACTATGGTGAGTATTGTCATCAGATACTATGAGATTATAACCTCACCCCGCCTAAGAATAACAGAAGGCCTCTCTGAGGTTTGCCCGCCTTATTCACTCTCTGCTCCTAGCAGATGGAAAAGTGGATGCTCATAGCAGATTCTTATAAATATTTATCGAATGAATTAATAAATGGAAGTCAAAATATTAAGTTCCTACTATGCATCAGGAGCTGTTCTAAGTTCTATGGATAAAGCAGTAAACAAATTAGTTAAAAGAAAGAGACCACAATCAGATAAATAGATGTGGCCAATATGTAAAATAAGCTTGGCTTGTGACATAACTAAGAACATAGTATTTTTGTTTCATTCTTTCTCTTTATTTAGTTGAAGAAGGAAAGTTTAGTCAGCCTGGATGACACAGCAAATGGCTATTCCATTTACTTAGGTGATTCAGCCTGCGGTGACTTTAAATTGCAAATAAGTTTTAATCTAGATATTGAGTGATCAGTTCAAGGTAATTATTGAAATTTTAAATCTGACTTAGCATTTTGTCTTCTTCCTTGCCTCCCTCGGAACAACTTTAGACTGGAAGGCAAAGTCCTCATCCCTCTGCTTTCCCTACCTCTGCTCCTCTAATCCTTTTGTAACTGTTTTGTTCCTGACTCAGGTAAAGTAAAACAAAACCAAAGGGGTCTGTGGAACATGGTTGGGACTAGAGTGAAGTGAGTGAGGTATTTGCCTCAGGAATAAAGATAAATAACATTTAATAAAATATTAAATGTTAATTATAACAAAATGACATTTAATAAAATATTAAATGCTAATTATAACATTGTTATTA
This sequence comes from Vulpes lagopus, assembly GCF_018345385.1. NCBI lineage: Eukaryota > Metazoa > Chordata > Mammalia > Carnivora > Canidae > Vulpes > Vulpes lagopus. Next base: position 30,124,207 of record NC_054832.1, on the reverse strand, counting down.
AATATTATGCTAATATTAATGTGAACCTATTTTAACAAAATACTTTTAAATCAAAAATAATTTTTAAAAATCCATGACGAACAAAGTATCATGAATAAAGAAAAAAAATTTTTTTTAAGATTTTATTTATTTATTAATGAGAGAGAGAGAAAGATAGACACACAGGCAGAGGGAGAAGCAGGCTCCATGCAGGGAGCCCAATGTGGGACTTGATCCTGGGTCTCCAGGATCAGGCCCTGGGCTGAAGGCGGCGCTAAATCGCTGAGCCACCTGGGCTGCCCAAGAAAAATTTTTAAATAAAGACAGCATTGGTGACAATGCCTTGGTGAGCCATTCTGGAACCTATGGAAAAAGGAAAATTATCAGTAATACTAAGTCAGGGTAGTGAGTCTTGTGAAAGCTGGATGGGTTTTTGACATATCTTGCAGGTAGAATAGTCGTGAATGGGATTGACCAGATGTGGTGAGATGCACAGTCACTTCAATTATTGGGAAAGGAACACAGGAGGATAAGCAGGTTTGGTAGTGAAACTTAATTCAGAAAAAAAATAATGGTCAAGTTGAAATTATGGCACCTGAATTAAAAATAATGGTCAAGTTGAATTATGTGCAAACTCTGTAAATATGTTTTAAAAATGTAATATTTTGTATAAGATACACTGGAGAACAGGGAGAACTCAAGATTTTTCCACACCCCACATCATCCGTGAGCAGAAGTTACTTCTGCAGAGCACAGCTGCCCCTGCCAGCTCCTCCTGTGGCTTCCTGCATACTGGACAGGGTGAGTATAAGGTATAGGTTGTGAGCGGGGATTTTTTTTTCCTATATAAATTTGTTTAAAAAAAAAAATAATAATAATAATAAATTTGTTTAAAAAATATCAACTCATTTGAATTACCTTAAAAAAAAATGTTTCATCCAATCAGGATGTTCAAAACAGCCTTGATACATGGGTGTATGGTTTATGATAACATCTTTAAAATCATTAATTGCTCTATTGAGAACCCTCAATAGACCCTAAAAGGAGAATATTCAATGGAGCCAATTCTTCAGGATCCAGTGGGAAGAAGTCAATAGGGCCCCCAAAGCAATGGAATCCAATTACAAAGCTTCTGGGAGTCCATTTTGATTCAGACTAAAGAGCAGATTAAAATTCAGATTAAAAAAACAGACTAAAGAAATGATGGACTACATGTCCTTACAATGATTTCCTATTCACACTGTTTCTTTCAATCAATCTTCTGATAAAAATTAAACAGGAGACAGGTTGAGGTTACCACCTTTGGAACAGGGTGAGACCTCAGGCATTTGTGTTGTAGATTAAAGGCAAAGGAAAAATCAACTGACTAGACAGTTTTTTTGTTTTTTAAACATTACAGGAGTCTAACCAAACTTTTTGCCAAGGCTCTCCTACAAATAGATTGTGAGGTAGCCATGGCTCTGATAACATTTTGCTGCAAAATTTTTAAACAAGATTTCTCTCTCATGACTAAAGAAAAATCTCAATCTTCGTAATAGCAAAATACCTGGTTATAGGCAATGGTGATGGAAGCGCACTCTTTAAGAGTGTTAGTTGCAATATGCAAGAAAGTACTAAATGAATTTACCAAATACATAGATAAGATATGTGATAATAAATTTATGGAAATAATGTAAAGAAAGAATTCTGTTTTACAGAAATCAGTCTTAAGCCATTCTATCTGATAACTGTTGAGAAGCTCTCACTCATTGATGATACTTTCAGTAAATTAGTAACAAAAATTCATGCATAAACTATGAATGAGAATATATTGGAGAAGAGATACACATTTTATTTTTTTAATTTTTTTAAAGATTTTATTTATTCATGAGAGACACAGAGAGAGAGAGTTAGAGACACAGGCAGAGGGAGAAGCAGGCCCCATGCAGGGAGTCTGATGTGGGACTCGATCCCAGGTCTCCAGAATCAGGCCCTGTGCTGATGGCAGCACTAAACCGCTGGGCCACTGGGCTGCCCAAGACATACATTTTAGATCGTAATAAAATCAGGTGCCTGGGTGGCTCAATGGTTGAGGGTCTTCCTTTGGCTCAGGGCATGATCCCTGGGGTCCTAGGATCAAATCCTGTATCAGCTTCCCTTGGGGACCCTGCTTCTCCCTCTGCCTATGTCTCTGCCTCTCTCTTAGTGTCTCTCATGAATAAATAAGTAAAAATCTCTTAAAAAATTAAATGATATTAAAATTAAATGAAATTAAAATCCACATTTTAAACCATCAATCAGTTTCAGAAATTTTTTATTATTTGATTTTTCACTTTCCAATTTTTATAGGTTATATAAATTAATGTATAAATGTTTACGAATTTACTCTGAGGTGTAATGTGATATCACTGTGTCACAAATAATTTATAATTGTATCAAAAGCTGATCTTCATCATGGCTTCTTTAAATTCTCATAACTGAGAAGCTGTGACTAACAACTTTTAATTCTCTTCTTTATACCTCTAGGGATATAAACTCTCAAAATAACTAAAACAGTCAAATAAAACCTCTTTCAGTATTTTAATTGCTCCTATTAGCATTTAGTGTTGAACCACAGATTTTAACTAACCATACACATTAATTAATGAACCATAGAGATGAATTCACTGATGAATTATTTCTTTGGAAAGTTACTGTTTTACTTGGATTTCAGGTACCTGCATTAAAGGCAATTTTCCAAAAGAACTGCTAGCTTATTTGAACAATTTTCTTTGTTAATCTCTGTGTCAAAACATTTTTTAGATTGTCTTTTTAATTTAAATATTTTCAGACTATGAATAATAAGTAATATATGAGACAATAAGAACTTACTCTTATTGATTCAAAAGTAATTTATTTCCCAATTATATATAAAATATATATTGGATGGGTACTTTAAGAATGGAAAATTTTCAGCTCATAAATGGATATAACTAAAATGAAGTATTGATTATCAACAGAATTACAGCAAACCTTTGAACTTGAAAAATCTAACACAATCATGTAAAAATTACAAAAGAGTATCAGCATTTAGGAAAACATTCAACTCAAGCATTAACACTCTCTTCAAAAGGAGAATGTTCTAGAAACCTTGTTTTATAAACAGGAAATGAAAACCAAAATGCACACTGGCTTAGATATTCTGGCCACAAAGTAAGATGCAAAACAGAAATAAGAAGTAGAACTCTTGAATAGGGTAAGATAAAGTTATTGTTTGCAAACTGTTCAGAAATGTATTCATTCAATATCTTTATACCGATTATTCCAGGCACTGTTCTAGGTGATGGGAATAAAATGATAAGTCTGACAGATAAGTACTGAGATCCTTCCCATCTTTAAGCTTCTCTATTCTGTGATTAGTTCTTCACTAAGTGCCATACTGCTCTGTAGGACCTCAGTATGATTAAAGATAACAGAGTCCAAAAATAATAAGGGCATAAACAACAATGAACATTATTTCTCTTGCACATAAAAGTCCAGACACAGCTGCTTAGATCAGTAAAGGAAGCTCTGCAAAACAAAGTCTTAAGAACCCAGATAGTTTCCAGTTTTCTGCCTGGTCATCCTTTTATAGAACCCTCTTTTTTCATGGTCCTAGAACTTGAGCTATCACATATAAATTTTGAGGAATAAGATGGAGGAGGAAGGGAATTAAAAACAGAAAGCACAAGTCTACAGTCTAAAAACAATCCCAGAAGCTGCTATATCATGTTCCTTGCTAGTTTCCCACTCATCAGAATTTAGCTGCATGGCTTGGCTTGTCTGAAAAAGAGATTTGAGGGATCCCTGGGTGGCGCAGCAGTTTGGCGCCTGCCTTTGGCCCAGGGCGCGATCCTGGAGACCCTGGATCGAATCCCACGTCAGGCTCCCGGTGCAAGGAGCCTGCTTCTCCCTCTGCCTATGTCTCTGCCTCTCTCTCTCTCTCTCTCTCTGTGACTATCATAAATAAAAAAAAAAAAAATTAAAAAAAAAAGAGATTTGAAAGATGTAATTTTTTACCTTCATTTTGTATTTTCTTATAGGGCAGCTAGGAGTTCAGCAAGAAAGAAAAATTGTAATTCACAGAAATTGTAATTTTTTTTTTTTTTTTTTTTTTTTTTTTTAGAAATCGTAATTGTAATTCAGAGAAAGTGAGTTACTGGGATAGAAAACTAGCAGTCTCATTCAAATAAGGCAACCATAGGATCAATTTAACACTGACCTCTGAGATGACATACAATGCTTCCCACCCTTAGTGCCTATCTGACCACTAAATTGCAAATGAAGTATAATACAACTGCAAATATAAACCTAAATCTTTACAAGTTTTTGGCTACCCTATTTGTCTGCTAAAAGAAGAGAAGTCTATGAATAGCCACTGGATATGAGAGAACGTTTGAAGAAAGGAAAGGGTATGATAATAATCTTCCACAGAGCTGCCGTGCTTTAAATTTTATCAAACTGGTTATAGTTCATATTACAAAGTTCTTTGAATACCCTAATCATAGAATGCAGACCTAAAATGCACTGCTTATAACTTCTGAATGGTTGCTAAACCACAGGATTGCCAAATCTAGTTTTCACCGCCTTGATAAGGAATGTTCATCATTCTGAACTAGCATAATTTAAAGACATTTTTAGTACTACAAAAGCAGTAGAACTAAACTTAGTTCCTTGTCTGTGATACTGTTTACCATGATTATAGGGTAAAGTGTACATGGACATGTCCTACAGGAAGGGTTATGTCTAAGTGAAAGGGTTTTCTCAGAACAAGACTTTTTTTTTTTTTAAATGACTTGGAATGAAAGAACACAATAATGTCTAACACTATCTAGGCTTGTGTTTAGAGTCAACTAAGATTTCTTTTAGTGACATTCCAGTCTGAGGGAAAACCGTTGATAATTTTATAAAATGAACTTGAAACCTTTCAAAGACCATACTCAAATTTCCCATCATAGAAGTTTGTATATCAGATCGAGTGTGTGAGTTTATTAAGGTTTTTTTTCCATTGCCAAGAAAAGGTTTACCTTATCCATTAAAACACCACTCAAATGGGTATCAAATATCTTGTGTGTCTTGTTGCATGATATAACTTAAGTCTGAAAATGTCCATGCTTTGCTTTAACCAGAGAGTTAAAATCTTTCTCAATAGAAGCAATAGAGTATATCACTGATAAAGTGAAGGTGATCCAGTAAAGGGTCATGACTTAGCCCTTTCTAGATAATAGAAAAAAAAAAAAAAAACAAAAACAAAACCTGGTCTGCTCCCATGTTACATAGCATCAATAATCTAGCCTATTTTAACACATCAAACTCCTTTCAAGCTTCATTGAAGCCAACCCATCCATATACACAGTACTAAGTAACCACAGTGGGCTCTCTCATTCAATGTAATCATGATAAAGCTATTTTACAATTGTGTACAACCATGTTCTAACCACGAGGGAGATAAATAAGATATAATCGCCATTTTTATTTTTTTTAACATTTTATTTATTTATTCATGAGAAACACAGGGAGAGAGAGGCAGACAAGCAGGCTCCACGTAGGGAGCCCGATGCGGGACTTGATACCAGGACTCCAGGATCATGCCCCAGGCCAAAGACAGGTGCTAAAACGCTGAGCCACCCAGGGATCTCATAATCCCCATTTTTAAAGAGTTAATAGTTCAGGATGGGAAGGAGTATAACTAGAAAATACAAGAATTCTGACTCAATATCCCTATGACCATGTCACAATGAAAAGCTAAATGAGAGAAAGATCACCTTTTAGAATAAATAAGAAAGCTTATAAGATGAAGGAGGAATTTGAAAAATATCTTGAATGGTAGGTAAACACAGAAAAAAGAGCTTTAGGAATGTTCTGTGACATGGGGAAATAAAGGCTCTGTTTAAGACATAATAAGTTGTCAGGTGCTTGGCCCATACAGTATAAGTAGGAGCAAAGTGAAGACAGTATGGACTGATGAGTCGTTACCATACATGTGAAGGGCACTGATGAGGGAGTGAGGAAAGTTGAGGGAGTGATTATAAAGTTAATTTATAATCATGAGGTAGCCTTTATAGATTTTTCTGAAGAGGGAGTCATGACAGATCTGGACCTCGGGGAGGATAATCTGGCATCGGGGTGTCAGGCAGAATGGATAGAAAGGATTTAGAGGCCATGGCCATTGTTAATCACATGCTACAACACCAGGAGCATCCTGGTGATTTATATAGAAATGAGACAAGTGAAAAAAGGGCAGTATTTGCCTTTGCCAAAATTTCTTCTCTTTGGAAAGATGGCTTCCAAGTTCAGCATTCTAATTCAAGTGTTCTTCAATCTAGAACCTTCTCCAGATCATTATTTTCTAATCCCCATCATTTCCACTCCTGGGAAGAGAATTTAGTATCTGTCCGCATTTAAATGTTGCATTTCCTCAAATGGATCGTGAATATTCTAGGAACAACTAAGATAAAGGGGGCTGCTGGCAACCAGAGTACATCTTATCTCATCAAAGAAAAGCTGCAAATTCATTCAGGGGAAGTCTGACCAAGAAATATCTGAAGGGCCTGTTATTCTCTCTGTTCAACTAAAAAAGAAAAGTTAAAAAAAAAAATTAAAAAAAAAGTTAAAAAAAATAAAAAATAAAAAAAAAATAAAAAAGAAAAGTTAGGAGATGGAACAGAAATGTTCTGTGACTATGAATTTGATCAGGGGTTTTCAATCTCCAAACTACTTAAACAGAAGCTATTTTTTTTTTCAGAAGCTATTTTTTTAAAGATTTTATTTATTTATGAAAGACAGAGAGAGAGAGAGAGAGAGAGAGAGAGAGGCAGAGACACAGGCAGAGGGAGACGCAGGCTCCATGCAGGGAGCCTGATGTGGGACTCGATCCTGGGACTCAATGGCAGGCGCTAAACCACAGAGCCACCCAGGGATTCCCTTAAACAGAAGCTATTTAAACAACAGCAGCATTTTAAAATTATGTAATTCTATAGTGGGAAAGGAGGGCCTTGGTAGGGTGGGGTGACGGAGGGTAGACAGAGTTTTCCCTAGAGTCTTGTAAAAATGATAAATACATCAAACAAGGTGAATAGAAGAGTTCTATCTCTGCAAACTGGCATGTAGATGTTTACCCCTCTATAACATTTACCTTCTGACCTCAGATCATTTACTAGAAATTACAACTTCAGAGCATCTTTAAGAGACTGAGACACCACAATACACTTTTTTTTTTTTTTGGTTTTATTTTTAATTAATCGCTGGAACTTACAACCCTGAGATCAAGAGTCACATGCTCTACTGACTGAGCCAGGCAGGCACCCCTACATTTTTCCTTTTTATGTGAGATGTGAATGAAGCAGATACCTGTTTTTGATATAAGAAAGAAGGTTTAGACTTTTTTTAAAGGCACAGAACATAAAGCAAAATACACAGCAAGGATTATTAAATCAAATCTGATGGAAAATAGTGATTTATCTTCTCTAGACAACCCCTTTCCTCAATTTTATCACTTTCCATGACACCTATATTTAGCTAAGCATAATGTAAGCTTTTTAAGCTAAAAGAATTACAGCTGCTTTTCTTTAGACAACATCAACAAAATCTGATGAAAGAACTAAAAAAATGGGCATGAGTGTCTGTGTTCTCTTGTTTGTGATGATACCAGGTTGCTTAGTAATTACATGACATTCGACTGACTTAGGTATTGGCCTGGGATGAACCAATGGATTTGATGACACACTGAGCTAAAATCTGGAGTGGTAATGTCCATGCTTCTCTATTCAGTTACATGAAGAAAATAATACAAATATGGTGCAATATTAACTGATACATGACAAAACTACTTGAAAAATTCAGTAGGAATGATAATAAAATTTAGAAAACAAATGGCTTTTGAAGGTGTAAGTAAAATTGCAGTTCATATGTACACAACATTGGAGAAATGACATGTGGCTCATGCAAAATAGGAACTTTGGATCTAGTCTAGAAGCTTACATTTTGTTCACATAATGACAGTAAGCTGAGACCAGGCAGGGAAAAATATTGGACTCTACCAAATAAAGCCTTTTCTTTGGCAGTCTAGCTCTTCCTTCAGATTCCTGAATTAGTAGAGCTTTGTTTCTATTCAAAGTTGTAAAACCACTTCTGGAATTACTTGATGTATTCAATTCTTTGTACAAAAGGCAAATACATAGCTCTTACTTCTCTTCTGATGTGGAAGGATTGGTAAGTATTGTAAGCCAAGAACTAGTTCATACATTTATTACTAATATATTTTCTAGGTCTAAAATCAATCACAACTCCCCTCATTCTGCTATACATGCAAATGAAGAGAGATAGAGGGAGAGAGAAAATATGCAAATTGACCCTGGAAGAAAACTTCCATACAAATGAATTTTAGGGTTATTTCAAGCTTTTCTTTGGGAGTGGAAAAGATCAAATATCAAGATTTAATTAATTTCAGAAGTTTCAGGAGGAAATGCTTCGTAGTTGCCATTATAAATATGTCATGGATTCTACTTCTATTCTGTGTCAACCACTATACCAAGTACTTTACATGTATGACAACATTTATTCTCTGTAATAACCTTATAAGCTAAGATGCACCCATTTTACAGATGAAGAATCTTAGGCTTACGCAGGATAAAATGGAGCCAAAATTTCAACTTGGGATTGTTTGATTTATATTCCAAATGCCATTAACCACAAAGCTTTCACAGAATGCATACATACCTTAATCAGTTCTGCATACTGATTATTGCTCAAGGCTCCTAGTAGTTTATTTCATAAGCAATTATTCACCCGATTTGCCATCTGAAATTGCATATAATTATTCACAGATAAAAAAGATATATTTTTTCTGTGATTGCTAACATTGGACTAATGCCTCTGACCATCAGTAAAAGAAAAACACCTGGGCTTTCCTTAGCCCCAGTCCAAATGTACAAAAATGTTTTTTAATCCCTGGCAGAATTAGTCATGAACTATAAATGGCATAGCCCACAATTTCTTAATGAATCAATGGATAAATAGCTAGATAAGGACAATAAAAGGAAAGAAGCAAGGAAGCATGGAAGGAAGCAGATTGCCAATGTCTCATTTGGGGAAGAAATCAGTAAGCTTTAATACTATGATTGCCTTGCCTCTGTCCAAGCAAACATCACAGGTTCACTGTTAGTCATTAGTGTCTCCTCCATTTACTCGACTTCCCATTCATAAACTGGGTAGAGCACATTGTTAAAGTAGTGTACAATCAGGTGGAGAAGAAAAGCCTCAGGTTTCACACCCTCTCAGATGTATAAAACTCCTCCTTCCTCTGGAGGAACTGGGAATTGGCCCAAAACTTTTGTTATCAATCTGTCATTTAGATCATCATTCATTCATACATGGCCCATGGAGAATGAATCACAAGATATTTGGTTTAGAAATGTCCTTTCAGGGATGCCTGGGTGGTTCAGTGGTTGAGCGTCTGCCTTCGGCTCAGGGCATGATCCTGGAGCCCCAGGATGGGAATGGAGTTCCACATTGGGCTCCCCAGGGAGCCCGCTTCTCCCTCTGCCTGTGTTTCTGCCTCTCTCTGTGTGTCTCTCATGAATAAATAAATAAAATCTTAAGAAAATAAAAGAGAAAAGTCCTTTTATTATTTAAGAACACACAAGTAGTTCAAAATTTAAATTTTTATTTTCCTAATACTTTTTAGCTCTGGGAATATGCCCATCAATGTAAAAATATATATATATATGTAACAAATCCCCAGAGAACCAATCACTGAAAGAAGATCTAGGTGTGTCTGGGTGGTTCAGTCAGTTAAGTGTCTGTTTTCGGCTCAGGTCATGATCTCAGAGTTCTGGGATCAAGCCTCACGTCGGGCTCCCTAATTAGGGGGGATCTGCTTCTCCCTCTCCCTCTGTTCCTTCCTTGCATGTGCTCTTTTCTCTCAAATAAATAAATTTAATTTAATTAAAAAGAGAACAGATCTAATATGGAAATTATATTTATTCATTAATATTCCTTCTAACATTTATACTTATTAATACATAAATCAGAACATGTGTAAACATAATCTTTGAATGTTTAATTCTTTATATCCCACCAGAATATTTCTTCCACTTGGAATTTTTCTAGATAGTCATAAATTCTGACACTTAAATTTTGTTAGTGCTTATAGAAACAGCAGAACAATATTTTATTTTATTTTGACAGGGACAATATAATGTTACATATTATTGGATATAATTTTTAAAATTTTTCTATTGTAAATCAAGAACCTTATAAATGCATGGAAAGGTAAAGAGCATATCCTTTATTTATCTGTAGCTGCCAGCATTTCTCATTGTGAGCAAAAAATTCTTTTCTTCTCTTGTCAAACAACAATGGAAGTAGTATTAGTCACAGTTTGCATGGAAATCTGCCAATAAAAGAAAGCTAAGTAACATTTCTCTTCAAGTCTAATAAAAATGTCCTGTGGCCTTTTGAGAGGGTATAAAGTATGACTCAAGATACCAGCCAAAACAAAGTAAAATCGGAGGAAAGAAAAGAAACAGACAGTGAAGTCTCACTTTTTCTGTACCACTTACAAGTAACCTAAAGCCATGTTGAGGAATAAGAGAAATGTGACTTTGGTGTCTCTGTCAATCCTCTCTTGGGCTACGAAAAGGAAAGAAAACCTCCTTCCCCATCATGGGTGTACAAAACAGGAGTCTTGCTGGTAAGGTTAGCATCTGTCAATATCAGGCGCAGTACAATAGCAAAGCTGCTCTTTGAATTGTTTACTTAATGAGATCTCCCAGTGAATGGAGTGTATCTGCAGCTCAGGGTTTCACAAGGAACACAATACTGCATATTGGATCATTTTAGATAGGAAGGAGGTTAGTTTCAGTAAGCAAGTGAGAAATAGAAAGTGAGAAATTGAAGCTTTATTATTATAATTTGAGTGTTTGCATTGAAAATGGTTGAAACAGTTTTCTATACATTGTCCATAGACTTGATAATTCATATATTTTATCCCAGCCATCTGATTTTTCTCTGGGACATTCTTATTTGTACTGGCTTCTCTTCATTGTTTGTGTTCCATTTGTGGACCACTGCTATAGAATTTTAATGAGTTCCATGTTAAACACCTATTAAAATTCATTCTTTTAGAGTCATTCTGTAGGGAACAAGCTTATACATACTCTCTGAGTTTACTAATATCCCCTACTACAAATGAAAATAATTTATTCTAGTTTTTAAGAGTAATTCCAAGAAACAAAACAACTACTTTGGTCTACTGAAAACTTCATATTTAGTTCCAAACACTGAACATCCAACATTAATTCCAACAGTTATAATTTATTATGCCCTTGTATGACAGGCAATCTGATGTGCCTCATTTAAACTTGTCAACAACCTGCAAGAGAGGTATTACTTTCTCTTATACAGATGGGAAAACTGGGGACTGGAGAATTTGAGCATTTGCCCAAGGACATACAGTTAGTTATAATTCCAAACGGAATCTCTTTTTCTATAAAAGTCAGGCTCTCATTATACTACATCATAGTTGCTTCATAATGTACATAAAATAGCTTTTTTTCCCTTCAAATATTTTATTTTAGAGAATAGTTTTAGGTTCACAACAAAATAAAAAAGTAAGTATAGAGATTTCCCACGGATCCCCTATCCCTCTACCCCTACACATTCATAACCTCCCTCATATCGCCCAGCAGAATGGTATATGTTTCAATTGATGGACATGTATTGACACATCATCATCACCCGAAGTCCATAGTTTACATTCCAGTTCTCTCTTGGTATTTACATAAGCTTGAACAAATGTATAATGACATGTATCTATCATTACAGTATCATACAAAATGTTTTCATTGCCCTAAAAACCAACTTCAGATTTTTTAAGATAACCTTGCACGAAAGAATAGACATGTTTCCAGGAACCATTAAACCTATTATAGCTAACTTCAGAGAATAGCTCATAGTGATCTTGTTTTCTTGGTCAGACCTCAGAAATCTTGATTCATCACTCCAGAATGTCTTCCAGGAGCTTCTTATAAAAGTTTTTAACATGATTACCTGCACTTGCTTTTTTGCAAACATTCAGAAATCTCTAAGTGTTACACCTGGAATATGAAATACTTGGACTTTATGACATAAATTTTACATCTAGAATTTCCTTAGTCTAATTTAGACTTTTTATTTAACTCAAAGAAATGGCTAAATTAACTCCTCAAATCAGCACTTAGATATTACTTGGAAAATTTTTAAGCATGGTTTAATTCAAGATACATACTTAAGAATGTATGGCAGTTCTAAATGTCATGATAAAAAATTCTACAGTAAATACTTTTGCAGGGAAGCTTGTAGGCTCTGTATATAGAAGAATTGAGCCTTGCATTTCTCATATGCTCTCCCATTTTACAAAGGGAAATAATAATATTTTTACCAAAGGCTTTACGATGCTTAAAGTGGATGTTCTGGAGCCTACTCATACACTCCTATTCTCGAGCCTGTGTTGGCTATCATCACATTGATAACTTGAAACTGGCCATGGTGGAAGTATTTACACCATGGAAATTGACAAAGATTACAAATGTAGCCAGCCTCCTCCTGTCCCCTGCTACAAGCCAATGGGAAATCTTTATCAGCACAATGTTAGTGAAGTGAGATATTACATTACAGTGGATATGAAATGTGTCTTCAATCCTCCAGGTGTGGCTGTTGATGGTTTTTTAGTTGTACCCCATTGTGAACTGCCCCCTTCATAGAAGGGAGTTGTCCTGCATAAGATGCCTCTTCTTCATTGAATAACCTGGTTGATGTGAGGGTACAAAGATTTGAGCCTCAAAAAGCCATGCCAGCTTCAGAGACTCTTGTGGGATCAGCTAAGGTCACTGTTTCAATTGCATCACCGTTTAACTTCTCCCTTTGCTGAGGTCTGCTGCCCTATCTCCCCTGCAGGTATTGTTCCTGAGAGCTAGGCCCCAAAATATGCACAAAAATCTTCCAGTGACTATTCCCCACGGAATCTAACCTGAGACATAAGTGTAACATTACCTGGCATATAGGAAATGCTCAATAAATGTCAGTTTTTAATAATATATTTGTAACCATTCTTTCATTGTACCTTAGCTCCTAATCTAGATGGTAGAGGTAGAGGAAAATGGTTTTAGTATGTTTTCCTTGGTTTAAGTTGTTTAAAAAAGAGTCTAAATGAAACCCCAACAAGATAATAGTTATCTATAATCTCAGTTAACTGTTCAATATGATAGATCTGAATGAAGTATATGCATTTGAGCCAAGTCAACACCTACAAATTGAACGGATTCCTTAGGGATTTTATATAGTAAAAATCTCTTTCAGAGGCAGAAAAAATGGCAAAATTTTATTAAACTAACAAAATAACTTCAGAAATTCATCAGATTTAGACTATTGAAATTTAAGCACATGGAACTTCTCAGATAACCTCACTCAGGAGTCCTCAATTGTAATATGAATGCAAATTTTATAACAACACAGTTCCAAGAAGGACAACTAAGGGGCTATTTCTTCAGTAATCTGATTAGCTGATAAAAGCCTTCTTTGGTCAATTTCAAAGAAAAAATTGAATGTGATGGCCACATTATTCCCCTCCTGAGACTGCACAGGACCAAAGTATAATGCATCCCTAGGGAGAATTCAATGCAAACCACAGCTCAAAAACACTGGGCAGCCATTCACAGCCATCCAGGAAAATAATATTCTGTGTACATTCTTGGTTATGCATGAATATCATGATGACCACTAAGGGATTAATTATTTTATTTAGAATCATAATATTTCTTAGAACCCTGTGAAGAACTTAACAAAATTAAGCCATAATAATTCTCATATTGGTCATATATTAAAATAAAATATCTCTGACACATTAGAAAGACCATTTAAAAAATGTTCATGCATTGAGAAATCACATTAGAGGAATATTGTTTGGTATCTGATTCATAGTATGGAATTCAGGCTCACTTAACAATATAGTGGCTACATCTATTATAGGAGGATATAATCTTGATTTTTTCTATATTTGCTGATTTATTAGTTTATTCAGACAACTTTGGATAATACATACAGAAGGCACTGAGGATAATGAGATAAAATGGGAAAGGTTATCCCTATTGCAGATCCCATAGTTTTATAGAAGAGACACACATGAAAGAAATTCAATTCCACGTAGAAGTAATTTACTGGATGTTTTACTTGCTTTTGTAGATAATATCACATTGCTCCCTTAGAACCTTTATCTCCACTAGCCCTCCCAGTCTCTTTTGTTGAAGTCTACCAGTCACAGAACTAAATTCCTGGACACATCAGTCTCAAACTGAGTATCAGAGGTCTATCATGGATTATCCCAACTAAGGTTGCCTGCCCTTTGGATTTGGAAGGATGTGAATGGGAGTTACAGTTATTTTCCTAGTATGTGAATAATAAAGCCAGGGCAAAAAGGGATGAAATCAATCCCATGCTTTTGTCCATAAGATGCCAAGAGTTGGTTTCTATCACTGATCCTAGAAACAATCTGGGTATCTTTTCAAAATAAACTTGGATCAAGTTTCTCCAAATCACAATAAAAAGTGCTCACTATCCAGGTACCAGGAGTGGTTCCACGTTTTGTGAAGCCTGAAACTTGTACAATTTGGGAGTTCTCTTAGAAAAAAAAATTAAATTATAAATGCACAATCAGGAAAAAATAGATTATTTCAAAGGAGAATGGAAAATACAAGTTACTGGCTCCTTGGAGGGTTACCTCTTTGAAAATTTACCAGACATTGCTTACAGAGAATTGCTCCCTAGTTGCAAACTGGCCTCCCTTCCCATATAGAATTCTCTACAACATCCAGCAATTCCTAGGATAGAGGCAGGTGCACATGAGGGGCCCTGAAGCTCAGGCTTCACTAGCTTCAAGATAAATCTGCCTCCAGTGGCATATGTGTCTAAAGTACAGTGGGACAATAAAGAGAGAAAGGGCAACTCTGGTTACTGGGAAAACTTTCTCACAGAGGTAAGCACTCATAGGATGGTTAATTAGCTTTCTAGAGCAAAGGAAGTGGGTGGGGCAAAGGTTACGTGAATTCTTTGCTTATGGTGTCAAGGAATAATAGCATATTAAAGAAAGCTTATTTAAGTGTGAAGAAAAGGTGATTTGGGGGTGGCAAGCTGGGGAATCCCTCTCCATATAATCCTAGAATGTGCCTATTATGTGGTTTTCCTTCTGTCTCTGCTCTACCTCTTCCTTTTTACTTCCTTGGCCTCCAAACTTCTAGCAGGCAGGATACAAAGTCTGCTTCCAGAATTTTTACATACAGTATATGCTTTCTATTTGGGGAATATTTCACCAAATCACAGTATTTTGTCCTTATCTTTAAAATAAATATAACACTCAAAAAAGGAGAGGGAAAAAAAAAGAGCAGAATAATAGCAAATGGCAAGGCTTTTTTCTTTTACACCAAGACCCTAACACATTAAGAAGCTTAACAGAAATAACAAATGCTACTTTTTCCATATAGTAGCTATATCACCAAAATTTCACCAATACGGTCCTGGATAGAACGGGGTGGAAAACCAGGGAAAATTTTTTAAGTAGATGAAAATGAGACTCCATGATTTTTTTAAATAAAAAATTAAAATGAAATAAGGTCTTTTCAAGGAATTTATACAAGAATTCTAATATGGAAAAGGTATGTGAGTACAAACTCTGCTGCCCATCCACTCTCTTTTCGTAGTGCACAAAAACAAAAGAAACAAAAAACAAAACCTTGGGTACGGTGATTCCTGATAACTACAGTCAGAACCAACTTGCTTTAGTCAATAATACAGTTAAAACTAAAAAAAAAAAAACAACAACAACAAAAAAAAAAAAAACAAAGAGGTTGACCCTCGTTCCTAGAATTGTGAAGGGCACTTTTGTGTGTGTTCTGGGGGAATGGGGGATCAGGGAAGCAGTCTGTGGAAGGTCCAGTGTTGAACTTCGCTTTGAAATTTCTACAGCAGGAAGGTTTAGGATCTTCTAACAACTCCTACAGCATCTTATAAGACTGTAAGTATCCACCAGATGTCCTGCCCAAACTGTGATCTCAATTCAAGCATCAGAGAGTCAGCTGTGAGCCATTGGTAAAGTAGAAATCAATGTCTGCAGAAACTCCACATCCATTCTGCACCACACCAAATATCTGCTGAAGCACTTCTTCCTCCTTCCATTTGTACACACCAACCTGAAGGTACTCCTGTCTACTCAGAATGGATGGTCATACCTGGCTGGCCTGTCCTTAGGTCAATCTGCAGTGTTCTATTTCCTCATCCCCTGGTCCACAACATTTCTCTGATTCTCCATTTGCTAAGATTTTTCTAGAATAATTGTTATCACCAATGAAGATCTCTCTGCTACTGCATTTTTGAAACTGTGTGTCTATTGACTAATTTTAGACTCTGCTGGTATTGTCCCCAAGTATGGCCTATGGTAAGGGCAAATTCCTACGTGGAGGAGTCAGCATTATCTCCCAACAGAGGGCCAAGAGGAGATGAGATATTATTCCTAACATCATATATAAAAAAGATGCAGGGATCCCTGGGTGGCTCAGCAGTTTGGCGCCTGCCTTCGGTCCACGGTGTGATCCTAGAGTCCCAGGATCGAGTCCCACGTCAGGTTCCCTTCATGGAGCCTGCTTCTCCCTCTGCCTTTGTCTCTCTGCCTCTCTCTGTATGTGTCTCTCATGAATAAATAAATAAAATCTTAAAAAAAATAAAAAAGATACACTTCCCAAGACAGGACACTGGTATTGGGAAGACAGAAGCAAAAGGTGGGCATTAAGGTTAAGCTGCCTAAAGAGGTCTACCCAGCAAATAGATCTAAGCAAAGAGATCCCTATATTGCCTATTCAACGAGTCACATTCTGAGAGTCAACTTTGTCCAGTAGGTGAATTTTCAAGGACGAGGCAGGACTATATTTTCCATTTGTTTCTTTTCATGTGGCCTTTCTCCACTTACTACCATGAAATATCTGGTCTCAATATTTAGGAACCAGTAATGTTTTCTTGCAAGCTACAAATAACAAATTATGGTATATGGGTTTCCTTCCCAGATGACATTTATCTTTTATGTGGCCATCTATTAACTGTATCTCAACATACATGAATTCAGTTAGTGTGCATGGAAAGTCTCCTATATATTTAGCCTGTGTGTGAGGGCACCTTGAGAGATTACAAAGGACTTAAAAGGTCCAGAGCCTGCCATATGGGGAACAGGATTAAAAGCCATGAGACTTTTTAATGAAGCAACAGGCTTTGCTAAGTGTAATATCCTATATTTAAAAAAACAGTCAAAACAAAAACAAACAAAATGGTGCTATTATCACATGTGTCAGAGAAAACACAGGTTTTTCCCAAGATTCCATCTTCAGCTCTTCTTGGGTCATTCCACATCTCTTTTTTTAATGATATCATAGTTTTTTCTAGTTCAGGTCTCTCATGGACGTTTTTATTATAGTGATACTGGAAGTGGTGTTTTAAAAATTATTTTTTGCTTTTTCTAGTGCTGACACTGAACAAGGACAATTACAGACACCTGCCAGGTGCATTTTTAAGCAAGGGCACACATTCTGACAGTGTTTGACAATAGTCATGTCACCAGTAATAAATTAACCCTTGTAAGAATCATTTGTGTTGTTTTGACCTCTTAGCTTATTCTCTAATCAAGTTGGCAAAATTTTGAACACACTCAGAGGCATTTTACAAGTATTCATCATATTATTAAGCGTCTCCCTTTAAACCCTCACGTAAAGCTAAGGAAAAGTTATTCATTCAATATTGCTTTTCCTGTACTTTTTTTTGCCTTTCATGTACTTTCTTTTCTTTTTGCCTTTCATGTACTTTGAAAATCTGAATTCATTTCCAAGTATGTCAGGAAAAAAATTCTGATATAATAGAATTTTTCCATTTTAAATCATTCACATCAGGTCATGTTACATGGTCTTAGA
Source organism: Vulpes lagopus (assembly GCF_018345385.1). NCBI lineage: Eukaryota > Metazoa > Chordata > Mammalia > Carnivora > Canidae > Vulpes > Vulpes lagopus. The sequence goes on along the minus strand of NC_054832.1, from coordinate 30,106,250 downwards.
GTTATTAAAAACAAAAGGCAAAAAAAAAACCAAATTGTAATATTGAAGCTGTTTTAGAAAGTGGATAACCAGGTTAGTTAAGGATAACTGACAATTTATTACTCTAATTAATAGATGCCTATACGTTACAAATTCAAGCTGTGAGATGCTATGGTACTTTTACAGGACCATAGAGAGAGAAAACAGGGGAAGAATAATTTAAAGCACGAAGGAGCACAATAAGCCACATATAAGGCACAAATGGTTACTGCCATGAGTGAAACCATGACTTACTAGGGAGGCTCTTTAATCAGCATCTCATCACTTAACAGTTCAGTTAACAAATCTGGACCAAAAAGCAACTGAAAACTTCATCTCTAATGATCAACCCCCCTTGAAGCTTAAGTTCCCATAGGCTTTGCTAAGAGAATGGGTGTCACTAATCAATAATAACACTGAGTGAGACACTCCCAAGAAGCTCTATTTCTTATAGATGTTTGTTAACCCAGCAGGAAGAGTCTGCAATGAAATGCTTCTTACTTTAGGGTTAATTATTTGTCTTTTCTCCCCAAAGCCAAAGGGAGCTTGAAGAATGTATGAAAGCCTATTGGTGAATTCCAAGAGGGCAAAAAGAATCAACTCTGCTGGATTCCGAGCAACTAGTTGGTTTTGGATTGCTTTTGTCATGGTAAGGGAAAAATTGCTAGAGTATAGTCAAAGGATAGTCATTGTTTTATAGTGTAAAGGAGTTTTCTATAGATTATATGATTTTTGAAATGCAGACCTTCACAAATCTTTTGTTTTAGAACACTCTGACAATATAGTGGTTTATTAAGATCCACAGAAAAGTAAAAGCAATAAAGAGGTAACAAAAAAATAAACTACACACCTGAGTCAATAACTAGATTGCATTTCATTTCTGAGAAAAAAAATCCATTTGGCATGTGGATTATTTTTCATTTAAAGTAACAGGCTAGGCAGTCACATACATATAAATTAATTTCTTGGGTTAAAATCTTGCTTCTAGAATGTACTGAAAGAATTTGTGTTTCTTTTTTGATTGCTTTAGAATTAAGATTTTTAATTTCTGTATATTGAAAAAAATCCTAAAGGCATTTTAGCTCTTAAGGTAATACTTAGTGTTTCGGGAATTTCACAAAAGTCATGAATGTGATAAGGTAAAATTCAGTTTACTATTTTCTCAATAGAAAATTAATTTGAGACGATGGTTTGCATGAGGTCCAGAGAGTATTTCAAAGAATGCTATATGCTTTTCTCTGTAATATCCTCAGGCTAATTGTTAAGTACTCACTGTGCATTCTTTAGCACCTTGACCCACTATACTATCATTTTTGACATGCCTCAGATTGATATGCCTTAGTTTCTACTAGACTTTGTGCTCCTTGAGGGCAGAGCTCATGCATATTCATCCTTCCATATATATAGAACTTAAATATTTTCCCTAGATTGCATCAGTCTTTGTGGCAAGCTAAATAATGGCCCCTGCAAAGATGTCCACATCTTAAACCTCAAGACCTATGTTACCCTATATGGTAAATTGAATTTTGAAAATGTAATTAAAGATCTTGGGATGTGGTGTTTTATCCTGGATTTTCAGGGTGAGCCCAATATAATCACAGGGACCTAAGAGGAGGGAGGCAAGAAGCACAGCATCAGTAGGAAAAGATATAACCATGGAAGCAAAAAGCTGGAGTGATAAGACAAAGTAGTAAGCAAGATAAGAATTGCAAGTGGCCTCTAGAAGCTGAAAAAGTCAAGAAAATGGATTATCACCTTAGAGACTCAAGAAGGAACCATACTGGCTAAAATCTTGACTAGTTTTAAAGTATTTTGTTATAGCAGCAATATGAAACTAATACAGTATGTTATTATTTGGTGTATCAAAATTGTCTATTTGTCTTGAGTTCCCCTTGGATGAACCTTGTGGTATCATATATTCTTCAAAGAGGCAGAATGTGAGAAGTGAACTCCTGGGCTCTTAACTCAAACTTCCTGGGTTCAATACTCATTTCTGTACTAATGAGCTGTCTGACCTCAGTTTCCTTTAACTCTCAAAATCTCAGTCCCCTCATTGGTAAAATGGGGATAATAATAGTTCATACATCACAGGCATAGGTTTCCTCTGAGAAATAAGGGTGTGTGTGTGTGTGTGTGTGTGTGTGCGTGTAGCACATTATTAGTATATGGTAATTGGTCAGTGATTTTGTTTTTTAGTAGAAAATATAGGTATAGAAATATTGACTGTCTAAATAAATTACCTCAGAAAAACAGAGATTCTAGTTAGAGGTCACTTGCTGTTTTGTCTACAAAGCATTAAGTGAGGAGGAATTTTCTAAGTTCAATTTTCTGATGGGCTTAGTAACTGAGGGCAGATCCAGAAAACATGGGAAGTTCAGCCTAGATGAATGCAGCTTTATTCTGGCTATGTCTGAGTAGCTGCAGTTTTTTTCATATAACATGTTCTCCCAGGCCTCTGAAACCTTGCACATACCACACATCTCTGCCAGGAATGTCCTCCTCCATCTTCAGCTACCAACCAGTTTCTCCCTTAGTAAGAATCTGTAATTTCTATGAAGTTTTCCTTGACAGAATTCTCAAGCTCCTAGCTTTGAACTCTTAATTCTCCCATTATACTTTCATACAAATCCCCTTAATGTATGCATCCACCTCCATACCAGTTCTTCAAGGAAACTGCTGTTTCTTTTTTATCTCAAAGTATCATGCTAGACACCAAGGATATAATTCAAGAAATTCAAAGACTAGAATATCTGAGAAATCAGTCTTTGAAGGTGATCTAGTGATTTAGGTTACTTTAAACATAATACCGCTTCCCAATTACAATTATCTTATAAAAATTTGTCCTGAAATAAGCTTTCTCAGCCCCAATATTTTAACTTAGAAGAGGAATTATATTGATACATATTTCAACAAACTCTGGCAAATCAATTAAGCATAGATGTTGGCATGAGAGAAAAAATCATACCTCTCAAATAACACAATTAATTATAGTAACAGCATAGTATTGAAAACTTTTTACTGCGTGATAGATGTAGTGATGTTTAAGATGTTGTCTTTTGTTCTTAATTTGCAGTAAGGTTATGCAATTAAAACAATAACTATAAAATCCTTTAAAAACAGAAATCAATTTCACTTACCCCAGAAACATTATAAAATATAAATAAACTTTATTCTAAATAAATTACCTTGGGAGTATGCCCATTCTATAATGATGCTATATGGAAGTCAGGCGAGGCAATAGGATTTACTTGCCTGCCAAAGTTTACTTGCCTGCTAAATATGGCTTTCTAAAGAAAGGAAGGTGTGTCTGCACAAGTGTTTAACCCACCTGTCAGATTTTAAATAAAGTGTTAAATATTCATTAGAGCTCTCATAATGCTGTTAATGACAATTATCTCAAAGGAGATAGATATCTACATAGAAAGATGAAACTTGCTACGTCTCACTATGTGCTTTATGGCATCTCTTGCCTTAACTGTACTTTTTAATGTAGGCATTTATTTTCATAGGCATTCCTTACACTTTGTAATTTATGATTCTTGTCCTTACAAAAAGAGGTGTTATAAAAAACAATAACGTATTTATTTGTTTAAAAAACCTTCAGCTTAACAAATATTATTTCATATTCATGTGGAATAGTTCTCTTTTTCTCTCTTTCCATTTTTAAGATACTTTTTAAGAAGTATTGAACTTTCTTAAATAGTGGTTGAATATTGCCCAGTTGAAAGGGGTGTCAGGGGAAATTAAGAGTTTTTTTCTTTAAATGATTTCCAAAATGCAGAGTTGATACATAGGGAAAAAAGAGCCCCCCAAAAATAGACCTTCCATTTAGTGCAACATGATTTTTTTCATTATACATAAAGTCCAATGGCTACCAAGTGGCAAATAAATGTTGGGGAAGGAACACTCTAACAAGTGGGTTGGAATGGTGAATTCTTCCTGGAGTTCTTTCCCAAGAAACCAGATCTGCCTTTCGAAATAGTTCTGCTGTGGCTTTCAAAATCCTGTGCAGAGAAAGGACATATTCTAACCACAATATTTAACTAGGTTATTATTTAAAAGATATGGAGTAAAGGATTAAAAATGAAAAACTCCCTCAATCCACTGTCATGTGAGATGAAAAAGAAAATTGTACAAATAAATACACTGGGCAATATTTTTCTCATCTGGAAAACCAGTGGATTGAAAAAAATATCTTTTAATTCCTTTCAGCTATTAGAGTTTATGATTTTAAGTGGATGAAACACTATATTAAGCCAGGCTTCTAGGATCAACTCTACAAAAAAAAAAATCTCATCTTGTTGATGCTTTTCGTCATCTCAAATGGGAAGTTTAAAAGTTTCAGTAGATACCTTTGTACAAAAGAGACACACACAAAAAAAATATCAAGTACTGCTGACTAGAGAGTTGGAAGTATATGTTTTCTCTAGATGTCAGAGAGATTCCAGGTCCAACAATCTTCAAAGGTATGGTTTCAAAGATCCCCTTAACCATTCCTAAACTTATACATTTTTATTAAGCTCCTATTTTATTGCAGATACTGTAAAAGGTGATAGGAACACATAGTTAACTATGACAGAGTCCTCATCCCTCTATATTATCAATTTGAATAAAAAATACAATATTAATTAAGAACAAATGGAAAAAGAGGAAAGAGGTGAATATTAGAGAAGGGGTCTAAGCATTCAAGCTATTGCTCAAAAAATAAGATTTCATGTCTAAGGAGGGAAAAGATTGGTTAGTATTACATATAGAGGGAATAGCTTTAGCAAAGACATGGATGTGTGATGTGCTTGGCAGGTTTTGAGAACAGTGAGAAGTGTAGCATGTCTAACAGGCCAGGTGGGAATGTGAGAGGGACAAGCAATGAGACAGAAAAAATATGCTGGACTAAATTCATGCTAGAGACTTTGGACGTCATTACATGGACAATTTGTAATCATGGAAAGTTTTTAAGCAGAGGATTTGAAATAACTCCTCTTGGAGTTGGGAAGAGAGAATGCAGGGGATAAGGCCATAGGGTGACTAAGACCAATGAGATCATATATTGGCCTACTCAGAAAGTCCAAGAGAAAGAGCTCTTAACAACATGAATTTAGTAGCGGAGACGAAAGAAAAGAGACTTTTGCCAGAGAAAGTCAACTCAGCTAACACAAACTTCTAAGGAGATACAAAACTTCAAATAGCAATCTAAGTTTAAAGGCTGTAGGCTGACCTAGATTGGTCCTGATTAGATGTCAGTGATTTCTAATTAGTGTACTAAATAAAGACTAAACTCTTATGGCTTCTGTTTTCTTAGAGTGATAATGTTTACATGTAAATGTGTGCCCAGTTAGTTTAGAAAATAAACTATTTGAAAATGTTTTGTTCTCCCAAAGTGGTAAACACTTCCCTTGAATCATATTTGAACTCTCAGTTGTTTAGCAAATACATTTAGTTGTGGTGAATGCCAAGTTAAATCACAATGAAACTCATTCAAGAATCACTTTTATATCCTGAAGTGTGTATGAAAGAGATGTATTTGTTTGTCCTTTAGTTACTCTTTACCTATGATGGGGAATGGCAGGTGGATATTAAAATAACATTATAGTAGCTGGGGTTGGAAATGGAGAATGACTGCAAATGGGCACAGGGCTCTTTTTGGAGTGATGGAAATGTTCTGAAATTAGATTGTCTGCTGGTTGCACAACTCTGTAAATTTACTAAAAGTCACTGAATTGTATACTAAAAATGGGTGAATTTTATGTTAAGTAAGTTATACTTCATTAAATTCGTTAAAAAACATTATTGAATTACATTTACTAAAGATTTAAAATCTGCTAAATGTGATGGTAAAACCTGTAGTCATTTATTTAATAATATTTGTAGAGAAATTACTAGGAACAGGTATGTTCTAGACAAGTGCTTCTCAAAATTTAATGTGTTTAATGTGTTTAAGAATTAGCAGTGAATAATAAATATGGATTCTAATTCAGTAAGTCTGGATCTGGATCCATAATTCTACCATTTTAACAAATTCCCAGGTGATGCCATAAGCTGACATGAAAATACATCTTAGTGCCACATCTTCAGGTTCTGGGAATATAGTAGGGAACAAGAAGGTGATTTTTTGTTTCCATGGAGCTGGCTTCCTAGGCTGATAGTAAGGAAAACAAATACAAACTCAAGATAGTTTGTCATATATATTATATAACATTGAAAACAACGCTATGATTCAACACCCCTTCAAAACATTTGTATTTACTATCTAACATGTGTTAGGTAGGCATCACGAGAGGCAATGGAGACACAGTTGGGAGCAAACCACAGCTTTTGATCTTACGGAATTTACAATCTAGTGCTAGATGCATTTCACCCTGAAAATAACCCTATGAGGTTTAGAATAGGATTCTCTTTGTTTTACAGAAGCAGGCCATGCAGCTCCTATCAGTGCTTAGTCTCAAAACCAAGACTTCATCTCAACACTATGCTAAGCTATATTCTCCTTAATTTCATTGCTACATCTAAGAAATGAGAAATTTAGATTGCATTTACTATCACAGAATCCTATGTTAGTTTAGGCTTTGGTGCCTTTGACAAGTTGGGCTAGTTATTTGTTCATTCTATTAGCTTGGCTCTTTCCTCTCTCTGGGCCTCATGTTATTAAAGCAGTCTTGTGCTTGCTTATATGGAAGATTGTTATTTAGGTCCACATTTCTTTCTCTTTTCTGCTAATTTCAGGAACCTTCTGAGAATCTATTTATGTTCTCCTCTCCTGGGAATTTGAAGTTCATCTTCATTTATCATCTGCAAATGTACTTCTCATGCTACTTACTTCCTTTTTTCAGTCTGCTAATGATGTAGTTAAACAAAGTAGAACCCAAAACTGACTAAGGACAGCTCCTTAGATTCAGTACTCATTTAATGTCAATCATCCAGTCCTTAAGCGGAGTGTCTTAACTTAAAGTGCTTGTACTGGGACAAGAACAAACCACTGTCATTTATCCAGGATACAAATTCCTACATACATATGGGAGAAATATTTGAAATTCAACAACTCATTTGCATGAACATGAACAACGATGAAAATATAAAATGGGAAATTATATGCTTTCCAAATATATGTATATATTTGAACAATTAATAATAGCCATCATTTACTGAACGTGGATAAGTCTATCACTTATATTATTAATAACTCTAATGTAAAAAATCATCATCAGTATAGCTACATTTCCCACCCCAATCATCACCACCACCACCATTTTGCAGCCATGAAACTAAGAAACTGGTTGTTATCTTAACTGGCCTATGAAGAAACTAACCATGCTACCCTTCTAACTTGGGATATGAAACCTCTCAGTACTCTCTCAAAGAATACTTGATTTGGAGAATATGAACAAAAGTTCGTCTCCCCAAGGAACAGCTGACTATAAGAATCAGTAATTTGATCTGGCCCATTATAGAAAGAGTTGTTAGTAGCTACCCTGAAATAAGTTTTGTGGAACAAATTCCAGCTTTTATAAAGCTGAAGAAGAATAAAAAAAGAATTAAAAAAAGACCTAAGTATGTAAACAGCCTATAGTATTTGAACATACTAGTATGGTTTCAAGTCAATTATATTAAATACACAAATCTGGTTTTAATGGCCATGCTTAGAAGATGGGCAGAGTGCTAAATGTGTAAGTAATTATGCACTTGGCACAGTAGCTCTGTTTATTTTAAGCTCTCTTTTGCTGCTTTGGTTGAGGATGTTTACTTAACCAGACTCTATTAAACATGCTAAAAACATTATTGCAGATTTTGTCTTTGTAACACTTTTAATCGACAAGCCACAGAAGCAATAAATCATCAGGCACAGTAGATGGTGGCAAACGGACTAGAGCAGACATAAAGAGGACAGGCAGGTATCTTTTTACCTTAGACAAAAAAACAAACAAAAAAAACCCCCCCCACACACAAGACCTCAAAACCAAAACAAAACCCAGTTGATTTAAACATTTCTGCAAGGCAAAAGATTAATAGTACTGGAGACTGAATCTTCTATCTATCAGACACCAGGGCTTGTATAGGGACTGCTAAACCCAGACCCTCTCCCACATGCTTCCAACCACTGGAACTAGATCACTAGCCATCTTTACTGTCAGGAAAATCCCATGCTGGTAACTACTGTATGAAACTCAGCTTCTAAATCCCTACTTAATTCAGTTGCTCTACGAGCTTGAAGAGCTTGAAAAGTTCGTAACACCTTAACCATCCACAATGCTATCTAAGGCTAGGAAAGAAAGAAACTCTTAGGTGTATTTCACAATGCAGAAACAAAGAATTGGGAAATCATAGAAACTTCTGCCCATAATGACTCATAGAAACCTATTTATTTTTTAGCTTTACTATCATTTCTTTTCCTTCCCCTCCTTCTCCTCTCTCTATTCCTTCCCCCTCTTCCTCTGTCACCTTCTTCATCTTTGTTGTCTCTACATTTACTCACCTATCTGGGGGAGTGGAGGTGTCTTCATTTCATTTAATAATTTTGGGCAGCCCTGGTGGCTCAGCGGTTTAGCGCCACCTTCAGCCCAGGGCTTGATCCTGGAGACCTGGGATCCAGTCCGACGTCCGGCTCCCTGCATGGAGCTTGCTTCTGTCTCTGCCTTTCTTTCTCTCTGTCTCTCTGTCTCTGTCTCTGTCTCTGTCTCTCTCTCTCTGTGTCTCTCATGAATAAATAAATAAAATCTTTTTAAATAAATAAATAAGCAAACAAACAAATTCATTGGTATCTCCTGATAATGATAAAACTGCCATGTACAAACAAATTTAAAATACTGAAAATAATTTGATTATTTTATGTAAAATGTTAAAATGTCACAAAGTTCACAGTAGAGAGACAGTGATTTTATTCTAAAAGTGGGAACTGAAGAATTTTTACCATACTCTAATTAATTATTAAAATAATTTTGAGGACAGCCGGGGTGACTCTGTGGTTTAGCGCCGCCTTCAGCCCAGGGCATGATCCTGCAGACCCAGGATCAAGTCCCACGTCAGGCTCCCGGTATGGAGCCTGCTTCTCCTCGGTCTGTGTCTCTGTGCCCCACCCCCTCTCTCTCTCTGTGTCTCTCATGAATAAATAAATAAAATCTTAAAAAAAAATAATTTTGAAAGACAGTGAATTGGCAGGCAGGAAAAAAATATGTTTATCTTTACTATTTAAATAATTATCAACCTGAGAGTTTTTAGGTTACAGCTATCATAGAAATGATCTAATATGTTCTTTTGAAGTATGCTGACAAAAACCACTACAGATAAAATTTATTTTATGTGGTGTGTGGTCTTGGAGGGAAAAAAAATGTCTATTTAGCTAAAAAGTGGGCATTCTAAAATAGCCCTACCAAGTTTACAGCAGGACAGGATTGATGAATAAAATAATTAACATGAGAGAATGGTTGTATGATACATCCTTTGAAAAGGGCAGCATATGGGATTTAATTAACAAACAAAATGTACATTTAAATTTTTTTTATTGAAGTATAGTTGACACAATGTTACATTAGTTTCAGATGTACAACATAGTGATTTGACAAGGCTATACAATATGCTACACTCACCACAAGTGTAGCTACCATCTTATGCACATTTTAAAATAAATTTTAAAATGAAACGATTTTGGGGGGATCCAAATACAATATATTAATATATGAAGTTTTATCATATATGGAATCTCTTGTGTACCATAGAATACTATTTACAATATAGTGCAAGATCTAAATAATAAATTTTTATGTCAGTAACCACAGCACTATTTATGAGAAATAAAGGAAAGTCTAGATGCGTATTAATCATTTGGGACTAATAGGAAACCACTTAGAGAACTGTCAGGCTATTAGAATACCAGAATTAATGCCATTAATATAGAAACTGTTAAATACAGATTTCATTACAGAGCAATGGAACTAAGTAAGAACTAGGTCTTCAGAGTCATCCAAACGTTGGAGTAAGCTACTTCTTCATCTCTAAAATGGGGATAATAATTTCACTGTACAAAGTTTTCAAGACTACAGTTAGCAATACTGTATCATATATCTGAATGTTGCTAACAGAGTACATTTTACAAATCCTCACCACACACGCAAAAAAATTGTAACTGTGTGAAGTAAGGGATATGTTAGTTGACCTTATGGTAGTAATCATTTCATAATTTATATACATATCAAATCATTATGTTGTACACTTTAAACTTATACAATGCGATATGTCAATTATATCCCAATAAAGTTGGAAAAAGAGAGTTTTCAATATTTAAATTAGGAAACTTATGTCACGGCCTATGCCCAGTGCCTAAGTGTACTCAACAAATGTCAGTTTCCTGACTTTAGGAAGTGTAAGTACTTTTCCCAAAGATGAGTCATGTTCCATCTATGTTTATAGCTGTCAAAATGCTTGATAGAGCATCTTATGTAAGTAAATATTCAACAAAATCTGTAGAAGGAAGGAAGAAGAGAGCAAAGGACCTGGTTCCAATCTTAAACCAACTCCTAATCTAGGATGAGAAAGACAAAATTTACATAAGTAAATATTTACATTTGAAATTTACATATAAAAATAAATACCATCCTAAAGGCACATACCACTACTAAATTACTAGAGTCAGGAAAGGAGTTTGTCTTGCTGCTCAAAAGGCATTTAAATAAAGGATTCTATGACTCTTCATAGTGTCCATGAAAATAAAGAATGAATACAGGAAGGCAGGCTCACCAGGAGGCCCTTAAAATAATCTGAAAGCATGGACCAAACTGAGGCTGGAGGAATGCAGAAGTACAAGAATAAAACAAGCCCCCAAACCCAAAACACTGAATTAGGAATCAGCAAAATTTGCAGCCAGCCTGGAGATAGTAAGTAAATGGGAATGGGCAGGGAACTCCCCAGGGTTTCTGCCTGGAAGTGATACAGGGAAAGCAGAATAGATAGGCTAACGAAAGACCATGAATTCTTGTCTTTTTCTTTTTCTTTTTTTTTTTTAACATGTTTAGATTTAGGTGATGGCAGGACATCTAAGTAAAGATGTTCCATAAACAGAAAGAAGTCTTGACTGGGAAGAATATAAAAGGTCAGGGCAGAAAAGGAAGATCTGGAAATTGTCTGCATAGAGGTGGGTGGTAAATAAAATTGAGTGCTCACGCATCCCAAGTTGCTCAGAGGACATGAGCTGCAAACCACAGATTATAAAAAAAAACACTATCTTAATTACACTTATTTTTGAAGTATTTCTAGATTCTCCCTGGGGGTTAATATGTTACCAAATTTTACTTACTTAACATTTAGAGCTAAAAGACACTTGAGAGATTTCTGATCCAATTACTTCATTTTATAGACAGGCAGAAGCCCAGAGATGAGAAGTGACAGCTCCAAGTTATTGAGCAAATAAGTTTCCATTTGTTCATTCATTCAGTAAATAAAAATATGCAGAGATAGATAACTGCAAATATTGGATGATTTCAAATTCTATATCGACATTCATTTCTATTTATAAACCGTCAATCTTTTGTGACTGTGATTCAGTCATACTTGTGCTAAGCTAAAGTATGTAAGTATAAAGTATACGTTAAATGACTGACCCCAAGCCATATATGACAGCATAATTGGGAAACCAAGGGTTTTCAACAAACATTAGTATGTCTTTTAAAAAACAGTAGGCTAATGATATTGAAACATAATCACATTTGGAAACACCTCATCCTGGAGCTGGAGTCAGAATAACCCATAGGAATGTAAGATTCTTTATAAACCCCTATTTATAGGGGTTCCCATTTTTTAAAGTTGATCCAGCGATGTTATATGCTTATTTGAATGCATAATGTATACTTAAAACTAGAGAAAAAAGGTCAACATTGCAAGTCACCTTTTTATACAAGGGGTGAAACCAAAGGGGAAAAAGGTGAATAAATCCCACAGAAACCAAACATGGCTATAATCTAAGCTGTCGGCTTTCAGTAGCTTAACTGGAAAATCACTCTATCAATTTCTTGGTAGTTACCCTAACTATACCTTTTATTTGACTGAGTAATCAGAATGAAAAAAAAAAAAAGGCAGGTGTAGAGCAAATAATTCATTAAACTACAAGTTTACATTTGATAATTTTTTGGTAATAGACTATCAAATGCTCATACAGCCCATGATTGAATCTGTCCAATGACAGAAAACTGATTAGCTTTAAAGCAAGTGTAGTCATTCTTTATCTCTTTGGAAAATTCTTTCATATAATGATGTTACCCTGCAACTTTACACATACATATCAGTTCATGTGCTAGCCCTAAAGACCATTCAAAGCAATCATAATAGCTCCTGTGCCCTGATGATCTTGCCAAAATTTGAAGAAAGCCACCAACCAAATTCCCTGATTTTCTTTGTACCCTGCTCATTCCTCCTATGAATTATCCTAAGCATATTGTTCTATAGTTTTTTTTCTCTACAGAATCTGCTCCTTTCACTTTGGACTTTCTTTAATATGGCACAGCATAGTAGACAGGAAATCATCTCAGGAATCACACAGATCTTTATTTAAATCTCTTCTTGTTCATAAACAGTCTGTTTGATCTTACACAACTTATTAACCTCTGAGCCTTAGTTTTCTTATCTGTCAGATTTGAAATAAGAATAATAACCTCAGAGTCCTGTTGTGATGACAAGACAAGATCATATGTAGTCCAGTGTCTGGCCCGGCTCTCACTGAGACACACCCCAAGAGGACCCAATTAGGAGTCAGATCTTTGCAGGTGAAAAGAGGAGCCACATCACCTCTTAGGCCCGTATATCATGTGTTAGCTGCAAACCAAGGAGAATTGAAAGTTTACTTAAATATTTGTATGCCCATAAAGAGATCTTGAGTGCAAGTTCACAAAATATATTCACAAATATATTCCTTACAATATAAATGGGTAACAAACACAAGGAGAAAAAGAAAAAGAATACATTTTAGCAAAAAGTAGTATAGACCAATAAAAACAAACTGGTATTGGTTATATTGTAATTTTTTAATGTTACCATCAAACCTAGTTTTAGGTTTCTTTCTTTTCTACTTTATGTTTATTTTAAAGGTTTTACAGTATTTTACACTGTGTATCTCATTACCAGGTAACATTTATCAAGAAAAAGTATAAGAATAAGCAAGCCAAACCCCTTAAAATACTGTCAGAGTATGAGCTGCTTTTTTCTGAAAAGATTTCCTTCTGCAAGACAATGGAAGTTCTTGGATAAACTTGATATTTCTTATATGATAACTCTCGCTCCATATCTTCTAGCTTCCTTAGTTCTCCCATCCCCAAATATAGTCATTTCAGCCTGTTTTGAAAGGTGGCAATGATTGCATTTCAACACACACACACACACACACACACACATGCACACGCACACACACACCCTGTTTGATATAGAAGTACTGCTGAAACTGTGCCTAAACCTCACTATATCCCATGAGCCTTAGTAATTGAGCCTGTTAAGCATCTGCCTGTAAGAAGGTGCCACATTTTTCTGCATAGGGCAAATAAGAAAACATTCTTTCAGCTACACTCATATTTCTGGTAACATCTGCACAATGTCTTCATGTCAGAGACCAGAATTAAATATTCTTTCCCTAATGTGGAATGCCCAGCTTAGTCTTTATTTCAAAATCCTCAAGACTCATTCTCTATTAAGAATATTCCAACCACTGACCAACATAATAGATAATTTCTTTCCTGTGCTCCCATTTTCTACTTAAATACTTCTATGAAAGCATCTACAGAACTTTAAAGCTTTAATTTATTTACCTAAGTCTTTAGACCATAAGCTTTCTGAGGACAGAGAAAATGTTCTAGTCATCCAAAAGGTCTGGAACAGTACCTAGCTCAACATATTTTCCCCTATCCAGTGAATCTCTTTGTTTTAAACATTACAGCAAAATTATGTGATGGAAATATTGGGACTAGAATTTAGGAGGCCTGGGTTTCAGTCCTGGTTCTAGTTCTTAATTAGTTAATTATCAATGTATTTGAGGAAGTTAATTAACTTCTAGAAGCACCTAAAATAAGGAGGTTGAGCTAAGTCATCTTTAACATTTTCCTTGGATTGAAAACTCTGAGTCTCAGTAATTACATGATGTAGTTCATAATGTGTGGGAGTAATAAAAAATATTTGACAGTATATTAATACATCATTCTAACCAAAAAGATAAAATGAGATTAGGTCACCGGTATCACTGGACATGAAGTTGCCATACAGGTGAACATAAAACGAACTCTGGTTAAAGTCTTCTCTCAAATTTCAAGTACAGATTCAGACTACTTGGGTATGATTTACTATGTCTGATGGCAACGACATTAGGAGTGCCCAAGAAGAGTTAGTATCCTTCTAGATGTGTTTAAATTGCTCTCAGAATATCTCCTGTGAAGAGAGTAAATCACTCACTCTTCAAGGATATATTTTTGGGTTGAGATAATAAGCCAACCTTCTTTTGTTTCTATCAGTTAGCCCAAGTGCTTGTAGAATGATATTACTGAGCACTCAAATAAGAGTCAACATTCCAGCATTAGGTCTTACCCCTTGTTCTCAGTGAAATGAAATAGCTCTGTAAACATACATGAATATTTTGCATAGGGAGGTAAAATTTTATGTTTGTCATCAGTAATATCTAAAAGAATCCTTAAAATTTGGTTAAGTGAAGCTGATATGGAATAGACTTACAAACTGACAGACTATGCTTATGTAGGGTTTCCTTAATATTTATGAATTTAACAGGAACACTCATTAGTCTCAGATTCAGGCATTATTCGTGTTACTTTACAACATCTATGAAAGTGAAAAATCATTTAGCCTGACCAAACACATAAGACAGAGAGGGATTTGTAGATTGGATGATGGCTATTAATTTATCATGGAAGATAAATTATGTCTCTACTCCTTTTCTGAAGGGCAGAGCACTCCTGAGACCAAATAACAAACCCAAACCCTGTTGAGTGAACCATAAAGGGGAAATTCAGCTTGTCAAAGGGAGATTTACATCAAATTAACATATCTTGAGATGTTATTCTTCTTCCCTGCAGGGGTATTTCTGTCTAGACACCTAGGACTGGTCGTTAGAATCAATGTACTTCACATTGAACAAAACTGACAGTACATACTAATTTGCAACCTCTAACTGCATTTTCTACAACCATGCTCTCTCTGCATGTTCTCTATAATGAATTACATCATAGACTCTATCATATCAGAATCTTGTTTCTCACAGGCAGAAAGCCTTAAGAAGCATTTTACTGCCTTCTCCATTGGATTACCCATTCTGATGAATCCTGGTCTCAGCAGAATCTTACTGCTCAGTGGATATTTTTCATTTTAATTTTATTTCCAAAATCAGAAGGAGTATTTGGACACAATGGGGAGGAGATAAAATGAAAATGAAGAGAAAAATTTTACGTTCTTACTCAACCTTATTTTTATCCCTTGCGAATGTTCCTGGGTCCTCAGAATTCCTTCAAAACTTGTGATTTTTAGTTTATATAATTTATGTGTTATTATATTTTACTTCTTTCACAATAGATTAAGAAAGATAATGAAACAGGATTCTCTTTAATAGGGAAATGTGATTAAATTTTAAAAACAGTGTAATAAGAATTCACTTACAAATTTGAAATTAAAAAAACTGTAATCCAAATGTCTTTGTAAAATTTAAATTGAAAATTTTACTTATAAAAATATTTTATACTATCAATCTCTACCACAAACAATACAAAATTCTAATTTGTAATTTGATACTGAATGTGCTACTTTTAGGAAGCAGGTTGAAATAATGATACATATATGTGATCAATTAAAATTCTGGATGACTTTGGCAAAGTACTTGGGTTTCTTAAATATATACTATGGACCTCTTATTGTTGATTCTTTCTCAAATTATACTTAGGTTAATATTATAAGCAATCCATAAGCAGATTAGTGTCTGAGGACAAGCATCAATTAGAAATCAATAAACTTTCAATTAACTTTTATTGAGCGTGTATTCAAAATCCTACCAGGTCTTGGAAAAGGAACCAAACATAATTTCTATTTTTAAAAATTCAGAATCTTTTAAAAAAAGATATGCAGTCATAGAGTGGTACGCATGTTCTAAGGCATCACTGTCTAACAAAAATCATTTGTAAAAGATAAATGAGAATTCACATATATAATCTTAAAGTTTCTAGCAGACCACATTTAAAAAGTAAAAATTAAGTCAGTGAAATTAGTTTTAATGATATATTTTACTTAACCTGATATATATATATATATATTACCATTTCACAAGTATGTAAAATTATTGATGGTGTATTTTATATATTTTTGCACTAAGTCTTGGAAGGATATATGGATTTTACATTTGCAGCACATCTCAATTTCAACTAGCCACATTTCAAGTGCACATACAGCTAGTAGCTACCATATTGGACAATGCAGGAAAGAGCATAGAAGTTCTAGGGAATGGAGGTAAAAAAGAATAATTCTCCTCACGCTACCGGGAATATTGAACAAAAGAGCTGACAGTTGAATTTGGCCGGTAAAGATAAATAGGATTTTATTAGGCAAAGTGTGAATATTGTGACCAGAATGTGAAGCTCTATATAAAGTTTGGATTTTGTCTTTAAGCTATGGCTAAGTTTTTAAAGCAAGGAGTAACAGAATCAGAGTTTGCTTCCAAAGCATAAATGTTGGCAGAATGGAAGATGCACTGTAAAGTGGGAAGAGTAGAACCAAATAGTCCAAGTATGTGGCTACTAAAAAGAATATGAGACATGGATTTAAATATCATCTATATGCTTAAGTGTCCCAAATTTAACTCTTCAACCCAGATTTCCCTATTAAACTCCAGACCTGACAATTTCATACTTGACCTCTCCATTCAGATACATAATAGATAACTCTGACATAAAGTAACAAAAACTCAGCTCCTACTCTTCTACTAAGACTTGCTCTCCACACAGCCTTCCCCATTTCAACTGATGCTCCTCTTTCCTTCTAATTGGCCTGTTTAGGTTGGAAACTTTATTTTTTTTGTTGTTGTTGTTTTTTTTTTTTAGGTTGGAAACTTTAAACTTAACTCTCATTCCTCTTTCTCTTGTTGTCTCCCATATCCAACCCTCAGGAAATTCTGTTGATTACCATCAGAACATATCCACAATCTGACCACTTCTGTCTACTTCTACTTCTACCATTCTCCTCTGGACCATCATCATCCCTCACTGAATTGTTGTGGTACCTTCTACTTGGTCTCCTTGCTCTTACCCTTGTCCCTGAGAGTATATCTTCAGCACAAAAACCAGACTGTCACTTTTGATATCTAAATCCAACTATTGATATCTAAATCCAACTATCTCATGGGACTCTTAAAGGGCTCCATGCGCTACTCAGAGGCAAAGTACCTATACAGCAGATTGCCCCCAACTCTCACTGGCTCTCTGTAGTAGAATTATGCATTCATGCTCTTTGCCATGTGAATTTTTAGTATCTTTCTCAAGAGTAGACAGGATTCACATTCCTGTTATCCTGACTTTGGGCATGAACAAATGACTTTCTTTGGCCAATGAAATAGGTAAGAGATGTGTTTCAGTTCTGAGCCAAGGTTCAAGAGACCTCCTGTAATTTTACTCACACCTCTTGCTCTATGCTATTCAGTACCAGAGAATAGCCCAGATGGGTATGGACCCAGAATGGAGGAGGTACAGGGGACAGACCTGATCCCAGCTTGCAAAATGAACCTAAGCCCAACCAATCCAAGCCAAGCTTAGCAGAGTCACAAATGACCAGCTGACCCAAGTGAGAAATAAATGCTTGTTGAAGATACAGTTTTGGGATTGTTTGCTATGCATGATTATCATGGTGATAGCTGCTTAATATGCCCAACAATGGCCTATAAGACCCTTCATGATCTCTACACACATGCCCTCTTCTCTTCATCTCTTTCCTCTTTCTAGGAATTTTCTGGGGTTATGCAAATGTTCCATATAGGGTTATATGTTTTATGAGTGTTTATTTTTTTTAAGATTTTTTTAAAAATTATTTATTCATGAGAGACACACACAGAAAGAGAGAGGCAGAGACACAGGAGAAGCAGGCTCCATGCAGGGAGCCCAATGTGGGACTCGACCCCGGGTCTCCAGGATCATGCCCTGGACTGAAGGTGGCGCTACATCGCTGAGCCACCGGGGCTGCCCTTTATGAGTGTTTATACATGTGATAAAATTAATCAACTTGTACACTTAAGTTATGTGTATATCACTATATATAAACTAACTACAAAAGGGAAAACAATAAACAAATATTGAAAATATTGAACTCTATTTAGTAAGTTTGCTTTTTACAGTGTTATAAGTTATCAATTCTGAAACTATCTTTTTAATATTTGAGTCATAAGCAAATTAATAAATATGTAGAGAATAATGAATACCAAGTTTCTTCTTCTGAAGCAGACACATATATATTTGGAAAGAAAGAAGACTAGATGGAAATAACCCTCCAGTATCACAAAGGAACTGGGAGATAGATATGTGAAATAATTGTTTACACACACATTCACATACATTATACATATAGATGTAGATACAGAAAGAAAATATAGATATCATAGATAGCTATAGAATCAGCCCATCTGACACAAATAAATGAATGAAAAAATAAAAAAATGAAGGAAAATATCTTCCTTTAAGGAGAATGCAAACCAATCAGTGTAGACATAATAATGGATTTAGAAAAGCATCAGTGGATATACAAGTAGTAATTTAAAGTATAATGAGGAACAGATACTTAAATATTCTCAAAGCATATCCTTACAAATATTTATTAATTACAAACTGGAAAATGTTGCCTTTATAGCAAAGAAACTTGCTGGATTACGGCCAGGAGATCAAAGCTAATATCACCAACACTGGAACAAGCCAACATCTTTGACACTTGATATAAGGTATTGAGAAAGATTGACTTTTCCTGCAAAAAAAGAAAAAAAAATGCATAATCTTATTCAATTCAAGAAGAAGCAAAATAAATTTAAATTCTATTAGCCTGAACTCTAAAAAAAAGTCAGGATCAAGGATCAAGAAATACAGGCAAAAAAAAAAAAAAAAAAGAAATGCAGGTAAAATTTGACATTAAATTCAATACACGGATACAGAACAAACAGAGTTTCTGAAGGAGAGATGGGCAGAAGGGTGCTTGTTGTGATGAGCACTGGATATTATATGTAAGTGATGAATCACTAAATTCTGCTCCTGCAATTATATATAACTAAAATTTAAATAAAAACCTGAAACATGGGACGCCTGGGTGGCTCAGATGTTAGGTGTCTGCCTTTGTCTCAGAGCGTGATCTCTGTAAGGGGATTGAGTCCCACATAGGGCTCCCTACAAGGAGCCTGCTTCTCCCTCTGTATCTCTGCCTCTCTGTGTCTCTCATGAATAAATAAATAAAATCTTAAGAAAAAAACCTGAAACATAAAAAAATTAAAACATAAAACAAATAAAAATTCAATTCCTGGACTGAATTGCAAACCAAGAAAAAAAAAGCTATAAAAGACATAATAATGGGACAACTGATGAAATCTGAGTAGAAACTCTCAACTAGATTACAGTACAATATCAATATCAAATATCCTGGTTGTAACTTAATGTAATTATGTTGTAATGTAATTATGTTTAAAAATGTCTGTATTTTTAGGAAATACACATTGAAATAAATCAGAAGTTATAGGGCACAATGTCTTTAACATCCTTCCAAAGTTCAGGGAAAAAAATCTTATACATATATATTTGTAGGTAAAGAGGAAGAAAGAAAGAAAGAAAGAAAGAAAGAAAGAAAGAAAGAAAGAAAGAAAGAAAAGAAAAGAGAAAAGAAAAAAGAGAAAGAAAGGGAAAGAGGAAGGGAGGGAAGGAGGATGAGAGGAAGAAAGGAAGAAGAACAAACAGCAACATGAAATCAATTGGTTTATCTTGGTAAAAGATATGGAGGTGTTCTTTGTATTATTGCAATCTTCTAGAAGTCTGAAACAACAGCAATTTTTGAATGCCTCCCACTGCTCTTAACCTATTCTACTCAACTTACCCTATTCTACTTTTTCTTCTTCCATAACACTTACTACCCTTTAGCATGCTATATATTATTTATTGTCTATCTAATCTTCCTAGAACAACTAAATAGCAAGTCTCATGAGGGCAGAGAACTGTGTTTTTGGATCATTGATTTGGTCTAAGGTCCTACAAAGTGCTTGGCAAAAGTAGGTGCTCAATAAATCTTTGTTGACTGACAAGAGAGATGATCAGAGTGAACTGGGAAAATGGTGAGGGTGATAGAGAGGAAGTTACTGCATTGATAATAGCTAACATCATAATAACATATGCTTGTATAGAGTATAGTTTGGGTACATTACCCAAAGCAATTCTAAGTGCTTTACACATATTACTTACTTAATCTGCCAAAATTTCTGAGATAGGTACTATCATTATCTTCACTTAACAAAATGAAAACCCTGAGGCAAAAAGAGAGTAAGTAGCTTTTCCAAGGTCACTCAGCTAGTAAGTGTGGAACAGAACTCAGATATACTGCCTCCTACAGACCACCGTTCTGTCTTTTGAGGCAAAGGGAGAGGCAGTGAGTGTAGAATAATAGAGGCAAACCATTCAGGATGAGACACACTTGGAGCTGAGTCCTGAATCTGTCACATATTAACTGTGTCACTTTGAGATAGTAATTTCTCCATCACCAATTTTCCTAGTTTAAAAAGATGCAAATAACATCTATTACATAGAAATGTGAGGCTTAAGTGATTAAAGTGCCTGAAAAATCATAATCATTATTAGTTTTACCTTCCTTAAAGTGAGCGATGAATTTTCGTTGTTGTTTCAATCAGGTTGGCTTATTAGATGGTGATATTGTTGAATAAGCTAGAGAACAGTTATTAATCATGGTCAATTTCCATTTCACATATTATTCACTATTTGGTCCCTAGCATTGATAGGTAAAACTTTTTCCCTCTATCGTGTGACTCAGTATTCTATTTGTATCATCCTTTTATGTGCCAGCAAATTAACCCTCTTAGGATAGTCAACATTGGTACTAAAATATCTAGGTGCAATATGAACTGAAGAGAATTACTCCTAGTCTCTTCTTGAAATAAGGGTGTCCGGGGACTTCTAGAAAGCCTATATGAAAACAAAGTATTTCTTCTCTGCAGTGAGTTTTAAATGGAGAAGAGTGGAAGGAATGGATATACTTAATGAATATACTATAATTTTATGAATATTTTTATTTAACATTAGTGCTGCTCAGTGTGACAATGAAAATGTCAATAATGATTACTGCTTTACTTATTGTGTCACCACAGACTCCCTCCTTGATATTTTTGGTGATTGCTTGCATATATGACATAAAATAATTACCTATTTAGTAAAATGCTATATATTTCGATCTGGAATATAGGTAGAGTTTTTTGTTGTCTTCATAAATCCCTCTTTAATAAAACAAAACAAAACTTCTGATGTTCTCAAAGAAAATTGTATTGATGGGTGCCTGGGTGGCTCAGTTGATTAAGCCTCTGCCATCAGCTCAGCTCACAATCCTGGGGTCCTGGGGTAGAGTCCTGAATCAGGCTCCCTGCTCAGCAGGGAGGAGCCTGCTTCTCCCTCTCCTCCCTGCTTGTGCTAACTCTCTATCTTTGTCTCTCTCTCTGTCTCAAATAAAATTTTAAAAAAAATTTTTAAAGAAAAATATACTTAAAGAACAAGATCCTAAATCAGTAGTTTCACTTGAAATGCTGGGGCCCAAAGATGACAGAATAGGTAAGCAGCACTGTTTGGAGACTGATGCCTAGACAGAATTTACTAATACGGGGATATACTTTGCCTATTCCATAATTTAAATGAGTCCTATTCCTTTACTTCTGCATCAAATCATGTAACCAGATACACTTTAGCTTGGAATCAACATATTTTCAATTCTCACATGACTTCTTGCATTAGCCTAAAAGTGTTTTGAACTTAGGCCACGTTGTAATATTTATTGATTTTTTTTTAGTCTGTATAAAGAAATTTCCACCTTTTTTTATATGTATTAGCTCACATAAATCTAGTGATATTAGGTATAATTCTCTGCATATTTATCCTGGGATGAGTAGATGAAACTTATCCATAAAATAATTTTCTTTGGGTGAAACAAGCTTCCCTTATTTCAAATTTTTCTAATGTGGATACACTCAAAAGTTTGGAAGTAGCTAAATATCTGACTTTAAAATTCAGGCTTTAAGACTGAATCTAACAATCAGTAATTGTTAAACTTTTTGAAATATAAAAATGCATTAGATTAATCAGTGCTTTGATTAAAGCCCCAAATTAAGTGAGTATGGCAAAAGTGTCCTATCTGAATCCAAGTAAAGTTGATACAGAAGTAAAAATGACTTGGTTCTTAGAGGAATGATATGGGATATTAAATACTGTTTAAAAGATTTCAGTTTTCCAAAAGGAATTTTTAAAGTCATTGTACTAGATAAACTGTCTGCATTACTTCTTGTTAGTATCCACATTTCATGGTTTCCACAGCTAGCTACACATTCTAAGCATCTGCTAAAGCTCAAATTCTGTTCTAGCTTCCTGTAGAGGAGTTAAGGATTATTTGCTTTTATATGGTTCATTTATGTCTGTGGTATGTGATAAAGGTGGTGATTTCTTGACACAGCAATATAGATGGGTTTTCCCCATTAAAAGCTCTATGGGGGGGGGAACCCTTATAAATCACTGTGTGGTCTTGTAAATCGCGAGTGTTGTGATATATTTTCCTCCCAGGTTTGAATCAGAATAACAAGCACACATGAAATTGCCAAGAGCATCCAAAAGAACACAAAATCACCCAAAACAAACAAAACAAAGTCTAATATTATTTTAAGAAAAAATTCTGAAAAATTGCTAGACACAAATGAAATATCTGTGTTGCCAAAAATATTATAGAAAGGGAATCATAGGAAATTATAGAAAGATACGAACGCAGTAATACCCATAACAATAGAATAAATCGTACTTACTGAGCTCTAACTCTGCTTGATGTTCTGCTAATTACTTTGTTTAATCCCCACAATCACACTGTGAAGTTAGTATCATGTTACAGACGAGGACATTTTTGACTGCCTTCTGCATATTTACCAGAATATCCTGTAAATGCACCATTATTTCAAGTCACATCTTATTTAGGTAAAAATATTTTACATTATATAACTCCCTTCCTTACTTTTAATGGTCATACTTCCAACTAGGGACAGAGAAGGTGTCTTCATATGTGCATTTCTTAAATAAAAAAAATACACTTCACGGCACCTTGGTGGCTCTGTCTGTCTGACTTTGGCTCAGGTCATGATCTCAGGGTCCTTGGGATCAAGCCCGAAATCTGCTGGTCTCTCTCCCTCCCTTTCTGTCTCTCCCCCCCCCTTGTACTCTCTCTATACCTCTCTCATATAAATAAAGTCTTTTAAAAAACACAAAAATAAAAGAGATTAAAAATGAAACTGTTCTACCCAAATTTATACATAAATATGCAAATACATACACATACACACACACATACAAACACATTCTTTTAACCTCCTGATACTAGGCACAATATCTTCCAAGAATACCCTGGCTCTTATAGATATTAATCTCTATTTATAATGAAGGGAGAGCTTTTATCAATAGAAGATTCTGGCTTACTGTTAATAATATCATAGGTACCTTAGTACTATAGAAACAGATCTATATCTATATGATAACATTTATTCATTTCACATTTTCTTCAAGAGGCTGAAATGCATGACTCCTTTAAATATGGGCCTGGTGAGACCCCTGGGTGGCTCAGCGGTTGAGCGTCTGCCTTTGTCTCAGGGGGTGATCCAGGTATGGAGTTCGAGTCCCACATCGGGCTCCCTTCAGGGAGCCCGCTTCTCCCTTTGCCTGTGTCTTTGCCTCTCTCTCTGTCTCTCATTAATAAATAAATAAATAAATAAATAAATAAATAAATAAATAAACAAACAAACAAGCAAATAAATAAGGATCTGGTTATTTTATAATTAATTTGGACAATCTATTTGTGAGAAGTTCTGACTACAGCAGTTTAGTGGGGAAAAGACAAGAAAATCTCATTAACCAGGATGCTATGCTGGAATTGATCCTGTGCCTATGGTGATCTTCTGTTGAGTAACAAAGGAATATCCTCCTTTTTACACCAATGACCTGGGAGTATCAAGATAAATGTGTTTCTCCTAAATTTCTAAATTCTTATACCTGATGTGTTTACCTTTTCTTCTGACTGCTGGAAAACTGAGTCTGTTTTGATTCACCATTATCAATTTTAAAGGACTAAATAGTGTATCTTTATTTCACCATCTAATTCCAAAATGTTTATTTTATACTTCATATATGTATGTATCTGTATGTTTATATATGTATTTATATGTATATGTGTGGGTATGAGTGTGTGTGTATGTGTGTACCTTAGCTACATCAAGTTCCTTATAGAATGAATAGAGTAAGAAAGGGCAGTAACATTTAGAAAAAGAAAAACAACAATCATTCTGACACAATGCTTACAATAATATATCATATTTTTAAAAATATGTATTCTACTATTTTCCACAGAGATATATACCAAATTTTCTTGCCTCTAAGTAAAAAAATAAAATAAAGTAAAATTAAGACAATGTAAGCAATGAAATTTGCTCCTATCCATCATAATTAAGGTCTTAGAGATAGAACATGGACTCTCAAGCCAAGCAAATGTGGATTCCCATCCATTTTAGCTTGGACTACCTGTGTGAATTTGCATGAACTATCCAACCGATAAGAGCTTTAGCTTCCTCATTTCAAGATGAAGAAACTATTTTCTATTTGCCAGATATCTGTAAGGTTTAATGAGATTAGATAAATCTGTCACATAATACAGACTCAAGAAATGCTGTTTCTGTTCTTAGTCTTCACCCCATGGAAATCTCTGCTCACTAAATTTTACTAAACACACACTAGACATTCTGAAATGTGTAATAAAGAAATTACAATGAATTTAGAGGGGTCTATTTTCCCTTACTGGAATTGGCTACAGAGGGAAAAATTTACTATAACTTGACATCCGAAAAGGACAAATATTCAGTGAATTTTTTAAATTATGGTGCCCAATACTTGTAAAAATATACATACCTTTATGTGTATGATTCTGCTTGTTGAGGAATGGTCATGCTCTCATAACGCAAATGGGAATATACATAAATTTGCCACAGACTATCTGAAGAGGTCTTGAACTTCTGTATATTACCTTCGACCTAGAAATTTGACTTCCAAGAATTTTGATGAAAAATAATTAAGGATAGGTATAGACACACAGAGAGAGGCAGAGGGAGAAGCAGGCTCAATGCTGGGACCCCAATGTGGGACTCAGTCCTGTGACCCCAGGATCATGCCCTGAGCCAAAGGCAGACACTCAACTGCTAAGCCACCCAGGCATCCCATCTAACTGGCTTTTTTATAATGAGATGCCAAAAATACATTTCTTGACATAAAAAGATGTATGTAGTATATCACTGAGATAAAAAAAAAAACCTTTTAAAATATCATGTATAGAATGACCTTATTTTGGGAATAAATTCATACTACTGTAAAGGAAAAAAAAACCCATGAGAGTGAAAAATGGGTATGGTTGTTTCTGCAACATTGCAGGTGACTCTTATTTCTTTTAGCCTATCTGCTATATTTTCTCATTTTTCAGTCATGAACACCTGCCACTTATGTAATAAGAGTCATCAGCTGAAAAAGAACTGCCTAATGTTCAACTTAGATTCTGTTCTGTTTTATGCTTCACTAGTGGTACATTCCAAGGCAAATAATTTAGAAAAGAACTGAGTATAGCATGCTACTTATACGGTGTGGGTCACAAATTTGCTTTTTTAAAAAAAAAATAGATGTACTTGAGTGACCCTAAACAACTTAAATATATGACAGTTGAG
Organism: Vulpes lagopus; assembly: GCF_018345385.1. Classification (NCBI taxonomy): domain Eukaryota; kingdom Metazoa; phylum Chordata; class Mammalia; order Carnivora; family Canidae; genus Vulpes; species Vulpes lagopus. The sequence continues at coordinate 30,080,254 of NC_054832.1, read as the reverse complement.
AAGAAGTTTTGTGGAGAGGGTGACAAGGTTAGTGAGATGATATCAGCACCACTTAGATTTTATCTCTTTTCTCTTACTTAAGACATGCTGCTATTGGATAAAACCATTCTGTTTGTTACAAGAGAAATCGGTTTCCAGACAAGTCATTTACATCAAGTTCTGAGACAGTTTTCTCTCACTTTTGAGTATCTGGGAGTATTAATAGGCACTTTAAAAAAAAATTTAATAGGCACTTTTATATGAACCTTCAACTCTTTTTTTTTTTAGTCTTTAGAATAAATTGGTATCTACATATGTCTTGCTATATAGATAGAGATACAGCATCTCTATATAGATAGAGATACAGATAGAAGTACACTCTAAGTACATTTAAGTACTAAGTACACTCTAAGTAACTAGTACATTTTCTACTCAAAAGAAGTATCACATATTTTGTTAGCCAGTCTAAATGACATGTAAATGCATTGACATATAATGTATAACCTTGAGTATCTAATTTAATATTCTGAAGGGGGTTGGATTAGGGATGAGAATGCCAGGTTTCTCTTACAAAATTCACCTGCTTAACATTGTTTCTGGCTCTTTAACTGAATGTAATGTTTTCCTGTCTTTTAAAAAAGATAATAAACAAATAAATCTATACTAGTGTTAATGTGCTCTATAAAATAATTTGTATGTCCTGTTGAGAAGGCAAAGAGCATACAAGAGAAGGGCCATCTAAGAGGTTAAAATGTCTAGGGTATATTTCCCCAAAATGTTGCCTGTGATTGTAAAATGAAGGATCTTGGAAACAGGTTCTACCCTCTTCCATGACCTTTGGCCCTCATATGTCTTCTTCTCTACCCACCTTCTCAAAATACTCCCTCAGAACCCTTTTACTCAACCTAAAAATAGCTCCCAGATGTCTTGCTACCTCACTGTGTAGCCTCTTTCCCCTTCACTGAGATTGTATGATTAGGAAAGATAGCATGAAGGGTTTAACAACAGGACCCTTTTTTGGTTCAAAATAAGTTCATGCATAGGAGGTCTGTTTCTTTATCTCTGTGTGAACAGTACAAAAATGTAGAACACTGTTTTCTGTAACTTACAAATAACATTTGAAAGTTCTTTGGTTTATAGTTTAAATTTACAATTCAGCATTTTATTTTTCTAATTTTTGATGGAGCTGTCTCATATATTAGCTAAAAAGCGACTTAAACCTTACATATCAAGTCATTTGCTAAATGCCTTAATAGAATTCTCTCCTTACATTTCCAGCAAATGTCTCTTGTTTTCCCACATTCTATGATTAATAACTATCGCTGAATTCCCTGGCAATGTGGTTTAACCCTAGCCTTCCATTCTAAGAACGAAAGTCAAGTAACTACAACAGCCTTTGCATTGTGCTCTTTGGTGAACCAACTTATGTTTTGAATGGGGCACAATGTTTCAAAAGGAGAGTTTATTAATAAAAAAATATTCATGGTTATTTCTGCCCTTTCCTCATGAGTCATCGTGGGGCAAGTTTGCAGTTTTGCTAGGGCTGTTGTTAAATATCCCTTACCTATTGCCAAACTTGCAATAAAATATCTCCAATAAGAGAGGCAGCAGGGCCTGACTAAACTCACAATCAAGGCTTTCGTCTTTAAGAAAGAATCTGGTTGGAGAACCTCCCTCCTCATTAGTCTCTTTTGTCAACATCTTTAAGCATGGAAACAGCCTTAGAGAGACCCATGGCTTTGGGATTGGAATGAAGCTGTAAAAAGCATGTTTTTATAAGAACAAGAAGTCAGAAAGTTGATCTTCATTGGTTTTCTGCCTACCATGTGGAATGTACCCCTGAGACCTGGTGTGTGCACCAGCACAACAGCTGATGCGAGAACTGGCATCATCATATTAAAAATAGGGTTCACGGTGCCTTTATTTCAAGTGAACAAAAATTGAAAAACATCTTATTACAGGTTCAAAAATGTTCTGTGTCCTGTTATAATTAGGTCAACCAAACATTACTTGGTCAACATTAAAACAGAAAGCTGGGTAGCAGTTGAAGTCACAAATAGTTTTCCCTGAACTTGAATGTCTTGAGCAAAGCAGAGATGTTTGCATAATCTTTTCTGTAGCAACAACATTCCACATGCATATTTCTCTTTAAAAAGAAACTCCATACTCAGTGGTATTCTGGGTTCAAGGCCGGAATAAAAACCATCTCTAGTCAAAAGTCCTGTTCTAAAAAACTGAGATGTAGAGAAGGTCATGTAAGTGTTTTTACATCTCTTTTAAATCACTTATGGATGACTAAAAACCACATTGATTCAAATACAAATTTACTTAAATCCCTGAACTTGAACTTTTAGCTATCTAGCCCAATTTCTTCCCCAGAATTTTCCCAAATGTTTGAGGTTTATACAAATAAGGTAAATCAGTATATACAACACTGAGCAGAGGAAAAGATGAAATGCACAATAAACTTGCTTGCATAATATTTCTCAAGGCCTAGAAATGTTAAATGTAGTCTATATTTTTTTAAAGATTTTATTTATTTATTCATGAGAGACACAGAAAGAGAGATGCAGAGACATAAGCAGAGGGAGAAGCAGGTTTCATGCAGGGAGCCTGGTGTGGGACTCGATCCCAGGACCACGGGATCACACCCTGAGCCAAAGGCAGACACTCAACTGCTAAGCCACCCAGCCGTCCCTGTAGTCTACCATTTTTGTGGCATTTTTCCAAAATACGAGTCTCAAAGTGTATAAACATTTACTTTTTAAAAATGGAAATGTAAAACTAGAGATTCTAGCCTAAAAAATTAAAAGCAAATCTCTGAATTATATTTATTTTGAACATCTTACTTTCCCAGGAGATTGATCAAGACAGCATTTAATAAAGCAATATTTTTACCATAAAAACTACTTTGTTTTCTGCTTTGAGCCAATGAGAGATGTGTCCAAGATTATCATTTTTCTTCAAAACAGTAAAGTTGTACCATATGCTCTTTTAATTTTATGAATCCAACTATATGGTTAGTATCATAACTTTACTAGTATGACAGACAATAAAAAATTCTATGCAATATTTTCACACATATTTTATTATAGATTGTACACTGAATTATATTGATACATACATATCACTGCATAGAATTGTATAAACAACTCTGAAACCCCTGAGTCAAGATGCTTCTCATTATCTAGAAGACAGTGGAAGAAAATAATTGCTACATGCTTATTCCTCACGCTTGTATGGAAATAATCATAATCACCATAATAATGATTATGCTATAACAGTAATAAACAACAAAGTTATGCTAAGGGGTGAGGCAGTCAACCAACTAGCCAGGCTGCTATTTTTGAGGGGAATTAAACATCACCAGAATAAATTATGATTATTGGTTAATTTAGATTTCCATATAAGACTTCTTTCTAGTTGCTGAAGTAAAAACTGATCCTAATAACTCCAAATTAGTGCCAGTAAGAAAAGTTTAAAATAACAATAGCTTTTTGCTAACCCCAATCTCCTTTTTTGTGAGGTAAGTTTCAAAATACAACTGCCAGTTCTACTGATAAATCTAAAAGCAGCCAGATGAGTTGTTTATATCTCAGTCTTAGTCAACCAAAACTATTAATATGTGGATAAGGCTCTTTACGAGAAGCAAGTAATCTATTTAATTGTTTGAAGTTTAAACCATTCGTTATGCCTCCCAAGAATTTTACAATTTAGGAAATCACACAGACACAATGCACATACATACAAAACATACACACCAAAAAGGGGGGAAATATCTAATGGTACTGTCTTAGGACAATGACTTTGTAGATGGAAGTGAATTAGTAAGTAAATCTATTTTAGCTACTTCCTTATATATCAAATCTTGTTTTACAGAAAATTATGTTTCTATGAATGTGAAACCAAAAATAAAATAGAAGATCATTTGATTTCTTCAAGTTTCTCCAACTGAAGGCCAAGCTAGGATTAGAACCATTCTTGTTCACGTAGCTGATTTTCCAGTATATACTGATAAACAAGATTTAACTAATGTTTTTAATATTAATTACAATGGTCTGCTAACTGGGATTTTGAACTTAATTGAGTATTTCATGAATGTATTGTAGTATGCACAATGTATACAAAGATAAACAATGAGCTTATTTATTCCAATAACTGCTGGTTCTCCATTTCAATGTATTACAAAAAAGAAAAAAAAACTGTTAATGGAAAATCTGACTTGTGAATTTGGCTTACGACATTAATAAACTTTAGTTCATCAACAGTTCTTGGAATCGTCTATGCCGAAAGAAAGTTTGACCTGATTACATGTTGGAAGTTCTTCCAATAAAATATATATATATATATAAAATACCAAAAAATATAAAATACTTTCTAAATTGAAACAAAGAAAAAAATAATTTTTATACATTTGAACACTCTGCAACTATATCTAGTAGATAATTTTTATTCTGAGAGAAAAATGACTAACTATAAGAAGTGAGTGTTAAAAAAATTCAAATGCATCAAAATGTTATGTTTGGTGCAACAAAATATCCCTTCCTATAAATATAAAGAAAGAAAGTGATGTTTTTCTATAAAATATCTGTTTCCCTGCCCTCTCACTAAATAAATATTGATCACATTGAACATGTGTCCAGGAGTTCTAATATCAGGTTAATAGCTTTGCACGTATTATCTCATTTAATCTTTCTAATAACCCCATCAATAATTCTATTATCTTCCCTTTACACATACCTATGACAAAATAAAGGCCCTAAAGGGTTACATAACTACCAGAAAATTACATGACTAGTAAGTTCAAACCCAATTCTTCAAAGCTAGTACTCATAACTCCGTCTAATACAATATGAGCTCTGTTCAGTAAGTTCCTGTACTTTGCAATGCTTGGTTGATCTAAGAGCTCTAGATATGTATGACTCTGCATTCCAGATTTTTGCTCCTTTTAAAATCTCATATGGAACAATCGTTGGCTTCATTTTATGTTCAAAGAGCAAATTTGTCCATGTGCCTAGCAACAAAATGAAAATACAGTATGAAAAACTTCAATTAAATAGAAAATTTTCAATCAATAAGACAAAATGAGAAGTTGCTTAGAATTCAACCCAAAGTATGTGGGAACCCAGCATTAGAAAGAAATTCCACCCCACCCTACTACCGATGTTTACAAAATTCAGAGTTCATAATTCAAAGATGCCTACTTTCACTTTATATTAACCAATACAAGTTTTAAGCTGCCTGGTTGCATGGTCAAACCAGTTTACATAAAATAAGATATTTCTTGCAGATGGTCTTAGACCTTCTAACACATGCTTGGTTGCCTCTGTAGAATGTCATTGTAGTAGGAAAAAAATGGCAGGCTCCAAAGACACATCAAATAAATAACACAGGGAATTGAATAAAAATGTAAATTTACTCTAAAATTCATTTTCAATTTTCTGCCCTCTGCTTTAGAAATAAGTGAAAAGAGAATGAAGGACTGATTGGTGACTAAGTGCTGAAAACTTCTGTCATAAATTTCATGGACTCCAAATGATTTTCAGCAGATTTGACCTGCCCTACGAAAACATGCAGAAAGCATCACCATAATTTCGCTACTTTGTTTTGAACATTCATATCTCTGTATTATGCTTCCACTGAGTCTTTCACAGTATAAATCTGATGAAGTGCTCCAGGTATCCTCTAAGTAGAACTGTTCAACAATTTCAAAATGTGGTGGAATATAAAGTGCTTATTTTTATTCAGTATCTGTAAGTATATTCTATAGCATATATAGATTACCATTCCCCCCTTTTTGGGATGGGGTGAAAGCCTGAGGAGTGGGGATTGAAATAGGAGATTGAATAGGATCAGGGATGGGAGAGTTTAAGCAGGAGATGTACGTTTAAGCAAGAGAGTTTAAGCAGGAGAGTTTAAGCAAAGACATGGTCTTTGAATACATAAAAAAGGGCTACTAGCTGCCTATTTGGATTTTGTAAATAAAACAAAAGATAAAATAGGATTAATATCTCATAAAATAGATTGAGTCAGTGAATTACAACTCAAACATTTGTGCATGCATGAGTAAGCACTTCTCTGCTATTGAACAAATGAACAACCGCAGATCATAAGGTTAAGATCTTACTGTTTTCACCTAGGGTTGGTTTAAATCCTTGCTAGAACTTGAAAGGCTTTCTAATGGAATATTTCTGCAAAACACACACACACACAAACACACACACACACACACACACAGATACACAGGATTCATAGAGAATACTATGTGCTAGTCAACTTGCTGCCTGATGATGAATGTACATGGAAGTAGGGAAGAAAACTAATATTCGGTTTAATTATAGTATATTTTTATGATCAAGGGAGGCAATTCCAGTTTTCTCTGATTTAGATATAATTTTCAGTTAAATCCTAGTAGACATAACTCTTCACAAGAAGGCAGTGCCTGGATGGAGTCCAATGAAGAAAATTTATATTAATACCCTGTAATGAAACTAAGCTATTCATTTTTGACTTCTTGTCATATTCTGAGGTTACTCAAAAATCATGAAGATCCTCTGCTAAGTCTAAGTATAGTGCTTCTGATTGACTGAGTCTCCAAGGATACTTGAAACCTTATGCATACTGCAGTATGTCTAAGACATACAGAACTACAGGAAAAATATGAAACATATTTTTGAAGGTTAATTTTACTTATAAACATGTAAAGTATTTTATATATCAAAAATTGATCATTGGTAAATTGATAGTTCAGCATATTTATTGCTATCTCATTAATATTTATAAATTTTGTATTGGGCTGGATCATTTAAGGCTATACTCATAAACCCATGGGTTTTCATTCTCTCTCTACCTAGGAGTCTAGGAGCATCTCAGCAGGAAAGTTTGAGAAACTTGGGTTTGTAATTACAGTAAGACAAAACTTAATTAAATTTTAGTGAAAAGCACCATTAAAAATCCTGGGCAGCAAGTCACTTGTCAGTATTTGCAACATGTTCTTAAAACAATTCAGTGTGTTTTCTTTTGAATTAATTAGCTATTGATCAACGTGAGATGCAATCCTACTAATCCTTAACGTCTCCAAGTCAGGATACATATTACAATCAAAATGATAAAAAAAAAAATTACAGTGTCATCATTGAATTGACAGTATTTTATTCATTTATCCAAAATAATGATGCCACTTATAATCACTGGTATCTTACAGTCAATATAGGCATTAAAAAAATCATTGCACAACCCCACTAAAATGGTTTAATGTTACCAAGTCTATCCTTCAAAATCCAGTTACTTTTAACTTATATTCATATAGTATATACGTTGTGCCCAAAGTATGCCACAGTCAATAATTCCAGATGCTCACTATATTTTGCTTATTGATAGTTCTGTTTTCAGAAATAAGTGAATGAATAAACGCATAAATACATTTTTATTGATGATATGTAGGGCATTCTGTACACACGGAAACATATATCATGTTTTAGATGCCATTCTATTTTCAAAACAAGTCAATACATGTCTTACTTATATTCATTTTTTTTAATTGAAGAACACAGTAAACCAGCGCAGGAATTATCAGTTTAAGAAACAAATCACTAGTTAAGAACACTTACGTGGTCAATGTTTTATTTATTAACTGTATAATAATGATATAAGAACTTTGCCTTGGACTATGAACCTTCAGGAAGACAGTGCAAGACTTATCTTAGTTCCATTTTCTTGGGGGTTAAATGAAGTATCAGCCCTTCACAGCTTATTTGAAAAATAAGTACATGCTTTTAAAATGGTAATGACAATAGCAATGACCTTGGCAATGGTGATGTGAAGAAAGAGAGGAAACACAGTCAAAGCCGAACCAAGTCTGAAATTGGTCCCTTTAGGACTTCTGAGATCATCTCTTAACCAGCACAGACTGGCTCTAAGTAGCACCAATATTATTTAAGCTTCCCTTGGAAGAACCAACATGACTAGATGAATGGTTCAGTCACATAAAAAAACAATACAGAGTTATAGTGTTAGTATAAAAAAAACACACATTCATAGATGTACTCTTTAGAGCAGATAGCAGAGAGGATATTAGAAATCAAGGAATTAAATGTGTGAGGTCTTTACTGATGAGGTTGCTGGCACACATGCCCCCATCTCATGGGTGATCATAACACTTTCATAACACTTTACACTTGTAACACATAACACTTTACATGTGGAGCTGGGGCTCCACATGTAAAGGAATAAAATGTGACTCTTGGATTTGGAGGGTTATTTAATAGTAAAAGGCTTATGAATCACAAATCAGAACACACAAAAATAATTTCTTGTTGCTATTTGGCTATATGTTCAAAAAAATCCCAGTAAAAGATACCTAGGTAGCAGGTACCAGTTCATCTAGGACCAACAAGAATTCTATTAACAATATCCTTTCAATAATAACACAACTGTCTGCAAATAAATGAAAGGTGTCAACGTTGTCGTTATGCTGTTATCTTTTGTTTTTAATAGAAACCAGAATCTGCAGAGCAAATTTTATAAATCTATTTTGAATGACCCAATATTAAAGTACATACATATATACACACACCTATATATACACACACACATATATATACACATAGACATAATATTACATGTGTGTATAAACATACACATGCTGCTGACAATGGACAATTTTAGGGTACTCATAAATAACTTTTTAAAAAGATTTTATTTATTTGATAGAGAGCACAAGCAGGGTGAGCTGCAGGCAAAGGGAGATGGAGAAGTAGACTTCCTGCTGAGCAGGGAGCCTGATGTGGGGCTCAATGTGGGGTTCAACATGAGATTCGATCCCAGAATCCTGGGATCATGACCTGAGCCGAAGGCAGACGCTTAACCAACTGAGCCATCCAGGTACCCCATCTGTAACTTTTTAAAATTGAAAGTTGTCTAGAATAAATCAAAGAATTGCTTCAAAAACTGTATAATGACTTCTCTCAGTAACATTTATAGACATCTAGAAGATAGTCTAAAGATCAAGAGACTTTAAAAGATTAAATAAAATATTAAATATAAAACTTAGACAAAGATTCAGATAAACTTTAAAATAGGTGTTTTTTTTAAATATACAGACAAAATATAGAAAGACTGGGAGTAAGTATTCACTTGGGGCTACATCTGGCAGTAATTAGATATGCTAATTTAGTGTAGTAGGTAACAGCATGAATTCTGAAGCCCGTCAACTTGGATTATTTTCCTTACTCTGCTACCTAACATATATGAGACATTGGACAATTTCTTCATGCCTCAGTTTCCTCATCTCTAAAATGGTATGAAAATATTATCCACTTAGATAAGGATTAGACAGAATAATACATGCAAAGCATTTGAAATTGTTTCTAGCATACAGTAGGAGGTTAAAAAATGTTAGCTAAACTACAAGGGGTCTTATGCATATGACTTACCTCTATATATCATGTCATTTCCAGGTATGAAATAAGAGCTTGCATAAAACAAATTTGTAAAGTCTTAAAAATCTTAATGATTTTTGTCTTCTATAACTCAAAATACTTAAAATAAGTAAAAATGTGTAGTAATTCATTTATTCATTTATTATAGACTTGTTTATTAAGTCCCTACTATGTGTTAGGTAGTATACTAGATGTTGATAATACCAAGATAAAAGCTGTTCCTGATTTCCAGTTGATCTAGAGAAGCAGTCTAAGATAACAGTTATCTGTTATAACAGCCCAAACTTGGAATGAGACTCTCTGGGACCTAGCGTTTTACGATTTGGGGCAATTTCCTTAACTCTCAACACCTTAGTTTCTTCTTCTTTGAAATGGGAATAGTAATAGTTGCATTCTCATGAGTTTGTGGTGAGGACTAACCGAGTTATAGTACTGATGAAACCTTGTAGACAGAGCTTGGAATAGAGTAGTTATGCAGTAAATAGTAGTACTGTCAGGAGGAGAGTGAGACAGGAAAACAAACACATTTTGTTGAGCATGATAATAGGTTGCGTAGAGATGGAGTACAAGGAGCTAAAATACAGTAAACCAAGAAAGTTTTCTAGAGTCAATATTTGATCTCATATTAAAGAATTAAGAGAAGTGGTTTAAGAAGGTACAGTTTGGTTAAATATTTCAACATGAAATATTTTTATTAATATTTTTAAAATAACAGAATTTCACCAAAAGATAAGCAATAACTAAATATTTCCTCCACTTCAATACACACAAACTGATGAGTCTAAATTCACATTTGTCCATTCACTATACACTGCCATTTCCAAATAGATGCAACAAAGCATCTGTTGAGGTTGCCAAGAGCAGTTATATGCAAAGAAAAATAATCCAATAACCAAATTATCCTGCTAGGGAGAAATGATCCTAAATGTAAATACCACTTCAAATAGTAGCATTTTAAATGCAATTTGGGCAAATGGTCCACTGTGGCATTTCTGCCTTCACATCACTCACTTAACTCTTTCCAGTTAACTATCTTCAAGTAGTTGGGAAGCTACAAATGCACACTAATTTAACTTATACGTTGTTAGGAGGTGTATTATGAAGAACAAGTTTCAGTAAAGACTTCCATCTAGAACTGTCTATTGCTTGGAACTGCTGAGCCAAGACTTTTGGGAGCCTTTCCACTACCATCCCTCCTGATAGTGCCATTCCTGGCACTAAAAGTGTTCATGTAGACTAAAAGATCATCAATCCAGAGTGTTATAATATAGACTGTGAGGGGTTGGTCTGAATGAGAAACCTTCTGTATGAAGGGAGAAAGTGAACAAAATGACTTCTAAATTTCCAATCATTTCTAAAGTGCAATTCAATTACTTAAATACCCATTTTACTGAATATGAAATATGAGTCAGGTTTATGAAAATTTTCTTTACAGTCCTATTCATGCCTACTGTCCTGGAAAAATTAATAATGGAGCACACTTTGAATCTCAAATGTGCCCACTGTCACTAGAGAATATTAATTCCTTCCTAAAGTGACATGCCTCTAAGGAGTCTGTTATCCATCCCCATGGAGCCTAACAAGCTATATTCTATTACTGAAAAGAATAACTTCCCTGGTATTCCTAATAAAGTAGGGTTTTACTCTACTAAAGGCTATTGTCATTTATTGCTCCTCTTAGCTCTGATCCTAAACCTTCCAGGCCCAATGTAACCCTTACATTGTGTGTAGTTGACAGTGAGAAAATAATTAATCCCTTCCAACATTAAAGTCCATGACTGTGATTCTGAAGAATGGGGTACTTTTTTTCTGTCCTGGTAAAGTCAAAACAAAAAAATCATTCAAAGCAGTCATTATGCTGAACTGACAAGTCTCTTCAACACAAATAGTTACTCCAATTAATTTGTATAGACATATCCTTTCATATATTCCTATTACTGGTCACATTTCATTTGTATTTGCTAATTTTTAAAAGCAATGTTATGAATATCATGTACACATAACACTAGTCACAAAATAACAATAGGGCCTTTAATCCACAAGGTTATAGAATACAGGTACTTCAGAATCTCACACTGCCCACACCAGACATTGCAGAAGCTTGGTGCTGATGAATGGGGTGAACCTCTAACAAGCTACATCTAAATAAATATTACAGTCATAACTGAAAGAATATTTCAGCCAAAGTTTGGCAATGGAATACAAGAGTCCTTTACCATTTCTTGAACCTACATTCTTCCTAAAGGGTAGACTCCTCAAATATTATATAAGGCCTGTTTTAAGTGGAAGGAAACCCTCCAACTGAGATCAAGCCACAAGGTGCTTACATGAGAAAATGTCATCTATCAAACTGGCAGTGTGGGCTGTATGTACATAACTAATTTCCTCCCTTTGTCCCCAGTTTTTGATAGTTGTTTGAGAGTCAGATTCAAGGGATAAAAAAAAATAGTAACTGTGGATTATATGTATGAAGGAACAATAGATAAACTGGGAAAACAGAGTAAAATACTTGTTACTTGTAGGAACAGAACCACAAAACTCTAGGGCTTCCCTTACATAAATACATAGACACAGAAAATAGACAACCAGACTCATTTATTTAGTTCTTTGCTTTATGTCCTTCTTTTGTCTCCTTTTCAGTAAATTTTTTTGGTGTCCCTAGCATGTTAGTAGCCGAAGAGTTCAAATTCTAAATCCAATCTTTTAATATAACTAGTATAACTGTTCTCAGAGGTCTTACTTTCAATGGTGCCATCATTTACCTTCGTGACTCTTCTCTGAACCCCATCCAAATGGTCCTCATCCCTCCCACACAGGCAAGCAAGGAGTTGCACTTCCGGTCTTCCCTGACTACTCTGCCCAAAGCAAGTCCAAGTTACACTCAACGTTCTACCAAAGACTCGCTCCTCAAAGAATCACCACACTTCCAACTATATTTTTTTTCATTTCTTTACTTAGTAAATATTTCAAATATATATTCAGAAGCTCAAATACTTCAGAAGCAAATACAATAGCAGCCCATATCCAAAAAATAAAAAAGAAGAGTAAAAACTCTCACTGTCCCATGTATCTCTTCTGTATTCTATTAAAATTGTTTGTGTGACCATTTGATTAATATCTATTGCCTCACTAGATTGTATATTCTATAAGCATGGGGATAATGTCTGTTTTTGCTCACCTTTGTCCCCAGTGTTTTAGCACTCTGTTTGGCACACGTTGATACCAGTAAATGAACTAATGAATTCAACCTTGGATAGAAAATTTTGTTTAACTGCAGGCTTTATAAACTATTTGCACAAACTCCAGGACAGGCACTATTATATACAAAGAATGTCTTTACAGAAAAGTTTAAGGCAAAACCACTCTGACACTGTTGAAGAATACTATCATAAATTGTATCATCTCTGAAAACTAAAAAGCACAACAAACATAGCCCACAAGCTAGCCTTAAACTGACCAATGTCTAGAATGTTTTTCCATCCCTAATTTATGCAGTTTTATCACTGCCATCTATTTTTTTTTCTGAAAAGCCAAGCCAGATTTCTGGCTTTTCAAATTGTACTTCATAAGCTTCTAGCTAACACACAACAGGTTTGTCATGAGTTACCAAGCAATGAGATGTGACATCAGGCAATGTGGATAACACCATACCACATCTTAAAAATACCTTTTCATGAAGCATATAAAAGGATAAAATGATGCAGATTTTGCTGCCCTGCTTGAGTGGTGCCTTTAACCACTTTCTGTAAGCTAAAATAAACAGAGAATATTTCACAATTGGTCTGTGTACAATCTGTGTAATGCTCATTTAGGCTATTACAGAATAGAGGAGTTGAAACCATATCCATATTCAGAAATTAGAATACTTTATGATACGATGTAATATAATAAAAATTTGAGAATATTTTGTTTTATAATAAATATTTCAATTAAGTGACATAATTTTGATTTCTTTTTCTGTTACAACATACAGCTTGTTTAATGATAGACAAAGAAAATGAACACATTTATTGGAAGAAAAATTATATACTAAGTATTCTAACCTAAGAAATAACCCTGTAGCCTCAAGGGACTGGAATAAAGTTATTTATAGAGGCTATGATGTTAAGTATGTGCTATTAGCAAATTTACTAATTTTTTCATTTGCATTACTATAGAAGACTAATAAAATACATCAGGTTGCACTTAATGCATCCTCAGTGACCTGGCAAATTCATGTTTATATTTGTAGGACTTTGTTTTTTAAAAGTGCAATCTCTCCTGCATATAACTATCACATCACTCATAAACATTAGGATGTGTACCAGATTTTTAGGAAAAGCCTTATTTCTCTTATTTCAGGAAGCTTTTAAAGGATTCGTCATATCTGAGAAGTTGAATTGTATTATTTTGCAGGTCTTTTTGTTTTCAAATAGCTCGCTGTAAGGATTAAGTGCTGCCAATCAGCCATGTTCTCAGATTCTTATTGGGAGAATTATTCATGTTACAACAAAATTAGCTAAAATGCTTTGACATCTAGAGTAATCCATTGCATAACATAATCAAGCGTGCACCAAATCAAAGAAAGTATACATTTTCACTAGGATTTGTCTATGTTTCTTTATTTCATTAACAGAAGTCCATACTTTGTTCAGATTTCCTTAGTTTTACATAGTGTTCTTTTTTTTTGGTCCAGGATCTCATCCATAACATAACATTTACTCCTCACATATCCTTAGGCTACTCTTGCTTTTTGTGGTGACCTTGACGTTTTTGAGGAGTGCTTGCTAAATAGTTTGTAGAATACTCCTACACTGAGATTTTTTGGAAATTTTTGATATGATTAGACAGGAGCTATATGTTTCATGGAGGTAAAGTTATGCCTTTTCTCCTTTTCAACACTGCACTCCTTAGAAAGAAGACACTCTTAATGCAGCCAATGCTTAAGGAGTTGGGAGTTATACTCCATGTCCTTTAGGGCTAAGTATATAAATTACTTAAAATTCTTCTGCACAAGAGATTTGGTCACTAGGACTTGAATAAGGAAATCTTAAACTAATCCTCATCTGATTACTAACAAACCATGTAGCCCTTAGAAAGTCAACTTAGTTTTGTTGGGTATAGTTTGTAAACAAAACATTAAAAATTTAAAGAATAGTTGTAATTTGTTAAACATAGACTATATGTTCCAGACTTTATTAGGTGCTTAGTGAATTTTTTCTCATATTATCACCATAACAACCTTATAAAGAAAGCATTACCATTCTTATTTCATAGATGCATAAGTTTGAAACTCAGAAAGGTAAAGTAGCCTGTCCAATTCACACCTACAAACCATGAAATGCTGAAAGCTAAACTATGTACATGTATACATACACAAACACACATACATACAGTCAGTATGTATTATGAAATAGTATCTTCCCTTATATAACAAAGGCAAGAAGCATGTCAAAGACTCTGGTTTGTCTTCTTTTAAAGAAGAGAAAAGTTGGCTAATTGGAGATTTCCAATTCTAATTTTGTCCCGTTCATTTTCCATCATGAAGAATATAAATGATTTCCCTATCCCCACTACCACTAGAACTGGTTGGTGGTCATCACCTGGTTTGAGGTGTCCACTTCTCTAGGGGTTGTGGTCATTTGAGTGAATAAGACTCCGTGATATAAGGTCATGAGAATGCAAGAAGAGTGTGTGTTGTAAAGCAGATGTCAATTTCCCAGTGAATATATTTTATTTCTAGGAATAAACATGCCTTTGCTTAACTATCTACATGTTCCATGTTATAAGACCATGTTCCATGTCTTATAACATGTATAAGTTGTATAAGTTATACATGTATAACATGTATAAGTTCCATGTTATAATCTTGCTCAGCAAACATGGAATATCTATGTTTTTACATAACCAGATTTCTATTCAAACATTTTATCTGAAACTTACATGACCACCAGGATACACATATTCCTAATATTAACCAGGAATCTCTATGCATCATACAAAGTCAAGAAATACATCATAAGGCATGATCTACTTGTTAAAGTAAATGTTAAAGAGTGTTTCATATTTTATCATTACAAAATGCACATGCTTACATATATATAACACTTGAAAACACAAAGGGCTCAGGTCCTTTAAGAAAACAAACACAGTTCAGTAAATGTCTCTTAACATACCTTAATACCTCTCTGAATGGATTCTTTACCAAAATGGATAATGCCTTTATTTTCAAAATGGAACCATGAAGTTTCATTTTTTTCAGTGGGAGTCATTTAATTTTCAAGGATCAGATTTAAAAGAATCCAATCACTCATTTATGTACATTTGTATTTAACACAAATAGAATATATCCTGTCTGATAGTACAAATATATTTTTAAGTGGTTAGAAGCTTCCGTGTAAGGCTCATTAACCTTAGAGTTACTAAGCAATTTGTCTCAATTCTCTAACACATTCTATACTATAAAACCTGTAA
The DNA here is from genome assembly GCF_018345385.1 of Vulpes lagopus. Classification (NCBI taxonomy): domain Eukaryota; kingdom Metazoa; phylum Chordata; class Mammalia; order Carnivora; family Canidae; genus Vulpes; species Vulpes lagopus. The sequence continues at coordinate 30,064,382 of NC_054832.1, read as the reverse complement.
ATGCTTAAGGTATACCAAGGAATGGAAGACAGATTGGGGCTCTTTACCTCTATCTGAATTATGAAATTTTAAGGCACCTTAGGATTGTCTTTTCGTCCTCTCATTTGAAAAAAATGTAAGTGAAGTCAATCTTGTCTTATGTAGTATTTTTTTAATGATTTTATTTATTTGACAGAAAAGAGGGAGAGAGGTAGAAAGCACAAGCAGGGGAAGCTGCAGAGGGAGAAGGAGAAGGAGACTCCCTGCTGAGCAAGGAATCCCATGCAGGACTCAATCCCAGAACCCTGAGATCATGACCTGAGCCTAAGATAAATGCTTAACCAACTGAACCACCTAGGTGTTCTTAGAATTACTCTTAAAGTCATCTGAAGTTAGAAGCTCCAGACGACACAAATATAGAAACATTTTCAGTCATAATTTGACATTATTTCCACAATACTTGTTGCCTGAATAAAGCATTCTTGTAATGTCCCCAGTTCTAAAATATCAGTTATTTTTGATGAGGACTTCTCTTTTATTTTTATTTACTTAAGTGCCATTATGATTTTCTCCTCACAATTTCACCCATTACCTAATTCTCTAGCTGCTTTCCCCAGCCTTTCACTTGTTTACCTTATCATTCTATTACTTTAGGCAAGTATTAGAGCTGTGTTGGCCACTCTCCCTGCAATACCAATTCTGGTCATTCATCCTTTCATAAAGCAAGTGCAGAATCCAAAACCATTTTCTCACCATTATTAATGTTTATGTCCTTTAAAAATTTGACAGTAAATCTCTATTATTTTGTTAATCACCCTGCAAATTCCATTGCGTAAGCATGAGTCGCAGTGTCATAATACTTACTATATATACCTACTTATTACTCAGTATGACACCTGCTTATTAATTTGTCCCTCCAACCATCCATCTTTACATCCATCCATTTATTTAATACTATACGGAGTCTGGGGCAGGAGAGATGCAAGGAATTTGCTACAGAATAGAATGCATAAAATTAAGGAAGAGGAATAAATCATGATAATGTAATACAACTTTTAGGATTTAGATATGGCTAGACTATTGCAAACCATGGAGAAAACATGAGAAATGAAGATTAAAGGCCAGTTTAAGTGAGGTACGGTATTTTAACCTCAATTTGAGGGTACTTTGGAGCCACTAATGCATTTTAACTAGAAAAATAGCATGATTGAGTTTTGACTTTTGGAAAAGCTCTGGTTGCCCAATGCAGTTTGCACTTGGACATATATTAAGATCTTGCAAAATAATTTCATATATGTCATGCCATAAAATTCTTTAATCTCTCCTTTGTATGCCTTCTTGCTATCATTATTATATCGAATCTTGGCGGATTTAATCCTGAGTTTATATTCTACAAACCTAGGTCACCCATTCATTCACCTTCTGTTTTACAACTCATCTTTCTAGAAGATAAAATATGACTACCCCAACCCAATTTCTATGTGTAATTCACCATTTTCAGAGCTTTCAACATCTATTTAACCACAAAAGTAGAGAAAAGAGAAGAAAGAAGAGAAAAACTGGTATGAAATTAATAAATGACCACTATGGGATAAAAGTGGATTCAGAACTTGTCTTACAGGTAGGAAGATAGCTACCTTGCTGCGAGGAAGTGGGGAGGACTGTGAAGTTACTGAAACCCTAGTCCAAAATATTTCTTCTAGGTTTCCTTTACCTACTGATTCTGTTACTATTTCTAAAGGTCCATCCATATTTATCTTTCCCTAGGAACAGTTATTTTGAAAAGTGATGCAAATTTTAACATGGTTAATTTCCCATCATTTCTACTTCACTTGACCTCAGTCTAGAAATGCCTATATTTCTTTAAAAAATAAAGCTTATATTACTTTGATTATAAAAGTGGCACATGTTCATATTGTATGATTAGTACAATGGCCATAAAAGAGAAAACAAAAAATATTCAATTGCACCATTAAAGAGGAATTATTGTGAATGTTTTGGATGTGTTTCCTCTCAATGTTTTTATGCATATACTTACAAATACACAACGACCTATCCACTACCCATTCTCATCACACAAAATCATATCTATAATATATGTAGAGCTTTTCTAAAATGGGAACAATGACAGTATCAATGTACAGATTTGCAAGGATCAAATAAACTAATACTTTTAAATTGTCTGTCCCAGGCTTGGTACATACTAAATTCTCAAAATATTAACTAATACTTTTTATCATTATAATTACTCAGGTATACAAACATAGCCACTCAACATTTTGTGGGCATTTTCTCTTGTCAAAATATGATTCTTAACAGATGCAGTCATGGTGTCAATGAAGACATAGTTTTTCTTTAGACAATCCTAGATTGGAGTGTCTGCTGGTTCTCATATTTACTGCTTGTCGGAGATTATGCATGGTTTATTCATTTGAAGTTGTGGATAATATTTTTATCTTTCAGACTTTTTTTAGGGTTAGAGATCATAGGTACAAGGTATTGTAGTAAATACCAAAAATAATAGTATTTGTTTCCAGTGTTCCTGCTATGATAGCTACAATGAATATGTTCATATATATTGCTTTTTCACTTTTTTGAATTATTTCCTTAGGAATGATTCCCAGAAGTAGGATTACTGAGTCAAGGGTTATTAAAAAATAGTTATGTTCTTTATATTTACTGTTATCTTGTTTTCCAATAAGTTTCAACCAATATATAATGTAATAAGCAAAGCGCTTCATGTATTTAAAGAATGTTCCTATACCTGTTTCAATCAAGTCCACATCCTTTGCTCATCAGTTAAGAAGGGGAGAATCTGGGATGGATTTTATTGCAGGAATTCCAAACCTCTGGGAATTGAACAGATGCTGCTAACTCATTTTACATTTGGGAGACCACCAGTCAGCCGTGTTCAATAACAGCTTTCAGAAACATCTGGATTTAAACTTACAGCCTAAACATGACAGGTTAAGTAGTAAATAGTTATAAAATAGCTTCATGCCTTGATTCTCAAAAATCTGAATTCACTGAGGTTTTTACAATTTTTAGATGAGAGAAAAAATTGCAAATAATGTAAGCATTAAGACTCACATAAACTACACAGTATATCATTTTGGTATTATGGAATCTGGTCAACTTGGAGTTTAGGAAGGCTCAGAGGATTTTTACAAATTTATTTTGAAGGTAAGAAAAATCCTTACTAATAACTATTTTACTCAAAGGAGCACAAAGGTATATGTAGTCTTCAAGTTATATTTATTGAATCTTAATTCATGTGAAACTGAAATAGCTTTAAAGAATAGAGGAAGGTAGTAAAAATTTTGGCTTACAAACTGATACTTATGACATTCTACTCATATTGTAAGCCTTACTGAAATGCTAGCTTCTGGAAGGCAAAGCCCATGCCTAATGTATTGCTCTTCAAGGATTACCATAGTAATAAGTACCAGAGTAAATCCTTGTATATATGCCTTTGGAAATGAGGGCTATTCCAGTCACTATTGTTGCATTTTTATATTACCTCCAAATTGAATGGCTTGTAACAACCATTTCATTATGCTCATTAGGCTCACAGACTATGGGTCAGGATTTCAGGCAAGGCACACTGGGAATGGGTTGTTTCTGCTCCATTATGCCTGGGACTTTAACTCCACATCTGGAGGTAATGTGAATGAGTGGGGGGTTGGAACATCTGAAGGCTCATTCACTCACATGTCTATAACCTGAGCTGGAATGACTCAAAAAGAAAGATGTGTTAACCAGAGTACCTACACATGGCCTCTCTCCATGGCCTGACTTCTTCACATGGTGACTTCAAGGTAGATGGGTCTCTAACATGGCTGCTCAGGACACCACATGAATATTGTAATGAACAATTTGGAAACTTAGTTGCTTTTTATGACTCAGCCAGATTCAAAAAGAAGGGAATTCTTATGGCATAATTACATGCAGACATGATACTATTTATGACATAGTACTATATATACATATAATGTTATTATAACCATCTTTGGAAAATATGACCAATAATTACCCTCTAATCTTGCTTTAACTTCAACTTCTATTCTTTCCATTGTATTAAATTTAAAAATTGTATTTTTTTGCATAGTTTAGTACCCAAACATGGTGAGGATTGTTCTTTTGCTTCTAAATTTAAAAACTATATATGATTTTTCAAGCCACACCTTCCTAAAAGATATGTGATACACCCCACTAGGTAGACAGCTAGAACTGGTGTGTCCTCCTGATAGAAAATTACTCCCTTGATGTTGATTTCTGAATTGCCCAGTAATCAGAAAAGAACTCAGCACACATTAATCTCATTTCCACAGGGGATATTTTGTATTTGAACAGGAGAGAAATTCTCAAAATATTTGAATTATTTAAAGTGCAAGCAATTTGATAGCCTTATAGAGTTTATTTGAATTTTGTAGTTGCCTCGGATATACTTTTGGCCATAACTTGCAAAGTTAGATACAATGGAAGACATTTCAAAATAGTAGAAGAATATATAGGGATACTTTGTGCTTAAGATATTTAATCTCCATAGTGATCTTTCCCCCTGTTAATGGCACAAATTTAATCTGTGAACTCAAAGTATATAAGCTTTAGTCCCATATGAAATATGATGATCACAAAATAATTTCCCTTTCTCTCTGACATGGAGTCTTCTTAGTATATATATACTCAATCCTCAGTTAAGAGTTTTTTTGGGTGCTAGGTGTGGGATTTCCACTTCCACTTTCAATTTTATTCATTTATTTTAATCAAACTCTCCTTAGTTCATTAGTTTATCTTGACTATCATAAGAGATAATGGCAGTTCCACTTTCACAGTGTTTATTAATTTTCTGTTCTTTTTTTCTAAACATAAATGTGGGATCAATGGTTACTTTTATATACTGAAGAGCTAAACTGAACTAAACTAAAGACACACATGGCATATGGTCATTTCCCCGAAAATATTACAAACATGACCTAATTCATAATGTTTAAATGTTAAACAATTTCCTTTATTGGCTATATTTTATTCCTATTTGGTCTTTAACTAAAAGAAATATACCCTAGCCCTACAATGCAGTGTTTATAAGCAGAAATGCAGATAAACTAGTTTATTTATTTTTTTAAATGCTTTTTTTTTTAATTTTTTTATTTATTTATGATAGTCACAGAGAGAGAGAGAGAGAGAGAGGCAGAGACACAGGCAGAGGGAGAAGCAGGCTCCATGCACCGGGAGCCTGACGTGGGATTCGATCTCGGGTCTCCCGGATCATGCCCTGGGCCAAAGGTAGGCGCCAAACCGCTGCGCCACCCAGGGATCCCCAGATAAACTAGTTTAAAATATTATCTTTATTTGTATGCTCACATCTGGGTAACATCAATTGAGTTTGTGTAAGCAACTCACTTATTTGAAAAAAAAAGTAAAAACAAGAATTAGTTATTTGCATCTGACATATTTTTAGATATAAATAGAATTTTGTATCTTGTCAGGAATAGTGCTAGGAAGTAGTTCTCCTAAGAACAGATTTCTTAAAGCAATTCCCATACATTTTGGCAAATTATTTCTATCTCTATAGCAGGTTATTTATTCTGAATACATTCTTCAAAAACTTAGAGGAAAATATCATTCATTTCAACCTCTTCCCTACTTCCCATCAATCAAAATTTGTTTTAATTTGTGAAGGAAAAGTGAACGAGGCATGAACCATAAAGAGCTTTATATTTAGCTATTCAGAATGCCTGGGTTTAAATTCTACATGTGTCTCAAAGTAAATGTTATAATCTTATAAAATCATTTTATTGCATTGGTCCTCCGTTTGTTTATCTATAAAATGGATATGATAATACCTACTATTTATAAAAATGTGCTTTTCTGTTTGGATAATACTGCTTAATGAAGGTAGACTTATTAATATCCTATTTGTTACTAACCACCTTTCTTAAAGTAGAATGTCATTTTCACACTTGTTTTGCTGATAGAATATCTGATATCCATTGTCCTCTTTGCAGATAAATTGATTCCTTCCATACACAAAGCAATAGTAATTTCATTAGCAGGACATATGACTATGCTGAATGGCTGAGGTAAATCACATTCTAATCAAGTGTCCACATAAAGTACAAACTACACCACTAAATTTAGGAGTTTAATTCCCAGCCTCTATTAATATTTATTTGTGGGACGCCCCGGTGGCTCAGCGGTTTAGCGCCGCCTTCTGCCCAGGGCGTAATCTTGGAGTCCCGGGATCGAGTCCCACATCAGGCTGCCTGCATGGAGTCTGCTCCTTAAGTTAATAATTTCCGGCAAATTGGGAAAAGGTTCTGGTTATTCAGCTTTAACACTAATCTTTCAGACCACTTCACTGACTGAAAGTTGCCCCTAAATAATCTGAGCACTACAGCATGTATTTATTCGTGCATATATCCTACCAGTAGCTATGGAGCATCTACAACATTGATCTGCCACACACTGCTGATTGTCAGCATTCCATGGAAAACTCAGGTTAAGCAAACAGATACACACTGAATCTTTTTTCTCCTTAATTGGGTTTTAATCTGTCCTACTATGTGAAGGTGGACGAAAAGCATGCCTGAATTCTACTTTGCTCTCATCCTATTTTGTGCTCTCTCTTCTTTTGAATCCATGAAAAAGAACTGTCAGAGGGAAGTTAGGGTAGTCTGGAGTCTTTCTACCTCATGTGGTTGATCATTAAGGGCTATAAAAGCTACCACCCTCAAAGCCCCAGCATCTGAGTCATCAGGCCTCCAAGATTAAAAAAGAGGGAGAATCATCACAATTCTCTGCAAGTAGCAGTCAGTGTTTTGGCCTTGGACCAAAATACCAGAAATATTTTAATTAATAGGGACAATGATAAATAAAATAGGAAGTGAGATAAGAGGTCATTGCCTGAGAAAACAAGGCTTTTCTTCTCATTTTTACAACTCTCTTGAATGACCCACAAAAGAAAGTGCATGCAAATAATATTTTAAGTTCCAGGATGTGCTTCTGCTTTTCCAAGAAGGAGTGCCCGCAGATAAATCTAAGAGGGAGGTCATTAAATTGAACGGAAGATATTTAGAATAGGCGGCTTCACCCCATGTAAGGCAATTGTAAGCCTTTCTTTGTGTTTTAAAACTTTTTAGATAAATAGTCAGATTCAATTAAACTCTGTAACTTCAAGAGATGGTGCTTCTAAGGAGAGAGGCAGGAGGGACTACAGATGTGGGATTCCTGGTCTGCTAACAGATCTGTGGGAGGGCAGAGAGAATTGGGCTATTGTGCTTCAATCAGCAACATCACTAAGTGTCACAGTCAATTTAACCATGGAGCTTTAGAGTTAGGATGTGGACAAATGACTGAAACAGTACTTAAGAAAGGGGCACATACATTTAGTATGAAAGAATTAAGGGCTTAGGTGCAAAGACTACTACAGAAAAATATTTTAAAACAGACTTAAGGTTTGAAGATTGACAAGAGGAGACACCGTAAAAGTTGCTATAGGTAATCCGGTAGTTGGTTAAGAGCGTAGGTCATGGAGCCAAACTGCCTGGAGTTGCATGCTGGTCCCGCCACTCAGCCCTAAGTAATCCTGGGCAAGTTACTTCCCCTCTGTGCCTCAATTTCCAATTTGCCATGTGGGAAAATTATATTACTATCTACCTCACACTGGCTTTTGAAAGTATTCAATAGATTAAGACATGTAAAGTGTTTCCAAATGGCCTGATAGTTGTTTTACTAACATTTAACTATTACTATAAGCCAGAACTATCTCCAAGGAATCACTAATATTTACTTAACATTCACTGTGTTAGAGAACTTAATGGGAAGTAATTTATATGAATCTTTACTCTTAGCAATCACCTTATAATGTAGATATCTTTATTACCTCAGTTTGGTAATGAAAGTGAATGACTGGCACAGAAAAGTTAAGAAACTTGCCCAAAGTCACACAGGAAGGGAGTGATGCTTTCAAGATTCAAATCCAGGCAGTCTGGCTTTAGGTACAACACACTTCATCACTGTGTAATCGTCTCTTTGACATAGAAAACCGTGGACATGAACTATACGTTTACTCTCTGTTTCAGTGGGGTTAGGTTTCTCAATAATAGGGGCTGTAGCAGATTCATCACTGCCTCCCAGTACCTAGCAGACTACATTGTGCATATTTAATTAGATAACTGATTACCTGGCTGCCTGTCCTGTTAATACCAGATGCTTAGTTCGATGGTCCACAACTAACTACATCCTAAAATCCCATGACAGAACTCACTGCCAGCTCTTATGGAGCAGTCCTCCAGACACTGCTCTGGTCCCATGAGCCCTCACTGTGTCCCCTAGCCCCCAGTAAATGAACAGTCACCTTGTTCATTCACCCTCCCTCTTGGCCATCCTCCTTCTTGCACTTCTGCTCCATGGCCACCAGTACAAGGACGATCACGTAGAAGCTTACTGGAAACAATACCAGAGTAAAAAAGAAAAAGGAAAAAGAAAGGCAGGCCAGGAATGAGTTGCTTTGAGTCCTTTTGTCTTTCCTTTTGGAAGACTGCCTTGCATGTCTCTTTTCCCATTTTCAAGTCTCAGAGGTCTCCCACTTAGAATGGGAAATAGGCTTTTGAAAAAGCAGGCCATTGGGAAGTCAGAAACAATTATTAGAATGTCTATTTCTAACCTAGTAAAAAGGTAATAATAAATTAATATAAGGCTTGACTTTGGAGCTTTCACTCCTCAGTATATCAAAGGGCTATGTATTATTTATCTCCTAAAGAAAAAGAAAAAGCTCCACAGAGCTAATAGAATTGAAGATACTGCCTTCGTGTTGTTGTTCTCTCAGCACATTGTGAAACATTGCAGCTTAGGTGTGTTTGGAAAGTGGATTCAAGTTTGACTTTAACTAGTCTTAACTAAATTAACCTTTGCAGTCAAGATAAATGCCTTAAAAATAAATGCAAGTAATCTTACTGCCTTTTATTAATATTTCAGCACAAATGAATAAAAAAAATCACAATTTTAAGATTCCTATTCCTGGTGTCATATTCTAGAAGTAAAAACAAAGATAAGCTAAGTAGACCTAACAAAAATCAAGGAAAATTTTGTAAATATGTAAATGCATTCTTAAAATTAAGATTTCCTGGGGCTCCTGGGCTATGTAGTCAGTTAAGCACCTGACTCTTGGCTTCAGCTCAGGTCTTGATCTCAGGGGCATGAGATCCAGCCCTGAGTCAGGCTCTGCACTCAGCAAGGAGTCTGCTTAGGATTCTTTCTCCCTCTCCCTTTGCTCCTACCCCTAGGACTCTCTCTGTCTCTAAAATAAATAAATAAATAAATAAATAAATCTTAAAAAATAAATAAAATAAAATTTAGATTTCCTTTCATTATCCTTAACAATGAATTCTGTTCTAAGTGAATATGGTAGCTTGAGATATTTAATATTATCAACATAATTCATGTCCCTAAATTTAAAATAAAGAAATATAAGCTATCATGCAATTGAATAATTTAGAAGATAGATTAAATTATACAATGTGCCACTAATTGCCCAAGAGTTGTCTCTTATCTTGACACATTTTGTCAGGTTAAGTATGGGTGGGCCTCAGCATTTTGAACAACCTGTACTTTTGTATACTCAGTAACATTCTTAAACTATTTTGTACATGGCAGATTTGGACATTCTTACATCAACTTGCCAAAAAATATTCAAACTAACAAGTGTTATGATTCTTCTTGTCTGCCAGTAGATTGGTTTTGGCAGCTTTACCTAGCTAATATTTGATTATTTGAAAGTTTTGTTGCAGCCATTTTGAAACCATATTCCTTTGAACATATAGGGTCCCCTGGGGAATGCCTCTGGGAGAGGGGCCCAGGAAGAGGGTCCTGGCAGCACCCCTCTCCTCTAGCCCTTCCATTTGCATCTAGGTTACATATCAAGATTTTACCTAATAATTTGCTTGGAAATAGGGTTCCATTGCTAAGAAATATTTATAATTCATCAGTTCATTTGTTCAAAAATTTTAAAGTTAAAATTTTCAATTTTTTCAATAATTCATCTATTCAATAAATAGTAAAACTACTGATTATTATAGCTCTGTTCCTGTTATTTAAACATTTAGTAAAGTTGAAAAGCAAAGAGAAGATTGGTGACTCAGTAATAAGGATAAAATTCTCATGTCTTACATCTGTGCACTTGAGATAAGGTGGATGCAAGGCCTCCTGGGTACAGCATACATTTAGCTATAATAAATATCCACTGGATTTTAATCTAGTCAAACTATTAACAGTGAAGACAAGAACAGTATTAAAATGTTTTACAAAATCTTGGGACTCTCTCTCTAAAGGTTTGGAAATAAAATGTAATTTAGAGTTTTAAAATATTTATTCATTTTCTAGGAATGGAAACCCTCTAATAAGCTTTAGGGTCTAGTATTATGATTCAACTCATTCAGCTTTTCTGATCCTAGTGAGTTAAGCTACACATGTAACTAAATTTTAAAATACACTGTCTTTCAAACTTATCATTAACAATTCTACAGAAATAGACAATAAGCTTGCCTACTTGATAGCAGTGAGTTTGTATATATTTCTGTTTCAAGATATTCACATCTTACTTCCATTTTACTAATATTTTACCTACTGATTTTCTTTAGAAACAACTTGATACTTATGCTAATTTGCATGCTCTTTTAAGAGTTCAGCACAGGGATGCCTGGGTGGCTTAGCGGTTGAGCATCTGCATTTGAGTCGGCGTGATCCCAGAGTCCTGGGATCAAGTCCCACATTGGGCTCCCTGCATGGAGCCTGTTTCTCCCTCTGCCTGTGTCTCTGCCTCTCTCTCTCTGTGTCTCTCGTGAATAAATAAATAAAATATTTAAAAAATAAAAAAATAAGAGTTCAGCACAAACTTAGGAATTGTATGCCAATGGAAATCTGTAATAAGTAACTTGTAGTCATATATATATATATACACACAAGTAACACTTATTGCATTTATTTTACTCTATATTTATTCTACAATACTTACTGCCAAATATGTTATTGATTAAATCATTAGGTACCTACCTGTAGGGTTATGTCTGGCTTTATATGTTTTATACCACTTTCTCTATTAACAATTACCTTTTCATATGTTTAAAGGAAGAAATCATCAGATCATTGAGATAGGCAACTAAGACCAAATGAGCCTGAAAACTTCTCACTTCTAATATTTCTGTGTAAGAATTAGAGAAAAGTATTTAGGTACAAAGTCTCAAAATATAAAGAAAAGATAATCCATGGTGTGCTTCATTCTTTAGAAACCTCTTTGATAAGGAAGAGGGACATATCTTTTGTACACTTTGTAAAGAGATTTAAACACTAAGAAGCCCTCCTCCCTCAGACCATGGGGCCAGAACCAAAGGGGGTTTGGAACTTCCAAACTTCACAGCAAACGATAATCTTATATTGGAACAAAAAGCAAGGATGACTCAGAATGTAATTAGGGTTGTGCATCTAAGCAAATGGTATTCAAAAGAAGAAAAGAAGAAAAGGACCAGGAAAAGGATGCTAATGTTTTCACAGAGACACAAGGCCATGGCAGAATGAAAACAAAATCTTCTTAATTATCAAATTATAACAGGGGCTGAGGAACGTCTGTACATTGTGGCTGAACACCTACTTGTTACTCCTCCCCTCTCATCATCTACACAAATGGGAATACTTGTAATGTTTATATCTAAAGCAAATCATAGAAGGAGGAAAGGTTTCTAAATAGATTGAACTTAAGAGGCTCTGCTGAAGCCCCACTTCTATGAAAACAGAATGCCTCTGATGTTTTGTCAACATTACCGCTGATACCACAACCAACAGGTTGAGGCAAGTAGATAAAGCAAAGGACTCCGGCACCTGGACTTGGTAAACCCAGAGGCTGATGATCTGTACTGTTTTTCAGGTGCTTTTTCTTTTCTCACATGAATTTGCTTCTGGAATATTTCTCTGTCCACATAAGGATGGGCAGGAGAAAGAAAAGACATGAAATTTCCCTGCCTGTACTCTAAAATGTCACCTCACAGCATGTCCCCAATACCAAGCCAAGAAATGGCTTACTCAGGCTCTTTGCCAACTGGCATGAACCTGAAGATTACTTGATCTCCTAGAGGGTGATCTTTTTCCCACACAACAAACCTCACAATTTACCTAGCAATGGTCCCAATATTAATACCATATTCCTTTTGTGATATAGAACAGGGGTCAGAAAACTTTTTTTCTGTAAAGGGCTGGATATTGAAGTTTAGGATCTGTGGAGCTTTTGATCTCTGTTGCAACCCCTCAGTTCTGCCTTTGTAGGAAGAAGGCAGGTATAGACAATGCATAAACAAATGGGTGTGACTCTGTTCAATAAAACTTCATTTATGAATACATAGACAACATAAGGAATGGTTGTGGTTGTATTTCAATAAGACTTTATTTACAAACACCAGTGGCTGGCAAGATTTAGCTCAAGGGCCATGGTTTGCTGATCCTTGACATAGAGATGGAGATTCAGAAAATTAAAATTTCTAAAACTATATATTTAAATGGGTAAAAGATGGAATATAGTTGAGTCTTATTTTCATATGTATATTTGATTATAATCCAAGTCTACTCATGGAATCCATTCATTTCTCTATTCATTAAAAACAAAAAAGTATTCTTTTCAACTATTTTCCAGGTATTGTCCTAGGAAAGAAGATCTGTTATTTAAAATAATAAATAAAAACTAGTTAACAAGACAGGCAACATCTACCTCACAGAGTGCAGGGTCTGGGAGAATATATTTTACATATATTTACTGAGGTCCTACTCTCTGTTGTGCATTCTTCTAGCAGTAAGGTATACTACAGGTAACAAGACAGACAAGGACCTCTTATGGCATTTACATTCTCAATAGGTGGAGAAAGAATAAATAATGTGACAAACAATAAGCAATAAAAGGTCACATAGTGATAAATGCCATGAAGAAATGATATAGTATTATATGATAAAAAGTCATTTAGGAGAATGTGGGAAGGTGGTAGGTAATAGTACTCAGAAAAGACTTTGTGGGAAGGCAGTAGGTAATTGTACTCAGAAAAGACTGTGGGAAGATGACTTCTGAGCAAAGATCTGAATAAAAAGAAAGAGCTAACCATGCCATGATCTGGAGGAAGAATTTTCCTAGATAAGTAAACAGCATGTAAAGCCCCTCAGACAGAAATAAGCTGGTCTGTTGGAGAAATAACAAGAAGGCTAATGTCATGAGTAACTGAAATAAAGGAAAGGTGATGATAAATCATGAATCTAGAGAGGAATAGGGGGCAGATCATCTAAAGCCTCATGGTAAGGAATTTGGATTTTAGTCTTACATAATGAAAAACTGTAGGAAAATTTTAAGGAAATGAATGATACATTCTTATCCAGTTTAGATTACACTGAACAGATAATTATATATGAGGTGAACACTATTTAAAAAATGTGAAATGGCACAGTCAGGGGTAAAAAAAAAGGCTGTAATCACCCATAGTAAAGGACCTACTTGCCCTGGTCCTACAACCTGAGATCTGCCAATGTAGAATTTGAGGAGAGGCTTGCTCTTTCCTATAGACAAATCCAAAAGACTATTATAACTCCAACTGCAAACATCTAAGGCCCAGAAAGGTTTTTCTGCCTTCTTGGATCTTTTAATTCTAAAAGATAACAAGCAAAAAATAAAACTTAACTATTTGTTGAAAAGTTAATGCAGACATATTAACTAAAGACTTCCTCTTTGGCTTGAAAACCTAGGGTTAATCTCAAATGAACTTGGTAGGGACATTTCTACAACTGAATTTAAAAGGAAATTATTCCTTTAATCTTTCTTGGCAACTGCCATTTTTTTCCTACCTCTGTGTGTAAATCATATATGCATATTTTTCCAAGTTTAGTGACAAATTTTTAAAAACATACTTATCAATTGCCTGCTTTTTTCACACATTAAGGAAACCTCCTCCTCCAAATGTTCAAATAAAACATAGAACATCCTCTTGGCTTATTTTGCATCACCAGCCACCAAAACAATGTACAGATGAGAAATCATTTCCAGTTACTTAGATTCACATATGCATATATTACATGTAAATATGTGTCATTATTGCATGCAGCAAATTGTTACCTACTGTAGGTACTTTGGTACCTACAAAATTATTTTTCCTCCCAAAGGAAGGTCTAACTGACCCCCAAGTAACCTAGCACAAAGGATTCAAGCAAACTGTGGCATCTAAAAATAGTTACAAGTTCTCTTAATTTTCATTATTTTATCCCAGCACCACACACTTGAGCATTTGGTGTCTTTTATTTTTATATTATGATAACAGAGATATTGTTCAAACACTCAATAAACATTTCAGATATATATGAAAAAACATTAACTACACACGAGGGGACTCATAGTCTGAGTAGGAAAACAGGCCTCAAAACAAATAATAAAAATGACAGCAACCACATAACATGGAAGTGCAGTGCCTTCATGATACATCCAACTTATTCTGATAACACTGGAGAGCTCAGCCTGGCAGGGAAATGGAGTGCAGGTACATTTCCTAGAGAACTGGTAACAAAGCTCTTAAAGAATAATTAAGTGGACAAGATAGAGTGATGTAGAAGTTTTTGAGATCCTAGGTCATTGGCTAAATACAATTTGAATAATTAATAACCACCTACTCTAGACCTAATATCTTTTTTTTTTTTAAAGATTTTATGTGCTTATTCATGAGAGACAGAGAGAGAGGCAGAGACATATAGGCAGAGGGAGAAGCAGGCTCCCTGTAGGGAACTCTAGACGGGGACTCCATCCCCAGTACCAGATCACTCCCTGAGCCAAAGACAGACACTCAACTGCTGAGCCACCCAGAAATCCCTAGACCCAATATCTTTCTGATGAATATCAGGACAAAAGTAATTATAGAATGTAATACTTGCCTAAATGATAACTTACAATCTAGGGAGGTAAAATGTACATCCAAAACAAATTGTTAATAGTACATGGTAAAATATAGATTGTAACACATAGACAATGCATCCATTTGTTCATTCAACAAATATTTATTGTCTATCTGCTATGGACTATACACTGCTTTAGTCACTAGTCTCATGGGGTCATAATGAAGTGGATATTAATATGGGTTAATATCTGTAATACATGAGTTTTTAAAAGATCATCATAATTCTCTGAAACAAAGAATATAAGTAGAGGATATTGTTAGTCAAAAAATGTCTTTAGAAATATTTAGCTAAGTACTTAAGTAAAAATTTTTCATCTATTAAAATATTCTGGATGGCAATTCATAACATATTTTCTACTAATAATCATCAACTCATCAATTTTAAATAGCGTAAAATATTTACAATAGTTAGACCTTTGTTGTCTGTTATAAGGCATGTTTTTTACTCTTTATTTATGCTTTCAACAACAACAAAAAGACATCATTTAGCAAAGGCAAAGGACTTCCTAAGCATTCCTCCAAATGATAGAATTTACATGTCTTAAATCTGAGTCTTTAAATATACATATTTGTGAATTTCTCGGATATAGGAGAAAGAAAACAATAATTCAAGAAGCATGAGATATAAGGTAGACATTAAACACTAGACATTTCTCTGGTATAGATACATAGAAGGGAATCACAAGAAAGTGGCAAAGCACAAAGGCCATTTGTACTTAATGTTACTATCCCAAGACCTGGTCTCAGGTATTGGGTATGGTTTACTAATAGTTCTGAAAAGGACCATATGATTGAAGAGAGTCAAATGTAGACATACAGCCCAGGTGATTTTTTAGCCTATTATTTATATTGCTCTTCCCCATCTGATAAGTGAGAATAATGCTATCAACCTAATTCATAATTAGTGTTAATTGACAGGTTACTAGACAAAGTTGATCTCCTCGAATGAAACCCATGATAGCAAGAGACAAGTGCCATGACAGTTCCAACACTTAATGTATGACCAACACATCATTTTCCCCTTGCATTCTTTCTCATCTTGTTTAGTTGCAAAACCAGAAGGGTTGAGAAATGACATTCGACCATGTAAGTCTCATAAAGGGACTTTTATTTACTGAAGTCAGTATCTTGTGAAAAATATTTGTAAAAGAATTTAGTTTACCTAACTTCACAGAAGGTATCAGATTAACATAAATTATCATCTAGCTGCATCTAGCATTGATAACAGGCATCTTGCATCAAAACCTTCCTGATAGTGATGCCATGAGCTGCATAATAATCACCATGCTTTGATTAATTATTTTGCTGAATCAACTGCATTTACACTGATAGCCTCAGTTTTTTGCAGTGCATTGTTTTTTATCCTAACACAACCATTCGGAATTAAAATGTAAGTAGTACAATTTGCAGTACTAAGCATACCAAATAGTTACAGTAAAAAGATTTCCATTTGAATTATCAAAATAAATACATTACAAGAAATCTAGAACCTAAAAAAAAAAAAAAAAACTCTAATTAAGGGAAACTTGAGACAGCTTTTTAGCAAGTTCTTTGCTGAAAGAATTTATTTGGTTTCTTGATCCTCCTACCAATCGCATTAACAATGACAAAAGATATGCAAATTTAAACAGACAATAGTCAAGCCAAACTGCTCTGACTCAACATCAACAGGGACATTTTCAGCATATAATCAGCTAGATTCACATTAGCCAGGGTCAATGTAACCAAAGAACATTTGCATAGTTATGCTTGGCTATAATCTGCAAACTATGCCATAATCACTGACCAAGAAGAATGCAAACAAAAATTAAATTTATTTCACACAATAAATTAACATATAGGAACCTGTGCATGATATAAGCTCAACAGAATCATATATTTACACTATCACTGCTGAATAATTGCATGGCAAAAAAAAAAATATATATATATATGTATTACTACGCCTGAATCACCATTTTGGCTACATGTTGTAAGTAAACAAAATATTACATTTTTGGTAGAATAGCTCATTCAGGACAATTTGGGACTAAATTTCCCTCCCCAGCCCCTTCAAAGAATCCAGACTAATTTACAATGATTGAATTCTCAATTAAAAACCCAATGGATGCTTTATTGAGAATAGTAATAAGCTGTTTGACCACATTAATTTGTGTACTATTAAAATAAATTTTGCCAAAGAAAAAACAGATATTCTATTATAAACTGCTGCTATAATTAGTGCCTGAAATTTAAAACACAATTATCAAAAGCCTTCAGAATTCTTTTTGCTTTCCAC
The DNA here is from genome assembly GCF_018345385.1 of Vulpes lagopus. NCBI lineage: Eukaryota > Metazoa > Chordata > Mammalia > Carnivora > Canidae > Vulpes > Vulpes lagopus. The sequence goes on along the minus strand of NC_054832.1, from coordinate 30,047,159 downwards.
TCTTCTGTCCCTATTGGTTTTTTTCACTTGTAGTCTACAATAGAAAGATTAACTACACTTTCAGGTTTAGAAACTCTGAACTACCTAGTTTCAGTTATTTGTCAAATAAAGTATCAGTGATGTTAGTTCAGTCCCTAGTGGACAAAAGTATAATAACAGTTACTTGGCATGATTCAGCAGGCAGTGCTTTAAGGGAGGGTGACAACACAGGGGAAAAAAATAGAACATTTGTCCTCTCCTTATCTTCTTAAAGGGTTTGCTCTGTTAACAGACTAATTTAAAGGAGACTGGACTGGCCATGTTCCTACATATATGCACCAAACGAATTCTTAGCAAAGATCCCTGGGAGAGGAGCATTTTCACCAATGTGACATTGCCACCCTTTGATTGACATAGTTGAATATGCTTGTTATCTGCTGTTTACCTGTTACACAATTAAACAGAGAGCAAAGAAACAAGGAACCGCAGGAAGTGTGTTCATATTTTGAAAGACGTATTTTCATTGGAAACTTGTAAATTGTTTATAGAGAAAAATGGAATAAAATGTTCATTTTGATTTTTTTAAACGAGGATTAACTGCACATTCAACACTGACATTCATCTGGATACTTAGACTCCCATGTGACACTGTTGGTAACCAGTGTCCTGAGAAAAGACTTATTTCAGGAAGGCAGCAAAGCCCATGTTGTGCTCAGCTCAAATCTGCAGGTGCACATTTTTGGGAAGAGCAACTGCCAGCTCAACCTCTCCTTTCACACTGGCCAGCCAGACAACCTGCCTGAAGAATTCACTTTAAAATCTACCTTCCTGATTTTTTTCTCAAGGACGGCAAAAATAGATGACAGAACCTTGTCCTCTACTATTCTGCTACTTGCCAAAAGTATATACTTAGACAATTACTCCAACTAAATATCATACTTTATATATACTCTCATTTCATATTAACTTGACTAAAAGTTGAAAAAATAAGTATTTGATGACAATTTCTCACCCTAGCTCCATAAAATTTCCTGGTGTTAATCTATTTGATCCTAAATTGGTATTTCATTATTTTCTTTTTTCACCATCTCAAGACATTCACTTTTTTTTTTTTTAATTGAGCTCTGTCAGTCAGAAAAATCAAGCTCAATTTTAAATAAGAGGAAACCAGAAAGGTCATAAAATGTGCCATTGCTGGCACACAAACTGGTTGCCACTATACCTTTAGAGAGTTGCACAAGCCTGAAAACCGTGGCTCACCCATGAAGTCACAGGGATAGAACAGGCTTGCATTTGCAAATACTGCCCCCCAGGAGTAAAAGGTAAACACACAAATGCCCCCCTAGGGAACTCTAAGTTAGCTGCAGTGCAACAACGGAAAAGGCTCTGTGCAATTAGAAACTGAAAGCGATCACTTACTTTTTGCAGCCACTGAGTATAATTTTCCATCACATGCTCCAGATGTTGAAGTTTCTGGGAAGAGAAATCCGGTTCCACGTGTGGAGCATCTCTCTGCAGAGCGTTTGTGTTGTACTGGTCTGTCGTACTCTCACGACAGTTCCCGTCGTGTTCTGGAAGAATGAAAGTGTAGGCACATTGCCCATGTTGAATCCGGTTATATCTTCTCCCACCGTTTTCTGGACTTCGGCGCTGGTTGCTGCACCCTATGTGAGTCAGAATGGCAGCGAGGAAAGCAAAGGAAAGGAAAACTGTCATTGTACTGCCAGCACTCTCTTTCCGTGCCGCTCGCAAAACTTGCTCCTTTCTTCTGACCTTTAAACTAGTTTTTATTTTAGGTAAAACTGCTTGATTGACTTTTCCCCCTCAAAGAAAGCTTTTGAAGAAGAATCACAGAAAACTAGCCATTTGTTAGCTTTGTGCTAAAATGTTTTTTTTTTTTTTATTTCACTGTAATGGTAGTTTCCTTAGTTAAAACTTGAGATATTTATTGCATAGTAGCTGAGATTTATTGTTTCCTCTCTGTGTAACCGTTCAGCGTGGAGCCTGCCTGAGTCAGCTGCGTGTACATATTCTAGACCCTTTCCCCTACCCTATCTGCAGCAGATCTGCTATTTTCTCCCAGACCTCAGTGAGTTTTATTAAGGTTGCACATCCAAGCCAAGCTGGAAGCAGGCAGCCTTTCACAAGATGACTTGACAGGAATGCATGAGTGTGCCCCTATGCTAAGGATTGCTGAAGGCTTGGAGCAGCGGATCGTCTTACAAATTGGCTAGATGCGCATGACCTCGATCATGTATGGCCCTCCCGCCCCTTCCACAGACAATTGCCTCCAGCCTTTAGCAAATTCACGGCAAATCAATAAATAGAGCAGTCCACCTTAATACACTTTTGCTGTGCATGCTGACCTACTAAAACCTAGCAAACTAGCAGTATGTTTTTGAAGTTACTATTTAATTGGGGAACTCTGAGAAAAAAATTGGCATGATGTCCAGTAAAATAATTTTTTATAGTGAATGACAAATCTGTATAAGTACTACTTAAAAAATATTCATAACTCAGAAAAAGATATTAAAAACCATTTTTAGAGAAGGTATTCTCTCGTACTCAGACTTTTAGGAGTTGCAGAAATTATCAGGGATGGTCAAATTAGCAAAAAAATTTATAACCTGTCACTCAAAGGAATATAGACAGCATGTATATATTAAGCCGAATAAGCTAAGTACTTTCTGAGATAAGGATTTTAAATGAGACTGGTCCCTGATCAGAATATAGCTCTGTGTGCTTTATAAATTGAGCAACTTCCTTACAAAAACAGTGTGGTTACAATTTAAGACAGTGGCCAGAGAATATTAATTCCTATGGTACATCCTAATCATATATTTCACAAGGACCTCTTTGGTGTTGCTATGGTTATCTTTAACCATGGTAAGGAAGTTCCCTATAAGTTTCCTGTGGTTGCACAAGACACTATCTGAGAATAAACATACATCAGGTGTGTCAATGGCCAGCAAAGAGCCATATGGGAGAAATCTGCTTCTATAAAGAAACAAAAATTATCAGAAGGTAATTTCCCAAATGTAGGGTGTAAACATTTGAACAAAAAAAATCAGTAAAAAATAAAGAATAGTTGACAATTATAGAATTAAGGTTATGGCACTGAGATCTTCACTAAGTTTGTGCAGAAAACATGAATTATGAGCAGGGGCTTTCAACAAGAACTGGAAGGGATTTTCAGGAATGGAGCTTCTCAACTGAGTCATGGTATAAAAACAGAAGCCGGGATCCCTGGGTGGCGCAGCGGTTTGGCGCCTGCCTTTGGCCCAGGGCGCGATCCTGGAGACCCGGGATCGAATCCCACATCGGGCTCCCGGTGCATGGAGCCTGCTTCTCCCTCCGCCTGTGTCTCTGCCTCTCTCTCTCTCTCTGTGACTATCATAAATAAATAAATAAATAAAAATTTAAAAAAAAAAAAAAAAAAACAGAAGCCACAGATGTTGAGTCTTGGGTCCTCAGGGTACAGGTCAGTGGGTAAAAGACAAGAAAGTTAAGAGATTGGTATGTAGGAAAATGTTAGGGGAGAGGGCAAAACAAATTCCAGAAAAAAAATATGATTTGCTTGGGAGAAAAAAATTTTGTGCCAAGATTTATCAGCCTTTTCCATACCAAATAAAAAATTTCTGATCTGACTGAAATGGAGGCAAATAATACCAAACATAGCAATAAAGTCCTTGAACTGTCTCTGTACCTTCCTCCTGTTTGCTGACACGTCACTCATTTGCAATAAGAATAATGTCATTTATTTAGGAGCTCAATATTTTCCAGGTCTCTGCAAACATTCCTTGCACACAATCTCATTTAATTATCCCAAGGAAGCTGAAACATGGATATTATGTTTAATCCCATTTTATTGACAGGAAAACTGAGTCACAGAACAGCTAACTGGTTGCAACTCACAGAGCTGTCTAGGAATGGTGCCAATGTGTATACTCCGGCCAACTGATTCCAAGCCTGTCCTAACCTCCAAGCCTCCAAGCCAAAAGGCTTCCAAAACAGCTCCAGCTGCACTGATTCACAGTCCAGTAAGGCATACTGAGTGATGGAACTGAGAAGTAAAACAACTGATTAAAAGCCAGTTTATACCACTAAAGTGATTTAATCCGTCCTCTGCACCCAAAAAACAAACAAGAGTGACAGGTAACCCATGCAATAGAGTTTTTAACAGCCCACAGTGATGAAGTAAACTGGCAATGCACATATTGTCTAAGAACATTTTCTAACATTGCTTGCTTTGAAAATTATTCCTGGAAAGAATAGAGTCCAAAACCAACACCTTAAGTGATTCGTTAAAAACTAAATACAGCTGAAAATCAGCAGAAGACACAAGAGTGTGTAGAGAGGTTTCTATTCAAGTGTTCCCATGTTTTTTAATAGCTAAGATATAAAAATCTGTTCCTCCATGTGTGGTGGGGGGGGGGGGTCATGGGGGTTGTGGCATATGTCTGTGAATCTACATGTGCTTATTCACATAAATTTTTCCAATGTGAACAAATGAAATGAAGGAATGCACAATTTCCTGAGGGAAAAGTAGACAACTAAGAAAGGAAGCCTGAAATGGAAGTACTAAAAAAGGGGGAGGAGACAGAGAGACCATAAAAGAAACTGATTTATTTCTTTTCCAGAAACAAAAAGCATGACAGTGAAAGTACAAATGTCAATGTGGAAAAGAAGAATCCCTCCAGATAAATTTTCAGCAGCTAGAAAACAGAGACATGCCCAATGAACTCACGCTTCCTCAGACTTCAGCTGAGGAGACACTGGGTACATTTGAGGCTCCTTGTGACATGCTAAAGACCATAAGCTTCCAAGGACCTGAAGGCAACCAACAGCAATACTGTGGGTTGTTACTGCTGACTATCCACAAATGGTGCAGTTTAGGAGAGTTCAGAATTTAGGAAGAAATTTGAAACACAAAGCCATATTTTAATAAATTTCCTCTGCTACAGCTCCAAAACAGTAAAAAAAAAAAAAAAAAAAAATCTAAAAAAACTAAATAATTGTATTTGGTTGAATACTGAGGCAGCTTGATCTTGAAAGCTTCATATCTTTGTATTTTATTTGTATTACTAGAGTCCTGGCATAGGGGAGGTTTATGCTTTAAGTTTCTGATCTCTTATCTACAATAGTCCTAGTAAACATTAGCCTCATCCAGAAATTTCCAGTGGGACTGGAAATACCATTTATATGGAAACCTGATGGTCCTAAGCCTCTCCTACCAACTAGTCTTTGTCACTTCTTTTGTGAAGCTTTCTTAATTTCTCCAGGCCCAACAAGTGACTCTGATATATTTCTTTTTTTTTTTTTTAAAGATTGTATTTATTTACTCATGAGAGACACAGAGAGAGAGAGGCAGAGACACAGGCAGAGGGAGAAGCAGGCTCCATGCAGGGAGCCTAACATGGGACTCAATCCCTGGTCTCCAGGATCATGCACTGGGCTGAAGACAGTGCTAAACCGCTGAGCCACCTGGGCTGCCCTCTGATGTTTTTCAATAACCTTCTTTTCATATTTCCATAATGGTACTTCTCACACGGCTTTTCTAATTATTTCCTTTTTGGTCTATCTCTCCCTCTAGCTGTGAGCTTGTGAGCTCATAAAGTGATCTGCTCTTTCATCACTGATTTCCCAGCACTTACTATGCACTTTGGTTAAAAGAATGAAAGAACAAATGAATGAGTGAATGAGATAATTCAATTACTTAGCATCTGACTACTATATAACTGGCCACATCTGTTGTATTTTTGGGAGTGAGCTTACCTAGAATCCAGGTGAAGCCAAATTTATTCTAAAAAATGAGTTACGTATAAGAACATGGTACAATGATAATGCATAACATTTTTTAATCCATAACAAGTTAATTCACTCATTTAACATTTATAGCAGCCCCATAATTATGCATTATTATTTCTATTTTGCAGATGAGAAAAATTGTGGCACATAGAGGTTAGTTACCCAGGATCTATGATCTCTTATGTAGTAGAGCAGGATTTTTTTTTATTGGAGTTCAATTTGCCAACATATGGCATAACACCCAGTGCTCATCCCATCAAGTGCCCCCCTCAGTGCCCATCATCCAGTCACCCCCACTCCCTGCTCACCTCCCTTTCCATCACCCCTTGTTCGTTTCCCAGAGTTAGGAGTCTCTCATGTTCTGTCTTCCTTTCTGATATTTCCCACTCATTTTTTGTAGAGCAGGAATTTGATCCTCAATCCATCTAAATCTGGGGCCCACATTTATATCCCACTGAGCTATAATGCCTCCAGCAATACCTAAGTATTAGGAAATGGAGAAAACAAACAAAAAAAAAGGAAATGGAGAAAACATTTCTTAAATTTAGGGGAGAGGAACAACATGGCATCTATAACTAAGATGGGTCTCTTCTTCCTCTTAACCATGGCCTCCATGGATTCATGTCATGATCTAAAACAGAGCTAATATTAAGCAAAGCTGCACCAATATGGCTGTCCCATCCACTAACAAATATCCAATCTGATTGTTCAGCTTATACTTAGGATCAACTCTAAATGGTTATTCCTGTGCTATATCGCCTGTTATATATATTACCCTAAAACAACATTAAGCAATACAAAATAGAGTTCATTCCTCAAAAACACCATCAGGCACTCCTCTAGTATTCATATAGACCCCCGTGATGGCAAAGGGGATGAGAAAGCATTCTCCTCCCTTATATACTGAATACAGTGTGAATAATAATACACAATAATAATACAGCACATATTCTGTAGATTTATTCTTGAAATACATTCTATATTCTAAGGGCACCATATTTGATACTTCTGCTTTGGCACTTTCAGGGTTCAAGAATGTCAGCAGGGCTATGGCAGTGGTAGCTATGTCTACAAGGAAGCACTTGGCTATAATCCCTGAAGGCAGAGCCAAGACCCCTTCACTCAACTATGTAGGCATCAAAGGTATCCACAACAGATGGAAATACCATAGGGTGCCAAAACATAAAAAGAAGAAGATGGAGGATATCACCTGGTGACTGATGGCACTTTGTGAGTATATGTAAAATATCTGTTGGCATATCTCAAATGAATTGGAAAGACTGCAAAGAGGTAGAGACACTGCAGTGGGTAGAGAAATATATGTAGGTGAAGAATGTAAACATTATTGTGTAAATAGTCCCCTGCCTCTGATGAGAGAAATTTCTGGTAATTGGTGGGTGTTTTGCTATCTAAGTTCTTAGTTGTAGATATCTCTAAGTTGGAAGGAGCTCAGACAGAATTAATTTGCTTCACATAAGAAAGCAGAGAAGGGACTCGAGGAAAGATCTGGAAATAGAAGATGAGCTATAGAGGCTTAGAGAAGAGTCAGAAGACAAAGGAAACTTGTGGCTATGTGGCTAGGAGAAACATGGGAAGATATATCAAATACAGAGGTTTGCAGTGAAATAGTGTCTCCTGTGAGAGAAAATCCCTCTTTTTCAGTAAAAGACATGCTTTTGGGCAAGTGACTTCTTTGGCGTGACTGAGAAGAATCATTGGTCCTTGTTCCATATATGGAGCTAACATCTGAGTTAGACTGTTACTGTAAACACAAATAATTTATTTCATTTTGGTCTTTCACACTAGATTAGAGCCTCCCGAGAGCTGGGACCGTATCTGTCTTTGTGATCACTCTATCCCCTTTTCTGGCACATGGGAAGCAATTGATAAATATTCACAATCCAGCTGACTGACACATTCACTTTAATTCCTGATGATGAGATCTGAAGACACAGAAGCATCACCCTCTCTTATAGGTTTTCTTTCCAAGACCTCACTTTCTGGAGAGTCACATATGAGATCAGGATCCATATACTTCAAAACAAATTCCAGAAATCACAGTGAACAGTGCCCAACAGTCCCAGTCACACAGAGACATGGTTGAAGAACCATTCAAGAAACATTATAGAAATACCTTCTAGTGTGAGGTTACTTGTTAATTCTACAACAGAGATAACTTCTACAAGTACTCAAGTCATAAAAGAAAACAAACAGCTGGAGACTGTAACAAGTAGAAATACAGATGCCAACATTCCCCTCATACCAGAATAGAGAAATATTTCCAGTGGAGACCCAGTGAGTTGAGATTTTATTATGGGAAAAAGCATATAAACCACTTTGCATTTATTAACTGTCTTCTTTCTTCTCTTTTTCCCTATGGAAGACTTGATTCCTAGATGAGAGAAAAATGCAAAGGTCTCTCTGTCTCAACTTTTACAACTTCAGAAAGAACATGTATTTTACATCTTCTCAGAAACTCAGAAAGAACATGATTGGAAAGGAACGGCTAGAATCATCATGTAATGAATCATGGATGGTGACTAATCCTTGTAGCCAATACTGATAAAATAACCTCCACTGAGCAGTGACTAGAGGGTACGAGACTTTCTGTGATTCTGTTTGTGATTAGAGAGCTGTGACAACCTCTGCTCATCAGAAGTTGGATGAACTGTTCAGTAGTGGTTAAGGTGGGAGGCAAATTGCTTTGTTTTTGCTTATTTCTTGTTTATCCTATTAAACAAAATTGAATTACATTGGATATTTCATTATTCTTTTTTTTATTAAAGATTTCATTTATTTATTCATGACAGACACAGAAAGATAGAGACAGAGACACAGGCAAAGGTAGAAGCAGGCTCCATACAAGGAAGCCCAACGTGGGACTCGATCCCAGGTCTCCAGAATCAGGCCCTGGGCTGACGGTGGCGCTAAACCACTAGGCCTCCAGGGCTGCCTGGATATTTCATTATTCTAAGATTAGTTTCCTTACCCCTAAAATGAGGATGATAATTTAGTATCACTTTTATAAGTAGGATGTGAAGATTAAATATAATAATGGATATAAAGTACTGAACACAATATCTAGAGCACATCAAGTACTCTAAATGTTAGTTCTTATTTCTAAATTTGAGTTCTCTTCCTTGTGCTAAAAAATTATCCTACTTTTAAACTTGTTTTATTAAATTTTATGACTCATTGACCTAACTCCATTCCCTATCATTTCATCCTCTCAATTGTTTAAAATCACTTCTGAACCTCTTAAAAATCACATTTAAGTGATTAATATGGGACAGTGATCACAATCACAATGATAGGTCACAGAAACACCTCTTATTTCCTTGAGGGCAGGGACTAATGTTTTCTTCCTCATGGCTGCATCTTCAGTACCTAGAACAGTGAGTGTCTGACACATAACAAGTGTTCAACAAATATTTTTTGAATGAATGAAACAAGTTGGAAACAATTTAGTCATAACATATTATTCCACAGAGACTCTAGTAAGGCTGACCAACATATAAACCAGAGTGAGGAGAATTTTATTCCCGAGGAACTGTGGGAACAATGTGGATGCCATTTATGGCTTTATCACTATGACTTGTTATCAGACTCATTTCCGGCCAATTCAGCTAGATAACCTTTTTTTCAAGAGCTTCTTTTATAACTAGACTTGTGGCATATATCACCCCATTCTGTTTTCTAGGATGAGGAAGTACAAGTGGTAAGTGTTTGCCTCTGATAAAATGAAAAAGAACTGAAACACTCTACTATTAATCTTACAAGATATATACAGCTTGGCACGACTTATACATTAGCAAAGGAAATCTTATTTTATATATTTTTCTCCAATACTAATTCTGCTTCCACTGAGGCTCTAATCAGATTAGGAATTTGGCAATTAAATTAGAAACTTAGCTCACAAGTTGACAGGCAAAGACTGGTCCTTTCAATGTTAACCTTAAACGAAGTACTCATTAAATCTGAAAAGCTTCTATTTTCTTTTTCATTGAACATGGTTCTTCCTTCTTTATCCTCCTCTTATATATAGTAAAAATCTTTAAAAGAGAAACTTGTGGCAAATAGGGACGCCTGGGTGGCTCAGCCAAAGCCTCTGTCTTTGGCTCAGGTGTGATCCCAGGATCCAGGATAGAGTCCTGCATCAGACTCCCTGTGAGGAGCCTGCTTCTCCCTCTGCCTATGTCTCTGCCCTTTGCCTCTTGCTCTCTGTGTCTCTCATGATTAAATAAATAAATCTTTTTAAAAATTGTGGCAAATAAAGAAAGGCTAGAAGACCAGCATAAATGACTGAAAAATCAGAAAATATTATCATAACCATTTCATTCTCTATAATTAAATGTTCTTTTTTCTTGTGATATATGTGGATAGGTCATGTTTAATTCCTGAGGCATAAAACCGCCTGTATGTTTTACAAAATGTTTTCCAAATTCATATCACGTTCACCCTCAGTGAATGTTATCAGAACTGCACACACAACCCTCGTTTACCTAATAGTTTCCTTAACTCAAATTTTAAGCTTTCTTTGTATCTTAGAGTTACTTTCAATCAGAGTATTTGGAAAACCTATCACATGTGCTTTTTCCTAATGTATATAAAGATGAATACAAAAAAATTAAAATGAATTATCTGTCCACAAACCACCCACTACATATTTCATGTCCTCGCTTGAATGTGTACCACACTTTGGGAAACGTGACTTACTGCTATCAATAGTAGGGTACTCTCTTTTGCAAAATGAATGAAAAATAATACCTCCTGTCAACATATCTGTGGAAAAGACTGTGATAGCTGCTGCAGTGCCTCAAGATCACTTTGCATCATGCCCAGAGTGTTTGGAGATTGCTCCCATTCTGCAATCAAATCAGAAATACAAAAACATCTTTTGAAACAGAGGCTTCTGCACTTATTTTGCATAAGTGCCAGAGTGCATATGAAGAACTTCCCTCCACCTCAACCTGGAAGTCATGGTGAAAGATCAACGGCAGCTTTACTTGTAATGCTGTCCTCTAACAGAAATGCCCAACTGAAGATCTGAAATTGAGACTAATGATTGACCAGAAATTTCAACAGCTTTTCCCTTCATTCTGGCAAGGGAAAAAATAGTGATGTTATTTAGTATCTGAAGAGTAAATCTTCATTTCTTTTCATTTGTTTTTGGATGAATGTTGGGGAAACAGTAAACAAATTTCTTCTCAAGATTGCTTTCCCCCTTAAAGAATTTACATTCCTTCCTGACATCCTCAAAGAGTCATAAAAACCCATCTGTTCAAAAGAGGGAAAGGAGAGTTAATATTTAAAGGAGAGTTAAGAATCAATTACTCTCAGTTTAATAATAGCTAACATTTGAGTACTATGATATGTCCAGGGCTGTGCTAATCATTGTGCCTGCATTACCTGTTCTGTTAGAATCACAATAACTCAATTTGCAGGAACTTTAATTACCATCATTTTACAGAGGAAATAACAAACTTAGAAACTTCAAGCAGGAATCAATCCCAGGGTTTTCTGATTCTACAGGTGAATCTTTTCAACAATAACATATATTCAAACCCTCTGTAAGTCCTTTGAGAGCATTTGCTCATTTGGATTCTCAGAATTAATTATCTTCCTGATTTTTCGCATACATTTCCCTATTTGTTATAGGGCAATAAGAAGCATAAAATTTGGTAGCCAATTACACCAGAGGAAAGTTGTAATAGTTGAAAATGAAAGCCATCGATAGAAATTAACAATTATAGTGTATTTACTGTATATCAATAACTTTACATATATTATCAAATTTAAACATACCACACCTACTTCACAGATGAAGAAACTGAAGCCTTAGAAAATAAGAAACTTGACCCAGGTTACATAGAAGTGGCATTTTAACCAGGCCATCTGACTTTAGAGCCCAATAATCTTAATACACTAAAAAAAGTTCTCTAAAATAAGTTTTAGATAAAGACAATTTTTTTAGGAAAAAAAAATTTACAAGGTGTTTATAGAGGTTAGCCAGTTGTATTCTCATCTTCACTGAAAAAAAAGACAAGACTAGTTCGTCACGTTCAAAGTTCGATCCTGAGCTGGCAGCATCAGCATCGTCAGGGATCTTGTTCATAATACAAAATCCCAGGTCCCACACAGAATTATTGAACCAGAAATCTGAGTATGGGAGCTAGTCTCTTTTTAACAAGTCTCACAGGTCATTCTGATGCTCATCCTCTTGAGAACCGCTGGTTTGATTCATCAATTCCTTACCCTAGCAGAACCTTAAGATCACTTGAGGACTTTACATAAATAAGATGCTTGGGCTTGTCCCTAGAGATTCTGATTCAGTTATCCCAGGTGCAGCATAAACAAGGATTGTTCAAAAAAAAAAATCTAACAGGTGGTTCTAATGTATAGCCATGGTTGAGAACCAGTGGCTTATCTGAAAGAGCTAACCAAGAAGAGATGCTGTGAAAAGAGCCGAATTGGTTCTAGACAAAGAAAAAAATATCAAACTTACTTAGATATGCCTAAAAACATTTCTGGAGAGTTCTTTAATTTTCAGATTATAAAACAATGACTTTGGTACTATAAAGTGCTATATGTTTAATATCTGGAGCATTTAAGGATAAAAAGATGACCAAAGATTAAATAAACCAGACCCAAGAGATTAAGTATCTTTATGGTTCATAATGTTTTGCTATTGTTAAAGTATCTCCTAAATCTCTATTTTTAAAATCCTTAAGGAATAGAATATTTATGTTTTTATCACTCATGAGCACAATGTAGAACCTCATCTAATAATTTACAGTTACTGTTATGATGATATTTTGTCCTCACAAAGCATTATTTGTCCCTCCGAAAATAAGCAGCCAATACTCATATTCTTATCTCTACTCCAATATCTGATTTTTCACCTGGGATGAATGAACGTCTAGGAAATCAGCAATGAGAAGTAAATATTCCTAAATAAATTACAGAGGGTTTAGAATTACTGGGTGTATCCTGTGATTATATAATGTGTATAGATTCTATGTCTTTCACAGAGAAATCATGAGCTTTAGGAATAACTATTTTCTTGTGTCAAATAACAGCACTATTCACAACAGCCAAAAGGTGAAAACAATCCTAATGTCCATGAATGAATGAATGTACAAACAGTGGTACATCCTTACATGATGATGTTATTCAGCCACAAAAAGGAATGAAGTACTGACACATGTTACAACATGGATGAACCTCCAAAACAACATGCTGAGTGAAAGATGCCAGATACAAAAGGTGATTGTGATTCCATCTATATGAAATACCCAGGATAGGTAAATCCACAGTAGAGCAACTAAACAGACTAGTGGTTTTCCAGGGGCTGCAGGTAGGGAGGAGTACTGATGCAATATTTTAGACCTTGTAGTGGTGATGGTTGCACAACACTGTGAATGTACTAGTGAGCTGTATCCTTTAAAATGGTTAACTTTAATGCTACGTGATTTCACCTCAATCAAAAAATAATTTTAACAAAAATTGGCACCACATTTCCAAAAAGCACATTTAGCATTTTCATTGGATTACCATGAGATGCACTGAAATAAAACATGCATTTTTAACTTTTATTTTGAATTACAGATAAACAGGAAACTACAAAGTTGGCACTGGAAGGACCCATGTACTTTACACTGTTTCTCCATTGGTTACATCTTACCAGTAATTATAATTATTATTATAATTCCACTTATATGAAATATCCAGGATAGGTAAATCCACAGGTTTTACCTGGGTAAAATATAATTATATATTATAATCAGGAATTGGAAATTAGGGAATTCGGCCTGAGATTTAAAGAGAGAACAGCAGGAACGCTACAGTGAGAAGAGTTCCCGCTTCTATCAGGCAGGAAGACGGGGAAAAAGAAATAAACAAACAAAAGGCCTCCAAGGGGGAGGGGCCCCGCGAGGAGCGGGCTGAGGCCGGGGCGAGGGTCCCCAGGACAGGAGAGCCCCGTCCCGGAGGAGCAGGAGCTGCACCAACCTTCCCCGCGGAAAGGGGCCCGCAGGGAGTTGGAGCAGGACCCAGGAGGGCGGGGATGCCCTCGGGCTCCCTGGGACACTAACAGGCACCTGCGCCCTGGGAGAGTGCGCCGAGCTCCCTAAGGGCTGCAGCGCTGGGCGGGACCCGGAGCAGCTCGGAGGGGCTCGGGCGGCGGCTCCGCGGAGGGGGCTGCGGGGCGGGAGCGCGAATCCAACAGCGCAGGCTCCGGAGCACAGGGCGCCGGGACACAGCCCAGGATCCGGCCTCCCCCGGGACAGGCAGAGGCCGGGAGGGCCCAGGACAGCGAGGACGCTCCTGCCTGGAACTGAGCAGATGAACGGCCCCGCCCGGGAGCCCCCAGGCCCTGCAGACGGAGAGCCCCAGAGTTACTGCGGGAGCTGAATCCAGGGCTGCAGAGCTGCCCCCGCCACTGGGGTTGTTCCTTCTGGGGCCTCACGGGGTGAACAACCCCCACTGAGCCCTGCACCAGGCAGAGAGCAGAGCAGCTCTCCCAAGTGCTAACACCTGAAAATCAGCACAGCAGGCCCCTCCCCCAGAAGACCAGCGAGACGGACAAGTTCCAGGGGAACTCAAGGGACTTAAAGTATACAGAATCAGAAGAAACTCCCCCGTGTTTTTTTTTTTTTCTGTTTGCTTCCCCCGCCCCTTTTTCTTCCTTTCTTTTTCGTTCTCTTTTTCTTCTTTTTTTCTTTTTTTCTTCCTTTTTTCTTTTTCTCTTTTCTTTCCTTCTTTCTCTCCTCTCTTTTTCTCCTTTTCCCAATACAACTTGTTTTTGGCCACTCTGCACTGAGCAAAACGACTAGAAGGAAAACCTCAAGACCCATCTATTTGCTGTCTACAAGAGACTCATTTTAGAAGGACACCTACAGCCTGAAAATAAAAGGATGGAGAACCATTTACCATTCAAATGGTCCTCAAAAGAAAGCAGGGGTAGCCATCCTTATATCAGATAAACTAAAATTTACCCCAAAGACTTTAGTGAGAGATGAAGAGGGACACTATATCATACTTAAAGGATCTATCCAACAAGAGGACTTAACAATCCTCAATATATATGCCCCGAATGTGGGAGCTGCCAAACATATCAATTAATAACCAAAGTGAAGAAATACTTAGATAATAATACACTTATACTTGGTGACTTCAATCTAGCTCTTTCTGTACTCGATAGGTCTTCTAAGCACATCTCCAATCACTCTGATACACTGGACCAGATGGATTTCACAGATATCTACAGAACTTTACATCCAAACTCAACTGAATACACATTCTTCTCAAGTGCACATGGAACTTTCTCCAGAATAGACCACATACTGGGTCACAAATCGGGTCTGAACCTATACCAAAAGATTGGGATCGTCCCCTGCATATTCTCAGAAATTAGAAATTAGAACTAAATCACAACAAGAAGTTTGGAAGGACCTCAAACACGTGGAGATTAAGGACCATCCTGCTAAAAGATGAAAGGGTCAACCAGGAAATTAAGGGAGAATTAAAAAGATTCATGGAAATTAATAAGAATGAAGATACACCGTTCAAAATCTTTGGGATGCAGCAAAAGCAGTCCTAAGGGGGAAATACATCACAATACAAGCATCCATTCAAAAACTGGAAAGAACTCAAATACAAAAAAAGCTAACCTTACACCTAAAGGAGCTAGAGAAAAAACAGCAAATAGATCCTACACCCAGCAGAAGAAGAGAGTTAATAAAGATTCGAGCAGAACTCAATGAAATTGAGACCAGAAGAACTGTGGAACAGATCAACAGAACCAGGAGTTGGTTCTTTGAAAGAATTAATAAGATAGATAAACCATTAGCCAGCCTTATTAAAAAGAAGAGAGAGAAGACTCAAATTAATAAAATCATGAATGAGAAAGGAGAGATCACTACCAACACCAAGGAAATACAAACGATTTTAAAAACCTATTATGAACAGCTATACGCCAATAAACTAGGCAATCTAGAAGAAATGGACGCATTCCTGGAAAGCCACAAACTACCAAAACTGGAACAGGAAGAAAGAGAAAACCTGACCAGGCTAATAACCAGGGAGGAAATTGAAGCAGTCATCAAAAACCTCCCAAGACACAAAAGTCCAGGGCCAGATGGCTTCCCAGGGGAATTCTATCAAATGTTTAAAGAAGAAACCATACCTATTCTACTAAAGCTGTTTGAAAAGATAGAAAGAGATGGAGTACTTCCAAATTCGTTCTATGAGGCCAGCATCACCTTAATTCCAAAACCAGACAAAGACCCCACCAAAAAGGAGAATTACAGACCAATATCCCTGATGAACATGGATGCAAAAATTCTCAACAAGATACTAGCCAATAGGATCCAACAATACATTAAGAAAATTATTCACCATGACCAAGTAGGATTTATCCCCGGGACACAAGGCTGGTTCAACACTCGTAAAACAATCAATGTGATTCATCATTATCAGCAAGAGAAAAACCAAGAACCATGTGATCCTCTCAGTAGATGCAGAGAAAGCATTTGACAAAATACAGCATCCATTCCTGATCAAAACTCTTCAGAGTGTAGGGATCGAGGGAACATTCTTCAACATCTTAAAAGCCATCTACGAAAAGCCCACAGCAAATATAATTCTCAGTGGGGAAGCACTGGGAGCCTTTCCCCTAAGATCAGGAACAAGACAGGGATGTCCACTCTCACCACTGCTATTCAACATAGTACTGGAAGTCCTCGCCTCAGCAATCAGACAACAAAAAGACATTAAAGGCATTCAAATTGACAAAGAAGAAGTCAAACTCTCCCTCTTTGCCGATGACATGATACTCTACATAGAAAACCCAAAAGCCTCCACCCCAAGATTGCTAGAACTCATACAACAATTTGGCAGTGTGACAGGATACAAAATCAATGCCCAGAAGTCAGTGGCATTTCTATACACTAACAATGAGACTGAAGAAAGAGAAATTAAGGAGTCAATCCCATTTACAATTGCACCCAAAAGCATAAGATACCTAGGAATAAACCTAACCAAAGAGGTAAAGGATCTATACCCTCAAAAACTATAGAACACTTCTGAAAGAAATTGAGGAAGACACAAAGAGATGGAAAAATGTTCCATGCTCATGGATTGGCAGAATTAATATTGTGAAAATGTCAATGTTACCCAGGGCAATTTACACGTTTAATGCAATCCCTATCAAAATACCATGGACTTTCTTCAGAGAGTTAGAACAAATTATTTTAAGATTTGTGTGGAATCAGAAAAGACCCCAAATAGCCAGGGGAATTTTAAAAAGAAAACCATAGCTGGGGGCGTCACAATGCCAGATTTCAGGTTGTACTACAAAGCTGTGGTCATCAAGACAGTGTGGTACTGGCACAACAACAGACACATAGATCAATGAAACAAAATAGAGGACCCAGAAGTGGACCTGAACTTTATGGTCAACTAATATTCGATAAAGGAGGAAAGACTATCCACTGGAAGAAAGACAGTCTCTTCAATAAATGGTGCAGGGAAAATTGGACATCCACATGCAGAAGAATGAAACTAGACCACTCTCTTGCACCATACACAAAGATAAACTCAAAATGGATGAAAGATCTAAATGTGAGACAAGATTCCATCAAAATCCTAGAGGAGAACACAGCCAACACCCTTTTTGAACTCGGCCACAGTAACTTCTTGCAAGATACAGCCACGAAGGCAAAAGAAACAAAAGCAAAAATGAACTATTGAGACTTCATCAAGATAAGAAGCTTTTGCACAGCAAAGGATACAGTCAACAAAACTAAAAGACAACCTACAGAATGGGAGAAGATATTTGCAAATGACGTATCAGATAAAGGGCTAGTTTCCAAGATCTATAAAGAACTTATTAAACTCAACAGCAAAGAAACAAACAATCCAATCATGAAATGGGCTAAAGACATGAAGATAAATCTCACAGAGGAAGACATGGACATGGCCAACATGCACATGAGAAAATGCTCTGCATCACTTGCCATCAGGGAAATACAAATCAAAACCACAATGAGATACCACCTCACACCAGTGAGAATGGGGAAAATTAACAAGGCAGGAAACAACAAATGTTGGAGAGGATGCACAGAAAAGGGAACCCTCTTACACTGTTGGTGGGAATGTGAACTGGTGCAGCCACTCTGGAAAACTGTGTGGAGGTTCCTCAAAGAGTTAAAAATAGACCTGCCCTACGACCCAGCAATTGCACTGCTGGGGATTTACCCCAAAGATTCAGATGCAATGAAACGCCGGGACACCTGCACCCCGATGTTTCTAGCAGCAATGTCCACAATAGCCACAGTGTGGAAGGAGCTTCGGTGTCCATCGAAAGATGAATGGATAAAGAAGATGTGGTTTATGTATACAATGGAATATTCCTCAGCCATTAGAAACGACAAATACCCACCATTTGCTTCAACGTGGATGGAACTGGAGGGTATTATGCTGAGTGAAGTAAGTCAATTGGAGAAGGACAAACATTATATGGTCTCATTCATTTGGGGAATATAAATAATAGTGAAAGGGAATAGAAGGGAAGGGAGAAGAAATGTGTGGGAAATATCAGAAAGGGAGACAAAACATAAAGACTCCTAACTTTGGGAAACGAACTAGGGGTGGTGGAAGGGGAGGAGGCCGGGGGGTGGAGGTGAATGGGTGACGGGCACTGAGGGGGGCACTTGACGGGATGAGCACTGAGTGTTATTCTGTATGTTGGTAAATTGAACACCAATAAAAAATAAATTTATTTAAAAAAGGAATTGGAAATTAGTACAAAGTGCTTATATAGCTCCGTATCATTTTATCACATTTATAAAATTGTATAACCACCACAATCAGGATACAGAAATGTTCCACCACCACAAAGTTCTCATTCATGCTATAGTAATACTCTCTGCTTAACACCATCTCTAACTCACGGCAGCCAGTGATATGTTTTTCCATCTCTAAAATTTTTTCATTTCAAAAATATTATATAAGTGGAATTGTGTAGTATATTACCTCTTGAGGTGTCTCTTTTTTCTCATCATAACATTGAGATCCACCCTAGTTGTTGTGTGTTCATTTCTTATTGTTACTGAGTACTATTCTATGATATGGATGTACCAAAGTTTGTTTAATCATAACCTATTAATGGACAGTTTGGTTGTTTCTACTTTGGGGCTATAACAAATAAAGCTGATAAGAAAAACTGCGTACAGGCTTTTGTGTAAACATAAATTTCCACATCACTACAATAAATACCCAGGAGCATGAATGCTGGATTGTACAGTAAAGATATATTTGTTTTTTTTAAGAAAGTGCCAAACTGAGCCCTTAGGTGGCTCAGTCAGATAAGCATCTGACTCTTGGTTTTGGCTCATGTCAATGTATTAGGGTCATGATACTAGGGTCATGAGATCAAGCCCATATTGGGCTTTGCCCTGGGCATGGAGCCTGCTTAAGATTCTCTCTCTCTCCCTCTCCCTCCCCCACTCAAAAAAAAGTTTTCAAGAGTGGCTATACCATTTTACATTTCCACCAGCAATATATGAGAGATCCACTTTCTCCACATACATGTGAAATGATAATTTGGTATTATCACTTTCTTTTTTTGGCTGTTCTAAGAAATGTGGAGTGATATTTTATCATGATCTAAATTTGTACTTCACTAATGGCTAGTGATGTTAAACACTTCTGCATGCATCATTGTATACCTTTGTCAGTGGAATTTCTCTTCATGTCTTTGCCTATTTTCTTTTTTTTTAATTGCTCATTTTCTAATTGGATTACGTGTGTGGTGTGTGTGTGTGTGTGTGTGTGTGTGTGTGTGTGTGTGTTTAAATACTGATTTTTAAGAGGTTTTTATTTTTTTAAGCTTTTTAAAAGTACATTCTAGGTATGAGCCCTTTGTAAGATACATGGTTTGCAAATATTTCTCCTAGTCTGTAGCTTGTCTTTTTAAATTTCTTTCCTAATAAAGTCTTCATAGTATAACAGATTCTAATTCTGATAAAGTCTAAATTATCATATTTTTCAATGAATCACGGTTTCAGTGTCTTACTTTAGAAATCTTCACAAAGCTCTAGGTACTAAAGATTTTATCATGTTATCTTCAATTTATATATTGTATTTAAATATCTTAACCATTTTAAGCTATTTTTTGTATAACATGTGAAGTGTAGGTTTCTTTCTTTCTTTCTTTCTTTCTTTCTTTCTTTCTTTCTTTTTTTCTTTCTTTCTCTTTCTTTTTGCTTAGGGATACCCAATTGCTTCAGCACTATTTACTGAAAAGATTATTCTTCCTACATTGAATTGTTTTTGTACCTCTAGAAAGATATATTTCTAAGTTATTTATTCTATCCAATTGATCTATGTATCTCTCCTTTTACCTGTACCACTACACAGTCTTGGTTCTGTAGTATGTCATTATTCTTTTTAGAGAGCTAAGAGAGAGTGTGTGCACACACAAGCTGGGAGGTGGGGGGGGGGGCAGAAGGAGAGGGAAAGTTTTAATTATCAGGCTCCATATCCAGCACAGACCCAAATTGGGGAGTAAGAAGGGGAGCTCAATCTCAGGACCCTGAGATCATGACCTGAGTTGAAATCAAGAGTCAGATGTTTAACTGACTGAGCCACCCAGGTGCCACAGTATATCATCATTCTTAAACTAGGTGGAGTGATTCTTTCTACCTTATTCTTCTTTCAAAAATTTTTAAAAATTTCCTTAAAAAAAGTTTATGCTATACTAGTTCCTCTGTTTTTCCATATAAATTTTAGAATAACTGTGTCTAAATCTATAATAAAATAGCTAATATATTTATAGGAAAGTAAGTGTATGCTAATTCAGGGAGAATTGATACGTTTCCTATTCTTTACCATATTAAATCTTTTAACCCATGGATATAATATGCTTCTCCATTTAAGATCTTTGATTTCTTTCATCAGTATTCTGTAGTTTTCAGTACAGAAAACCTGCTCTATATGTATATGTGCTCTATACATTCAGTTCTCAACAGCTGTACAACAGCCTCATATTCCTGAAGCCCAACCTGGAGACACTGGACTTCTTTGACCTGCTGTGGATTGTGGGCATTGCTGACTTTGTGCTCAAGTATGTCACCATCGCCCTCAAGTGCCCCATAGTGGCCCTGCCCAAGATCATCCTGGCTGTCAAGTCGAAGGTGAGGAGAGAAACAGATTTTGGTATCTCTATGCAACATCCATTCACAATAAAAACTCTCAGGAAAACTAGGAATAGAGGGGATCATTCTCAATTTGATAAAATATGAAAGTACTAAATTATAGCTCAAATTAAATAAATGAGGTGAATTATCTATTCCCTGTTATGAATCAGGCACTAATATATGTGCCAAGAATCCACTGTCACTACATTATGTTAAAAACCAGTAAATTGCATTATTGAACATATAGTGAGTAATGTTCACAAGAAAAAAGTTTATAAATTCTCTAATGAATCTATGGGGATACTGATTCAAGATGAATTTCATCCTTTGATGTGGGAAGTCTACCTTAGAAACAAGGTAAGATCATGGTGTTTTTTATCTCAATTCTCATCCATTCATTCAAAAACATTTGTTGAAGCTATACCAAATGATTGTCACTTCTCTAGGTGTTGGGGGGTGCAACAGTGAAAACAACACTCCTGACCCTATGAAGCTTACATTCTTACAAGAAGAGATATAAAAAATATACTAAATTATATGCCACATTGTATATTATATAATGGTTAGTATCATGAAAAAAATGAAATAGGAAAGTAAGACAGGAAATGCTATGGTGTTGGTGGTGTTGGATGTAAATAGGATACTTAGGAAAGGCCTCACTGAAAAGGTGCTACATGAGCAAGTATTTAAGGAGATAGGTATGCTGGGCAGAATAATGTCCCTCTCCCAAAGATGCCTACAACCTAATTCCTGAAACCCATGAATATTTTATCTTACATGGCAAAAAGGACTTTGCAGATATTAATAAGGTTACCAACCTTGAGATGGAGAGATTATCTGGATGGGCCTAATCTAATCACATTGGTCCTTAAAATCAAAGCATCTTTCCCAGCTAGGGTTGGGGGGATGCAATCTTTTTTGCTCTGAAAATGGACAAAGGGTATCAAAAACCATGGGTGTGGGTAATCTCTAGAAGGTGGAAAAGACAAGGAAATGGATGCTTCTCTAGAGCCTCCAGAAAAGAATGCAGACCTCCAAAAGCCTTGATGTTAGCCCAGTAAGACCTGTATCTGACTTTGGCCTTACAAAATGATAAGCAATAAATTTGTGTTGCTTTAAATCACTTAGTTTATGGTAATCTGTTAAAGCAGCAATAGAAAACTAATATAGTGAGGGAGTGTCTTGTTTGGGCAAGGAGTAGTGGGCAGGCCAGGGAGTCTGATAAAGAGCAGTAATAGAAGATGAGGTCAGAGTGAAGGATGGAGGTAAAAGATCATGGAGGACCTTGGTGGCCAGTGCAATATCTGTTTTTATTCTCAGGTGGGAAGCCACTCTCTAAGTTATTGAATTATTGAACAGAGGAATGTGATCTGTCTTGTATCATTAAGGAATAGCAGCTCTATGAAGGCCAAGGACAAATCCTAGATCCCAGTGTGGAGCCTCTTTCAGTAACTTAAATGATGGTGGCTACAATAACAGCAGTCAGTATGGAAATAAGAAGTAGTCAGATAAATATTCTGAAGGCAGAGTAGAAAGGACTTTCTGGTGGCTTGTATGTTGAGTGTGAAAAATGTCTCAAGGTTTTGGCCCAAGCAAATGTTAATATGAGTATTGTTAATGAGAATATTATGAGTTAGAGAAGATTACTAACAGATTTTGGAGAACAGGAGCTTACTTTCAGACATTTTACACTTGAAATACTGGTTAGCCTGGGTGGCTCAGCGGTTTAGCGCCTGCCTTCAGCCCAGGGCGTGATCCTGAAGACCTGGGATCGAATCCCGCGTTGGGCTCCCTGCATGGAGCCTGCTTCTCTCTCTGCTTCTCTCTCTCTGTGTATCTCATGAATAAATAAATAATAAAATCTTAAAAAAATAAATAAACTGGAAATACTTATTGAAGAAACACAGCTAGTAAGTGTTTGGATACATGACTCTAGTATTAGGTGAACGGTCCAAAATGGAGACAGAAATCTAGACATTAAAAGGGACCCTACAGATGTACTGGAAGTTGTAAGAGTAGAAGCAATCACCAAGGAAGTAGGGGTAGACAGGGAAGAGAAAAGTTCTAACAATTTGACTCTGGAGGTCCTTTGTGTTAAGAGATTAAGAATATGAGAAGGAATCAGCAAAGAAGCCTGAAGAGAGGTAGCCAATGAGATAGGAAAAAAATATGAAGGTGTGTGTTCTGGAAACCAAGTAAAGTACGTGTTTCAAGGAGGAGGGTGATAAATTATGACAAATGCAGCTTTTAGATCGAGTAATATGAGAACTGAGAATTGAGCAATAGATTAAGCAACATGGAGGTAGTAGATGCCCTTGAAAAGATGAAAGTGGGGAGATAGGATGCTGATCCTGATCAAAACTGGTTTTAGAAAGACTAAAAGGCAAAGAATTGGCACCAGCAGATGATGATGACCTTCTCAAGGAGATCAGCTGTAATAGCAACATCCATCTCAGAGAAGGAAGCACCCATAAAAGCAGTTGAAAGGTTTAGCACTGCATTTTCTCCTAATGTTACGGGGAAAAGAAAACACAAGATTTAAATCTCTAGTCTTGGTGTGAAACATGCTAACCTGTACACACTGACCTATATAAGTACTGGCTCTAGTCTTATTTTTATACCTTGTATACCAGTAGAGTTACTGAAACAATATCTTTGAACTTGCCAATAAACTATCCTATACTCTCTTGCACAGAGTATAGGATAAAGCAATCTTTACTCTAAGAACCATTTCTCTCTCTCTCTCTCTCTCTCTCTGCTCTCTTCCTCCCTCTCTCTCTCTCTCTCATGAATAAATAAATAAAATCTAAAAAAAAAAAAAAAAAAGAGCAGATCTCCTGAGTGGTATGAAATGACTTGGCAATATCTTTAGAAATGAAAGAACCCTGTGGTTGAGGGATTTTCTAGCAATAATATCTGGAGAATCATTTTTCTTCTGGACTTACATGGCTTTCCTGAAAACTATTTCCTTTATATGGGAGAAAATCACATCTCCTTCCCAATTCTCTCCTTCAAACATGGTATAAAAAGCTATTAATGAGTGAAGTCAAAGGTTCTTTCACCTGCAGAAGCATGAGAGAAAGAAAATATAATTGGATTTGGCACTTTAGGAAATATGGTCTCAAAAAATATTCCTAAATACTTGGACAAATTTAGTATATGAGCAAGGGGGCACCTCAAGTCACTAAACGAAAAATTTTTAGAAATAAGTGGTGTTAGGACAACTGGGTATTCATCTGGAAAAAGATAAAGTTGGCTTTATACTTCACACTGTACACCAAGATAAACGCCCTATCAATTTAAGTTTTATATTAAAACATAAATTATTAGAAGAAAACATATCATTAGGTTGCAAAAGGCTTTCTAAACTTAAAATCTAGAATCTATTCAAAAACTTCTCTTCATTGTTTATTAAACATACTTCTTTGCCTCTGTCTTCCACTCAGTCAAAAAGATCTCTTTTCTTTCTGCTCTTTAGCCATTACTAAAGTGTTACCTATCTGTCCTGTACTATTTCCTGGATACCATGTCCTGTAACCCTGTGTTTTGACCTCAGCATGACAGCTGTTCCGATGATTTTGGCTAAGGCTGTTGCAATTACTCACCAGAGGCAGAGACTGTCAGTTTCTCACACCTACTGTATGCCTGCTGCTCCTGGCTGCTAGCCTCCTGACAGGTTAGGTTGCTTTGTCAATTTTACTGGGTAAAAGGTCCTGAGGGAGACTTGTTCTGTACAGATGGACTGCATAATGTTACTGACATCTCTGAGGCAAGAGAGCAAATATTACTGCCCTGAACCTCCAAACCTCATTTTGCTGGGTCCATTTTCCACAAATAGCCATGGTGCAGTGAGGAGAATTTAACACGTGAGATTACAGGTAAATTACGAAGGCAAAATACAGGTTAGGAACCCTTGTGCAACTAGTCTAATATTCAGACAGTTTGGTAACTATCAAAAATAACTATCAAAAATCAGAATGTTCAAAAAAAATCAGAATGTCCTAAAATAACATTTAGAATATTATTTATTTGAGTCATTTTGTAGGGTCAAAAAACACATGATGAATTTTAAATAAGAGAAATTTTAAATCATAAAATTATGGCATTGAATTATCTAAATACACCCTTTTTTATTTTGTAGTTAAGAAAACTATAACTCAAGAAATTGCCCCACATTACAATGGTTTTCAAATAGAAGCTAGTTAATACACTCCTATAATATTTTCATCATACTTTTATAAGACAAGCTCCAAATTAGGATTTCAGTATCCAAGCACTAAAAGCAAATTTTATTTTTCACTTTTAATCTTTACTTTTGAAGTCTACTCAGTAGAAACATGTCTCCTTTCCCTTTCTTCATATTCCCAGCTGATTTCATAGAATGTACCTTCCAATCCCATGTCAGGGTTATTTGACACCTGTAAGGGAGTTGGGAGATCTTCAGGATAAATTCCTAAATGGCAAACCAAATAAAACATGACTATAAATAATCACAGCCACAAAAGCCAGACTCCTTCCCCAGGAGCCTAAGAGGGATCAGAGCAATAAAAAGAAATTCGGCAGAAAATCAGTATGGTGCTAGGTAAGGGTGAAAAGCAATGTGATCTGTTATTCTGTTTGCATTCCTCTGTATCTAGGGTGCATGTGTGTGTGTGTGTGGTGGAGAGGACAGTGACTCTTCTCAGCCATCAGTACTATACTTGTAATTTCTTACATAATGATTTCATGCCTTTTAAAAGACACAAAAAATTCATGAACTCTGCCTGTTGTCCCAAAGACCTGGGTTCAAATCACTGTTCTGACAAGCTGCGTGTGCTTTGGGGAAGGCTCTTAATTGCTTCAAACTTGAGCTTTTTCATTTGTGACAGGGAAGTAACCCTGCCTCCCTCCCAGGGATCATGGTGAAGTTGAAATGAGATAGCACAACCAGAATGCCTGATATTCGCAGAGATCCAATTAGTTCAGTTTTCATTTGTTTTTATAAAGTAAGACTGCATTAATAAATAGGAGGAAAATGCAAACAGTACAGAGTAAACCAGATTGTTGGTTTTGTTTCTTTGCAAACTAGTGATGTTTAAACACCCCTTCTAAGAATACTATAAATTCCCTCAAACTCCAAGTCAAATTCTTCCAAATGCTATTTGAAAGTGCACTGCGCTTAAGAAACTATCTGGAGATGCCATGTCTGATACAAGAGCCTGGCAAAACATTTTTTTGGCCTAGTTCACTTCTGATCCCCTGAGATTTATTTTTCCCTTGTCCCTCTTCCCTTTTCTCTAACTCTGTTTTTTTTCTCCTAGAACTGCCCCTGATAACTCCCTGGGCAAAAATCCAGTTTTTCTTTTTAATAGCGTGTGCCCTCCTATGACAGGTTTAGTGAGAACTGAAGGGGGTGAGGCATAAATTGGAGGAGAGAACATAACCCACACACTCCTACTCCTCCCGGCCCCAAGAATGCCCTCAGTAACCTCTGTCGTGACCCTCCTTTCCTTTCTGGCTCAACTTGTTCTTCTATTTAGGGCAAGGGTGGAAAGTCACTGGGAGGAGCCATCCTAATTGCACCAGGAAGTCTCCTAGTAATGTAAAAACATAGGGGAAAACCAAGAAAGAAAAATAGAAGCACGAAAGAGAAGCTGCTGCCAAAAACTATTATTGAATCCCTTTGGATTTATTTAGAGCATATTGCTCTGCATATAAATATGAAACCAAACAAATTTCTAAGCCAGTCTGTTTAGACCAATTTGACATTTCAATGGAAAATAAGGCTGTCCCTCTGTGATGCCAAAATATTTGGATGAAAAGTAAAGAATGCTGTCAATAAATAAGTACCTGTTAAGCTTATTACCAGAGTCTAGCCCTGTGCTTGGGCACTGATGAGAGGATACAGGGCTCTTCTATTCAAAGAGCTTACAATATAGCAGCAAATATTACTAAGTGGGAACACGCTGGCTAAAATATCAGCCTACCACTACACATATGCTGATCACTCACCTATTATTTTATTTAGCTACTGTTATTTATCTCCTATAATTTTTTTTCTTTTTGTGGTAAAGACTTTATGTATTTATTCATGAGAGACACACAGAGAGAGAAGCAGAGACATACGCAGGACTCTATCCCAAGATCCCAGGATCATGACCTGAGCCAAAGGCAGATGCTCAACTACTGAGCCACCCAGGGGCCCCTATATTTTTTCTTTATAGCCTTCAATAACTAAATCTTTATCAATTCTGCCATCTGTCTGTCTGTCCATCGATCCTTTTCTATATGTTATCTCTATCTAAAGAGAAAAATATTATTTATTTTCTTAGTTAATTTCTCACTTCTAGAATGTAGGCTCCATGAGAAAGGGGTTTTTTTTTTTTTTTTCACTGCTATACCTTGATATCCTTCATTCAGGTACAGTCTCCAAGTATTTGTCTTTCTATAAACTTGCAAACCAGTACCTTCTTCACTCAAGAATGGCTCTTCATTGTTTATCAGAATAATTTAAACTTTAGAGGCCTCAAAGGAAGAGTAGCTACTGCTGATGCCTACCTAGCTTGTCTTCTGATTTCCAATTTGGTCTTCTTTTTTTTAAAAAAAATTTTTTTTTAAATTTATTTATGATAGTCACAGAGAGAGAGAGAGAGAGAGGCAGAGACACAGGCAGAGGGAGAAGCAGGCTCCATGCACCGGGAGCCCACGTGGGATTCGATCCCGGGTCTCCAGGATCGCGCCCTGGGCCAAAGGCAGGCGCCAAACCGCTGCGCCACCCAGGGATCCCCCAATTTGGTCTTCTGATCTTTTTTTTTGTTCACTGCTATACCATGGTCCAAGAACTGAGTCTCACACATAATAGATACTCAGTAAATTTTTTTTGAATAAACTAATGACGTAAAGCATGAGATATTAACAAGAGAACTCAGGAAAATCTTCAAAGAGAAAAGACATCTTCAGTTGAACAATGAAGGACAGACAACATTTGCGCAGATAAAAGAAAGAGAACATTTCAGATAATGGGCACAGCATGCCCTAAGATGCCAGGGCTGGAAGAGCACAGCATAGGAAATACGGGAGAAATATTCCCAACTTCTCTAAAAGAATCCAGTGTATTGCTGCCCAGATTTAGGTAGATAAAATATTAGAATTATTAATTTTTTACACTCACAGGTGTTGATATCCTTCATTCAGGTACAGTCTCCAAGTATTTCTTTCTATAAACTTGCAATCCAGTACCTTCTTCATTCAAGAATGGCTCTTTATTGTTTATCAGAATAATTTAAACTTTAGAGGCCTCAGAGGAAGAGTAGCTACTGCTGATGCCTACCTAGCTTGTCTTGTGATTTCCAATTTGGTCTCTGATCTATTTTACCCTTCCTGCTTTATAGAACTTGTGCTGGTACTCAATATATCATTGTCCCTCTCTTCACTAACACCAATCTAATGTTTAGGTATTTGTGACAGCATGATTGAACCTTGAGGACAGTATGCTAAGTAAAATAAGCCAGACATAAAAGGATAAATATTGCATGATTCCAGCTATAGGAGGTATCTAAAATATTCTAATTCATAGAATAAGAGACTAGAATGATGATTGCCAGGGGTTTGGGGAAGGGTGAAATGAAAAGTTGCTAATCAACAAGCATAAAGTCTCAATTACACAAGATGAAAAAGTTCTAGAGATCTGCTGTATAACATTGTCCTTATAATTAACAATTTTGTACTATACACATACAAACTTGTTAAGAAGGTAGATCTCATGTTAGGTGTTACTACCACAATAAAATAACATTAAAAATACAATTAAAATCTAAATTATTAAATAAATAAACTCTGAGGCTTGAAACTCTGTCTTCTGCTTGTTCTACTGGCCATTTGGCTTTCACATTCATGAGGCCACACACTCATTTTTGGTGATGACCCAAGATCCAGGCACAGGTTGTGGCCCAACAGAAGCTATATATATATATATATATGAGAGAGTTAATTCTGAAAGTAACTGATCATGGCTGAAAAAACCCAAGAGTTCTGAGAATCATAGTCATTTCTTATTTAAGCAAGGGATCTTAGAAATAAAATACTCATTTATTTCCATCTTCAAAAATACTGGCTGCTATTAGTTATACATGTGTAATGTGTCTAGCTATGTACAGCCATCACTATTATAGGCAGTAAGGCCTAGGTTTAGTTTGAGTTATGTTAAAAATACATAATAGAAATGAGTGACCTGGTTAACAGTGGACTGTTGATAGAAATAAAGTAGTTCAGTTAATCCTGACCTTGGACCATTTAAGCACATTACAAAACAAACACGCTTTCCCAGTTATTTGGCAACTTAAGTAGTTTGGTATTAATTCTGTTGAGGCTGTCATTTTTATATAAATATCTCTTTAGCAATATAAAGTATCATGCTGGTGAAAATTTGGTAGTTTCTATCGCTCTTTATTTATCTTTTGTGAGCTTCTCTTTTTTCTGCTCTTAATCCAAAGGTTCATCTTAGGCCTGAATTCTTCTCATGCTGTAGTTTTCCTAACATCTCTAGGCCAATTTGCCTATAGACAATTTGCCAATGTATAATTAGCCAAAAGGCAATTTCCTAAGTGGCTAAGCCTCTGAAAGCAACTTCCTGAAAGAGATGGCTTTTTGCAAATTGCTTTTTGGTAAAATTTTCCATGTTTATCCTTGGATGAATGACCTTATCCATTCACAGGGATTGAACTATCATTGTACTTATGTCTCCCACATCCATATCACTTGTATGACATTCAACTTGTATGTTCCCTAGACACATTAAATTTTGTATGCCTAAAGTCCCCCTCTCAGTTCTGTTAATTCCAAATTATTCCTCCAGTATTTCTGATCTCAATGAAAAGCACCACTTGTCACCCACTTTCCCAAATCAGGAACCTGAGTCATTGTAGATTTATTCATTCTTTCCTCACCCACCGTGTGCAATCAGTTGCCTACTCCTGCTGATTTCAATCTCATAATTAAGTTGAGGAATAAAATTATCATATCTATGTTTCCCATAGAATCCTAAGTGCTTCTTATCAATCATCTTCTCTTCATCATTGTTGCATACCGATGAAGGCTGGATCTGCTCCATCCATTTCTCTCTAAAGCCACTTCAGGACTATTAAAATGAGATCATAATCTGCCTCCATCTATTTTTTCCCTTTCACATTCTTCCTCTACTTTGCTACTAGAATAAGCTACATTCCCATATTTAAAATTGTTTACAGACTCCCTAATGTCTATAGCAGTAGTTCCCAAAAGTTTCCATGAAACATCAATCCTGCAAGATGCTCTGCATTCAAATAAGTTTAGAAAACACTACATACTATATCCTCCTCCTGCAAAGTCACAAAGGCCACTGGCACAATAAAGTTCCTAAAAATACTTGAAGTAAATCAATACTTAATTTTGTCTAATGCAGCACATCCCACATATATTTGACTTACACTCTCTTTTTGTCCCAAGTAACAGCTATTAATAAGCATTGGGATACATTTTGAAAATGCTGGCATATGGTGATTTGATCATGCTAAGAAACTGAAGTAAATGGCTTGACCACTGTCCCTATCTTATACCCTGCCCTCCTCACCTCATAGTTCACACTTTGGGAATGTGGTATGACTTGCAGTTCCTCATAAGCAGCATGTTCCTTCCCATGTGTCTTTGGCATGTTGCTTCCTTTACCTGAAATGCCCTATTCAAAACCCACCAACCACTTCCATCCTCTGACTAACTCCTACTCAACTTTCAAAACACATCTCAAATTTCATCTCCTCTAGGAAAATTTCTGACTTTCTGACGTACCTTTGATTTCCCTCATAATGTCCTCATGCTAACACTTAACATCTTCAGCTAAAACCAGTTTTATTTCCCCCATGTGTACATCTTCTCAGTAACCAAATAATTAGTATAGAGCAAGTGCTCAAGAAATAGCTGTTGAACTGAAATAAAGCAGCCCATGATGAAGGTAATAGATGATAATATAATAAAGTTTTTAGGAAGGTATAAAATACCATAATCCCTCAGTATTTCAAAAATATATTTGAAAATTTGTTTTCTTTATAAAAAGCAGCTTGTAATATGCATCTTATTTCTTTAATGAATGTAATTCCATTTTTTTAAACTTTTTTTTAATTTAAATTTTACTTAGTAAATACACAATGTAGTGGTTTCTGGAGTAGAATTCAGTGATTCATCACTTATATACCATGTCATTCCATTTACTACTGTTAGTGATTTATAATGAAATGTTCCTTCTCATTTGCATCTGCATATTTCAATAACTCATATCAGATATTCAAATATTTTTTCTTTAC
Source organism: Vulpes lagopus (assembly GCF_018345385.1). Classification (NCBI taxonomy): domain Eukaryota; kingdom Metazoa; phylum Chordata; class Mammalia; order Carnivora; family Canidae; genus Vulpes; species Vulpes lagopus. Next base: position 30,015,859 of record NC_054832.1, on the reverse strand, counting down.
TAAGAATGAAGAAAAAGAAACTGCTGAAAATGCTCACCACAGTGACGTGCTACTGTGGAATTGCACCACTTTGGATCTTGAAATATAAACACAACCTAAAGCCAATGGAAGGACACTGAATCCATGTCTTTTTTTTTAAAAAAAAAAAAAAGATTTTATTTATTTATTCATGAGAGACACAGAGACAGAGGCAGAGACAGGCAGAGAGAGAAGCAGGCTCCATGCAGGGTGCCTGATGTGGGACTTGATCCCGGGACTCCAAGATCACGCCCAGGGCCAAAGGCAGGCACTAAACTGCTGAGCCACCCAGGAATCCCCTGAATCCATGTCTTTGTTCAATCTTATTTAACAAGAGCTGCTCTTCATTCTATTTGCCTCAAACCGACGAATTCTGTTTAGGATGGGATTCAGGTAGAGGCCAAGACTCCTGTGTTTAGCTGTACATAAAAGATGACAGCATGAGGTAAAATTACCACATGCCATGTGTCCCCCAAAATCCCAACTCACTTATATTCAAGATTTAGGTTTCTGAGTAAGCATAGATCACTGACCATGTTTGATGTCCTTATAGGTTGTGGCCCATAGGTGTAATGTATAACAAATGTTTGAGATAAATATTCACTAATCTTAAGTGATTAACCTTGCATTAAAGAAGATATCTCCTTCATTTACTAATTTATTTATTCATTCATTTGATAAATATATGCTGAGCACCTATTATGTGTCAGGTACTATGCTGTCAAAAAGGCCATAGTAGGATAATAATAGTAAACATAAGTATAAATAATATACTAAAAATAGTAAATATAAATAATGGCTGCACATATTGAGTACATATAACATGTAAGGTACTATGCTAAGTCATGTGTGTGTATTATCCCATTTGATCTTTACAACAAGCTTCTGAAGTCAGTGCCTTGCTATTCCTTTTTATATAGTAAGATACTGACACTTAGAACTGTTGGTATAGCACCTGAGATCACAGAGCTAGCAAATATCAGAGTCACATTTGAATCCAGATAGCCTGTCTACTGTGAAGCCCCTGTGCTTGCCAGGTAAACAACCCAACAGTGGTCACACAATACCATCTACCATCAAACTTTCCACAGGCATATTCCTTGCCCAACTGCTATACAACATCTTAAACAGCATTGATCAGGAACCATTTCAAGGGTTTAAGTGACAAAGGCATAGGAAGTTAAATTAAAATGTTTATTTTTTAATCAAACAACTTTGGAGCATATGGTACTAGCAAGTATTCAATGAATATTAACTGATTGATTGTAGTTAATGATAAACTGTAGTTAATGCGGTTGTACTGTGTGACCCTTGAGGTACCTTTCAACCAGGAGATTCTGTGATTAAAGAAGTGGCTTAATCTAGTTGTTTCTAGATCCCATCTCCAAACTGTCTCTCAAAAATCATGTTTAATTCAGGCTATTTTCAAAGGAATGGACTGGACTAAGCAAGCCACTCATCCATATTTATACCAAAAGAAAGAGGAGTGGCCAGTTAGAACATATTTTGTTTCAACTTGTATCCTGTGATAGAATGGAACTCAAGATATAAAACACAGCAAATGTGTTGTATGTCATTATGGAAGAACAGTCAGGAAGAAGCACTAATTTATCCAACTGTATAACAAATGAATTGTTTAGGTAAGTAAGCTATTCTAAAATTATTCTAGAATTTAGAATAATTCTAAATTATATACCTAAGTCCAGTTTTTTATAGATCCAACATGCTATATATTTTATAGGATTTGATCAACGTAATGAATTATGGTGGATCCTGAATGCACAAAGAATGCAATTCCCTGATGTTCATTGTGTAAATTTCCTGCCCTATCCCAGCTCCTGGCTCACTTAACCATATAGTCTCCCTATAGGCCAAAAAATAAGACTGCTTGAACAGTGTATTTCCTGACTCATTCATTAAGATGGCTGCTTGGGTTATACAATATTCCCAACCCAAAGGCCAGTCACTGGCGAGAGAAAATAATCCCCTTTTTAATTAAGAAAGAAAAAATATCAGACTGAATTCCAAGCTATTTGACCAGTTTGACCTGGTCTTAGACCTCATTCACATTTCCATGAGCTCAGAGGTGAACTCCAAATCCCACTTTAGGTTCAAGTTTTGTTTAAAATACTGTTCATGGGAAAAGAGTCATTTTTCTAATGGTCCTGGAATTTGAATGTCAGTAAGGTGATAACCAGGTGCCAAAGTGATAGGCTGTTATAATATAACATGATCCAAAGTCCATTCATACACAGAACTTCTAGGCTTTGTGGTGAGAATTAAAATGTTGTGCATCAATTCCTATGTCCTGAATGTATCTTTTCCCCATGGGAAGCAACATTTTACAAGAATTTTGGAACTGGGTCAACCAGTGACCTGAAATTATACCTAAGTCCAGGATCCCTACATTCCTTAAGGAGGCATTTGTAGTGAATCAAGTAAAATACCTTAGGCAAGCCTGAAACACTTGTAGGAACAATATGATCATGCTATAATCACTGTCACTTAAAAAAAATTGTGGGATCAGAATGAGGGATCACACCAATAATTTAGCTCAAGATAGAAACACTCCAATTTATTCTGCTTGAAGGCAGCATATCCTATCTATTAAAATGATCATCCCCAAGAAACATAGATCTTGCTTCAAGTCCTGCCTGCTTCATTCATCTTGGGTAGGAAACAGAAGTCTCAGTTTCTATAACTGTACCTTGTGGAATTATAATGTAGTTTGTTTGTTTGATTGATTTTATTTATTTATGAGAGACAAAGAGAGAGATAGAGAGAGGCAGAGAGACAGGCAGAGGGAGAAGCAGGCTCCATGCAGAGAGCCCAATGCGGGACTCAATCCCAGGTCTCCAGGATCAGGCCCTGGGCTGAAGGTGGCACTAAACCGCTGAGGCACCCAGGCTGCCCTTATTATGTAGTTTAAATGTGAAAAGGTAGTTCGGAGTTCTTATTATACTGTTTGGCACACAGAAACACTCAGCAAATATTGGCTGCCAGGATTTACCATTCAACCAACAATTATGGAAAGTCTACAAAGGTCAGGGACTAAGAAAGGACTAAGGGAAAAAAGATAAAAAAGAAAAAAAACAACTAAAAGCAGAATGATAGTATGGTTGAAACATTGTTTTTAAGGTTTTTTGTTTGTTTATTTTTTAACTTTTGTGTTCTTGGGTATTTTTCCATTGACCTCATTTCCTCCAATGGAAACAATGGTAAGCTTCTCTAAAACTGGATACATATCTGCAATTTCTTTTTGAATGGCTTTTCTTGTATTCAATGATTACTTTGTGGTTGACTAGTTTTTGAAAGTTTATTAAGTATATACTCAACCAATAACAGCAAGGCTCAGCCGTACTTTCTTATATATGAGTCCTATCACTGCTGAGGTCATACCCTGGACTCTGAAGAGACTGATAGAATTACAGGACCTTTATGAAATCAGAACCTCTAAAAACTAAACTTTTCCCACTGAGATGCCCTTTCCCCAGCAGAGACTTAACTTTTTCAGAACTTCTCAAGATATCAGAATCAGGGCATTTGGGTGGCTCAGTTGGTTAAGTATCTTCCTTTGGCTCTGGTCATGATCTCGGGGTCGTGGGATTGAGCCCCACATTGAGATCTCTGTTCAGTAGGGAGTTTGCTTCCCTCCCCCCCCTCTGTGCTAGCACACTCGCTCTCTCTCTCAAATAAAAAAAACTCTTAAAAAAGAAAAAAGAGGGCACCTGAGTGGCTCAGAGGTTGAGCATCTGCCTTCAGTTCAGGTGATCCTGGGATCCTGGTATTGAGTCCTGCATCAGGCTCCCTGAAGGGAGCCTGCTTCTCCCTCTGCCTATGTCTCTGCCTCTCTCTCTCTCTCTCTCTGTGTCTCTCCTGAATAAATAAATAAAATCTTAAAAAAAAAAAAAAAAGATATCAGAGGTCAGAATCTCATCAGAATGTAGCTGCTAGTCTGTCCTCACATCCTAACTTAACTGTACTCTGAGTACATGTTATAGTGTCATGGATTGCTGTAAAAACTGCTTATACAATGTGTATGCATGTACTTAGGCACATGTGGGTTGTGTGTATGTGATTTTGTAAGTTACCTACAGAAACAGTCTATCTGCAAATGCAAGAAGCCACAAAAAACTGTATATAGAGAATTGCTGAATAAAAATGAACTATATAATTAAAATTAGTGGTTTAGTAAACCAATGACATAGTTCCATTGTCTTCTGAACTTGATATTTTATTTTTTAAAAGATTTTATTTATTTTTGAGAAAGAGAAAGAACAGGAGTGAAGGGAGGGGCAGAATGAGAGGGAGAAGGAGACTCCTCACTTAGCAGGGAGGCCTACCAGGGCTCCCAGGACCCTGAAATCATGATCTGAGCTGAAGACAGACACTTAACTGACTGAGCCATCCAGGAACCCCTTGATATTTTAATACTAATTATATAATTCAACTTTTTGTTTTACCCAAATAAAAGCTCTGAAAATTTTATTGCCTTTGGCTCATTAGTTTGATCTCAAAAGAATTTTGAAAGTAATTTTATTAAATTTTGAACTATGAATCAATTTCTTCTTTTTTTTTGGCTTTGGATAAATCTTACATTAATTTTAATGTTTATACTGAATACAATCCAGCATTGGCACCATCAGATTATGACCCAGGTTACAACTTTAGGATTGAATGTTTCTAATGCAATTCATCTTAATTTTTTTTTTTTTTTTTTTTTTTGGAAACAGGATAGGAAAGTAGTGGTTCCTGAGTTAGAATGGTAGTTCTGTGTCATCAATGACTAGTGATAGAAAACCAACCAAGTCATAATTTCTCTGAGTACCAGTTTTCTCACTAATAAAATAAGCAGCACACTAATGAGTACCAAGGCCCATCCCAGTTTTTAAACTCTGTGATTCTGTTTCAACTAAGAGTTAATGTTTAGATTATCTGATGAGTGCAAAATAAAATGTTTTACTTTAATATAAGCATATATATACATCAAGAAACTTAACTATGAAAGAATATTTGAGTTGAGTGTTAGAAAGATTCCTTTAAAATACTTCATAGTAGGCAGCCCAGGTGGCTCAGTGATTTAGCACCGCCTTCAGTCCGGGGCATGATCCTGGAGATCCAGGATCAAGTCTCACGTCAGGCTCCCTGCATGGAGCCTGCTTTTCCCTCTGCCTGTGTCTCTCTGCCTTTCTGTGTGTGTGTGTGTGTCTCTCATGAGTAAATAAATAAAATCTTTAAAAAAAAATACTTCATATTATGAGCTAAATTCAAATAACTACTGGAGAAACTTTTATTTTTGAGGAACTGCTTGGAAGAAATAATTGTATTAAGTAGACAAAGAAGATTTTAAAATCAGAAAGATCTAAATTCAAATTCTACATTCATAGTATCATCTTGGCTAAATTATGTCTTCTCCTAGGCCTTAGTTTCTTCATCTGTAAAGTAGGGATAATATATATCTCCTAGCGCTGCTGTAAAACAGATTAATGAGACATATAAGGCATCTAGAGCAGTGACTGGTAAAGGATAAACAGTCATACATAACCCACTTTTTCTTTTTCTTTATAAAAGTCTTTGTACTAAGGGCAAGAAATTATTGTTTCAGTAGAAGCAAGAGTGAAATCAATAGGCTGTGAATCTCTTGAGTCTAGGAAGGCAATATATCATAGCAGTTAGTTATCAGTGTGCAATTTAGGATCTTACAGACTTACATTCAAATTCAAGCTCTGTTACTTATTACCTTTGGGAGCATAGGCAATTTATTTAAGTTCTCTGAGATGTGGTTTTTCATCTGTAAATTGGTCATTATAAGGCTTAAAAGAGAGAATGTAGAATAGTATCTATATCATATCATTAGAACTCAATAAATCATAGCTATTTGTATTATGCTTATATCCTCCAAACTTGAAACAATGACTGGAATAAAGAAGGAAATCAATTAATATTTCAGAAGGAATGGCTAAGCAAATGATTGTTCCTTGGTTGATGAACAACACAGAATCTCTGTGTCTTCTGGGAGCAAGGCAGTCCCTGGAATCCCACAGCTTCCTATGGAAGGCATGTCATTTTCAAAGACATCTTTCTTGACATGAAAACAATGCCATGTAAACCACTTGTGTTCTTTTTATGGAACCAGCTGGGGATTCCTCATGTTTTTTGTCCTCAGTTAGAAAAATCTTCCATGACATTTTTCGTGGGTGTGCCCCTGATTGTCTATAGTCAAACACTGAGGAGGTGTGTGGTGGTGGGGAGTGGATATGGCTAAAAATTTTGGGAAATCTGAAGTAAAGATTAGATCAGTCCCATTGGGTATTCTTGAATTGGTTCCACAAAAAAAAAAAAAAAATCTAAAAATTGTTTAATCATACAAACATGGGTTAAGAAATCCTGGCACTTCATTTAACAGCAACAACAACAAAGTGACATTAGAATATTTATACTTTGATGGGCACGTATCTCTAGAATCCAAAATTATCAAGAGTTCTATTATTAGAACGTTTAAAATAAAATTATATCATAATTTTAGACTGACATTTAAAAAACAACGTGTGGGCTCCCTCTGCTGGATCCTCAGATTGTAAGTGCCATTAACAGGTTTAATACCTTATAGCTACCTAATCAATTGGATTACTCATGGTGATGAAATTAACACAAAGAAGTGATGAAGATCCATCTCCAAATCCACAGTAAAACAGTCTGCCAAATAAAGAAGCTGAAATTAGTTGGGAATATATATTTCTGTTAGTATTAACAAGCAGGCCCTTTATTTTGTTTCATTTCAAATGAGAGACAGATTTTTTTATTTGTTTTATGTTTTTTAAAGGAGGCATAGACTTTCTTCAGAGAAGGGTCACATGTGGTCCATGGTGCCTGTTGCCAGGGTAACCATGTCCTCTGTCTATACATGTCAAGGCCAGTTGCTTTGTTTGGAGACAATCAGATACAAAGGTAATCAGAGTCAGGTCAAAGAAAACAGAAAATGCAAATTACGATGTTACTGCTCCTTCAGAAAAATAACAATGTGGTTACGCTGCAACTCAACTAAGTTCCCATTTTAATAATGAATTTATTTAAAGTTTATTAATATTACTTTCTCCTTAAAAAACTGTACATATATAAGCAATCCATACCTTTGCATTGGAAACTTTCTCTGCTGAACTTGGAAGATGTGAGGACAAAATGTTCTTCAATAAAATTAGAGCTTTTCTCTTCCTAGAGTCATAAAACATTTATCCAAAATTCTATAAAAATATTACCATTTTAGTTTATGGAGAATTTCTGAATAAGGTTCTTCTTCCTTTTTTTTTTTTTTTAAAACCCTAATGATACTGAATTTAGATGCTGCATTTAAAAATTGTTTGCTGAAGGAAGGCTATAATTAGTATAAGTAATACTGAATTCCACTTTGAGAATGGCAAGTTATTGGTTTGCTTTGTTTGTTTAAATGAAGAACAGAAACAGAACTTACTTCAGAAGACTGGAGTATGATCTATTCCTTAACTTAGTGTAGATTTTTACAGTGAGAGGCACAACATTTAAATATGCAAGTGAGTCTCATGTATTCATGAAAAAACTATTTTGTCGAGTTTCATCAACTTTATGCTGTTATTTACTTTTAATTATAAAATTTCCAAACCCATAAATCATTTTTAAAAAACCTTACTTCATAAGTATTGATAGTGGTCTCCATTTCAAAAATAGCCACAAATATATCAATATATTTAAAATTACCTCTTTCATAATATCTCCAAAAAGGTGACCAAAATAATTCCTTAATTTGAAAAGTTGCACTAAGTTACTAGCTACAAGAATGATATAGTTCCTTGTTTTGCTTATAAAGGTTAAATACATATTTCCTCAAAGTCTTCATTTTTCATTTTCTCCTTTATGGTATATTATGTTATGGAAAATTTCAAAAAATTTTCATCAAAGAAGAATATACAGGCATTACTTCCTTTTCTGTAGGGTTTCCTCTTGGGCCCACGTCTCAAAGGAGCTGGATAAGCTAAGAAAAAGATGCATATGGGGAAGATATGAATATACAAGGACATATAGATAGAATATCTCTTTTTAAAGATTTATTTATTTTCGAGTTTTGGGGGGAGGAAGAGAGGGAGGGCAAACAAGCAGAGGGAAGGGCAGAAGGAAAAAGAGAATCTCAAGCAGACTCCCCACCAATTGCAGAGCCTGATGGGGGGCTTGATCTCTCAACCCTGAGATCATGACCTGAGCTGAAATCAAGAGTTGGACGCTCAACTGACTGAGCCATCCAGGTGCCCCAAGATCGAGTGTCTTATAGATAGGGAGACCATATGCTCCATTTTATTGGGGACAATCTTGGTTGATGCCTGTATTCCTGGCATAATTATTACCTGTGACCTCATTCTCATAAATGTCTGCTTTCAATGATAAATTATATGACTATCCTATTTACAGTATAAGTACTTCTGACTGCACTATCATTTGTTTTCTAGAACATCATTTCCAAATGTGCATTTACCTGAACTTTAGTCTCTCAATATATCAGGAATTCTACACTTGTCTGAGAAATGCTGCATACTATACACAATATTCTTCTTGGTGAGTCTAGGGTACATTCACACACTTAGGGCTGCTCAACTTTGCTTACTCGAAAAATTCTGAAATTTTTAGACTATCAGCACCCCCCCCCTCATTTTCTTGGCATAATGTTATTAATATAATGCAACATGGAGATATAACTATCCATAGTTACATGAGCACTCAGTTCTAATTAGCACAGGATCTACATTAGTCCTGTACTTATTTTACCACATCCCATCTGAAGAATTAAGATTGTGGGGAGTCAAAGTTACCCATTAGAATGCCAACTGCAAAAAAAAAAAAAAGAAAAAGAAAACAATGCCAACTGCAAGAACTCTGCTAGATAATGCGAAGGGTGATCTAATTTAAAATAAAAAGTGTTCATAAAGCTCATATCCACAATGCTTAGTTAGAAATTACATTGCATTTCCCCCACACACTCCATTGAATCCAGTTATTTAGTCCTTATTTTGTTCAAAGCACTAGTTATACACTATTTGAGGGTGCATAACAGAAATTGTTGTATTCAGGGACTTAGAGTGGGTAAGAGATCCTCTCCATTCCTGATATCACTTACTCTGTTCATTTTTTCCCTATACTATTCACAGGCCTCTAGCACACTGTAATTTTTAATTGATCTTATTTACTCTTTATTTTCTATCTTTCCAACTAAATGTAAATTCTTTAAGAGTAAATATCTTGTTCTTTTTGTTCAATAATTTACCTCAAACATTAAAAATAGTAGCACAAAGTCTATGCTTAAGCAATTTTTTATTGAATAAACAAATAGGTGAATAAATGAGCTCCTTAAAGGAACCCTTAAAGCTCCTTAAATGGGGCCTAGCTCATTATAAGCATGTTTTCTAAAGAATGAAGAAATGAAGATATGCATGAAAATACAGATATGTAGCAAGATCTCAGAGAAATATATAAGATTTGGAATGGTATGTTAAAAATGGAGAAACTTGAATATCAAGTTAATGGCTTAGTTACTATTTATTGTGCAATTACCGTGGATCATGCACTATGTTAGGAATATTAACATATTCCTACAACAAACCCAAAGGTATTATTTGCCCCTTATTTTAGATGAGAAAACAGAATCTCATGAAGGGTTAAATAACTTGTCCCAAATCATGTGAAGTTGGCAGTGAAGCTAGTCAAATCTAATAATCTGTGATCCCAAGATTTATGTTCATTATACTGCCAGAGTTGTGGTGTCCAAGACAGTGTGTAGCTACTAGCCTCATGAGACCACTGAGTGCTTGAAATGGGACTAATCCAGGGATGCCTGGGTGGCTCAGTGGTTGAGCATTCCGCCTTTGGCTCAGGTCCTGATCCCAGGGTCCTGGGATAGAGTCCGCATGGGGCTCCCCATAGGGAGTCTGCTTCTCCCTCTGCCTATGTCTCTGCTTCTCTCTGTATGTCTCTCATAAATAAAAATCTTAAAAAAAAAAAGAAATGGGATTAGTCCAACTGATATATGCTCTAACAGTAAAGTACACACTGGATGTTAAACAGATGGCACTAAAAAATGTAAAATATTTCATTAATGATTTTTAATTTATTACATGTTAACATGATGATGCTGTAGATACGCTGAGTTAAAGTATATCAAAGTTATATTAATACGTTTCTTTACTTTCTGTAAGGTGGCCACTAGGAAAAATATACACATGGCTTGTATTACATCTGTATTAGACAATTCTATTCTATTCTCATAATGGAGTTCCTTGACTTCTTCATCAATCATGGGGGAACAGCTTAGAATAAGGCCAAGAAAAGAAACTTGAGAGAAACATACGTTTAGGAATTAAGTAAAGAAGAAGGAGATAGTAAATGATACTAGGAAGTGATCTAAGATGACAGTAAAAGGGTAAACTTGGCCACATATTGCAGAAAGGTAAGGGAGGATGACAACAAAGAGGCTGCTAGATTTGCTAATAGGAGCATATTTGCTTTTAGGACTTTTCACAGAGTAGTTATTGTAGAAGCTGGTTTTTAAAAAGTGGGACTCAAAATAAATACCAATTTAAGGAAATAAATGATGTGAACATGTTTATAAGTTTAATGGAGGTAAAGAGATTAAAGATTTGAAAGGAAGAAAAGATCATTGAAATGGCAAAGTCCCACCATCAATTCTAGGAAAGTAACTCACCTAAGAAAAGATCCAGTATATTTTTCCACTGAAGCTACAGGGAAGGAAATAAAATTCAGGGACTCACATCCTTTTATTTCCTATAGTCTCTGAGATGAAAGATACAAGTTTACAGTCTGAGAGTCAGAATGTTGAGGCTGAATTCATGAGCTAGAGAAGTGTGAAAAAAGCTTGGAAAAAAACACAGCAGCATATCATCACTAATGAATAATACAAGATTGGGAAGTGAGCAGTGAAGAGCCAGTAGAAGTTAGCTAGCATAAACACTCAGAAGCAACTGTTTACAAAATGATGTTGCTTTCTCCAGCAGAGCTAAACTTTCTGAGGCTTACCTAAGATTAGAAATTGACAAAGTAAGTGTGAATGAAAGGCAAAGCGCCCCTTCTTTTGCTTGTGTGAAGGTAAATAAAATTGTAAACACGATGCCCAGATTAGGTTTAAAAACACTTCTAAAACCAGGAGGGGAGATTTTAGAGGATAGAAGGGAGTCAGCAGCCTTTTTGTTGCACACACAGTTTCCTCCTCTGCTAACTGACCTCACAGGCAGTTGAGATTCCAGCTCATCCTTGTGGGGTTCCAGCCAGCTGGTGATTTCTCTTCCTGACTGCCCACCCTGTGGACTTCAAGCCAGCACTAGACACAAAGACAGATTTAACCCAACCCCCAGAAGGCAATTCTCTGTAATTAATCCTTTAATTCACATGATAGATAGATAGATAGATAGATAGATAGATAGATAGATGATAGAAAGAAGATGGATAATCTTCCCACTGTTTCTGCTTCTCTAGTTGAATCCTAACTGATACAAAATTAAAAGCCTAGGAAAAATATGGCAAACCCTGGAGTTTGGGAAAAAGAGATTTCCTTTATATATTTGTTTATCAATATAAGATATGAGCCTTGACAAGCTTTCATTAAAATAAACAAGTGAAATAAACTGTCTGTATGTAGTAGAGAGGGGGCTCAGGGCAGGGATGATCATTCTGCTTGGCTGTATTTCAAAGGAATGCTGATTTGAGAGTGTGGTCTACTGTCTAGAAGATACATTAGAACAAGAACAAAACCAATTTCCCCTTTGGCCCAAGATATTGAATAAGTAAAAGAAAAAACTGATGCTTGGAAGTGATTTTCAGAAAATGGTGTTGAATCCTGAGTTTTAAGCTGTAATTCCACTTCAAACATCACCTAGTCATTATCTATCACTCCAAATCAGGTCATTTTCTCATATTCCATGAATAGTAATTTCCCAAGTTCCTCAAACACAAATCTCTGCAATATACTCTACTCTTCCCCCCACCCCCACAATTTCTTTCAATACCATTACCTACCTTGTTACCTTCTTAATTGGCCATCAAATCCTGTTATTTCTACTTCAACATCATCCCTTACATGAATACCCTCCCTCGCAATTCTACTGCCACTGCCATAAATAAGGCCATCATTGCTGCTCACTTGGGCATTTTCATGAGCTTCCTAAAGGATAGGAGCTTCCAGAGCTCTCACAAATCAGATCTAGTCATTTTCCTGCATAAATATCCCTGAACTTCTAGAGGCATTTCAAACTCCTTATCGCAGTACCTTTTCATTTAAATCTCTGACAAGCATTTTCTATATTTCCCATCACTTCTCATCTTTTATTTCCACTGGACTTCTGCTGGTCATTCCTAAATGACACCATTCCTTCCAGAACTTTGTGGTTTTGGGTGTACTGTTTCTTGGCTTAGAATGCCCTCTACAACCTTCTACTTGTGATAAATGCCTCCTAATTATTCAAGACAGGTCCAAGTTCTCCATCAAGCAGACTCCTTGTCCCACAGAGCAATGCATGTGAATCTTCCTTTTGACACAAATTTCATGTTAAATAATAATTACCAGTTTACATAGATATTTCTCATTTTGGCACTGTCATCTCCTGAGGACCATAACAACATGTATTAGTAATGCTTTAGCTAGCACATAAAAATGGCTTCAGGAAAGTTAATTACACAAATGAATTAATGAATTAATTAGTGAATATCAGAGAACCATACTTCAAATGGAAGTTTACAATTATTGTACAGGCCCTTAGGCTAGTCCACAGAAAACTATTTCATCTATAGAATACAATAGTATAAATATCTTTCCCAAATATTCTATCCTAGAACTTTAGTTACAAAAAGACAATATTTCAGCCATTTAGTAAGTTAGATATATGTTGTGGGCTGGCCCAGAAAACCAACCAAAATTTATACTACTGTTTCTATAGTTAAGAACATTCTTCAGTTTACAAGGAGAAGGGCCACTCCAAAAATGAAAGTTCTCCAGCTACAGCCATGCCATCTGTTTGGTAAATAGGAATACAGAAATGGAGGGAAGAATGCTAAAAACAACCTTTATTTTTGTTTCATAAGGCATGGCTGCTGGACCCTGGCATACAATGAGAAGTCAAGCCTGTAATTTAAGGTATACAACTTCCCTCATCATAATCCAGAGTACTTTCAGGTTATGTCGGAGAAGTTGGAGAAATGGGATTCACAGTAGCTCTTGCTCTCTGGAATCTCTTTCTACCCATATATTCTAATGCCAGCTGTGCTATTATTATCTTAAGCCATGGATATTTGTAATTTTGGCTATTTATATTTTAAAGAATCCCTTTTTATCTTAAATTATCAGAAAAAATCACTGAATAAAATCCTCCTGAATATTTCAACAATAGCAGCATTTTCACCTAAGCAGTCATTGACAAACTGGGTGAATGCTTATCATGTGCTAGCCAATGTACTAAGCACTGAGAATAGAGATAATTCATAGAATCATGAACAAATCATCAGTCAACAGAAGCTTATTATACATAAAGTTATATACAGATGCGGCAAAAATAGACTATTCCTGCCCTCATGAAGTTTATATGTTGCAAGGGAAAATGTGTGTAATTATAATGAGATTGATTTTTCAATAACTGAGTGAATTTAAAGCATTTTAGAAGCATAGAGAAGGAGTTTCTAATCCAGATGAGGAAGAAATGCAGATGGGAAGGCCAGCTATGGTGGACAAATTAAAAAATGATCTCCAAGGGATTGCCACCAAGATGGTGACATGGGTTGCTCCTGATTTCATCACCCCAACAAGAAAAACAACTAATATCTATTTCAGAACAAGACACCACTGAGAGACTCCTAGAACATGGAGTGAAGCTGAAGTGCCCCCTGCACTCCAGAGAGCAAGACAGGCTATATTAGAAGGGTAAGAGAAGTGGCTACACATTGACCGCATTGTCTCTCCCCCAGGTCAGTGCAGCATCATGTGGAAACAGCTGCCCTAAGACTTAAGAGAAACTACAGGGGACAACCAGTTCCCTCAGCATTGTAAGTCACTTTTTACTTGAACGTTGCACCATAGAGATTGTAGGGGAAATCTCCAGGGCTCAACTGCTGAGAATCTGACTGTGATGGAGAAAGGGGAGAAGCTGCAACAACCAGCACATGTATCTTGGCAGAGACGTGCAGTGCTCAGGTAGTAGTCCCAACCTGCTAGCCGTTTTGCTCATCTTTAGAACCAAGTTGGGGGTGCACTCTGGTCAAAGATTGCCATGGGGTCCAGATCTGTCTGACTTGGATCCTCAAACAAGAAGTTTGCTGTACTGAAAGCCTGATTACAAGGCAAGAAACTGACCGCAGCCCCACCTGCTGGGGAGAGTGTCTTTCATCCCCATCTAACAAGAAGAACTAGTGACAACTCCTGGAAGCTGTGCAAACCACCAGCACTCAAGCCAAGAGGCAGGAAGGCAGAGCTGACTACCTCCACCGCAAAGCTAGTACCTACCATGGAGTACTCCTGTGCTGTGTATAGGCAGGAGAATTAATTCATAGCCAAGGCTGAGGGTAGCTCCCAATCCCTCCCAGGAGCAGAGCTTTTTTTGAGAAATTGACAGTAGCCTGAAGAAGCCCCACCCACTCCCTCTAAAACAAGAGGGCTGAGACAGCCCCACCCACAGTGGAGAATATCTTCTAGCACCATCTGACCAGGAGTTTTGGAAACAACTCCTAAAAGCTGTGCTGACTTGCTTGACTCAAGTCAAGAGACAGGTGGGCAAAGGCAACAGTTTGCAGAACAAAGCTAGTGCCCTATTCCAGCAGAGGACTTGGGCTATAGGTCAGCTTGAGCTTAAAAAAACACGGAGCTTTACCAACTTTAGAGCTGCTTCTTCTACTGCATGTTGGTAGAGAATCTAACTCATAGCCCAGCTCATTGCTGAATACAGTCTTCAGCCTAATCAGGAAACCTAACCAGAGCACATGAGAAACTCCACAGCTTTCAATAGCCCTACACAGTGACACTTAAACAGACAATACAGCCTGTGGCTTCCTCCATTTGTAGAAAAAAACTGGTGGCCTAACTTGAAGAGAAAATTCAGTGCATACTCTGGCCTGATTTGGGTCTCTATATAACAAACTGTAAAGGCTCTGAGTCTTGTCCTGCTGCATTGCCAGGGCAGGGAAACTAATTCATATCCTTATCTATTCCTGAATATAGTACTTAGTCCTAACTATCTAGTAAGCCTGAAAAGAGAATCCAGGCAATGGATTCTATCCTACAGCCTATGGAACCTATCCTACAGCCTTACTAGGGTAGGGAACCAAATCAGCAGTCCTCTCCAACTGTTCTCAGTCCCTAGTCCCTATCCTCAAAGTTCAAACAGTTGCCTTGCCCAAAAATGCACTATAATAGCACACTTCATCTGCCCAAGGACATTACCAGCAGACACACCTAGAAACATGAACTGAGCTGACTGGTAAAGAACTGTCTCTGCCAAAGCAAACTTGTAAAGTCTGGAAGAGGAGCCAAATTACTTAAATGCACAGATACCAATATGAGGAATCAAGGATCACTAGTAATCAGGTAAATATGACACCATCAAAGGAAACTAATAAAGCTCCAATTAATGACCTTAAAGAAATGGAGATCAATGAAATATGAGACAAAGAAATCAGAATAACTCTTTTAAAGAAGTCTAGTGAACTACAAGAAAATAAAACCAGACAACTAAACAAGATTAGAAAAACAATGCATGAAAATCAGTTCGACAAAGAAATTGCAACCACCAAAATAAATAAGAAAAAAATCCTTGAGTTGAAAAATATAATTGAACTGAAAAACTTAATAAAAAGTTTCAAAATTAGACTCAAGTGTGCAGAAGAAAGAATCAGCAACCTAAAGGAAAGGACATTGGAAACTACCAAGTCAGAGAACCAAAAAGAAAAAAAGAATATAAAACAGTGAAGAAAACCTAAGGTATTATGGTATATAGTGAGAAGAAACAATATTTGCATTATAGCAATTTCAGAAGGAGAAGAAAAAGAGAAAGGGATAGAAAGTATATTTAAAGCAATGATGGTAAAAGCTTCCTGATCCTGGGAAGAAAAATGGCCATCCATATCCATGAGGCCTAAAGAATCCCAAATAAGTTGAACCCAAATAAGGCTACATCAAGACACATAATTAAATTGTGAAAAGTCAAAGACAAAAAAATTTAATATCAGTAAGAGAAAAGAGATAAGTCACATACAAAGGAAACCCATAAGACTATAGGTGGATTTCTCAACAGCTAAGTATGGAAACAACCTATGTGTCCAGGGAAGGATGAATAATGAATGATGAAAAGATAAAGAATTTGTGATATATATATATATATATATATATATATATATGATATATATGTGTATATATATATGTGATATATATATATATATACACACACACACATAGGGATATTATTCAGCCATTAAAAATGAGGAAATCCTACCACATGTGACAACAGGAATGGAAACTGAAGGCATTATTCTAAGTAAAATAAGTCAGACAAAGAAAAACATACTGCATGTCTCACATACGTGTGGAATTTAAAAAGAGAAAACCAAACTTAATGAACAGATGATCAGACTTGTGCTTGCTAGTGGCTAATAAGGGGAGGTGAAGTTGGTGGAAGGTGGTCACAAGGTACAAATTTTCAGTTGTAAAATAAATAAGTACTAGGGGGACGCCTGCGTGGCTCAGCAGTTGAGCATCTGCCTTCGGCTCAGGGCATGATCCTGGAGTCCTGGGATTGAGTCCCACCTCGGGCTCCCTGCATGGAGCCTGCTTCTTCCTCTGCCTATGTCTCTGCCTCTCCCTGTGTGTCTCTCATGAATAAATAAATAAAATCTTTAAAAATAAATAAATACAAACATACATACATACTAGGGACATAATGTACAACATGATAAATAACTATAGCTAACATGGCTATATGGTATATAGAAAAGTTAAGGGAGTAAATCTTATGAATTCCCATCACAAGGAGAATCTTTTTTCTATTTTTCTTTTATTTTAATCATGACTAGATGAGGTGGATGTTAGCTGAACGTAGTGTGGTAATCATTTCACAATGTACATAAAACCAAATCATCATGCCGTACACCTTAAACTTATACGGTAATGCCAATTACTTCTCAATAAAATGGGAGGATATTCTTGCCTTTTTGTATTTATATCTTTGTATAATCCCCTCCCTATGAGTGCGGGTGGGACCTGTGGGATGCTTCTAACCAATACAACATGGCAAAAGTGATGGAATATCACCTTCATGATTGTATCACTTAAGATTGTGGCTTCTATGTTTTTAGCATACTCTATTGCATTCTTGGCTTGTACTCTCTGACAGTATAAGAAGCCATGTTGGAGACATCTGTATGTCAAGGAATTAAGGGCCTCCTCTTACTAATAGCCATCTAGGAATCAAGGGTGGCCTCCAGCCAATAACTGAAAAATAAATGGACCCTCTGTCCAATAGGCCTCAAAAAACTGAATCCTGCCAACAATGTAAGCAAATGTAATCTTTCCAATGTAAGCTTGGAAGTGGATAATCCCCAAGTCTTTTCAAATGAGACTTCAGACTGACTGACAGACACTTGGTGGTAGCCTCCTAAAAGACAATGAAGCAGGATTCAGTTAAGCAAAGCCTGGATTCTTGAAACCATAATAATAAATAATGTAAATAATAAACCATAAATAATAAATTACAACATAAAAAACCATAAAACCATAAATAATAACAACAAAGGCAATAATAATAAATATCATTGCACATTTTTAAGGCATTAAGTTTGTGTTAATATTGTTATGCAGCAGTAGATAACCAGTTCAGGAAATAAGACTTGAAGAAGGAGACTAATGCCTGAGCTAAGTATTAAAGAATAAGACAAGTGGCATAAGGTAGCAAAAAGCACTCTAGGCAAATGGGACAGCATAACTAAAAGAACATAGACAGGAAGCAGTAGGGTTTGATGACTGCCCTACAAGGACTTCTGTTGTCACTGAGACCACAGATACAAAGCATTAAGTGGTGGGAGATAAGGAAGGAGAGGTATGTGAGCAGGAGTTCCACTGTGAAGAATCTTTTAGGTTTGTATGCCATATTAATGATTTAGATTTTATCCTTTAGATAATGAGAAACTATTGAAACATTTAAGAAGGGCAGGAACAATGGAGAGTTTTATGGTTTATATGAGACCACTCTGGAAACTATGTGAACAGATAACTTTGAGGATAACAAGGACCAAAGCTGCCCTCCAGTTGACAAAGTGCTCTTAATGGTAGGTCAAAGTTATAAAGGATGAGGACTGGAAACATGTAAAGAATCGAAAGATGGTAAGTGACTTGAGAAATATATAGCAAGTAAAATCAGCAGAACTTGGGAATTAGTTGGCATGAAGGCGTGAAAGGAAGGAAAAAGTCAAAGATGATACTTTGATTTATAATGTGAATAATCATTAGTGATGCTTGCATCAATGAGGACAAAGAATGCAGGAAGACAGAGCAGTTCCAGGAGGAAAAGGTAAATGGAATTTTTAATTAATCTGAAGCTCTAGGCTGAGTTCTGCAAAGAGATGTAGATCTGAGTCTTGAGCATAGTGATACTGGCTGAAATCAAGAGTCAACATTGACCAGAAACAACAGGAGAAATAAGAAAATCCATGAGCTGAAGCTAGAACTTAAGGGAAAACAATCATTAAGGAAGATATAGCAGAAAAGATCACAGAAGTGACAAAGCAGAAGGGGTCAGAAAGACATGTGTAAAGTTTTAAAAGCTTATTAGAAATTTCATCTTATACTTAAGAAATTCCCTTTATATAATTTGCTTCAGTTGATTTGGACTTGAGCAGAGACTGGTGGTGAGTGTATATAAAACTCCTCTCCCTCATCTCACTTTTCTTCTCCATCTACCTTTCATATGTTTCCCTTAACCAAATGACTTTCTACATATTTTTATTAAAGTGGCACCAACTCTTTATAGAGGGTACTGAAAGGGAAGATTCTGGCAGTTAATTCTAAAGGAAGTTCTGGGGGATCCGTTGGGTGGCTCAGCAGTCTGGTTGCCTTTGGCCCAGTGTGTGGTGCTGGAGACCCAGCATCGAGTCCCACGTCGGGCTCCTTACATGGAGCCTGCTTCTCCCTCTGCCTGTGTCTCTGCTTCTCTTTCTCTCTGTCTCTCGTGAATAAGTAATAAAATCTTTTAAAAAAATAAAGGAAGTTCTGATATTTTAAATGTACTGGTGATAATAACAATTTGCCCTCAAGGAGATTGCTTTGGCTTTTGGAAGCCATAGAGAGATTAAGAACAGAGGACCACTGGGAATTCTTTTTCAGAAATAAGTTCAATGTTCTATTTTTCAGGAGAAATGATTTTATAGAGAAACAGATTGGTATAATATAAGGAACACTGGGGTAAAAGGATTCTTTGATGTTAGCATTATAAGCGTATTAAAGGACCAAGACTGGGGGTGAGGTAGTAGGAACAAAAAAGGAAAGTGAAACACCTTTGTATGAAAACATGGCAGGATTTTGTACCATCCTTTTGGCAGTGAGGAAAAGATACAGAGCTACTTGAATATTTCCATATCTCTGTGCTGTGATAATGCTGATGTGGTTACTGACCGGTGGTTATAAGAAGCAGAAGGAAAAGCCAGTTTTCTAAAAATTCACAAGATGGCTTTATAGATGGCTTCTTTGAGCCAATGGTGAGATAGCTAGTAGAAATTAATTGTGTATAGCAGGAACAAAGAGCAAGCAGTTAGATGTGAGGGTAGAATAACTCATACAGATCTGAGGCATACCTGGAAAAAAGCATGGCTGGATCCTTTCACAATAAAAATACCGTCAGTGGGCAGCGCTAGTGGCGCAGTGGTTTAGTGCCACCTGCAGCCCAGGGTGTGATCCTGGAGACCCCGAATTGAGTCCCATGTTAGGCTCCCTGCGTGGAGCCTGCTTCTCCCTCTGCCTGTGTCTCTGCCTCTCTCTCTCTCTCTCTCTCTGTCTCTCTCTGTCTCTCTCTCTCTCTGTTGCTTATGAATAAATAAATAAAATCTTAAAAAAAAATAAAAATACCGTCAGAGTTAGAAAGCTGACACCATTCTGGAAGCTAGAAGGAAGAAATAAAAGAGAAAGCAGTGCCTGTGAGGTAGAAGAACTAGGCTTGCACAGTTGAATAAAGTAGTTTGTTCATTCTTTTGTGCCCTTTTATCTGCTTTCTGAGAAAAGAGACATGATTTAGAGTAGATGTCTCATTGCTCAGTACACACAGAATACTGAGGTTATTTCAGTTCACCACAGGACACAGAACACAAATGTAGCACCAATAAGAGAAGTGATGATAGATTTGAACATGAATTCCCACATGTTACAAGTAAATTTCCTTTTGAGTACAAATCATGGTGTCTGGTTACAGGAGAAGATTTACTGGAGTCATGTAAACCCCTGGAAGGTTACTGTCTTACCCAGCTAACAGGGAGAAAAGCATGGACTTATTTTTAGTTAGACATGCTGAATTTTAAACCACAAAAAACAAATCCCCAAAGTTCCTCACACTAAGCAAGACATTTATTTTGTGACTATTAACAAAAGAGAGTGGTCTTAGCTAATTAAGCTCAAGTCCTTTTACTTGTAAAATTAACTCTTATGTTTGTAATGAAGTAAATTTCATTAGGGAGGTGACTTTTTAGAGTGTTACACTTTAGATTTGATCAGAAAAAAATTATAATTGTCTACATGTTTTGCTTTGACATTAAAAAAAATATAATTAGCAACTGATATTCCCTGACTGTATCACTAAAACAAATTTAGATTCCAGGATTCCAATAGTCTCTAAACCTCTGGCATATTCTTTTTTTTTTTTTTTAAGATTTTATTTATTTATTCATGAGAGACACACAGAGAGAAAGAGCGAGAGAGGCAGAGACACAAGCAGAGGGAGAAGCAGGCTCTATGCTGGGAGACTGACGCAGGACTTGATCCCAGGTCTCCAGGATCACACCTTGGGCTCGGGCTGCAGGCAGCACTAACCGGCTGCGCCACCAGGGCTACCCCCGCCCGCACATTCTTAATCTTTAAGTCTCTTTACTCAGTTGGACTAAGCTGTCTTGGCAAAGCACCTCTATTTGCAAAAACGTGCCATTTCACCATGACAGTTTCTATTACAAATGATCAAGAAATTACCTTATCTTATTTCTAATAGTCATCACAAAAATGCCATGTCTAAAAAAAAAGTATTTATAATTCATCTACTAAAAGATCAACCCAAGGCATACTATTTTCTACCAAAACATATTTATTTAGATGTAGTTGGGAAATTATTATAGTCCAAATACACCTTTGAGTTCAAATACAGTTTCCTCAACCATGGAGATGGATGATCTACTTAGGATAATAATTAAATGGTCAGAATTCCAAAACTTTCCATGAGATCATGATTAATTTGATTAAGATAATATTAAAGATCAAATAAATCCGGCTTTTTTAAGCAACCTTTATAAACGATTAGACAGTGGGATAAGAATGGATGTCCTTTTACTACCCTTTTAGAACACCACAATAGAATACAAACACTGACAAGGGCTTCAAATCAGTTTTCCTTTCTTATATCTATGCATTACTGCAATTTTATTTTATTTTATTTTATTTTTATTTTTTATTTTTATTTATTTATTTTTTTTAAAAAAATTTTTTTAATTTTTTATTTATTTATGATAGTCACACAGAGAGAGAGAGAGGCAGAGACACAGGCAGAGGGAGAAGCAGGCTCCATGCACCAGGAGCCCGACGTGGGACTCGATCCCGGGTCTCCAGGATCGCGCCCTGGGCCAAAGGCAGGCGCCAAACCGCTGCGCCACCCAGGGATCCCTATTTTTATTTTTTAATATTTATTTATTTATTTATGATAGTCACAGAGAGAGAGAGAGGCAGAGACATAGGCAGAGGGAGAAGCAGGCTCCATGCACCAGAAGCCCGACGTGGGATTCGATCCCGCGTCTCCAGGATTAGGCTTTGGGCCAAAGGCAAGCGCTAAACCACTGCGCCACCCAGGGATCCCAGCGTTACTGCGATTTTAATGTTCTACAATGCCTCGGATGGTTCTTTCATGTAGTAGTAAATATTCATGAAATATTTGTTGAAATTATCAAGTAGTATCAATTTTATATTCACTTAGATGTATCATGGATGCTGAACACTGCTATTCTTAGGCACACAGTGAGTGCTACAGATTGGATTAATGAATAAGTAATTTATACTGTTAATTAATTCAAGAAACATAAACTATGTAATTCAAGCTTAGTCTTAACTATTACCATGTCATTTATGAGATGATAGCTTTGGGATTTTTTTCCTCTGTTGTTCCCTTCAACATTTTATTGTTAGATATACATAACACACATAGAAGCCAGTGATTTTTGAGTTGAGCCAAAATAAAATATAATTTTCTACAAGTTCAAATATTTTAAAAGGAGAATACATATTTTCATGAAAGAGGAAATTTAAAATTTTAAGGGTCTAGAAATATATCCAGGCAAATAGTTTTGAGAAGCTGCTCTTCATTATGAAAAAATTCCTAATCACACCAATAACTGTTTTTTGTTTTTTGTTTCATATTTTAAAAGATTATATTTAGTTACAGTAAATCATTTATAGTCACTCTCCACAAAGGATCTTTTATAGACAATTCATTTATTCCAAGGAAAATGTAATACAACGCAATTCTATTAGGCTAACATTTATGTATATAGATGCTTAGTTTGAGATTTATAAACAAGGAAATCACTGTTGTTTTTTTATTTTTTTCAATCTTTGAGAAGCTTTGAATTTTCTCTTTCAAAAAAAATCATTAATAGGAAAGAACAAGAAAGAATGAAAGAAAGAAAAAGAGAGAGAAAAGAAAATTAGCACAATTAAACATGCGTTTACAATGGTATTTAAATTATACTTGCCCATATCATTTATATCAAAAATCTAATTTATAACTTAATTCATGTAAGCTTATTTCACAGTAAAGGTATAATTCAATTTGATGAGCTATGATAATGAGTGAGTTATATTTCTCAAGTCTTTATAAAAGACTTGTAATATAACACCAATTGTAATGTTATAACACACATACACAAAAACTAAAATCACATTAAATTTATAAAAATTACATTAAATTTTGAATGGCAAGTTTGTACTTAAACAATTTAAGTAGTGTTTAAGAAGTATAAATTGGACCTGACAGAAAAAAAAAAAAAGGACAGAAAATATTCTCTAGTCTAAGGTCTCAAACATAAAATGTTTCAGAGAAAGTTGAGAGATATGTACAATCCAAAGGGCAGCAAAAATTGACATTCCATCCTATTTTTTATAATTAAGTAGATTCAAGAAAACATTAAAAACAGATTTGCAATATTTTAGTGTGATTCAAGAGCCATCAAAACTAAATTTAATTTAAAAAAATGAGCAATCTAAGACATGAATAAAGAAAAGAACATTTAATTTTTTAATTTGAGGTATTCACATAAAGATGGTTAAATTATATTCATTTTGGAGAAGGCCTTTATGAAAATAAGCTGGAGCATCAGACAAAGTAAACACAATTACACATGTAAAACTAAGATGCAGAAAAATATCAGCCAGATAATTGCTATGTCCAATTTTCGCAATCATTTTGAAACAGAATTTATCATAAAACTAAATATAATCTGCTGCTAGTATAGAATGAAAACTACCCCACCATAAATTTTAAAAATACATGGAAAATAATAAATATTTTCAGATTCTTTAAAGTATCTGTAATAGCACTACCTTCAGGTTTGCTTATGTAAAAGTGACACATACATACCTACGTATATATACACACACGTACATAAATGTGATTTATATATATATATATATGTATAGACACACAAATGTCATATATATATATATAGCCACAAATAGTAAGAGTCAGATTTGCAGTAATTTATTTTTTCCAGTGACCTAACAGAGACGGCAGAAGAGAAGGAAAGAAGCAAAGGAGGAAGGAAGGACTTTTATCAAAGCCTTAAATATAAACCAAATGGATCATCAAAGGGGAGTATCCCCTTAGTAGTCCTCTCCACTAAAAATGAAATCAATATTTCAAAATCCAAATTACCAATTATAATATATATGCTACCTACTTAAATTTTATTGGCTTATGGGTACACACCCAGTCAAATCCTGCATGTATGTATGTTTATAAGTTCTTCCTACTATCTATTATTAACTCCCTCAAACCTTAGTGGCTTAACCAATCATTTTATAATACATCTCATTTTGTGGGTCATGATTCAGTTAGGGCTCAGCTGAATAATTTTCCTTTTCGTGTGTAACTGATAGATTAGGCTACACTGAAAAGTTCTAGACAGCTTCACTCTCACATCTGGTGCCTTGGGAGAGATGATTGGAAGGCTAAGGTCAACTTGGGCTAGACCTACACATGGCCTCTCCAGCATGGAGTCTAAAGGGGTACTCAGGCTTTTATGCATGGCAGCTCAGGGAGCCCAGGGAGAAGCTGCAAGGCTGCTTATGACCTAACCTCAAGCATCTGAGAATGTCACTTCTGAAGTCTTCTATCAGTCAAGCCAGACCTGAAGTCCAGGTCAGACACAAAACAGGGAGACTCCAACATCATGTCTCAGTGGGAAAAGTAGCAAAAGATTTTTGGACATTTTGAATCTTCTACACAAAGTCACACTGAAAGATATACCAGGAAGAAATAAAGATACATAGCAACACACATTAAGAAAGATGCACAGCTCAAAGATACATATTTTGTTGATACTTTACCAATATTATTTTTGGGAAAAAATTGGCCATTTCTACTTATATATCTTCTTTAAAATTGTTTAAGTTTAAATTATTGTAATCAATTTTTATGATGTAGAAATTTTAAAGCCGTAGCTCTTCTTTTTGGTTGTTTTACTATTTTTTTTAAGATAATTATTTCTCCATTCCACAGAGCCTAAGTTAGCCAAATATGAGGCAGATGTGGGATGATTATGTTTTTCAGGTACACTGCCTTGGTAGGCCACTAAATTTTGAAGGCGAATACTAGTCTTTCTATCATCCCCAACTGTTAAAAAAAATGACTATGAAAATAACTGGGACCCCCACATTCCAGGTACTTCTTAGAGACTATCACTTTATTAATAGCCACTCAGAACTTAGCAATGACCAGCTAAAATAAATGCTGGAAATAGTGAACTCCTGAGATGATACCACTTGTTTGAACTTAGGTTCATCCCAGCCAACAGTTTAACACCTCGTTTTAATGTCCTATTGATAATCTTTTACTAAATTGAACTTTGACATAACACCATCACCTCCGTTGATAATCTTCATAAGACACTGACACTTTTTTTTTTTAAGACACTGTCTCTTAAAATTCATTATTATATCTATCATGTGAATGGAATTGAAGCGGTGGCTCATAACATCACTCATGTCTCCTTTAAGAGAATCTTCAGGTAAAATTTCTCTCTAGTTAAGTACCAAAAATAGCTGAACTTCTCTAAAGCAACTAATTTGTCTAATCATGTACCTGGTTATTTTTTTAAAGATTTTATTTATTCATGAGAGACACACAGAGAGAGAGAGACAGAGAGAGAGGCAGAGACACAGGCAGAGGGAGAAGCAGGCTCCATGCAGGGAGCCCAATGTGAAACCCAATCCCGCATCTCCAGGATCACAACCCAGGCCGAAGGCGGTGCTAAACCGCTAAGCCACCAGGACTGCCCCAAGTACCTGGTTATTGTTTATCATTTCCTCTTTACCATGTCTGCTAAAAGTCAAAACTGTTGCCTAACTCTTGGCAATTGAAAGAACATGAACTTGATTGCCAACGTGATTCCATAATTAACTCATTTTTCATAGCCCTGTTATTTTTGAATCCTATCTTTTTTTTTTTGAAAAAAAGGTTAAAGTGAAAAATAAGTACCCAGCAATTGTTCACTGAGTGTTTGCTATATGTTACAAAGAGCTTATACATGGAATGATAGGCCTTTGGATGCATCTTTTCCAGTTATGGTAAGCAGGAACATATACTTAATGGGTAATCTTAGCTAAGTCTTATCAGATATGGGGTGTGTGAGACTAGATCTATACCTCTTGAATCTATCTGAACTGAAGGGCTGCAAGAATAACACAGTGTTCATAGTTAGGATTCAGAAATCCCAACTCTATGATAACCATGATATATAAGAAAGGAATGATAGTCCCAGAAAAAAATTTCACCCTGAAGACAGGCTTGGTATTTGCTAATATTTTAAATGGGCAATCTAAAATAACCCCAAATAGTAAATCATATTTTTGTTTCCTAAAATTGCATATTGTAAATGTCATTCTGGGGGCGGGGAGGAGGCATAGCTTATAACTCATTAAATGTAAGGTTCAAACTATTATAAAGATTTTTGTTACTGTTTTTTATTTGTTCTGTTTGGGAATAAACATATTAACACTTGTTCTAAATATTTT
This sequence comes from Vulpes lagopus, assembly GCF_018345385.1. Lineage (NCBI taxonomy): Eukaryota > Metazoa > Chordata > Mammalia > Carnivora > Canidae > Vulpes > Vulpes lagopus. Next base: position 29,989,308 of record NC_054832.1, on the reverse strand, counting down.
CAAGTTAAAACAGTGGTTCTCAACCAAGAGTGATGACCAAAGACAGTTTTGCTCATCACAACTGGGGGTAGTGTGGTACTGGCATCTAACTGGTAAAGGACAGGGATACTGCTGAACAACCTTCAATGTATAGTACAGACTCTCACAATGAAAAATTATCTAGTCCAAAATGTTATTAGTGCTAAGATTGAAAAACTCTGGGTTAAGTCATATGCTATGATGTAAAATTCTCAGTTCATAACCAGTAACTAGTGTAAGAGATTAAAACACTGTTAAACTTTTGGGAAAAACAATTGTTGGCTTTTGGTAGTACTGGAGGGTCTCTGAAATTATTTTCTATTTATGTCTGCACATCCAACATCTAGCATAAGGCCTGGCCTACAAAGCCTTGTTTAAGGAAGAGGTGAATGAATGATCAACAGCCATTGTGAAAGGATTCTGTTAATTTCCATAGTAAAGAGAATTGGCCTTTATTCTGTGCAGGAGGTAATATAGTCTGGCTCTTCAACCACCACTAGAGAAGGTTCCTTTTGCCTCTCTTTTTTTCAGTGTAGTTGGTATTACAGAATATTTACAATTAAAGTGTTTATGAGAAGACCTACTTACAAATTGAATGAAATCCAGCACCTGTGTAATCTTAAGATGTGATATTTCAGAGAGGCAGTCTAATGGATGTATTTGCTATCTCATCACCTAGACTATCTCAGTACTATCCTCATATTATGTAAGCTAAAGGAGTAGAGTGCCTAGATATTATGCTTTCTGCTTGTTTGAAGTATTAATATAAGAACTATTTGATTAAACAGCATTTCTGTATCTCCTGTTAAAGTCACTGCCCAGTCTGTCATATAATATACCTTTTGCACACCCCATGTTATTAATTCAAATGAGATTTGTTCAGAAAAAAATGTTTCAGGATATTATTTTTCTATCATCAAAGATGTAAATATATATACTTATAATACACATATATTTATATATATACATATATATATTCAACTATTTGTCTTTTTCACCTTAGCTACAAGAAAAATAAGCTGCCTGAAATCATTTGCTCTTTCTGAGGCTGTATTGTTAGTGACTAAAATGATACACCCTGGTGCTAGGCTGCCTGGATTCAAATCCCAGAACCATCACTTATTAGGTGGAGACTTCACTTCTCTGTGTTGTGTTATCATGCCCATTTTATATATTAACTTCATTTCACTTCCCCGTGCCTCAGTTTCCCCACAGGCAAAGTAAAGATAATAACTAATTTGAGTAGGCCATTTTTAGGATTAAAATTGTTAACTGTTAATTACTTAAAATAGTGCCTAGAACATAGGAAGCCCTTGATAAGTTACATCTGTTAGTATTTCTGCCTTCTTCAGACAATTCCAAGTCTGCTGTAGTTTCTAGTAGCCCTTTGACTTGTAAGTTTTATAAAGTCAGACAGAGCCTTATGCAGATTGCTCACCAATAAACTGCCAACCTCCAGCAGAATATCTAACATATAGCATGTCTTTAAAAACACATATTGAATAAAAAATGGAAGCTTCACTTACCAAGAGATAATAATCACACAGTGAAGCTTGACCCTCAGGTGGGGAACATGTCCAGAGAAGAAAGGTGAACCTTATGTAAGACGGAAAAATCTAGACCACAAATGCTGATGAAAGAATATTATACCAATCACATTTAGATACTACACTCAGTAGAGTTAGATCAGAGGTGATTAAAGGAGATTTCCAAAAGAGAGAGGATTTCCCTTAAAATTCACTTTAAAAATTCCTTAAAGAACACTTTTCACTGAGGTGGTATAGCCTCTGACTCCAGAACAAAAAAAACTTTGCATTCTACATAACGGCTGCAAAGAAGAATCAGAAACCCTTTCCTCTAGAAAGAGTTTATCATTCAAAATCTATGAGGAAGGTAGAGTCTAGTTACTGGCGAATTTTTAGGTGTTTTTGGTAACTATATGATAGACACAAAATGTCAGACATGTTCTTTTTCTCTAAGAATTTACTTTCAGTTTAGAAGCATTTTTACCTGAACATAGCATACATCTTGTTTGGATTTTACTTTTTTCTAAGAGATCAATCGATCAAATTATTTATTTATTTAGAGAGTGCATGAGTGGGAAGAGAAGCAGAAGGAGAGGCAGAGAGAGAATCTCTAGTAGACTGTGCTGAGCACAGAGCCCATTATGGGGCTCCATCCCAGGATCCTGAGACAATGACCTGAACTGAAATCAAAAGTTGATGGTTAACTGACTCAGCTACCCAGGCATCCCAGATTTTACCTTTCTAATATAATCATATCAGTGGGTATCAGAGTAAATTGATGGGATTTCAGGTTGCAAAGGAAAAGGGCTATTACCTCAAACTGTACATTCTCTCAGAAATTTGACATGAAAACTGAACTGTCCAAGAAAAAAAAATCTAACTTTTCAAAAACCATTCTACAGTTATCCAGACATCACATAAATTACATCTTGCCAAATGTTAGAAATAAAGTTCTGGTCCTGTCATAAACATGTCTAAGAAATCATACAGTATTTAACTAATTGAAAACCAAGTCTTACCTGCTACCCACCCTTAACCTGTAACAGGAACAATGTGCTTTGTTGCAGGATTATTGCAGGGGTGAAAGTCTACCCACTAGAAATGAAAAAGTGAGTAAGGTAATGATGGCAAAGCCAGCTGAAAAGATTTCACTCCTAAAGTTAGCTCTCCAAATGGCTCCAAATTTAAAGAAAGCCATCTAGTGTCCAACAGAATGGACACTTTCAGCTCTGTAGTAAGAAGGTACTGCAGAAATCTAAATGATTCAAGTTACATCTTTCTAATGTTCTATGACATTATAAAACTTGATTACTGTGTTGTGTTACCACACTCATGTCAAATACTAATTTCATTTCTCTCCTTCTTTCTGTTTTGATCATTCCACAAAATTATAGGTCTAAAAGAGAAGCTGATTTTTTCGCCAATTAACTAGACTCTGTTAAGATTCCCAATTTTCATGTGATTTTGAGAGTCATTAAACAGTGAAATACCCATCATTTTGACAGCTTTAGATTCCTAAAGTTTGCAAAATGTACAACGTTTGTAATTTTTTTAACATGTAATGAGATAAATGGGTTATCTCTTCTCTTTGTGAATGGGTTTTTTGCTGTAAGAAATTGAAGATTGCTTTAATACACCTTGAGACTTAAATGATGAAGGAAGAACAGGGATATGTATTAAGATTTCATTAAATGTCAGGCACTGTGCTTGATTCTTTGTAACAGATTATGTCATGCAATTGCCACAACAACCTTCGGTGATTTGTATTATGTTCTGTTTTATAGATTGAGAAATGGGGGCTTAGCAAAACTAGATACCTTATCAAAAGTCATGCAGCTAGCAAGTGGCAGAAGCAGGCTTTCCTTTCCAACCTAGGTATTCCAACTGTATGTCTAGCGCCTTTCCCACAATATTACACATGCACAAACAGGTCATGAAGAGACCCTCAGCCTGACCTATACTCTGCTAATCTAGCACTTACCACCAAATAAATGGTCAGGATTCATCCCACCTGAATATGGTCATCATGCATAAATAACTCTTGCTTAATTTGTTCTTGACAGCATTCCCGGTGGGCTGACCAAAAGAGGTTCAAATAAGAGAATTGCTTTCAGGCAGAGAAGGTATACAGAAAATGACTATGTGTGAAAATTCTCTGATTGTATCTACAATTAAAAAGGACTTAGAAAAAAAATAAAAAATAAATAAAAAGGACTTAGAGCAGTACCTATTGACTAAGGATGGAATGCAGAAGAATTCAATACATCTCATTTCTGGGTTTAACTTGATCTATCTGCAGAGTAAACATTATTTAAATCAATCCTTCTGAAAGACATATGAGACAGGTACTATGATTATCTGCATTTTTTTAGATTATCTCAAGAAACCAGCATTTAAAATAACTAAGTGCTTTGCCCAGGGTCACAGAGCTAAACCTCTGTACTAACATTAAAATCTTTGTGTTCAAGTTCTAGTTCTTTTTTTGGAGTTCCTGAAACATTTCTTCTTTCCATCAATTCATTTTATAGTCACCCCTATTAGTCCTTCACCATATCCCTATGGGTCCCTTACCACACTTCACCTCACTTTGCTTCTTACCCACTCCACTTACTGAAATTCTCCCTCCTGCTCTTAGATCTTCTTGCAGTCTGCACAATGATCCCACAGGATGTTTCCTCTAGCAGTATTGCCTAATCAAAGAGCTCCTCAAATCCTTCTCTTCCAGAAACATTCTCCAAGCACTTGAAATAAAAACCAGTATTACACTTTTTTATTATAATGCATAGTTTAGACTCTAGGCATTCTCATGCTAACAGCCACACAAAATGACAGTTATCCTTTTGTATATTGATCTGATAAATTTATTTAATATTTGAACACACTGTTATTTTTGAGTTCACAGCTTTTAAAGGCTAATAATTGTACCCTGATAAAATAATTAAGATAAATAATTAAGATAACTTTGTACACAGACCATTGCTAGGCCCCTCATATGAGGGTGATGCTAAATAAGCCAAATGGCAACTAGGTCACATTTATCTGAAAATGGAGTACCCAGTGACATTGATCTATGATTAAAAAAACATGTATTTGACACCTATTATGTTTAACATCCTTTGCTAAGTACTCATGGGCTCTAAAGTGAAACATTAAGCATTCCCTAACTTATCTGGTTTAGTTCTTCTCAAGTTGAATGTGACTGCAGGTATGACAGGTGACCCTTCTGCCCATTTCTTCTTTTACATTAAAGGGATGAGGTGATTCTCAAAGTCTCTTTAAGTTGTATAGGTCTATGATTCAATGTGGTTGTGTCACTCCTTAAATTGAGAAGTCTTATCTCTTGACTTTCCAAAATAGGTAAGGTTTCATCTTTATAGGCATAGAACTTAAAAAACTTCTCTTAAAATGATGCATGGACGACAAGAACTATTTTGGATGTACTGTGAATTTCTCTTAGCAGTATTTTAAGTATAAAAGAATCATAAACATGAGGATTATATTTCTCCAAAAATAAAACATGCCTAAGTCTCAGATGATATTTTCTTGGCAAAATGTATTTAGGATTTTATTAAATCCAAGACATTTGAAAAGTCAGATCATATGTTGAGAACAAAATATTCACACAAGACCTATACCTATAAAATGAAGTAAATTGAGGCAATTTGTTGCGTAAGACAGGCTAAGGAGTGCTGTTGCTTTTATTCCCCCAATAGTACAGTAAAAGTAAATCTGACACTTAAAAGTCTATTTCAAGGCCCAAATCACAAAGATCTTGCTACTCCCCACATCCATCCTCATCCACACTGTATAGGCTTCTTTGCCCAAAAGTTAAACAAATTCCCCTACACCGTTTGCCTCCTGATCATTTCTCTCAGTTTGGCTTAACTGGACATGGCTCTTTCCATAAGTTTTCTTGTTCCTTCAAGAATAGAAGGGTACACACCACATATTTCAGGGTTTCCAAGCAACTCTAAGCTCATGACTATCCCATCTTCAAAAAAACAAACAAATCAATCTGTTCCCTTGAAATTCTTGCTAATTGAGTATACATTCTTTACACATTTTTGACATTATCTTTTATTATCCTCCTGGTTATTCCTTTGATTCAATGTAATCTTTGGCACCTACTCAAATCATTTATTTCCTATTATTCTGAGTAATGTCATCATCTACTGAACTCACTCAAACCTGAATGCAAATAATCTTTGAATTTATCTTCTCCTTTACTCCACTCACTCATACCCTTTTCATGGACCCATGCCCCACTTGTGAAATCAGAAATGGTTCTCTCTACTCTGATACCACACTTTATCTTTCCACAAGTCTTTTCAATTTCATAAATTCCAATTGACAGGTCTTTCACTTTCTCCCTATTAGCCACGATTTCCTTCTTTCTCCTCTATGTCTATGATTCATCACTTCACAACTCCTCTCATGACACTATTCTTGCAAACATCTCAGTTTTTAATTAAGTCAACTAGGTTGAGACTGCTGTTTAGTAAATCACCCAAATGGACATTAAACTAGTAGCTAAGTTCTCCCCTTCCTTTCCTAACTTCTAATAAGAAGAGAAGCAATTAAGTCACATGGCAATATTAACCATTCCTTCTTCAAGCCATGTCTCCCTTACAACCTCAACTCCTCTAATCTATTTTTTTCAATAAAGAAAAAACAATTCATCAGAGAGGTAATCCTTCAAATTTTAGAGAAAGTACAGAGAAAAAAAAGATGATCTTTGTATACTTTACAGCTTTAGAGTGGAATTGAAATCCCTTCTCCTCTACAGAGAATTGAGAAATGGCATTTTTTTTACCCATGAACTTCTTCAGAAGCCTGTAAGCCCTAAAAGATGAAGGGCAAGACTCTCTTATTCTTCTTTGCAAATTTAGAACCCAGCACAAAACTAACACATAGTAGAGATTCAAACAATATTCACTGAATTCACAAATAAATGATTAGGTAATTATCAAGGAATTTCTGATAAATATATTTGTAACTTCAAACCTGTAGCTAGTTGCTACAGTTGCACACTCATCATATGTTCAGACCAGGTTTTTGTGTCAGCAAACTATCCCAAACCATTTTCATGTGTCTTTGGTTTTAATATAACTCAAAATACATTCTGTCAAATATAATGCTCCATGGATTTTAAACACAAGATTCTTTCAAGGGAAATGTAATCCTAATGTTTATGATTAATTTACACTTAAGTCATCAAAACATCATTTAAGCATCCCCTTTGCTATCTAATTTTGTGTTCCCCTAACTGGATAACTGTTTATATGCTTAAGCCAAAATTATTATTTGCCTTTAATTTTTAGATAATTGTCTCAATTATACACTTTGTATGTTGTGTGTAGACAGGCCACAATCAAATACAAATCAAATACACTCTAATTTCAGGATACTTCAGTTTTTATATTTGAGGATAAAGACTTACATAAGAGAATTAAAATAGAAAAGAGAAGTTAAAAAAGCATTCTTTTAAATAAATCACTTACTGGTTAATGTATAATCCATATAAGTTATCCTTAATACAAAAAAATCTTTTGATCTGTTTAGTAGTTTTGCTATTGCTTATTTTAAAATAAATCAACTGTCAAGTCTCAAAAAATAAAAGAGTCTAGTATTGCAAACAGAAAATCAAGTTGGGATACTAAAAGTTGTTAAGACATTGATGGTGAACTAGAGAAGAAATTAAATTTTCCTAGAATTTATTTTTTCTTGTCTTTAAGTGCTTTTCCATGCAACTCTTACCTGTGTTTCCTTTCCCTTCTCACTGACTCTGCTGACCATACTGGCTTGACAGTTCAAATGCATTTCTTTCTTAATACCTATGCCTATTCCATCCTGTCTCCTGAAGGCTTTCCTCCAGACAGTCACATGGCTCATCTAAATTGGGTTTCTATTCCAAAATTGCAAATATTACTGATGAAAAAATAAATGATAATGTTACCTATAGTGTTTACTCTGATTAAAAGATGGAGCAAATATTTATCAATTCTGCTTCACATATGTATGGTTTCAAAATATTCAAAGGCAAGAGAAAGCACATTAAATTACTTTGTTGTTTTGTTACACAAACAGGAAAGGTAGGCATTTGGACTCCTGGCTATGTAGGTAATGGAATGTTCTGATCTAGATATATACTAATATAGGTAAAAACTGACCTCTTTCTAATTATATTCAATAATATAAACTATGGTTTACTAAAACAGTGTTTTCACATTTTAGGGTAAAAGAAAAAAATATTATTCACATCTAAGATGCACTGCCTTATTTTTTTCTAAATGCCATGGAGATTATGGTAGAAACTAATGGGGTAGGGAGGGATATACAGGCTACTTTAAGTATTTTTTCCTTAAAATTTTATCCAATTCTTATTATCCAACTTTTATTAGCATCTAAATAAAATATATAAAATAATAATACCCATCAGTCTCAAACATTTACTAGGTTCCATGGACTTTGTGTTCTAAGTGTTTTATGTATATTTCCTATTTAATCCTCAAATCAAGCAAGAAAACTAAGACTCAGAAAGTTTAACTTGCTCAAGGTTATCTGATTTGTTCTGAAGGAGACTGGCTTCCTTGTCATTCTGCAGTAATGAATAATTTACCCAGCACAATATTCCCGTAGGTGTCAATGCTGCATCTTCATACACAAAGCAAAGCACTAATGTGGTCCAATCTCTATACACTAATCTAGGTATGAATATTTCTTGGAAAGTATTAAAAATACTAATAAAATATATTTCTGTTGATGTTATTTCACGAAATAAAGGAATAAACTGGCATTTGAATTTTTAGTGTAAATTTGCAGAACTTTTCTTAAGCAAAAAGTGTATGAATACAATAAAGACATATGACCCAAGTGCTATGAAATGTTCTAAACTAGGGGCTGAGAAGATTGATTAATTTATTTGAGACTCTTATTGAGTACTTAAAACATCTTTGAATAAAGGCGAGACAGTGCCTGCCACAGAATCAGACTCCATAACTGTTTGTTGAATGAGTAAATAAGAGAGACACATTTCTCATAGTCTGTGGTTTAATAAGGGAAACATATATACAAACACATGATTAAAAAGCAATATGGACAGAACCAAAGGAGGACATGAGAGATAGCTGCTAAATCTCAGAGGTCCTCTAACTTTGGCAAAATGTAGTATAAAGTTAGTTTTGCGTAAATGGAGTTCAATACTCCTAAAATACCCTAATCAGACTCTAATAGGCACTTACGGAAAGGCCTGTTACGTGTTCTTTTTCTACTCATCTACTTATCTACTAAAGAGAAAATAAAATTTAAATACATCACAGTTTTACAAAATTTAGGATTATTGAAGATATTTATACCACACTTACCTAAAAACAAATATATTACTTGATTTTTCTGTGAAACTTGTGGTGGATGAAGAACAATAAATCTACTTTCCTGTTTAAAGATCTTAATGTAATTGAAAGAGCATTAGGCTATGTTGTTTTTGAGTGTGTGATTCTGGTTCATTTAAACATTGGTTCTCTGGCTTTGTATGAAACCATTCTCCTTATGTACTTTCATACTCATTTACTTAACTGCCAACAAATATTTACTTATCACCTACTGTGTGCCAGGAAAAAAAAAGATGGAATCTATAGTTTTATATACAAAGTAAAAGAAAGATACTCTCTGGCAAGTTTAATATACAAGAATATTGGTCAGAATAGTTCTTAGAGGCTTTACTGCATGTATAAGAAAGATTAATCCAGAAAGAAGATATTTAGGAAATAGAGTGAATACATAATAAGGCCTTTTTCTAGTTAAATGATGATCTTTAAAAATTACATCCTTAATAAATTACAGTAAGCTTCAAAGATACTATAAATATCAACATGTGAGGTAGTTCTGGGCTTATTGTACAATCAGGACAAGACAGATAAAAGTGCGATTTTGTTTTGTTTGAGCAAATTCATAGATTTTGATAAATTTCAGACAAATAGGAAAGACACCCTAATAAATTATTTTGACAGAGATATGACCCATAGTTTTGGTGTTTGATTACCCCGGTCCCCAGCTTTTCCTTTACTCTTTTGCCCCATATTTGAGCAAAAAGAACCCAAAACCCCATTCCAACTCCATCCACTAACCACAGTAAAAACTCAAAGCACCAGTGTCCCTCCTGTTTCGCTCCCAGATGAACTGGAGTTCTCTTTCGGAAACTCTTTTGATGCTTACTTATATGTCTAACAACCCCTGCTTTCTATCTTTTTGGCACCTATGTGTCATTCTGCCCATTATCCATAAAGGCTTGAGGGGTTAATAGCTACCCAGCATCCAGCAGGGGATTCTGAGTATTCAAATCAAACAAAAGCCCTCCCAACAACTCTATCTAAAATTTCAACTTACTCCACACAATCCAATTTTTCCTTCATTGCTTTATTTTTCAGTAGCATTTATTACCACCTGACATACAACAGATTTTTACTTCTGGTTTTTCTTAATCTTTTATCATATCTTTTTCCTATTAAAATATAAGCTTATGAAACTAGCCCTTTATCTGATACATCATTTGCAAATATCTTCTCCCATTCTGTAGGTTGTCTTTTAGTTTTGTTGACTGTATCCTTTGCTGTGCAAAAGCTTCTTATCTTGATGAAGTCTCAATAGTTCATTTTTGCTTTTGTTTCTTTTGCCTTCGCGGATGTATCTTGCAAGAAGTTACTGTGGCTGAGTTCAAAAAGGGTGTTGCCTGTGTTCTCCTCTAGGATTTTGATGGAATCTTGTCTCACATTTAAATCTTTCATCCATTTTGAGTTTATCTTTGTGTATAGTGCAAGAGAGTGGTCTAGTTTCATTCTTCTGCATGTGGATGTCCAATTTTCCCAGCACCATTTATTGAAGAGACTGTCTTTCTTCCAGTGGATAGTCTTTCCTCCTTTATCGAATATTAGTTGACCATAAAGTTCAGGGTCCACTTCTGGGTCCTCTATTCTGTTCCATTGATCTATGTGTCTGTTTTGTGCCAATACCACACTGTCTTGATGACCACAGCTTTGTAGTACAACCTGAAATCTGGCATTGTGACGCCCCCAGCTATGGTTTTCTTTTTAAAATTTCCCTGGCTATTTGGGGTCTTTTCTGATTCCACACAAATCTTAAAATAATTTGTTCTAACTCTCTGAAGAAAGTCCATGGTATTTTGATAGGGATTGCATTAAACGTGTAAATTGCCCTGGGTAACATTGACATTTTCACAATATTAATTCTGCCAATCCATGAGCATGGAACATTTTTCCATCTCTTTGTGTCTTCCTCAATTTCTTTCAGAAGTGTTCTATAGTTTTGAGGGTATAGATCCTTTACCTCTTTGGTTAGGTTTATTCCTAGGTATCTTAGGCTTTTGGGTGCAATTGTAAATGGGATTGACTCCTTAATTTCTCTTTCTTCAGTCTCATTGTTAGTGTATAGAAATGCCACTGACTTCTGAGCATTGATTTTGTATCCTGCCACACTACCAAATTGCTGTATGAGTTCTAGCAATCTTGGGGTGGAGGCTTTGGGTTTTCTATGTAGAGTATCATGTCATCGGCGAAGAGGGAGAGTTTGACTTCTTCTTTGCCAATTTGAATGTCTTTTTGTTGTCTGATTGCTGAGGCTAGGACTTCCAGTACTATGTTGAATAGCAGTGGTGAGAGTGGACATCCCTGTCTTGTTCCTGATCTTAGGGGAAAGGCTCCCAGTACTTCCCCATTGAGAATGATATTTACTGTGGGCTTTTCGTTGATGGCTTTTAAGATGTTGAAGAATGTTCCCTCGATCCCTACACTCTGAAGAGTTTTGATCAGGAATGGATGCTGTATTTTGTCAAATGCTTTCGCTGCATCTAATGAGAGGATCATATGGTTCTTGGTTTTCCTCTTGCTGATATGATGAATCACATTGATTGTTTTACGAGTGTTGAACCAGCCTTGTGTCCTGGGAATAACTTATTAAACTCAACACCAAAGAAACAATCCAAACATGAAATAGGCAAAAGACATGAACAGAAATCTCACAGAGGAAGACATAGACATGGCCAACATGCACATGAGAAAATGCTCTGCATCATTTGCCATCAGGGAAATACAAATCAAAACCACAATGAGATACCACCTCACACCAGTGAGAATGGGGAAAATTAACAAGGCAGGAAACAACAAATGTTGGAGAGGATGCACAGAAAAGGGAACCCTCTTACACTGTTGGTGGGAATGTGAAATGGTGCAGTCACTTTGGAAAACTGTGTGGAGGTTCCTCAAAGAGTTAAAAATAGACCTGCCCTATGACCCAGCAATTGCACTGTTGGGGATTTACCCCAAAGATTCAGATGCAATGAAACGCCAGGACACCTGCACCCCGATGTTTATAGCAGCAATGTCCACAATAGCCAAACTGTTGAAGGAGCTTCCGTGTCCATCGAAAGATGAATGGATAAAGAAGATGTGGTTTATGTATACAATGGAATATTACACAGCCATTAGAAATGACAAATAGCCACCATTTCTTCAACGTAATGGAACTGGAGGGTATTATGCAGAGTGAAATAAGTCAATTGGAGAAGGACAAACATTATATGTTCTCATTCATTTGGGGAATATAAATAATAGTGAAAGGGAATAGACAGGAAGGGAGAAGAAATGGGTAGGAAATATCAGAAAGGGAGACAGAACATAAAGACTCCTAACTTTGGGAAACGAACTAGGGGTGGGGGAAGGGGAGGAGGGCGGGGCGTGGGAGTAAATGGGTGACGGGCACTGAGGGGGGCACTTGGGATGAGCACTGGGTGTTATTCTGTATGTTGGCAAATTGAACACCAATAAAAATAAATTTATTATTAAAAATAAGCTTATGACAAGCAATATTATCACCTGTTTATTTATCTAGAGCCTAGAACAGTGCTTGACAGCACACATTCAGTATTTGTAGAATGCAATGATGAAAAATATATACCAAGTCAACATAAACAAAAGGAAAGACCAATAATCAACAAGGAATTTAAAATAGTAAACAAAAATATGTCCTTTTTCCCACCTCAAGCACCTTCAAATTTGAGATACATTTACTGGTGAATTTCTCCAAATTCTTACAGAATAAGTTTTATGTAATAAAAGATATTTCAGAAAATATAAATAAAGAGGGAAAGTTTTCAGACTTATTAGAACATTTATCTCCTCTTGAAATCAGTTGAAGGCAATAGAAAAAGGAAATCATATTCCATTAATACTTATTCACATGGATGCAAACTTTCTAAATAAATACTGTATCAGGTAATTGAATCCTTCTTTACTGTGCACAAGTAGAATCTAAATGAGAAACACCAGAGTTCTTCAACAGCAGCATATTTGCCAATAAGGTCATTCACTTTATTAATGAACTATAAGAAAAAAGTAACAGAGATTCAGGGGGAAAAATAAAGGGAAATTAAGTAATGTTAATTACTAATTAATGTTAATTATGTTAACACTCTGAAAAAAAATTTCTAAAAGGCAATTTCCTCACGTTAATAAAATACAGTTGCCAGGGGTGCCTGGGTGACTCAGTCAGTTAAGCATCTGCCTTTTGGCTCAGGGCACGATCCCAATCAGCAATGAGCCTGCTTCTTCCTCTCCTCCCTGCTCCTGTTCTCTCTTGCTATCTCCGTGTCTCTTTCTCTCTCAATCAAATAAGTAAATAAATAAACTCTTAAAAAAAATACAGCTGCCAATTTTATAGCAAACACTGTATTATTTTAATAGGGAAATTTCAGAAGCATTTTTTTAACTCTGGAAATAAGTCAAGGATGATTATTAAATCATGATTGAACAACATAACCTTAAAGGTTATGGGCAAAGTAATCAGGCAAGAAAAAAAAAAGAGGTCAGGAGAAGACAATATTGACATTTGCATATGCTATAATTTACATAGAAGATTCTGAAGAATCAATAAACTATTGGAAATATAAGAGATAAGTCAATTGGCTGACACAAGGCTGATTATATATATTATATACATATAAGTGTATACATATATGGCTGATTGTATATATACACATGCTGATAGTATGTCAGCCAACTGATCTCTTATATATCCAGTAGTTTGTTTATACATATCTATAAATATAGATATCTCAATATTTCTCTACTTCCATAATAAATTGAAAAAATGTAATAGAAAATACAGATGTAGTTTATAATAGCAAAAAAAAAAAAAAAAACAGACCCTCAGAAATAGCCAATTCTATTAAAGGACAAAAAGAAAGCCTGATAAAATGGGAGTATTATACCATGTTCATGCATAGTCCATCCTATCATTAAAAAGCCGTCAGTTCTCTCCAAATAAATCTGTATTACTTAAATGCAATTTCAACTGAAATCCAAGCAGAATTTTTGGAGGAAGTTGGTGAATGGTTTTAAAAATTTATGGAAGAAAAACTGTACAGAAATATCTACGCCAATTTGTGAAAGAGTAAGACTTTACACTACTCTATCATTTCCACTAGCTCCATCTATTATGATACTTTTGGACCTAGGTTTTATTTCAATAGCTACACTGCTTAAAATTCTACCAACTGCTTAAATTTTCTTTTCATATTTCGAGGATTAGGTGCAGAAGAGGCAACAGGCAGTCTGTGCTCTGTTTACCCTCTGATCCTCCCCTTTACAACACTGTTATAAATATTCATCTATTCTTGTGTATGTATCTATATAGTTACCATTCTATAATATGATTTGTCACAAGCTTTTTTATTCTTTATAAAGTATAAAATTTTTAAATATTCTCAAATATTTTTAAAGATAGATAATATAAGCTAAGTGAGTCCAACTGATAAGATCCTTGATTTTACCTACAACACACTCCTCTGAACAAGATTTTCTCCTGAGATTCTGAGAATGCAGTATATGGTGTTCTACTCTTGTAGCCTGAGTTCTGTCTGTCATCTGAAGTTCACAAAGTAAGGAGCAAGATTCTTGTAACAAACAAAACGCCCTATCACAGATGCTTGCCTAGTTCTCTCCTCTTCTTTTCACTCCTTGAATTTCACTGTATCTCACAGACATAAATACAATGATGCTGATAGTTCCTGAATTTAATCTGTAAAATGAAAGAGTTTTAATATGTTATTTCAAACTTCTATAATTCTATCTAACTGTATATGGTCAGCACATGAAAATCATGAGATTGAGATTTATACTTGATCTTTGTACCATATTTTTTAGCTTTATATGGCAATAAAAATAATAAATAAAAATAGTTTTGTAACTATAAATTTGTATCTGCTAACTCATCTTTATATTTTGTCTTCCATCCAAAGCAATTTCAAAAGCCTCTTGTAATGTCTTTGTTACAGGACTAGAACATCAATATGCACAAACTATTTAGTGAATAGTAAAGTAGTATTTTATTTAGCACAGAATTAATCTATAAATGCACTTACCACATATTACATATTGTAAGCAGCTTCAATATGATTTGTAAACATTTAATCCAGGTTTTTAAGAAAGACTTCCATTATGCATTCTTTTCTCTATTCTCTTAATAGTCTGTCACTCAGACTTCCTTAATTCAAATTGTCATTACATCTTACTGTTATTTCTAATTCTTAAAGTTGCTTAAAGCAGCTTCCCGTTTAAAGGCATAGTCTCTGAAGACAGTCACTTCAGTTTTATTTTTTAAACTTTTAGGTATTTAAATTCTGGAATAGTTTTTGACAATGCATTTTGCATAACTAAATGATGAGGTGTTTTTTAAAAGAGAGAAATAAGCAAAACCTTCTGTGAAGTAATAATACCATTTCCCAAGTGTGTATGGATTTTCATTTAAAATGTAAAGCTATTAAAAGGAGAACTCCGACCACTCACTGTACTTTGAAAAAAAATTCTGGATCAAAACAGAAAACATGTAGCTTCTTTAAATCCTCCATACCAATACAATAAATATATGATTATTAATAATCATATCAAGAATTAAATGCTAAATTTACAATAGGCATTCAGAGAAATAAGCAAAGTCAACATGAACTGACATTTAAATTGTGCCTTCTTTAGTTTTTGAATTGACAATAAAATTTTTAAAAGGCATATGAACTTTAATTGCTATTTACTATTAACTTAGGTTTCCTCGTCGGGCTCCCTGCATGGAGCCTGCTTCTCCCTCTGTGTCTCTACCTCTCTTTCTCTCTCTCTCTCTCTCTCTCTCTCTCTCTGTCATAAACAAAAAATCTTTATTTTTTTTAATTTTTTTAAAATTTTTTAAATTATTTTTATTTTTTATTTATTTATGATAGTCACACAGAGAGAGAGAGAGAGAGAGGCAGAGACATAGGCAGAGGGAGAAACAGGCTCCATGCACCGGGGGCCCGACGTGGGATTCGATCCCGGGTCTCCAGGATCGCACCCTGGGCCAAAGGCAGGCGCCAAACCGCTGCGCCACCCAGGGTTCCCCAACAAAAAATCTTTAAAAAAAAATAAAATAAATTTAAAAAAATCTCAGGTTTCCTTGGTAGTTGTATGCTAATTTATTTACACATAGCTCTCAAAGTTTAAATCACTTAGATATTTAGGATTTTTGTTGTAATTTTCTTATGTGTCATGTGGCTTGATTAGACAAGCTTTGTTTTGCACTCTTCTTTTAAAACCAACAGCCACTTCAGTATTCCCATCAAGTTCTTAAATATAATCAGAGTGATTTATCTATTGGTAGGTTTTAACTTCATCTATGGCTCCATAAAATATATTATTTCTCTCTTCTTCCAAATATTTACTCCTTTCATGGAAGAAAAGAGAAAGACTGAATGATTAAGCTTTTTAAAAATCAATTCTTACTGTTAACAGAAGAGAAATGAAATAGGAAAGCATGACAAAGAACTAAAAATTATCTGATTCTCTACTGTGTTAAATTTGTGTTTCCTTTATTGTATCAAAATAGCACCAGAAAAAGAAAAAATAGCACCAGAGATTTTCTTTCCACTAATTCCAAAAACATTTCTACAAGCAAAATAAAAATGTAAAATCAACACTGTCATAATATTAGTCTTATAGCCTCAGGCATAAGAAAATGAAAGCTCTCTATTTCATTCTTTTCCCTCTCAAGCCTTGACCTACTTTCACCATTAAGTTTTAGCAAGCCATTTTTGTGGTTCTGAAATGTTTATAAATTTTCCTCCATTTTCATTCTGATCCATATTTACAAACAGGAATAAATTATAATAATATGAAAGGATAACTAACAAATTTTGATGCCCACTTTGAAGAAAGTTATACAAAATTATTCTTCTGTAATACAAATGTTAGTATACAAAAATGTAATTAAATTTTAGTTTCACTATGAAGTATATGAAAATCTTAAATATTATTTTTGGAATAAAAATATGCCATGAGTTGAAAAGGAAGTAAAGTACTGAGTGAAAAAAAGCAGATTAGTGAAGTTCAAGTAAATAAGTCAGTTTCTAAAGAACAGGGTTCACAGTAACAATGTAAATAGAATTCTATGTGTTAATTGTACGTTTTTGTTCATACATTTGACCTTATTAATTTTAAATATCTTGACGTTTTAATATGGTATAATTCTTGATGATGTGACTCTTTTCTAAATCAAACAAAATAGTAAAGATGTTGAGGGGGTTCCTATATTTCTTGGGAGAAAATCCATTTTAAGATGATTGAAAGTATAGGTTTTTTAATATCTAGGCCTTATAGCATTTATAATAAATGAAACATCACCTTAAGCTAGAATGAAGAATCTAGTATTTTAATCCACTCTACCTGGTTGAGGGAAACTTTTTTTTTTTTGAGATTTATTTCCTTATTTTAGAGAGAGTGTGCATGTGCATCCACAAGCAGGGGGAGGGGCAGAAGAAGAGGGTGAGACAGAGGGAGAGAAGCAGACTCCCTGCTGAGTACCAACTCTGATATGGAGCTTGATCCCACAACCCTGAGATCAAGAGCTAAGCTGAAATCAAGAGTCAGACATTTAACTGACTGAGCCACCCAGGGACTTCTGGTTAAGGGAACCTTAATTAGCCTACATTCTAAATAGCAACTGAAAAAGAAGCCATTTATTCAGTTAGTATCTATATAATATTTAACATTCAGAATGTTTTCAATATGTATATATTTTAAAATCTGTGGCAATGAAGACATATATGAAAATAAAGTCAGTATTTTATTTCATATAATCCTTTGTATTATACCTGTACATATAAGATTTTCATTTTAAGTGGCTAAATGAAAAATACTGCATGTATTTCCAAAAAGTTAGAAAACAAATAGAAGATAAAATATCTAAAAATATAGAAACAAGAATATAACTAGGAATAAGTAAGAAATACACCGGAAATATTTAATATTTCTTAAATATTAAATTTCAATATTGTAATGATAACAATTTTTTCTAAATGTATAAATTCAATATTAATAAAACCTTAAAATGTATTTTTTCTAAATCTGACAACCTTATTTTAAAATGTATATAAAAATAATTGTAATTATTTCTAAAAATAGATGGGTAATGCTGAAAAAATAACATGAGGACTCACTCTGCCTGATAATAACATTATTAAGCTAATATTTTACATGCTTTGGTACTGGACATAGATTAATTAGTAAAACAAATCAAGAAATATAACCATAGGTATAGTGAAAAATACTGTAAGTTAAAGGTGCTGCTTCAAATATGACATTGAAAGATGAATTTAATACCTTTTCTTTTTATTTGAATTGTTTTGTCGAGTGTGTATATTTTTAAAATAATATGTGTATATAATTATCAGAAAACTTATTTATACATATAACATATATAGACACATATATACATATGACATAGTATATTAACATATACATGTATAAAAACTTAAAAAACTATACAAAAGATATACGTCTCCATACTAATATGTATAGATATATATAAAATATGTATTTATATATGCAAATATGCACCATATACACATACACCTGTGTCAAAGAGGAATAAATAAAAATTCTTTAAAATATATTAAATCATATTGCTTTATGATAATATTTCTAGTTTGTTTTGGATTTCTGTTTTTTGTTTTGCCTCAAGGAAATTGTACATAATAATATAATCTTAAACTCAGGATTTGAACAAGAAAAATTTTCAGGAGGAATAACATTCGATCCTTTTTCATTTTCCACTCAAATTACAGCAATGTAATGGTAAGAGAAAAAGTTTCTAAAAAAACTATCAAAGAGAAAACTATATAGACTTTATTCAGAAATTCAGATAGTATTATTTAAACATTATAATTTAATCAATAGATAAAATAATTTTAAAGCATAATCAAAATCTTTAAATAGACTGGAAATACACTTTCTACAATGATGAGATATTCTGGAATTACAAAGAAAATAAAAGAATTTTGCTAATGATTTAAGAAAGTAGCACATCTAACATAAGGATTCTGATTGGATAATAAGGTAACAATAATCCTTTGTGGATGGAGACACTCTACTCCAAAATGAGATATTAATAATAAAATTTAGATAAAATATAAGCAAACAGACTGATAGCTCTGATACAAAAAATACAAATAGGCAAAGAACCTACCCAAATTTCATGGAGTTTAATTCCAGACAGGATACATACCATTGGTCTCCAAGTTCATTTACTCTTGGAAAAATAAAACTTTCTGTTTTAAAAGAAAAAAAAAGCTTATTTTAAAGACAGGGAGAGAGAGTCCTCTTATACTACATGTTAATGATTTCAATATAAACGAATCCAAAATATATGGATTGAGTTTCCTTCCAAAAGCACATGGCTTATAAGTTAAAGGAAAACTCCTGAGGCTACATGTTTTATCAAACCTAGAACAAACTAAAATAGTTTTAAGAGGTAAAAAAAATCCTGAAATTGTAGCCAAAGATACCCATCCCTGAATTAAACAAAGCACCAGGACCATAAAATTCTATTTACACTATTCAGAAGAGAATAGCATGAGAAAACCCAACAATTACTAGAAGGTAAAATACACTTCAGGAAATTCTGAAGTTATTTTCTCTTCCAAAAACATACTGTATTTATAACACTTAAGAAAAAAACGTCATCAAAGCTTCAAGGAATTTAGGCACATAAAAAGAAATCACTCTATAATGTAATAATATTCCAACATGAACGATGGTGATAATTTGGCCCTCTGCTTCATTAAGATGCCTTTTTCTTTCATTAACACCTATTCTCTACTCTCCATGTCCTAGACTCACACCACCACTTCCCAACACACACAAACACACACAAACACACACATGATACATTTTTTGCTTCTTTAGAACATGTCAAAGTATATCAATGATTTTAATGCTGTGGTGATTTTGTAATTGGTCAACTAGCTTAGCTGAACTACGTATCTAAGAATTTCTAACTCTATATGTTTCATTACGGGGTCCACAAGAGAGGTTTTTGTAGGAGGTTTTAAAGGTTGGAAGGAAAGAAGTAGTCATCTTGTTGCTGATCTTCTGGCTCACCTCCTGGACATGAGTGAGTGGTCAGGCCTAGAACTCTTCCATTTTTTCCTTTACTGTCCCATTTCCAACTCCTGGGGCAAGAGTGTGTTTAGCTCTATGATCGAGAGACCTGATTTCTGTAAGAGACCCACACCATCCAGGTCAGAGGCAATAAAAACTGACAGATTTCAGTCCAAACTCATGGGCTTCTTCTTGTTCTCCCCATTGTGTTTGTGTTTCTAGCTTGTTCTTTCTCTCCTGCATTCTATACTTCCATTTCCTTTCTTAGGACTACAAGATCCATCACGATACATGAAAATAAAAGTTCTACAGGGGCTGTTTAGCCAGCTGCCACAATTGTATTAGGTCAAATTCCTGAAGCAAAATAGCTAACATACATACACACACACCTCCTCCTGTTTCTCTAATTGAACCTTGACTGATACAGACATTGAGAACAGAAGTCTCACAAGAGATAGATGGGTAGTTTATTTGGGAATCAGAAAACCCCTCCAATGCAGTACTATTTACACAGCTATACACACAGCTGATTTTCAACTTTAATTCTGAAAATGTGTAAGCAACAAGTATTTCTTCAGATGCAGATGTTTATTAGAAGTGCTTGAAAATTCTACTCAGTGTTCTTTTAGTTGCAAGTGATAGAAACCAAACTTAAACTAGCTTAGGTCAAAAGGAAATCTACTGAGTTGTGGAAGCAAATTATAGGAAAGCCAGGAAAAATAGAAATAGGAATTGAGATATTATTAAACTTTCACTGATCTCTAGATTGATCTTCTCTATTTTAGCTTCTGTTTCTCAAACTAACCTTTTTAAGAAAGCTTTAAAAAGATACTGGTACTTTCAGGTTTTACATGTGTAAAACCATAGATGTTTAACTCCAGAAAAGAAAGGGGCTCTTTCAGCTCCTGCTCAAAAATCTTGGTGGAGGCCTCTAATCAGCCTCTATGATTAAGATTTAGGGAGGAAAAGGAGAGAAACTAAGTACTAGTTGTCAGATCCCAGCAGAACTACAGGATTCAGGAAAGGGGTATATTTCCTCAAGTACGAGGTTATGGGTATCAGAAGAAGAAAGGAAGGGGTACAGAATTCAAAAACTACAAATATCCATGACGCTGGGTTCATACTAATCATAATGAATAAATTTCTTTCAAGGTTTTTGCCTGCTTTCTCTCACATATAAGAATTATTACAGGGGCATTTTGGTGGCTAGTTGTTTGAGTATTTGCCTTTGGCTTAGGTCATGATCCCAGTGCCCTGGGATCGAGCCCCATGTCGTGCTCCCTGCTCAGTTGGGAGTCTGCTTCTCCCTCTTCCTCTGCCCCCTCCAGCTTGTACTCACAAATAAATAAAATATTTAAGAAAAAGAGTTACTTACTATAAAACATGCCTTATACACAATAGCAGGATTATTCATGATAATGCAAACATTAAAAAAGGGTCATAGCTAACAAATTAATGTCACTCTGGTGGAAAGTCTATGCCCTTAGTTAGTCTCTGTTGATAGATCACCTTGTTTAACACATTTTTCAATCATTTGAACCAGGCCAAAGATATATGTTTATTAATTTAACAAGAATCTGAGAGGGAAAGGAAACGTGCTTCATGACAGAAGATAGGTCTAAAGGCACAACAATATTGGTTGCAGTAATTAAAACAGAGTATTAAAATAAGAGTTAAGATTCTCCCCAAACCTGTGATTTTATAACTCTTATACATGGTAAATTAAGAAATGATTGTTACAATTAGTTTCCACATATATTTTCAGAAATTGATGGAAGGTGGCAAAGAGTCAAATGCATTTTCTCTTCATCTATACTGGTTTATAGGATTTTTTTTTTTAAATTAACTTTTATTGGTGTTTAATTTACCAACATACAGAAAAACACCCAGTGCTCATCCCGTCAAGTGTCCACCTCAGTGCCCGTCACCCATTCCCCTCCAACACCCGCCCTCCTCCCCTTCCACCACCCCTAGTTCATTTCCCAGAGTTAGGAGTCTTTATGTTCTGTCTCCCTTCCTGATATTTCCCAACATTTCTTTTCCCTTCCTTTATATTCCCTTTCACTATTATTCATATTCCCCAAATGAATGAGAACATACACTGTTTGTCCTTCTCCGATTGACTTATTTCACTCAGCATAATACCCTCCAGTTCCATCCACGTTGAAGCAAATGGTGGGTATTTGTCGTTTCTAATTGCTGAGTAATATTCCATTGTATACATAAACCACATCTTCTTTATCCATTCATCTTTCGATGGACACCGAGGCTCCTTCCACAGTTTGGCTATTGTGGCCATTGCTGATAGAAACATCGGGGTGCAGGTGTCCCGACGTTTCATTGCATCTGAATCTTTGGGGTAAATCCCCAACAGTGCAATTGCTGGGTCGTAGGGCAGGTCTATTTTTAACTCTTTGAGGAACCTCCACACAGTTTTCCAGAGTGGCTGCACCAGTTCACATTCCCACCAACAGTGTAAGAGGGTTCCCTTTTCTCCGCATCCTCTCCAACATTTGTTGTTTCCTGCCTTGTTAATTTTCCCCATTCTCACTGGTGTGAGGTGGTATCTCATTGTGGTTTTGATTTGTATTTCCCTGATGGCAAGTGATGCAGAGCATTTTCTCATGTGCATGTTGGCCATGTCCATGTCTTCCTCTGTGAGATTTCTCTTCATGTCTTTTGCCCATTTCATGATTGGATTGTTTGTTTCTTTGGTGTTGAGTTTAATAAGTTCTTTATAGATTTTGGAAACTAGCCCTTTATCTGATATGTCATTTGCAAATACCTTCTCCCATTCTGTAGGTTGTCTTTTAGTTTTGTTGACTGTATCCTTTGCTGTGCAAAAGCTTCTTATCTTGATGAAGTCCCAATAGTTCATTTTTGCTTTTGTTTCTTTTGCCTTCGTGGATGTATCTTGCAAGAAGTTACTGTGGCCAAGTTCAAAAAGGGTGTTGCCTGTGTTCTCCTCTAGGGTTTTGATGGAATCTTGTCTCACATTTAGATCTCTCATCCATTTTGAGTTTATCTTTGTGTATGGTGAAAGAGAGTGGTCCAGTTTCATTCTTCTGCATGTGGATGTCCAATTTTCCCAGCACCATTTATTGAAGAGACTGTCTTTCTTCCAATGGATAGTCTTTCCTCCTTTATCGAATATTAGATGGCCGTACATTTCAGGGTCCACTTCTGGGTTCTCTATTCTGTTCCATTGATCTATGTGTCTGTTTTTGTGCCAGTACCACACTGTCTTGATGACCACAGCTTTGTAATACAACCTGAAATCTGGCATTGTGATGCCCCCAGCTAAGGTTTTCTTTTTTAAAATTCCCCTGGCTATTCGGGGTCTTTTCTGATTCCACACAAATCTTAAAATAATTTGTTCTAACTCTCTGAAGAAAGTCCATGGTATTTTGATAGGGATTGCATTAAACGTATAAATTGCCGTGGGTAACATTGACATTTTTACAATATTAATTCTGCCAATCCATGAGCATGGAATATTTTTCCATCTCTTTGTGTCTTCCTCAATTTCTTTCAGAAGTGTTCTATAGTTTTTAGGGTATAGATCTTTTACCTCTTTGGTTAGGTTTATTCCTAGGTATCTTATGCTTTTGGGTGCAATTGTAAATGGGATTGACTCCTTAATTTCTCTTTCTTCAGTCTCATTGTTAGTGTATAGAAATGCCATTGATTTCTGGGCATTGATTTTGTATCCTGCCACGCTACCAAATTGCTGTATGAGTTCTAGCAATCTGGGGGTGGAGGCTTTTGGGTTTTCTATGTAGAGTATCATGTCATCGGCGAAGAGGGAGAGTTTGACTTCTTCTTTGCCAATTTGAATGCCTTTAATGTCTTTTTGTTGTCTGATTGCTGAGGCGAGGACTTCCAGAACTATGTTGAACAGCAGTGGTGAGAGTGGACATCCCTGTCTTGTTCCTGATCTTAGGGGAAAGGCTCCCAGTGCTTCCCCATTGAGAATGATATTTGCTGTGGGCTTTTCGTAGATGGCTTTTAAGATGTCGAGGAAAGTTCCCTCTATCCCAACACTCTGAAGGGTTTTGATCAGGAATGGATGCTGTATTTTGTCAAATGCTTTCTCTGCATCTAATGAGAGTATCATATGGTTCTTGGTTTTTCTCTTGCTGATATGATGAATCACATTGATGGTTTTACGAGTGTTGAACCAGCCTTGTGTCCCAGGGATAAATCCTACCTGGTCATGGTGAATAATTTTCTTAATGTGTTGTTGGATCCTATTGGCTAGTATCTTGTTGAGAATTTTTGCATCCATGTTCATCAGGGATATTGGTCTGTAATTCTCCTTTTTGTGGGGTCTTTGTCTGGTTTCGGAATTAAGGTGATGCTGGCCTCATAGAACGAATTTGGAAGTACTCCATCTCTTTCTATCTTTCCAAACAGCTTTAGTAGAATAGGTATGATTTCTTCTTTAAACGTTTGATAGAATTCCCCTGGGAATCCATCTGGCCCTGGACTCTTGTGTCTTGGGAGGTTTTTGATGACTGCTTCAATTTCCTCCCTGGTTATTGGCCTGTTCAGGTTTTCTATTTCTTCCTGCTCCAGTTTTGGTAGTTTGTGGCTTTCCAGGAATGCTTCCATTTCTTCTAGATTTCCTAATTTATTGGCGTACAGCTGTTCATAATATGTTTTTAAAATCGTTTGTATTTCCTTGGTGTTGGTAGTGATGTCCCCTTTCTCATTCATGATTTTATTAATTTGAGTCTTCTCTCTCTTCTTTTTAATAAGGTTGGCTAATGGTTTATCTATCTTATTAATTCTTTCAAAGAACCAACTCCTGGTTCTGTTGATCTGTTCCACAGTTCTTTTGGTCTCGATATCATTGAGTTCTGCTCGAATTTTAATTAAGTCTCTTCTTCTGCTGGGGGTGGGGTCTATTTGTTGCTTTTTCTCTAGTTCCTTTATGTGTAAGGTGAGCTTTTGAATTTGAGATCTTTCCAGTTTTTGAATGTATGCTTGTATTGCGATGTATTTCCCCCTCAGGACTGCTTTTGCTGCATCCCAAAGATTTTGAACGGTTGTATCTTCATTCTCATTAGTTTCCATGAATCTTTTTAATTCTTCCTTAATTTCCTGGTTGACCTTTTCATCTTTTAGCAGGATGGTCCTTAACCTCCACGTGTTTGTGGTCCTTCCAAACTTCTTGTTGTGATTAAGTTCTAATTTCAAGGCATTATGGTCTGAGAATATACAGGGGACTATCCCGATCTTTTGGTATCGGTTCAGACCCGATTTGTGACCCAGTATGTGGTCTATTCTGGAGAAAGTTCCATGTGCACTTGAGAAGAATGTGTATTCAGTTGAGTTTGGATGTAAAGTTCTGTAGATATCTGTGAAATCCATCTGGTCCAGTGTATCATTTAAAGCTCTCGTTTCTTTGGAGATGTTGTGCTTAGAAGACCTATCCAGGGTAGAAAGAGCTAGATTGAAGTCACCAAGTATAAGTGTATTATTATCAAGGTATTTCTTGAGTTTGGTTATCAATTGGTTTAAATATTTGGCAGCTCCCACATTCGGGGCATATATATTGAGGAGTGTTAAGTCCTCTTGTTGGATAGATCCTTTGAGTATGAGATAGTGTCCCTCTTCATCTCTCACTATAGTCTTCGGGGTAAATTTTAATTTATCTGATATAAGGATGGCAACCCCTGCTTTCTTTTGAGGACCATTTGAATGGTAAATGGTTCTCCAACCTTTTATTTTCAGGTTGTAGGTGTCCTTCTGTCTAAAATGAGTCTCTTGTAGACAGCAAATAGATGGGTCCTGCTTTTTTATCCAGTCTGAAACCCTGCGCCTTTTGATGGGGTCATTAAGCCCGTTCACATTCAGAGTTACTATTGATAGATATGAGTTTAGTGTCATCATATCTATTCAGTCCTTGTTTTTGTGGATTGTTCCACTGAACTTCTTCTTAAAGGGGAATTTTAAGAGTCCCCCTTAAAATTTCTTGCAGAGCTGGTTTGGAGGTTACATATTCTTTCAGTTCCTGCCTGTCTTGGAAGCTCTTTATCTCTCCTTCCATTTTGAATGAAAGCCTTGCTGGGTAAAGTATTCTTGGTTGCATGTTCTTTTCATTTAGGACCCTGAATATATCCTGCCAGCCCTTTCTGGCCTGCCAGGTCTCTGTGGAGAGGTCTGCTGTTACCCTAATATTCCTCCCCATAAAAGTCAGGGACTTTTTTTCTCTTGCTGCTTTAAGGATCTTCTCCTTATCTTTGGAATTTGCAAGCTTCACTATTAAATGTCGAGGTGTTGAACGGTTTTTGTTGATTTTAGGGGGGGATCTCTCTATTTCCTGTATCTGAATGCCTGTTTCCCTTTCCAGATTCGGAAAGTTTTCAGCTAGGATTTGTTCAAATACATATTCTGGCCCTCTGTCCCTTTCCGCGCCCTCGGGAACCCCAATTAAACGTAGGTTTTTCTTCCTCAGGCTATCATTTATTTCCCTTAATCTATCCTCATGGTCTTTTAATTGCCTGTCTCTTTTTTCCTCAGTTTCCCTCTTTGCCATCAACTTGTCTTCTACGTCACTCACTCGTTCTTCCACCTCGTCAAGCCTCGTCGTTAGGACTTCTAGCTTGGATTGCATCTCATTTAATTGATTTTTAATTTCTGCCTGATTAGATCTAAATTCTGCAGTCATGAAGTCTCTTGAGTCCTTTATGGTTTTTTCTAGAGCCACCAGTAGCTGTAAAATAGTGCTTCTGAATTGGCTTTCTGACATTGAATTGTAATCCATATTTTGTAACTCTGTGGGAGAGTGGGCTGTTTCTGATTCTTTTTTTTGAGGGGTTTTCCTTCTAGTCATTTTGCTCAGTGCAGAGTGACCAAAAACAAGTTGTATTGGGAAAAGGAGAAAAAGAGAGAGAAGGAAAGAAAAGAGAAAAAGAAAAAAGAGAAAGAAGAAAAAAATAGGGGAAAAAGAGAAGAAAAAGAAAGAAAAAGAAAGAAAGGAGAAAAAAGAAAAAAGGGGGTGTGGGGGAAGCAATCAGAAATCAAGAAGAAAGAGAGAAAAAAAAAAGCACAAAACAAAAAAAAACAAAAACAAAAACAAAAAAACAAAAAACAAAAAAAACAAGGGGGAGTATCTTCCGATTCTGTGTAGTTTAAGTCCCTCGATTTCCCTTGGAACTGGTCCGTCTCGCTGGTCTTCTGGGGGAGGGGCCTGCTGTGCTGATTCTCAGGTGTTAGCACTTGGGGGAGCTGCTCTGCCCCTGCCTGGTGCAGGGCTCGGTGGGGGTTGTTCACCCCGTGAGGCCCCGGGAGGAAGCCACAGTGGCGGGGGCAGCTCTGGGACCCTGGAGTCAGCCCCCACAGTAGCTCCGGGGCTCTCCGTCTGCAGGGCCTGGGGGCTCCGGGGCGGGGCCGCTGATCTGCTCAGTTCCAGGCAGGAGCGTCCTCGCTGTCCTGGGCCCTCCCGGCCTCTGCCTGTCCCGGCGGAGGCCGGATCCTGGGCTGTGTCCCGGCGCCCTGTGCTCCGGGGCCTGCGCTGTTGGATTCGCGCTCCCGGCGGTGCAGCCCCCTCCGCGGAGCCGCCGCCCGAGCCTCTCCGAGCTGTTCCCGGAGCCGCGCAGCCCCCTCCGCGCGGAGCTTCTTCCTCTGCGCGAGCCGCCGCCGCTGAGCTGTTCCCGGAGCCGCGCAGGCCCCTCCGCGGAGCCGCCGCCCGAGACCCTCCGAGCTGTTCCCGGAGCCGCGCAGGCCCCTCCGCGCGGAGCTTCTTCCTCCGCCCGAGCCGCCGCCGCTGAGCTGTTCCCGGAGCCGCGCCGCCCCCTCCGCGGAGCTTCTTCCTCTGCCCGAGCCGCCGCCGCTGAGCTGTTCCCGGAGCCCCTCAGCCCCCTCCGCGGAGCCGCCGCCCGAGCCCCTCCGAGCTGCTCCGGGTCCCGCCGAGCGCTGCAGCCCTTAGGGAGCTCGGCGCATCTCTCCGGGGCGCAGTTCCTCTGTTACTGTCCCAGGGAGCCCGAGGGCATCCCCGCCTTTCTGGGGATCCTGCTCCAATTCCCGGGGAGCCCCTTTCCGCGGGGAAGGTTGGTGCAGCTCCTGCTCCTCCGGGACGGGGCTCTCCTGTCCTGGGGACACTCGCCCCGGCCTCAGCCCGGCTCCTCGCGGGGCCCCTCCCCCTTGGAGCCCTTTTGTTTCTTTATCTCTTTTTCCCCGTCTTCCTACCTTGATAGAGGCGCGAACTCTTCTCACTGTAGCGTTCCAGCTGGTCTCTCTTTAAATCTCAGGCCGAATTCGTAGATTTTCAGGATGATTGGATGGTTTTCTAGGTAATTTGCTGAGGACAGGTGACCTGGAGACCCTACTCCTCCGCCATCTTGCCCCCTGGTTTATAGGATTTTTAATATAGTGTATATAATATATACTACATATGTGAGTAGATACATTAGTCACACATGTATATTTGCAGTAACATATCAAACTTAACTTCTAATCCTACTTGATCCACTAATTCAGCGATCATAGTGATTATAATTTGGTAACTAAAAATCTTAACTATGTTGAAAGATAAGACAGAAACATTGAGATTCTGTGATGTAAAGATGAGAAACAACCACTAGAGGAGAAATCATTTGTCCCCCTGAAATATGCTCTATTGATAGTGATTCTAACACCCCAAAGCGTTACCTCATTACCATCCGCTTCCACCTTTCAACTCTCACCTCTGACATTGTTCAGCGAGGCAGTGAGAACAGATCTGGACTGCCCGACCCTGTGAAACTATTATAAAACAGAGTCTTATCTACAGACACATATTCCAGAGCTCAAAGCTCACTGGGAAAAGAAGTCAATTCAGAGTAGATCTTTGGCAGAACTTAAAAGTCTCAATGAATAGAAAATCAAAGAGTACATGTAAAGGAACAGATTTTGAAAATGAATATGAAATTAAATATTACAATGAAACATTAGAGACAAAGTCACAGAATGATAATAGAATAATTTTTAAAAGCAAAATACAGTGTGTAATATGAATTAAGTTCCAGTGAAGGAATGAGAAACCTGAGTACCAGTAAAACTAGTCACTGTGATTAAGTGATAGGGTTGAGAAGAAAGATAACACTAGATTGTAGAAAAATATAATCTGCTCCTTAAATTTCCTACCATGTTCTTTATTAAATTTGAAGGTGATTCACTTATGGCTCAATGACCCATTTGCGCATAAGCATTTGATGTGTATCAATTTGGTACAGGGAACATGCCAGAAACTTAGTAAGAAACAAAAGAAATACAAGACATAGTCCACATATCCTACAATATCCTACAATCTGGCATATGCATGAAATAAATAATGCAAGATACTATTAATGTAAATGCAAAAAAAGAAGAAAAACAGAAAACAGATACTCTGGGAGTTCAGAGAAAGAGCATCATGGTGAACTTGAGCAGTTAGATAATTAAGTAAGCACAGTTTGAATTTGTGGTCAAACCTTCCACAGAAAGACCTCCAAAAGGAATAAACAGTTTGTTTACTAAGGGGGAACATTACCTGACTCCTTTCTTCTTCACATCCCCTATTTAGTTAATCAAAAGTCCTGTTGAGTTTATACTATGAACATATGCATCCCCACTTGTCTCTACAGCCACAGTCATCTCCTAACCCATCTTCTTTTGTCTAAATCACTGAACCAATCTTTAAAGTGTTCATTCTTCCAGTTAAAATTGGGTTAATGATGGAGTATCGAGGTGAATATGTCCTACGGTCTAAAGGGGTATAGAATCAGAGGCACAAATTTAAAACATCACAATAAAAGTGGCAATCTGTAAAGCAGGCATCAGCAAATTAAGGCTTATGAAATATTATTTTCATAAGTGAAACTTTATTGGAACCCAAACACACCCGTTCATTACACATTATCTATAGTTGCTTTCCTACTACAACAGCAGAAATGAACAGTTACTGAAAGATATATCAGTTGCAAATATAGTCTCCCTTATAATAGATTGTCTTTTTGTTTTATTGATGGTTTCCTTCACTGTGCAATACCTTTTTATTTTGTAAAATTCATTTAGTGGCTGGCAATCTGCTGAGTGTGGGATCATGTTTAGAAATACTGGCCAAAGCTTAACACCCTCTCATTTCACCTCCAAGTTAACTTGAAGGTGAGACCAGTGAGACCAGATAGGACTAGAAAGTGTCATCTAGAGAGTGGATAGAAAGCATCACCTTTCAGGGGCATATAGTCTTCAGTAAGAGAGGGGCTATATACCCTGCAAACCTTATGTGGATGCTACCCCTCCTGGGCATCAAGGATGTAAGATCCCCAGGAGAATTCTAACAGGGGCTGCCTATAAAGAGGGGACACTAGAGTTTAGGTCTTCGGACATCTGCTTAACCAGCAAAAACAAGCTAGTATACACACACACACACACACACACACACACACACACGCACACACACACACACAACAGCAAATATTCTAGATGAGACATTTTCTCTAAAACTTACCATCTAATTACTTTTAAGATGTAAAATCAGTTTCTATTTTGATAAATTTCATGTGTGAACTTCTTAAGCCAATGTTCTCTATATGGACCAGCAGTTAGGCATAGCTACTACTCTTACTCTTGACCATTGCTATACTCTTTATCATCATGTCAATTAATCTACAGACATTTATTTGCAGCTTTTATTAATGTTTTCTTGCCCTTTGACTCTGAAAACAGAGATAGGTCTTAAGATAAGCTATGTAAGCTCAGAGTAGTACCTACAGCTTAACACCAAAATGAAAAGCAGAGCTGTCAGAATAGATTTTCCTTTCATTACGGCAAAATATGTATGTGCTCTGAACTGTTTTCTTTGTATATTGAGTACTTGAGGTCATTTTAGTTGGCTTACTTTCTGCTTTACTATAAGGAGAGAAAAGTTAATATTTTCCTATACGCTGTTGACAAGATTTTTTACTGTCTTATAATCAGAGTTGACCTAGTAGATTGGTACTCTTTCAATCCAGTTAATCTGAGTACTGTCCAAATGAATGCCTCATATCTAGGCAAAATAATCCAAACCACCATTTTGGAGAGCCATTCCTAAATACTGATTTAAAAAAGTAATATTTAAATGAGTTTATTACTAAGGAGGCATATTTTGCAAAAAGTTTACCATACAGGGTCCTCAATTAAATTGTGGCATCAATTAAATTGATTTTCTAGAATTTTAATAGCTGTAATAGGTGTTTTGACACATCTGTCTAAAAATTATAAGTTAAAAAAATACAGGTTACAATAGTTTCTTCTATGTGTTAGGACAGTAGAACTTTGAGGTTTCCAGTGCCCATTTTTTGTCCTGTGCCGAGCAGGCCAGAAATGTATGGTGAATAATTAATAACCTTGACTAAGGATCCCTATTCTGAGGAAAGAGGTTTCTCTATTGAAAGTCTGGTTAAAATTCTCAGTTTTCATTAGAACGTATCATCTGTCTTTTATGCAAGGAAAAATTTTGAATCTGCCCTTTAATCAGCCGCACAGAGTATCTGTACTCCAGATATTATCAGAGAGCAAACGTAAATCCTTTTTGCCCCCCAATACTAATAAAAACATTCATTGAAATAACAACATGGATGGAATTGGAGAGTATTATGCTGAGTGAAATAAGTCAATCAGAGAAAGACAATCATCATATGGTTTCACTCATGTGTGGAATATAAAAAATTGTGAAAGGTAAACTCAACACCAAAGAAATAAACAATCCAATCATGAAATGGGCAAAAGACATGAAGAGAAATCTCACAGAGGAAGACATGGACATGGCCAACAAGCACATGAGAAAATGCTCTGCATCACTTGCCATCAGGGAAATACAAATCAAAACCACAATGAGATACCACCTCACACCAGTGAGAATGGGGAAAATTAACAAGGCAGGAAACAACAAATGTTGGAGAGGATGCGGAGAAAAGGGAACCCCCTTACACTGTTGGTGGGAATGTGAACTGCTGCAGCCACTCTGGAAAACGGTGTGGAGGTTCCTCAAAGAGTTAAAAATAGACCTGCCCTACGACCCAGCAATTGCACTGTTGAGGATTTACCCCAAAGATTCAGATGCAATGAAACGTCGGGACACCTGCACCCCGATGTTTCTATCAGCAATGGCCACAATAGCCAAACTGTGGAAGGAGCCTCGGTGTCCATCGAAAGATGAATGGATAAAGAAGATGTGGTTTATGTATACAATGGAATATTACTCAGCAATTAGAAACGACAAATACCCACCATTTGCTTCAACGTGGATGGAACTGGAGGGTATTATGCTGAGTGAAATAAGTCAATCAGAGAAGGACAAACAGTGTATGTTCTCATTCATTTGGGGAATATGAATAATAGTGAAAGGGAATATAAAGGAAGGGAAAAGAAATGTTGGGAAATATCAGGAAGGGAGACAGAACATAAAGACTCCTAACTCTGGGAAATGAACTAGGGGTGGTGGAAGGGGAGGAGGGCGGGTGTTGGAGGGGAATGGATGATGGGCACTGAGGTGGACACTTGACGGGATGAGCACTGGGTGTTTTTCTGTATGTTGGTAAATTGAACACCAATAAAAGTTAATTAAAAATAAAATAAAATAAAATAAAATAAAAAATTGTGAAAGGGACGATGAGGGAAAGGAGGGAAACTGAGTGGGAATAAATTAGAGGGGAAGACAAACCACGAGAGACTCCTAACTCTGGGAAACAAACAAAGGGTTGCAGAAGGGGAGGAAAGTGGGGGGATGGGGTAAATGGGTGACAGGCACTACGGAGGGCACTTGATGGGATGAGCACTGGGTGTTACACTATATGTTGGCAAATTGAATTTAAATAAAATATTTTTTAAAATTATATTAATTGGGAGTTGCTGGAGCCTTAGAATTCATCTTTTTCTCTTGACATTTTTTTTTCCAATTACATGAGAATATCAGAGAGTTTCATATACAGACATTTTACCACCCAATCATTCTCTTAGAATAAGGCATATGTGGTAGGCTGAATAATTATCCCCCAAAGATGACCACACCCTAATTTTTGAATATGTTACCTTACATGGCAAAAGAGATTTACAGATTTTGCAATGAGGGAACTATCCTGGATTATCCCACTGAGTCCAATGAAATCATGATATTCCTTATACAAGAGAGGCAAGAGAGCCAGAATCAAAGGATACTTATTTACAGAAGCAGAGGCTGTAATGGCCAGGAACTAAAAAATGTAGATAAACTCTAGCAGCTGAAAAACATAAAGAAAACATTTTCCCCAAGAACTTCTAGGAAGAATCCCAGCTCTGCTAACACTTTGATCTTAGTACTGTTAGACCCATTTCAGAGCTCTGACCTCCAGAATTATTAGATAATAATTTTTTGTTGTCTTAAGCCACTAAATTTGTGTAATTTGACACAGCACAATAACAAACTAATCTAGCAAGTTAAAAGAAAATAATATGTAAAATCTCTTATGGTTTTCATTGTACTAATATTGTTGAGTATGCAATTAACTCCACCACATTAGGTCTTCTTCTTAGTTACTCGAGAAAAAAATTTTTCAGGTGTCAGTACACAAATAACTTGTCTTCTCTTGAGCTACTAAAATCTGTGGATTACTTTTTCAAGAGGTCGGCACTACTAAGAAACTCTAATCCAATCCATTATTATGAACACTAATTTTATCCCTGGCTCAGCTTTACTTTTCTGTTTTTGTTTTCTCTTTACTCTTTTTCTTATTTAACTGTTATAGCTCCTGACTATGAATAAGTCATTTCAAACCATTTTTGAAGATGAGTATAAATAAATCAAAAATTAAATAAATTCCTATAAATCTTTTATTAAGATTTATAATGCTTAATTGAAGTTCTCCCCATTATAAATTAATCTCATTAAAAAGATGGCCTATAAAGAGATTTGGAAAGGAGCCATTTTGAAACAAACAAAAAAGAGCTCAAGCTTTCTCATTTCAACTCAGACTAGCAAATAATATTTTTAATTTATAAATTTTTTTTAAAAATTCATTTATGTAAAATCCATTACATAGCCTCCATTCTCAAAGCAGAATCACTTGATTTCATGATTTCTCAAATTATGTAATAAATAACTATATTCCTTTTCTACATATTCTATGTTTATCATTTTTTAATTTTTCTTCATATGTAATAATGACAGGCTGATATAGGCTATGTACAAATAGAGATTTGATTAAGATTGGTAACTGCATTTAAAAAAATTGTTCTTTGACTCTTGACAAGAGCTGCTCACTTCTTGGTTAAGCCTTTGTACTCCATGACACTGGCTTCCTGTGTCTGAAGAGCTCTCATGTAAGGATGAAGAGCTGGCTTTCTCTGCTCTTCACTCTGTGACTCATGACGCTGAAACAACCTAACTTTGTCCTCATTGTGATAGAAATGTTCTCATTTAATAGCTATCGCAGACCACAGCTCATTCAATGAGCTCCACTTAGCTGTAACCCTACAAATATATTTCCTATAGTTGGTGCTGATATTGGGGAATTAACCTTCCATGTCTCTTTTCATTTGATCCTACCTGTTGACATTTGTATTCCAAAAAAAGAATACCTCAGTGGCATGAGAAAGAATAGATATGAAATTCCAAAGTGCTTGTCTGCCAAGTCGACAGGTTTCACTGAGGAAGGTGACTGGGAAAAGTGTAAAGATCATGCCAGACATTGGGATATATGTTTAGAAACAGGAAAAAAAACTGACTAGCAGGAAAAGCTGGTGGGAACAAAGTCTCTGGGAAGTAAGCAGATGATGGCAGGTGACAAAGTGGACCACAAAGAGGTGAACAGAGGAAGACAATATGCAGAAATGCTTGCAGCACTCAACATGAAAACTGGGCAGCCAGTCAAAGAAACATCAGTCTTGACTGGTCAAAAGCACACTTGGATTTGACTGTTCACATCTTGTTGTTGAGCAAGAATTCCTTGATCATGTGGGAAAGTATAGGGAAGGTCAGCACCCAACACACTCATGGAAGTTCATAAACAGAATAAGGGTGACAGAAAAATGGCAGATTATAATGATAATATATTGCAAGGCCACAGAGCAGAATGTTCATTCTGGGTAATGAGTATGTGTGTTTGTTTGTTTGTTTTTTTATAGAAGGAATAGGGGTAAAATGCTTCTAAATTTACCTGTATACAATGACAGGTGCTTATATTTGTCTTGCTGGTTTGTTTTCTATCTTTCTATAATTACATTTCATCTCTTTTTGGTTAATGATTGTTTTCTTCAATAAGCTAAAGCCTCCAAAAAGACAAAAATTATATCTATTTTGTTCACTATTCAGTTTCCAGCAGCAAGTCTAATGCTTATCACACAGAAGGCATTGAATAGATACTTATCAAATAAATAAATGAGTATATGAATAGCAAGACTCAATTTACATGGGTACTTACTGATGTGTGGCTGACTTGTAAAACTATGACCACTAAAAACTAGATTTGGGTTCTGTGTTGACAAAACATTAGTATATTTGAAACACCCAAATAAGTATTTCCTATGGTTAACTATATATTTATTATTTTCTAGGGCATTGTATTAAAAAATAGGACTTAGCAATACTTTCAGTCTTTTCTGGCTCTGGATGGCTGAGAACAACCATAAAACGAACTCCAGACCTATTCCGTTTTGGGGTTTTGTTTTTTAATTTCTGATGCGTAGAAACCACTAAAAATCCTAAATAATTAAAAGGTAGATAATTTAGATTAGTTTTAGGATTTAACAACAGTTCCAGTCTTTCCTCCATTTGATTGTCAACCTCTGTATTCATATTAAGAGGATGTTTAAACCTATTTGTCACCATACCTGTTTGCATTTAGATATCACTGGGTAATCCAATGACTTAATTTAGACACTGCCATATTTAAAGGAGGCAGGGATATATATATTTATTCTCCAGAGCTCAAACAACCTCAGTATGTCTCATTTCTAATTTCTTGTTCTGGGAGAGAATCTAAACAAAACCTATTTTGTAGTGTTTTAGGAGGTAACACATTCTTGCTCATCGATGATACTGATAACATCTCAGGAAAAACATATGCCTGGGCATAAAAGTCTTTGAGCTCACAGGGTCCTGCTGAATCCTTTTCTCCTCATTGACTATCTATATAGTCCCTGTTGCAGAAGGTAGATTTTGCGGAAGAAGATCTACCTTCAAATTCAGCAGTAATCAATGGCATGACTAAACATAATTATACCCCCATATGGAACAGTTAAGGAAATTAAAGAAAAGGAATAGTCATGTAGGCACTGGAAATTCTATAGTTTCTTTTTGGAAATCTTACTGAAATGCTCACTATAATTTACTTTCAAAACCATAAAACTAGACTTCAACTCACTAAGGACTGCATGAGTATCTTATTTTCAGAAATCTTTAATTGATTATAATCAATACAAAGAGTATTGCTAAAGCCAAGATTCTCTGCATAGATTATTGCTTTGGGTAGTAGGAACAAATGGAGGAGAGAGCCTGCAGAAAAACATGTTCTTTCCTGAGAAGCATGCCCTTGAGGATGATAACCAACTTAAGAATCAGTTTCAAATTTAGAAGGCATCTATTTTATTAGATAAAAGTGTTTGCTGAGCAGTGCCTGGGTGGCTCAGTTGGTTAAGCAGCTGCTTTCGGCTCAGGTCCTGATCCCACGGTCCTGGGATCAAGACTGATGTCGGGTTCCCTGCTCAGTGGGGAGTCTGCTTCTCCTTCTGCCTCTGCCTCTCCTCTTTGCTCATATTCTCACTCTAATAAATAAATAATTTTATTTTTATTTATTTTTAAAACTTTTTAAAGTTTTATTTATTCATGAGAGACACACAGAGAGAGAGGTAGAGACATAAACAGAGGGAGAAGCAGGCTCCCCATGGGGAGCCCGATAAAAGACTTGATCCCAGGATCCCGGGATCACACCCTGAGCTGAAGGCAGACACTCAACCACTGAGTCACCCAGATGTCCCAATAATTTTTTTTAAGTGACTACTGGGGCACCTGGGTGGCTCAGTGGTTGAACATGGGATTCATGTTTCTCATGAATAAGTAAATAAAATCGTTTTTAAAAAGTGACTGCTAAGAACTGTTCTCCATTTATTCTTGCTTTTACTCATTTTTTTTCCTGAGAGGTTATACCTATAAACAATAAAAAGATTTAAATATATAGGCTGAAGAAGCAGCAACACAGAAAAAAAATGTGTATATTGGTATTACTGTCAAATCTATTAGTAAATGCTCTGGAAATATATGAGATTAGCCTCAGCCAAATAAGAGTTAGTGTTGTCTTGTTCTATTACCCAAAATATATAGTAAGCTTAAACCAAAGACAAAGAGATATATTTTACTACCTTCTTGTCCTCCAGTCACTTTAGCTTTGTGTTGGAAGGAAGGTTTTGTTGTTAGAGGCCAAAAGAGGGGCACAGAGTTCCAGAGAACTTCTTACGTGACTTGTGGAAAGCAGACTGATGTTTAGGATGCTCAACTCCTAAGTCAGACTACAGAATTTGGGTTCCAGTATCACCAATGGGCAGCTTCTAAAGTAAGCCAGTTATTTAACTTTTCTAATACTTATCTCAAAATGAAGACCTACTTGTCACATAAGTTGAAGATGATTAGTATGTGACTAAGCATCAAAAATATTAGCCAGGGGCAGCCCTGGTGGCCCAGTGGTTTAGTGCCGCCTTCGGCCCAGGGCGTGATCCTGGAGACCTGGGACCGCCAGGTCAGCTTCGTACATGGGGTCTGCTTCTCCCTCTGCCTGTGTCTCTGCCTCTCTCTCTCTCTGTCTCTCATGAATAAATAAAATCTTAAAAAAAAAAGTTAGCCAGATGGGCACCTGGGTGGCTCAGTCAGTTAAGCATCTGCCTTTGGCTCAGGTGATGATCTTGGGGTACTGGGATTGAGCCCCATGTTGGGCTCCCTGATTAGGGGGGAGCCTGCTTCTCCCTCTCTGTCTCTCCGCCTGCCACTCCCTCTGCTTGTGCTCTCTCTCTTTGTCAATAAAATATTTCAAAAAATGTTAACCAGTTTATGATAAATATTATTAATTTCCTATGAGTGAGTGTGTGTGTTTTAAAATTTGGCAGCAGAATATAAAGGAAGAGGTACGTATATAAATGATTCTTTTGCTTTAGTTTTTGTTTTTTATATATAGTTTAGATTTTACAGCTGTTTTAGGTTCACAGCAAAATTGAGAAGTAGGTACAGAGCTGTCAAATAGTCTCTGCCCACAAACATACACATCGTCTGCCATTATTAACATCCCCACCAGAGTGCTATAGTTGTTACAACCAATGAATCTATATTGTCACAGCATTATCACCAAAGTATGTAGTTTATGTTAGAGTTCACTTTTGGTGTTGTACATTTTATGGATTTTCATGCAAATTACTTATTTTCAAAAATTCCAGAGAATAGTTTATTACCAGTATATTTAATAATTCAAAATTATTAATAAGACAAATCTTAGTTCATTAAAACTATAGTTGACTGAGATATAACAAAAGAGCACTAAAAGACAAATCTTTGCCTGCAAGGATTTTCACTATTTTAATGGAATAGAGACACTATTAACATAAAATTCTTACCAAAGTGCTCTTTTGAGTGTCTATCAGAAAAGGCAATATCTTAGGACCACTGTTGTAAGGGAAGAGACAGGGAGATAAAAATAATTTAGATGTATATTCTGTTCAATAAGCTTTTTATTCTACTGATCTTTAAGATATTAAATAAATTATATGCCTAAATAATTACAATTAAAAGTGATAAAATGATATGATTGAGAACTACTAGAATATAAAGAATTGTTGGAACTCAGAGAAAGGAGAGATTTATTCTGGCTAATCTGATACCATTTAAATGGGAGAGTGGACTTATTAACAGGTTTTAAACCTTTATTTAGGGAATGAGAAAAATAAGCAAAATTACAAAGTCAGGGAAATGTGGGAAAGGGCCATTTATTCATTCAATAAATTCATCATATATTTCTCCAGTGCTTACCAGGAACCATCCACTATTGTTGGTGTAGAGTACAGACAGCACTAAACAAAACAGACAAAAATCCTATCCTTGAGGAACTTACTCTTTACGGTAGGAAAGCAAAGTTTCAGTTTGGTAGAAGCCAAGGAAACCAGAAAATTGATCAATCAATCAATCAATCAATCAATCAAAAAACACCAGGGAGGAGAGGCAGATAATGTTTGGGAAGATACAACAGAGTCAGGTCATAGAAAGTCCTGATGGTTAAGCCAGAAAATCAGACTTTTGTTGTTTAGATGATGGTAAGCCATTAAAGTTTTTTAAGCAGCAAAATATCCTAATCAAATCTGTACTTTAGAAAGATTAATTAGGTAGCTAATTAGTAAGATAAAGCCAACAAGAGAAAAGTAGATAGACTCTACAGCAGTTCTGCAAAGAAATAACACAGACAACAAGCAGGTCCAGGGAAAGATAGGTCAGGTTCTGGAAGAGGACATACAAGTCTTTAGAGGTGAAGTAAAGCTACAGGGACACAAAAAAGTTTGTGTCTTCCAAATAAGTCAAGGCAGTGTATGGTCTGGGCTTATAATATAGTTCTGTACAGGGAAAAATAAATTTGTGGTGTCCCCCTTTTCCTCTGATTAATTCTCTTCAAAGCAGTCAATTAACTTGATCTTTACCCCTTTATAAGCCTTTTCTTTTGCTGAAAGCAGTGACCACTGAGGTAGAAATGCATTGGCTTCAGACAATCAGATGGACCTCCCATCATTAAACGTCCCTATTCTGAAAGGAACACTGAGGAGCTGGGATAAAGGAGCCTTTTTGTTCCAGTTTAATTCTATTGTCTTCCTTGCCATTCATCTGTTTAGCAAATGAGGAAAGAAATTAATGACAATGATGAATGGAAAGCAGAGGGAAATGTGTAGGCATTGTAGACTTAAGCCAATCCACAGTTGTCTCCAAAATGAGTTCCATGCTTATTTTCCCAGTCTTTAGACTCCCGCCTTTATTCTTTGTTTTTCTTTATTTTTCCATTATTCTCAAAAGCACCAATGTACAAAGTGAGTCCATGGTCAGCTTGAAACAAGAGGGGTAAAGAGCTGTCTACATATTAAATTCCCAGCTCCAATCTGCAGAAACTGACAGTTTTTTCAAACATTACCAAAAGGATGGATTACAAGAGAGACAGAAACACAAATATCTCATTACCAGAATAAAATACAGATTATCAGTACTCATAACCTTTCTGAGCACACAAGGAAACTGGAAAATGAGAAAACACATACATAAAAAGAATACATACACACACACGCACACTCACTATACTCCACCGAGGAATACTGAGAAAGAAAGGATTTAATTGGTACCTAAGTATTTTTTATATGATCCTTGCCTACCCTGCCAACCACACATGCACCTTCCCCACCCCCTCCTTTGACAGCCTTGTTTCTCAGAACAAAGAAATACAAAGTACAGGATCTCAAGTCATGAGATCCTTGGGGCACATTCAATTTCACAATTTATGTTCTATTTCCTTAGGCATTTTACTTAAACTTTCTGAGCCTCAATTTTCTCATCTATAAGTGGGCCTAATAATAATATCTACCTCTTGGTTCTAGTGTGTAGTCAATGAGATCATACAGATAAATGCTTACAACATCAAGTAATAAGCAATCAGTAAATGTTGTCATTGCTTACTTTGTCATTATCATTACTATTAAACCTCTTAGATGAAGGAAGCAACTTAAATAAAATGCATAATTCCTTGGATAGATAATGAAGTTGAAATCCCAACATGTGCCAGCATGTCTTGAAAGTGCAAACTCACTTAAAACCCAGGCATCCTGGGTCACTACTATCACTTCTAAGAAGAGTGAGATACTTACAACTCCAAAACTTAAAATAGCTCTGAAGTGTTGGCAAAGATATCCTTGTTGTGAAGGTACAATAAGTGCCCTTTGTGAATTTCACTCCCCAAGTGTTAACTGACATACAGCATGCAACACTTGACAGTCTCATTCAAAAGCAGTTTAAAAGAAAGGCCTGAAATACAGAGAATTTGGCTGCTCATTATAGACACCACTTTGGCAAACATAATGTTGAGGCATCAAAGCTTTTCAAACACTGGAGGACCTAACTCAGACTCAGATAAGCAAAGCTGATAAACAAATTGTCCCTGATTCCAGGATTTATCTGTTTAATTGTTCTTACCAGCTGCAACTATAAGCTTAGTATAATTTAACTTAAATATTCCCAACAGAAAACTATTTTTTAAATTTCTGTGTGGTTTCTCTTACTCATGACTTTTTTGAAGTAGCAAGTAGAGGATGGCAAGTTTTCACTAGCAGATCTTAACCCTTCCCTCATGTGAAACCCCTCTTTCACAGATTTTACCTTCCTTAAGGGTACCTTAATTCGCCAGCTTACTTAAGAAGTCAGCTCTAGGACTGTGATGAGACAAGGGCTCTCACTTCTTCCTGAAACTGTCCATGTTCTGTCTATACTACTAAAATGGAAACAAATTTTTAAAAGAAGTCTAGATGTAAGAAATTCCCTATAGTTGTTTGCACATATTGCCAATACTGGATACATCAGTTGTGATACATTCATGGTTCAGATATAAAGAGCTACAGAACGTGGATTATTTCATGAGTTGGTATGCTATGCCTTTCACTGTATAAGAGCTCAATATTATATGTATCAAAGGCATAAACATTGTGCCAGAAGAGAGATAGTTGCACAGGCTATCAGTCAAATTATTCATTATTTACAGCTGCTCTTTTCAGGACTACCTCCAAGAAGGCCTTTTGTCCGTTATAAATAACCCAGTTACCTTTAGTTTACAAATGTCTTGAACACATCAATTCAGAAAACATTTCATGAGCATTGACTATATTCTGGCAGCACTATGCTGGGCCTCAAGGCAAAATCATGATGAAATATGAATAGATTGTTTCATACAATATAATAGATGCCTATCATAAATATTAAATAGGGTAGAGGTAAGGTAGTAAAAGGGTCTGGATCCCAATTCCAACTCATGGAGGGAGGACTTACCCCTGCCACCACTGAGAAACTCTCTGAATGCCAACTGGGTATTGTACAGTGCAATTCAATTCTAACACTATTTACCGGAGATAGCATCAGATTCCACAGGTTAAGGGTTCAGTTCTACAAGTATGCTCCCCATCCCAACTTCAGACACTAGTCACAAGCCTGGCCATATATCAGAAGTTCCTATGACCCCCTCTTTAGGTTCCATTAATTTACTAGAACAACTCATAGAACTCAGGAAATTCATTTACTTACTCAATTATCACTTCATTATAAAAGAATATAATAAGAGCTAGATGGAAAAGATGCA
Source organism: Vulpes lagopus (assembly GCF_018345385.1). NCBI lineage: Eukaryota > Metazoa > Chordata > Mammalia > Carnivora > Canidae > Vulpes > Vulpes lagopus. The sequence goes on along the minus strand of NC_054832.1, from coordinate 29,946,954 downwards.
TAGTACAAGAAATACAGAAAGGGTACAGAGCTTCCATGCCCACTCCAGGTGTGTCACTCTCCCAGCAGCCCACTATGTTCACCAACCTGGAAACTCTCTGAACCCTGCCCTTTCAGGTTTTTATGGAGTTTTCATTACATCAGCATGACAGATTAACTCATTGGCCATTGGCACCTGAACTCAATCTCTAGCACCTCTCCCCTTACCAGAGGTCAGGATGGAAGGGAGCTGAAAGTTTCAACCCTCTAATCATATGGTTAATTCTCCTGACAACCATATCCCTATCCTTAGGTTACCCAGAAGCTTCCCAGAATTCATTTCATAAGCCTAACAAAAGACGCCTTCATTGCTCTTATCACAGGAAATTCAAAGGGTTTTAGGAGCTTTGAGCCAAGACCATGGATAAAAAACAAATATATATGAGAAATATATTTTGGTCATCTGAATGACCAAATATATGTTTCTTATAAATCACAAAATCATGGGGAGCACAGAAGAGAATGTTTATTGAGTTATAGAAATGGTATTGGGAAGGTTTCCCATAGGAATGAAATCTGAACTAAGTATTGACTAGCCTGGCTGTGGTATAGACTGGGGTTGACAGACAGAATGGGGAAGAAGGTACAACCTGAGGCAGAGAAAAGCAAGACTGGGAAACAAAGAAGGTAAGAATTTATGCAAACCAACTCTGAGCAGTATAGCATTAGTGGAAAGCAAATTATAAAGCACAAGAGTTCAGATGTGAGGCAGGAGTTGAGTGCGATCTGATCTTGAAGGCTCTTAGGGAGAAGCCTGAAGACTTTGGATTTTATTACAATCACAGCAGGATGCTGTATTATTCTATTGCTGCTCTAACAAATTGCCACAAATTTAATGGCTTAAAACAACAGATTTATTATCTTATACTTCTCAAGTTCAAAGTCCAAAATGGGCTATCAGCACTGTGCTCCATCCGGAGGCTCTAGGAGAGAATCCATTTCCTTTTCTTTTCCAGCTTCTAGAGGTTGTCCATGATGAAAGTATGAATAGATTGTTTCATGCAGTATAATAAATGTTATTATAAATATTAAATAGGGTAGAGGTAAGGTAGAAGTTCACATTTCTTAGCACATGAAATTACCACTTCAATGTCACATCTCCTCTTCCTTTCACTCTTCTACTTCCCACTTTCAGTTTTATAAAGGGATTACACTGGGCCCACTAGGATAATTTCCCCATCTCAAGATTCTCAATTTAATAACATCTGTAGAAGTCTCCTTTGTCATGTCAGTACCATATTCACAGGATCCTGGATAAGTATGTGGACATCTTTGGAGGGCCATTATTCTACCTACACAAAAGCTTTTTCAGGTTTTAAGCCAGGACCCAAAAGATCTGAGTTAACATTAAGTTAGCTGAGAATCAAGGATATTTTATAATTTATGAGTTTCTGTATTTTAGCAACAACAGGTAATCGTGTTAAAAAATATTTCTTTCTTAGGGATCTTACCGTCTTATACCCAATATTGCTCCTTTCTTCTCTCTTCCCCATTCAGGGAAAGAGTAGGAGTGTATGTGTGTAATTTATAATGTCATTTAACAAGTGCCAGAGAATATATGAAGATGTGGGCTTCTATATCTAAAAGAATATGAATGTTTAATAAATACACTTGGGTTCTTAGGCTGAAATCATAACCACATGGCAATCAACACTTCATGGTCATGAGAAATCAAGGGCAGCTCATGCAGCATTACAAGCTGATCTGAAGATAAGCCTGGCTTTGCTATTTTACAGGCCTGTGTTCCTTGGACAAGTTGCCTGAGCTTTTCATGACCTATGTTTCTCATCTATTAAAGGAACACAAAAATGCCTGCCCAGAAGCTTTGTTGTAAGAGTTAAATAATACAATATCAGCAGTAACATTTTAAAATTCATGGCATTAGGCTTTTATAATGGGGAGGGCACCAGACACCCACACACATGTTCTACAGCACCTTACTTCTCAAATGCAGAAATTAAGCATGACTCATATAATTACTGCAACCTATAAAAAAAAACACTAGATAAAATCTCTCATATTTAGTCTAACCTGACAAAACAGTGTTTTAAAAGGTAAATATAACTATTCCTAACAGATATAATTATTCATCTATTCAAACACATACAAAAAATTGTGAAATCTTTTCATTGGATATTTTATAAAGCCACCTTCTAATCAACATCTCTACAGGAATCACTGCTGGTCTGGAGCTCCCCAGTGCATTCTCATGGGCCCAAGGTGTCAGCCTTAATCTTTTTCTTTGTTGTCAGTATTCTCAACTACTGAAAAACAGAAACCAGTAACATTTGTGATCCTAGGTTTCCAAAGTAATTTCTAATCTTCCCCCTGCCCCAAACTATAGTTACCTTGAGGATATGAGTGCACAAGATATTCAGAAATCTGAAAAAGGTTAAAATCACATTTTCTTTGAAATACTGAAATGGTCCTCGGGCCTCTTCACCATTTAGTCCATTAGAAAATGTGTATATAAATTAATGCCAGGACAAGCAAAGGCAGGCTCCAATTATTTTTAATAATATGTGCTTGTGGATACTCATCTCAGCTAATATCAGGGCACAGATATAAAGTAAGTAGCCATTAGATGACAGACATTGTATAGAAATCAATCTGGGCCTGAAGTCAGAAAGCCTTCACTTTAATCCTGCAAGTTGGAAGGGCATGTACAAATAATTTATTCCAGCTCCCTTAAGTTGTTGATTCATTCACTCAGAAAATATTTATCCAGGCCCTACCATGTGCTGGGCACAGTTCTAGCCACTGGGAATAAAATGAGCAAAGGAGACAGTGGACATAAAGCTAAGAAGGTATGTGCACAGAAAGTGCAGGCTCCACAGAAACATTTGTGATGTATATGAAGTCTCTTCTCTTTTTAAAAATAGAATATTTTATTCCAAGGTTTGTGAAATAATCAGCTTTTAGAAAATAATTGTAAGAGAAAGGTGAAACATTTGTAGAAATGAGTAACAATTCAATAAATATTGAGTGTTTCTCTTTTCTTGTATACAAAAAAATCCTTGATAATCCTGAGTTCAATAAATATTGATATGTAACTTTTTTCTTTTAACATTTGCGTTTTGACATTAACACTTTAATCTGTTCCATTTAAATGAATTCTGCTCAATGAGGGAAAAAAAGCCCAAACTTGCATTACGCAATAAATAATCTAGAAATCAGTGATTCTGTCCTTTTTAAAAGATTACTGTTGAGTTTGTTTCAGCCTTTTCTTTTTTTTTTTTTTAATTTTTTATTTATTTATGATAGTCACACAGGGAGAGAGAGAGAGAGGCAGAGACATAGGCAGAGGGAGAAGCAGGCTCCATGCACCGGGAGCCCGACGTGGGACTCGATCCCGGGTCTCCGGGATCGCGCCCTGGGCCAAAGGCAGGCGCCAAACTGCTGCGCCACCCAGGGATCCCTGTTTCAGTCTTTTCTATTACTATATCTGCTGAGTCTAGTACCATACCAGATTATTACAAATATCCCAATTGTTTACCAAGTTTTCACTTGCTAACATGGAATCTGCCTTTTTGCTCTATTTTCCTATATTCTATTAGCATTTAGAAGATGTGTTGGCCTTCCTAAGAGATTTCAAGGAGTAATTTTGGTTACATATAATTTTTATTTTAAATGCTGATCTTAAAATCAAATGGCCGATGTTTCTTATAGCTGGTTGTTTCTCACTTACATGGGACCTACTGAGCAGGCTTTCTGGAGAAATGACTGATGTCAGGGCTAACACAGGGTAGTAACAAGATGAGCCTGAAACATCTTATAGTGCCAGAAAATAAAGAAGTGGTAAAAAAAAAAAAAAAGAAAAGAAAAGAAATGTTAAAAAGATGGCTGTCAGAAGGACACAGGAGCTAGAATGAAGATGTTCCCACTGGCCAAATCTGAGACCATTTGAGCATCAAATTAATTACGGTCAGTAATTAATTATAAACCATTGGAAAACAGAAAATTACAAATCCATACCAATAATAATAAGATAAATAAATGAATGGAGAAGAACTCTGCTTATAGGAGAATGACAAATGTTGACTGGAATGATATGAGGGGAGCAGTGGGAATAAAAAAATCATTATTTTACATTTTACATTTTACAACAATCGCAGTAGAGACTGAATAAATGTCAATGGATGCTAAATTCAAAGGAATATTTTGCTGAGAAGGATATGTGCATGGTCTTAAAATGTCTTCCTGTAGATTGCTTTGTAGTTACTAGAATTTAATCATGAGGAAGTATCAGACAAACTCAAAGTAAGGAATGTTCTATTCAAAAAAGGTGGGGGAGCAGATAGTCTTCCAAATGTCAATGTCACAAAAGACAAGGAAAAGCTGTGAAAATATTCCAGGGTAAAAGAAGCTGAAGAGCCAGGACAACTAAATGCACTATCTTATCCTAGGTGGGATCCCATAATAGAAAAGAGAGAGAAAATACTACATATAGGATAGTATTAGGTCAACTGACAAAATAGGAATAGAAATACTAGTTTAGAGAAAGCTGTTTCCTCAATGTTAATTTTCCTCAAGTTGAAAAATCTACTGTGACTATATAATAGAATATTCTTCTTCTTCGAAGTACACACTAAACAATTGACAGGGCACTAGGTGGCTCAGTGGGTTAAACATCTGCCTTTGGCTCAGGTCATGATCCCAGGGTCCTGGGATCAAGCCCCACATCTAGAGTAGGCTCTCTGCTCAGTGGGGGAGCCTGCTTCTCCCTCTCCCTCTGTTGCTCCCCCTGCTTGTGCTTGCTTGATCTGTCAAATAAATAAGTAAAATCTTTTAAAAAAATAAATAAAGACCCACAATGGAAGCACATTTAAATGACTCAGAAAAACAAATTATGTAGTATATAGATAGATGAACATAAAAAGGTAGATTTAGAGAACAAATGATAGAATAGAGAATGATATAATAGTATTACACACATCTGAACAAATTTATACAGATATTTCTTGTGGTTATTTTTGAAATTTTTTGAAAGTTTGAAATTATTCCAAATAAAAATGTTAAATAATTTTTAAAAAAGTGAAATAGTGAAACAATGGGGGGAAATGTGAAAAATCTTTCCTCTGAACCATCTTACCAAAATAGATTTTCCCATTATTTTGTTGTTTCACCTAGGTAATTCCTTTTGTAGTAGTCAAATGGTTTGAATTATTTTATTTGTTCATTTGCTGATTATCTGTCTCCTTAGGAAACAAAATCCCCGAACACACATTATCCCCGAGCACAGGGATAATGTTTACTGTTTACCACCACCAGCATTTAGCTTAGTGAGTGGTATAATGTAGGTACTAAATAAATACCTGTTTATTAGATGGGGGAAAAGCTATTGATTTTTATATATTTACTTTAATATCTACTTTATCTTTTGTTTCTAATTTTTCATAATGGGACATGTGATACTTCTACAGTGTGTGATTGAATGGAGTGGAGAATGAATATATTGAGTTTACTTATATAAGTAAGGGTACTATTAGAGAAGGGTACTATTAGAGAATTATTGTTAAAAGACTGTGGTATCTACATTCAAATGACTTAAAATTTAATCAAGAATAAAGCAAATTATGTTAACTCTAGAATTCAAAACTTAGGCCCAAAGATGATACAATATTTATTAATCTCAATAAATGCAAATACTGAAGTAAAATAAAACTTGTATAAACACTTCCGGCTTACTATCTATATCCACACATGTGGGTTTTTGGAGCATAGTCATATAATGAGTCATTTATACAGCTAAGAAGCTGGGAATCCTCATTTTTAGAATAAATATTGAAATTATGACAGCTCTTTAAACATTGAAGTAGAAAATTTGAAATTTTCAAAAGAGAAATAAACCATTGAAAAATACCAGCTACTTGTTATATTAATAATGACCTCACCTAATTAACACTGAGTGACCTTAGTGTGTGATTACTTTTGGTTATTCACCAGTGACTTCTGTCCTTCAAATATCACAAAATACCCATGAACATATACAAGTAATATATTTTTGCAGTTGTTTTACTTAGCAAAAATTATAAAATATATCTACCTCATTCTCATTTTTAAAGTTCTAAACAACAAAAAAAGTGTAAGAAAGAGTTCCTAAGCACAAAATAGCTAACCTTTTAAGTATTGAAACTAAGTTAGAGAAAAAAATAATATAAAAATAAATTGTTCCCAACTTTCGGCCTGATAGAAAACCAACTATATAGTTGAGCAAAACTGCCAAAACCAATCATTTAGTTTTGCTGATTCTGCCAGAATGAACTCCTTTGATATGAAGTGTTGACAGTTAAAGTGGTGACCCTGGTGGCAAGCAAAGAGTGACAGACAGCAGCTCCACTAGTCTGAGGCTATGGTCCTGTCTGAGGCAAATGATGAACCGGTAAACTAGCCAGAGACTCAATAGAGAGTTTTAGGATGAGGGGCAGATGGGCGCTTGAGTAGTAAACATTAACATCACCAGAGAACAATATGAAAATAAAAGCAAGGAAACAATTACATATACAATAGCAGCAAGAAAAGATAAAATATTTAAGAATACTTTTAACAAAAGAAATTAAAGATTTGTAAATTGAGAACTATAAAACATTTTAGAAAGAAATTTAGATAAAATAATTAGAAATTTGATGTTCACAGAAGACCCAATATTATAAAGATTTCATATCTACACAAATTGATCTATAGATTCACGATAATTCTCATTAAAATCCCAGCAATCCTTTCTGTAGAAACTAACATGCTGATTTAAAAATTTATATGGACATGCAAAAGACATAGAATAGCCAAAACAATTTTGAAAAAGAATAAATTTGGAGAATTTAGATTACCTGCTGTCAAACCTTACTATACAGTAATAATGACTAAAACAATGTGATAATGTTGTAATGAGAGGCAGACAGATCAATAAAACAAAACTGTCCTTACATTTATGCCCATTTGGTTTTCTACAACAGTGCCACAAAGTCAGTTCAGTGGAGAAAGCACAGTCTAAAACAAACAAACAAAAAAATGGTACTAGGACATTTGGGACAATTGGAAATACATTTGCAAATACTAAGATAAAAAATTAAAATTTAGACCCCATATTATAACTATATATAAAATTAAATCAAAATATATCAGGAACTGAAATATAAGAGCTAAAACTATAAAATCTATAGAAGAAAATATGAGAGAAAAATCTTCATAATCTTGGGTTAGACAAAGCATTCTTAGACATGACAGCAGACACACAAGCCACTTTAAAAAGCTCTGACAATCGCTTCTCGGCCTTTTGGCTAAGATCAAGTGTAGTATCTGTTCTTATCAGTTTAATAAAAAGCTCTGACAAACTGGACTTCATTAGAACTAAAAACTTTTGTTTATCTGAAGATACTATTAAAAAATTGAAAAGTCACAGACTGGAAGAAACTATTTGAAAACTACATATCTGATAAAAGTCTTGTACCAAGAAAAATTTAAAAAATATATATATATACATATATATAAATCATACAACTCAATATTAAAAAAAAAAAAACAACCCAATTTAAAAATGAGCAGAAGACTTGAGTAGTTTGCCAGGAAAATATGTTAACAGCTAATAAGCACATGAAAAATATGCATTTAATTAGTTGTTAGAAAAATACAAGTTAAAACCACAATGACAAACACCACACACACCAAAATAACTATAATTAAAAGATCTATAATACCAAGTGTTGACAAGGATGTAAACAAACTGGAACCCTCATACATGCTGGTGGGAATGTAAGAGTACTGCCTCTTTGGAAAAGTTTGGCAGTTCCTGAAAAATGTTAACCATAAACTTAGCACATGAACCGGCAAATCCATTCCTAGAAATCTACCCAAGAGAAAGGAAAATTTATATCCAAAGACTTCTATGTGACTGTTCATAGGAGTCGTATTGACCATAGCCAAAAGCTGGAAATAATTAAAATGTCTATCAACTGGTCAATGGATAAACAAAATGTGGTATATCCACAAAATACTATTTCACTGGGATACTATTCAGCAGTAAAATGGAATGAAGTACTGATCCCTAGGTACTAGGCCTGATTTGAAATAGTCTTTTGAGAATTTATGGAGAGTGATGGAAAAGTTCTAAAATTGAGGGTGGCTATGGTTGCACAACTATATAAGTTTAAAAAAAATTATTCAATCACACCCTTACAAAGGGTATATTTTATTTATGTAAATTATATCTCAATTAAGTTATTGTAAAACAAATGATTTGCTACATGATGAATTAACAAAGTGAGGAAAATACCCTGAAATAACTGTTTAGAAAAATCTAATGTGCCCCCTGCATATATTCATCACCCACATACCCATATATTTTTATTTTACATAGGGGCCCTTCCCCATTAAATTGTATCATGAAGCAACCATTTTGTAGGATAGGGTTATTACAATAAAAGACTTAATACAACGAGGTAAATTCTGTCCTTTAAGCTTAAAAATACATTCCTAAAACACCTGGAAGGGATAATAGCTTTGAGAATGTTTTCCTAAAATGGAATTATACTCTGCATACTCCACTCCACCCTCTATCCCTAGGCTGAACCATGGGGTGGGGCAGTGGTTAAGATAAAGAGATCAGTAAAATTTTGAGGAATCTGAAAGCATAGGAATCTTTGGCTCCTCTATTTGGATAAAGCCCAAAAACATGGACAAAATCTCTAGATTTCTCGTGTTCAAAAAAGTGAACAGAGAGCAAAACTACCCAGAGGGAGAATCTAGGCAGAAGGCCTCTGAGAGCTCTGTCAAGTTTCCTATAGCTCTAGAGTAGCAAGAAAGCAGCCAGTTTTGCTCTGTGCCCTCCAGAGAGGTGGATAAATAGCTGAGAGAGGACCAACTCCAAGACTCTGGAAATTCAAAGAGTCAATGCTCCCAAATCTTACTATTACATAAGCTCCCTAGCACACTGATAGGATTCTGGGAATCAGGGAAGTAAGAGCACTGAAACTCTGAATTTCTCAGATACCATCTATTCCTCCTGGCAAATAGGGGACCATGAAATTAAAAAGAAAAAAAAAAGAGTTTGGGATGCCTGGGTGGCTCAGTGGTCTGCCTTTGGTTCAGGGTGTGATCCCAGGGTCAAGGCCCACATCAGTACTTCTTCCTCTACCTATGTCTCTGCCTCTTTTCTCTGTGTGTGTCTCTCATGAATAAATAAATAAAATCTTTTGAAAAAAAAGTTTGCTTACAGAGAATAAACAATAAGAAATTACATTTATTTCACATTAAATCTGTAGACTGAGATTTATGTCTGTTTTACAACACTACGGAATAGTTTCTCAACTTTTTTGTACTATCACCACCACCCCCCACAAACCTTCTTAGACATTTCTTCCATTATTACCCTTCTCATAAAATTTTAATACCACAAATATACCATATATGTGATGTATTTATGTATGTGCTGTACATAGAGAGTAAGACTTTTTTTTTTGTGCCTCCTTTAAGAACTTATTTTTACTCAGGAGAAATATCACTCTTGTTCAGAAAGCATGCTATAAAGTTTCATTTAATGGAATATAGGAAAAAAATTGGTTAAAATAGGCTAAATAATTGATATTAACGTACAGCTAGCACTTTACCAAAAACTTTTTAAGATTTTATTTATTTATTTATTTATTTATTTATTTGTTTATTTCACTTATCTGACACAGAGAAAGCAAAAGCAGAGGGAGAGGGAGAAGCAGGCTCCCTGTCGAGCAGGGAGTCCAACATGGAGCTCCATCACAGCTCCCTGGAGCCCAATCCCATGAGCTGAAGGCAGATGCTTAACTGCCTAAGCCACTCAGGCACCTTTACCAAATATCTTCTTATATAGCATTTCATTTGGCCCCTTCTGTAAACTTGTAAAGTTCCTAGTTTTCACAGATAATCAAATGACTATTCTACTAATAAGCAGTTGAGCTGAAACTGGAACCCAATTCATCTCAAATTCTATATGCTCTTTCTCTTTGACACTCTGCATCAGGAAACATTCTCTTCTGGGAATGGTAGCACCTCCTCCTTTAAATCATGTAAATATAATAAGATGAACCAGTAGAAAATACAGTAGAGGGAATCACTCTGTATGGGAGCAAAACTGAGCAAACGGCTATTATCCTGTTCATCTTTAATTACTAGGATTTGGTGTAATAGCTTAAGAGATATTAGATATGCAAAATTCAATGTAAAAAAGTAATACACACACACAAAAAAAAGTAATATGCAGACCACCAGGAATTTTCAATGGCTTTGTTTACCCCACTACTGAAATTGTTATATAATTCTAAATAAGTGTACTGGCATTTTAAATAGTGAGAGGCTAATGTAAAAAGAAAAAAAATGCAAAAGATTAATTTAAAAATTATTACTTACAAGACATTAAGTATACATTTACAAGCACAAAGAGGAAAAGAGAGATTAACATGTACTCAGTATCATACATTAACATATATTCAAAGTCAAAGCTTTGTCTTTCATTGTTATTAATGAGCTATAGCCTGCCCCAAAGAACTGATTACAAACCTAAATCCATAGTTTATTTTTTAGCTATAAAGTTATAAAGGAAGATTTGTAAATAGTATTTCATTATGGCTATATTTACAATTCACATTCAGACTCTAGGCATGAATACCAAGTCTTACAATGTATTTAATTGAAATAGTCCATACAAAATTTTTATGTCAGTACTATTTATAAAGGAATCACCACTGCACTATTTCTGCAATCTTAGTAGGATCACAAAAGGATGCTACTTCAAGGACTGGAATTATAAGTTTATGACTGGTGATTTGAGGAGCTTTTCTTGGCAGCAACCATGTGAGACAGCAGCTTTCTTTTTTCAGTGTGTTCCCACTGAACATATTAACCTTCAGTGTGTTCCCACTCAACATATTAACCTTACCTTCTGGGAGAATACTTAATATTTTAGAAAACAAGATTGAGAAGCCAACAGCAGACAACCTGAAACAAATCTCCACATACAACTAATCTAGATGTTTGTGCCACAAAGTAAGGAAGAATAATAGAAGGTTCCCACTCCAGCACTCCAAAATCTATAGATATGAATTAGGGTGAATACAATCTTAGTAATCATGGATGCCTTGGCTTGATCCTATACTTCTGGTGCAAAATGAGAAAATTAGTAGAACAAATTGTTGGGTGAAAGACTGCTCTGAGAGCGGGATGACAAACGCCCTTGCAGAAAGAAGAGTTTGGCTTGTTTGTGGAACTGAGAGAATTTGAATATGATACTAAATCCTCTTTGGGTTTAGGAAGAAAGTTCTTCATGGAAATCATTTGAAAGGTTTTAGCTTGAATCAAGTATGCTATTCCTGGTTCTATTTGGCATAATACAAACCACGAAAGAATATTATCAATAAATAAATGGTAGGGATAAGAATAATTCAAGTAGTAACAAGCAGCAAAAAAAAAAAAAAAAAAGCATACAGGTTAAGTTAGACCAGTTTTAAGAGTGTTTGAATTATTATGTATACAAAATTGATACACCAAAACACTTCTAGATCCCAACTTCTTTTATACTAAAAAAGCATAAGCTACTATGACCCTTCAAATTCAGGAAATTCAGAAAGAAGTGTGGTTTTAAAGAACTATTTAAAACTCACTTGATTTTTAAAATAATATTTTTCTTTAATATCCTGAAAAAAACATTTAGATTGGATGGCTGTGACTCAAGTCTTTTCAAAAACGTACAGTGAAATAAATGTATAAATGCACCAAATTTAAGGAGATGGTGTTGAAATGTAATAGTACTCGGAGACAATACATTTTTACATGCTACATTATTGTTAGAGGAAGGAAGATATCTCTATAACTATCTACATCTATGTTACATATATGTATATGAACATTGATAATTTTGACTGAATTGATATATTTAAGTCAAATGGCATGACAATCCAATCCATTCAAATAGTTTTTTAAAAAAATATAAAATTATTTACTGAAAGCACAAAGTCTAAAAAAATGCCTGAATCAAATAAAGGAAATCAATTTCATGATTTTAATATAGTTTTTACTCAATTTTTTTCCCTGCCCAAATAACTGTATAAATTGAGTAAGAGCTGACTAGATTTGTATAGCAAGAAGTAAAAGCTAATGAAGATTATAAGAACCACAGAAAAATTAGAAATGATTAGATGAAATATCTCAAAATGTTAAAGATTAATCATATCAATATAAAAACAGTAAATAAATATAAAGTAGTGGATAAAAATATAAAGTAATTTTAAAAATGAAAATTTCATACTCCGGTGAAAACGTAAGAGGTTAAGTGGTTAGTGAACTCTGTACAGGACTTGACAATAAATGTTTTAGATTTTGCAGGCTACAAAGAGTGTCACAGATTCTTTGTCCTTTTTTTTTTTTTGAACTTTTTAAAAATGTGAAAACCATTCTTGGCTCAAGGCAAGGGCCCTGTCTTATTTTCATATCCTCACATGGTAGCTTACTAAATATAGACAGATGGGCTGAAAGATGGGCTTAATTATCTACTTATCTGAGTTACAAAACTGTCAAATTCAAGAGTAGTTTTGCAAAAGATGAAAAAGAGAAACGATTCCCAGAATTGTCTTTCAAATGTGCACAACTGCAAGAGTTGATTTTTCAATTTCACATTTTTGTTAGACCAGTATTTCATCAAACACAAATCTTCACATTATTAATATAATCATTATCCAGAGTGTCAATGTGCTTTGAAAAGAGAGCTAATAAAACAGTTAAGGATGTCTCTGAGAATTGCATGAACTGAGTGATAGATATGGCTTCAATTTGAACCATATATTGACCACATTCTTGTTCTTTCCTCCATCCCCTCCATCAACCACCAATAAAGAGGATATTTAAACTACCTGGCTTGCAAGCAACTTACCAGGCAGAAGATTGGGAAAAACATGCAAACCTGAAAAGCTAATACCCTTCTTGAGCTGTAAAAAGACATGAAAAGAGGGGGATGGGAACAGAGTAATTTGTATTCCCTTAGCTGTTCCTTGGGTGCTTACCGGGGAAAAGAGTTGGCACCACAAAAACTGCCCTCCCAGGAAATTCGGAAGAAGGCTCAGAATCTAGAAGATGCGTAACTGCTCATTAACTGGAGTTGCTTCACAGCAGAATGTGCAGATTTATCTGGGACGGATCACAAGTGATAGGGGCAAGGGCATGTGTAGTCTAGGAAAGGCAAGGACCAACCACAGTTTGCTCTGAAGTTAAATTTAGTATAGAAGAGAATCCTAAAATTTCTGTGGGCTTTTAAGAGGTTATAAATGTGAGGTAGGCACATTATTTAATCCACCAGCCCCCAAGAAGGACCTTAACATTATGTGGAAGAGTTTCTTGAGTATAGGTCAAATGACTACCATGCCATTAAATTTAATAGAAGCCCAGATGTGCACTCCAACTACCCAGTGTAACACACTATATAGTGCCAACACTGTGGCCATTGTGCTATGAGGGCAATAACAACTGATCACCAAACCCACTGGGATCAGCTAGAACCAACAAAAAAGTTCTCCTGGACTACCTGGGTTACTTCCTAGTACAGACAAGTGGGCAATCACATCCCCAGACATCCATATCCCCTTTCCATTAATGCCTCACAGGTTCCTAGTATAATAAGAAATAAGAACCAGGAAGAAGAAATGCGAAAAACCTTGAAGGTAAATGAAGCTTGATATGTAGTTTTCAAGTGGACTTTAATACTTAAATTTGTTTGAAGAAACTTCAATATCAGTCAATGGATCTAGAACAAGTTGTCTGAGCTAGACAAGACAGCAGGTGCCCCTTTTAGCAGAGTCTGTATAGTTACAAAATGGAAGCTTCATTTTTGCTTTACTAACTATTGTAAAATATCACAATCATAAAGCATCATATCAGATATACTGAAAAATAAAATGGTCTTTTCTTCAAATTGAACAAAGTTAGAATACAGAAACCTTCAAAATTCCATCAGAAAATATAGACATTTAGAAATTCAGAAACCAAAGATAATTAAAAAATATGAAGAGAGGGGCAAGTGGGTGGTGCAGTAGCTAAACCTCCAATCTTGGCTTTGGCTCAAGTCGTGATCTTAGGGTTGTGAGATAGAGCCCTGCTTCAGGCTTTGTGCTCAGCACGGTGTCTGCTTGAAATTCTCTCTCCCTCTCCTTCTGCCCCTCCCACTTATGCTCTCTCACTCTAAAATAAATAAATTAAATCTTTAAAAAAAATGCTAAGAGGAAATGGGAAAAGGATTATTTAAAAATGGCAGTGAAAAAGCCTTCAATCCAAGATTGTGTTTGAATCCCTCACAGAATAAATTCTAATTTATTCTTAAAGAATAAACACATAGGCTCCCATGGAGACCAAGTAAATTCTCTCCCCATACCAATACTGAAGATACTGTAAGTTAAGTAGTGAAACATATGAAGCCCTCAGGAATATTTTAAACTAACAGATAAAAGATTAATAGACTAAGCAGAAACAATAAATAGCAAAAATTGAGCTGTATTTATCAGAGATATATTGGTATATATAGGTTGACAACAGTTCAAAGGTTACAACTGTCAGGTGAAGATGGTCCAAAACAAATGCAAAATGGTAATAAAAATAGGCTAAAATTAAGAATATATCTAGAAGTTCATGGAGTGCTTCTATAAGAGTCAATCAAGATTATGATAGCACAATCAATGTATGTAACAACTGAAAGAACAGAGGGTCTTTGGTCTGGAAAAACTAAGATTTAGTATAAACATGATATCTGACATCTGTCTTCCAATAACTAAAAGGCTGTTTCAGGCAGCCTGGGTGGCTTAGTGGTTTAGCACTGCTTTCAGCCCAGGGCCTGATCCTGGAATCCCAGGATCGAGTCCCACGTGGCTCCCTGCATGGAGCCTGCTTCTCCCTCTGCCTGTGTCTCTGCCTCTCTCTCATGAGAGACACATGAGAGACACATGTGTCTCTCATGAATAAATAAATAAAATCTTTACAAAAAATAAAGGGCTGTTTCATGAGCAGATGGAAGAGAAATTAGGTTTATCCTACGTGTCTTCATAGGCATTTGAGAACTGAATTCATTATAGTTGGTGGTAGGTATAGGGGACAGATCTTTATCAAATGATAAAGTTCTAACAATAAAACTGCTTAATAAAGCTGTGTTGTGTGGCAAGGAGTTCCCCATCGCTGCAAGTACTTACAAAGAGGTAGGACTCAACTGTAACAATTGAGAGATTTCACATCAGATATAGAGGGCAAGGTCAGATAGCCCTAGATCTCCCTCAATTCTATAAGTCCTTGATTTTATTATACTTTATACCCTTCCACAGATAAAATGATGAAAATAGGATGTTTGTAAATGTTTCTCAAGCCATTTCCTTTTGTCTAAAATTTTAGGACCGTGTTTCCAACTTTCTGAATTTTATGACCACATTTATTCACTCCTGTCATAGAGAAGATGACCAAGGGTGAAATTATAGGGAAACCAATGACCTGAAGGGTTTCATTAAGCAAGGAGTCTCAAACTCAAAGGCCTGCAGGAGTCAGGTGGATACTGCAAATTGTTGATGTGGGCAGGTAAATTTCTCTTCTACTTTTGAACACATCACTCTCCTGAATGTTTTTGTTTTCCCCATCTTGGTAAAAGATATGACATCTTACCTAATGCTAGTTGCTGTAAAAAAAAAAAAAAAAAAAAAAAAAAAAACCAAGGTAATAGTCTTGCATGTGTTTGTGCTCAGGGGATGTCTGTCTTCATTCAGGTTCTTTTTGTCCTGTAGTTCTGAGGGTCTAGGATATTCCAATTCAGCCTACAAAAAAGGAAAAAAGAGAGCGTAGAGATTCTATCTCTTTTTTCTTAAAAGTCTTCTCAAGAATAAAACCCATTACTTCTGCTCTCATTTCAGTGGTGAAAATCTTTCACATCACTTGGATAGAAGAGGGGCTGTGAAATACATTACCTGGTTAAGAAGATACTTTACAATGGCAACTGTATAAAAGAGAGAGCACAAATAATTAATAGAACAGCTACCTGTCTCTGCCACATATTGACATGAAGATTTTTTTTCTCCATTATGAAAGAATCAACTGTGCAAGGGTGGTGATAAACGGCTAAAGAGGAAACCTCAATGAAGTGGCTTGAGCCATACAGCACACTGAAGAACACATGTAGCTGCCACTTTGCCCCTTAAAGGGGATGGTTGCTGCAATACTCCAGCTGATTGTCCCTAGTATTCACCACATAATAGGCACTCAGGTAATATTTGTTGACTATGAATAAAGGCAGAATAAAAGAGTCCTAGATTAACAGATTCTCTGATTTTTTTCAAAAGAGAAAAGAAATGTTTATATAAAATTTACTGAATTTTAAATTTTAGGGCATAAAAAAACAGCCTTGCTACATACAAAATACTTCCATGCTGAATTCACACTGTGGGCAACTATTAGCAAGCTCTGTATAACAGTTACCATGAAGCTTTTCAAAAGCTTGCTAAACTTTTTCAAACCATTTGCTTTCTTCAAATGATTATATTTTATTAAAAAGATAAGCAATAATACTGGTTTGTTTAGAACATTTTTCCTACGAATCTACAATCCTTCTCATGGTTAGAAGACTTCAGAACATTGTCTTCTAGACATAAATATTTGCTTGGGTACAATTTTAGATTCTAATGAGGATGAAAAGAAATAGGTAACAAAACAGAATATATTGCTTCCCAGTTTAATTTTATGCTAGGGTATTGGAAAGATAAGGAAAACCAAATGAAATAGAAATGAAGTGTCTGCAAAGTGTCCGCAGGCAATTTGACTTTGGCAGGGCTCCTTGGGTCCAGTTCTCCAGCTCTTGTTTGTTTTACCAATGGGGAAATTTTCTGGTTTATCTCTGAACATTTTTTCACAAGTTAAATGTGACATTTTCTCTTTCCTCTAACGCTGTCTCATCATATTGTTTCTGAACCAGTGGTATCCCTAAAGCTTTTTCCAAAAATGGAAGCTGTGAACCTAATTATTTTAAAAATCAGCCATGGGAGTCATTTCTCTTTACTTTGTCACCCAGCTGTCTGGCCCTATGCATTGCATTGAGTTTAGAAGTAATTCTATCTTCATTGAGCATTCAAGCTTGGTTAGAATTGGTTGGGAACATATAGCTTAGCTATTCTAAAATGCTTAACCAGAGTTTTATTTTCTTAAAACAAACACAAACAGAGTCAGGCTGGAACTTTTCAATCAAAAGTAAAAAAATTTGCAACAAAGATCAGTTCCTGAAAGTAGAGAAAAAATGCATTATATCATCTAGTTTTGAAGAACCAAGATACTTTTGCTAAAATACCTTCCCATGTTTCCATTTTCCTAAATGTTTAAGTTTACCTGGAAATCCAAGCAAGGGGTTTGTAGGTTCTGATAAGGAATTTATGACCTTTCAACATTCACTCAACTAATGCCAATGAGGATCTACTGATGTGTCAAGAACTATTCTTGCTGAGTAGGCAAAACTCTACATCCAATATACACAGTCCCTGTCCCACAGAGTTTGCATATGAGAAAGAAAGGACATGAGACAATTTAAGTAACTTGCCAAAGTCACAGAGCTAGTCAGGGCTAGAACCAGGATTGCAACTCACCCATTTATTTACTTAAATATTTATTGAGCACTTCTGGTGTTCTAGGCACTGTTCTGAGACCTACCGATATAGTCCAGTCCTCTGCCCTCATGGAGTTTATAACCTGATGGGAGGACTGGCACAATAATTCAAACAAATAAATAGGAATCACTCCATAGTGACAATTCACTTAAACGTAAAACAAGAAGGTGACAGAGTGATTACATTTGTGAGAAGAGCACTCATGCTAAGGAACCATCTAAGAGTTTCTCAATTTTGGCATGATTCACACTTTGTGACTGAATTCTTTGTTGTGGGGGGACCAATGGTCATCCTATGCACTGTAGGATGCCTAAAAGTATCAGTGGTCTCCACAAACTAGATGCCAGTAGCCTTTTCCAAGTCCTGACAGTCAAAATAGCTCCAGACATTGCTAAATGTCTTCAAGGTGACAAAATCACACCTAACTGAGAATCACTGACCTAAGGCAAAGTTGTTCAGGTAGGATCAGATTTGGTATGTGTTCAAAAGAAGATCATATTGAGTAAGTAAGAGAGGGGTAGGAGATGAAGTTTTAAAGGAAAGTGAAGTTCCCAGCAGGCAAGGACTTTTAGATTAAGGGAAAGAATTCTGATTTTATCTTAGGCTGCCTCTTACTAGGCTGTGGTTGTTGTTGGTGAATAGACACTGAGATTTTTCTCCATCTTTATTTTTCAAGATCTCTTCACCCTCAAGCCTTTCCAGCCTCTACCCCAAGTCTCACATTCTCCCAGTTCTTTGGACCACCCTCATCTGTTCTATCCTGCTTTCTCTTACAGGTTCCTGGGGTTTGTCACTTTGTTTGCAAGCATCTTTCTCCTTCTTGTGTCTTTTCCCTGTGGCTCTTTGCCCAGAACACACTGTCTTGCCATTCTTGCCTGGGAAACCATATTCAGGCTTTCTGAGATAGTTCAAGTATCTGCCTCTCCAGGTTGTCTTCCGCAACTTTTCTGAAGGCAAATACTACTGTATATGGTAGTGCTTTACTGTTCTTCACATCTGAATTAAGTTCTTCACTCTCACTGCAGTTTCCCAAAAGATGTGAGCCAAATCTCGGTCATCTTTGATTCTCCAATGACTACTCAGTGCCTGACAGGTATATAGGTTTGTTTTTCCACCAAAATCCATGTTATTGTTTTGAACCTTCTTCCCCACATAATACTACGTAAGAAAAATTCTTTGCTTCTCTATCATCTTTGAGAGATGCATTTTTGTATTTTTTCTTTAGTAAATACTAATTAGTACATTTTACATAAAGAAAATGTACAGATCTTGGCAGTACACACATTCACTCAAATTTAACTACTTAGAAAATATACTTTCAAAATTATAATTTTTATGGGCCATTCCTCTAAGAAAGTTAGCTAGCACATAGACACAACTTTAACTCTGTATTGGCTGGATCTAAATCAAGGTTACAAAAGCAACAAATATGAGGACCACAATCATGAGGGAGTGCAGTACACTCCAGTTGCAAGTAATACATTTAAAACTTCTCTCATCCTACACTATAAGCATCAGGGCCTGTCCCACCCTGCAAGGATTAGAATCCAATCATCTGGAGTAAATAGATCAAGGACTTTATAAACCACAGGTCTTATAAACTTTCCTCTCACAAATACATCATTTTAATAAATGTCTTCAAAGCCAATGGAGCTGATTTTATGATGTGTATTCATATAGTCAATGAAAAGGCTGAGAAAAGAGAAAGCACAATAAAACCTGCCAGTTGATGAGTCAAATTGTAAGTAATGTGCTGCTTTATAAACTTGGCTGAGTGATAAGGAAATATTGGACTAACAAAAGATGACTATGAGACTCTTGCATTCAGATTTGATCCAAATCAGAACAAGGCGAGGTCAGCTGGCACTGTGTTTTGCACATAGTAGGCATTTAAAAATATTTGCTAAGTGAATGAATATGCTTTGCCACTCACCTGTTTTCCTAATATTAAAATATCTGATAAATGTACTTATATCCTTTTCACTTGAATCACACAGTTTGAACTTGGGCAAAAACAACAAATCTAAGCAGCAGTTTCAGTTAGTTAATTCTAAGGGGAAAAAAAAGTAAAGTATGTGGTAAACTTAGCCTTGAATGCAATGAAACCATTAAAGGCCTTCCTCAACTTCCCTCATTCTTCTGCTTGAAGATAACTGTGTAAACCAACATGGACAAGAACTCACATGGACAAGGCAGAGCTGGGTGTGAGCCCTTCCTCTGGAGTGTTTGCCAAGGGCTAAGAGAGTCCAAAGGAAGCAGTACACTGTTCTATGTTCTCTTAGCTACGACTCATCAGAGTCACCATCATCACAAAACACTTACTGCAGCTGACCCCAGGACTGCCATAGGAAGGTCATTATTCAAAATGATCACAGCTGCCTTCTTCCCCCTAACAATTGTAAATTTACCTAAGACAAAGAGGTGGTTCAGTATACCGGGCCCATTTTTGTATTATCAATCACGGAAGCATATAATTGAAGATCAGAGTTAAGTCAGGAGATTCTCTGTATTAATAATCCCTTAAAATAATAACAATAAATTGGAAGAAGTGGCTTCCTATTCTTTTTCATTTCATATTTTCACTAACTATACCAGTTGTTTGAGTTGTGTACATTGTCAAGTAATAACGATGACGTGTAAAAAGAGCCTAGCTATCGGAGGTTTCCAAAAGCTTTCAGAGTATTATCATCGTGAGGTCACCTGGGTGGCTCAGTGGTTGATCCTCTGCCTTCAGCTCTGTCGTGATCCTGGGGTCCTGGGATCGAGTCCCACATCAGGCTCACTGCAGGGAGCCTGCCTCTGTCTCTGTCTCTCTGCCTGTGTCTCTCATGAATAAATAAACCCTAAAAAAAAAAAAAAAAAAAAAAAAGACCATTATCATCGCCCTTTCGAAGGGTTATCTGGGTACTCAGCAAAGCAAATGAAACACACTATTCCCTAAGTTTTAAGCGCGTGTATTACAAATCTTTCCCCCAGCCCTAGCTAGTTTTAACTCCACCTACTGTACTTTTGGTAATAATCCAAATAAGCGTTATCTTTAAAGTTGCTTTTACTGGAAGGTCCGTTGCCTCGTTCCTCGCTGATTTTCGTACCTCCTTCTGATCGGACCCCAGGGAGGCGGCAGAGATGGCGGCTCCTAAGCTGGCCACCTCCGTCACGCTGTCCTAGCCTCGGGATCTTTCTTGAAAACCCTGCCACTCCCGCTATCAAGATAAGGGAGGCCGCGTCCTCTTCCCTGGAGTCCAAGTCGGCCTTTTGACTGCCTCAGCCAATAACCTTAGAAGGGACGCTGTGCGACCTACAGTGGAATTGAAAACGCCATTCACTGCCCCCGCGCCCTCCCGGGACGCTCTCCCGGAACCCAGCCGCCATGCTGGGAGGAGGCAGAGGCGCAGCGCGCAGCGGGCGGTGAGCGCGGCAGCGGCTGACGGAGGCCTCCCCGACCAGGGACCGGAAGGACAGGCGGCAAGATGGCGGCCACGGGCCGCGGGGCCGCCCCTCGCTCCAGGCTTCGACGGCAAGCCGCGGGCGCCCGCCGGACAGGTCTCCACACGCGGAAGGGGGAGCGGCAGAAGGCAGCCACTGAGGAGACGAGGAGCAGCAGGAGCAGCTCCGGGAGGAGCGCCCCCAGGAATGCTGGAGACGCTGACCGAGCGGCGCAGGGCAGGCAGACGAACTGCGCTGCGCTGACGGCAGAGACCCCGGGGGCGCCGACGCCTTCCCCAACCCCACAGCCACCGGCGGCGCTGCTCGAAGCGCCCCTGCTGTGGAGAAGCCCGCCAGAGCCTTGACGGGAAGGCCGTGCCCTCCCGGCACGCCCACAGCTGCACGCGGCTGGAGGAAGCGAGGAAGCGTGCTCCCCCCGCGGGGCGGCCCCCACCCGCTAGCCCCCGCACCGCCGCCGCGGACGTCCGTGCCGGGCCTGCGGGAGGAAGTGAGGGCCCGTGGCTGTCACCGTCCCGTCCCCCAGCCTGCACCGACAGGATGACACCACCGCCCCAGCCTGGGATGCCAGGAACTCTGCCTGAGACTTGAACCCCAGAAGGAGCAGGCAGCAAGGGCTGGCCTTGCGGTGGAGGAGCCTTCAGAGCCAAGACTGGGACATCTTTACAAATGTATACCCCACCCACGCAGCCCTCGTCAGATTTGTGAAACTAAAAAACAAAAACAGAAGCTCTCAGCCTAAGCCTTTGCTGAGCTTCAAAGTTGACAGCCAACACCAACTGGACAGACGTATGAGTAACCCATCTTAAAAATATATTTTTTCAGACCCCTTTGAGCCATCCCTCTGGTGCAGACAGGCCATCACCATTGAGGCCCAGCCAAATCGCAGACTTATCAGCAAAATAAATCCTTGTTGCTTTTTTAGGCCACCAAATTTGAGGGTGGTTTGTTACGCAACGATAGAAAACTCATACATCCTGCCTAATGTCTGTATAATCTGCTGTCCTTCCAGTCCTATCATCAGTATCCTAAATTCAGGTTCTCATCACTTGCTTAGAGTTTTGCAGCAGCTTACTGTTTTCCTTTCCTATAGTCTCTCCCTGGTTGACTTTCATTTCCACAATTCTCTATCTTGCTAACTTACATCTTGTTTATATTACTCCCCAAAATACAGAAAATATTTAAGCCATGATCTGAGAAGTTCTCAACATCTTTCCGTGGTTCTCAATTCTGGCTGTCCCTTAGAATTACCCAAGGAATTTTTTAAACAAATGCCTGAGCCTCAACTCAGAGATTCTTACTTAAGTGGTCTACACTGGGACACCAGTAGTTGTTTTTCAAAGTTCTCCACATATGCTAAATGGTGGCCAAAGTGAAAACACTGAAGCCATCAAGGGCAGAAAAGAACATGCACTGATGTGTGTAATGAGAACACAGCCAACACCAATATCCAAGGGATGAGTAAAGGATGAAGGTGAAGACTGATCCAGAGGTTTCAGAGTTAGAGGAATCAGAGCATTAAAATCTCACGAAAAGGAAATGACAGGGAAGTAGAAATAGAAATTTTAGGAAGATATTGAAGATAGCTCAGAATATTCATGAATTCCTTATGTTGTTTTATTTTTTTTTTATTATAATAAGATGATGAATACAGTTCTGATAGGCAAAGTTAACTCCCGAGTTGAAACAAAACTTACTTGTATGCATGAGGACATGATTTCATTTCACATTTTAGCAAATTCCCCAACCCTATCTAATTAATTAGTTCAGCAAACACATATCAAGTGCTACTGTGTGTCACACATTATTCTAGGAATATGGCAGTCAACAGCACAAAAGTGCTGTTGCCCTCAAGGAGCTTACATTCAAGTCGGATGTGGCAGACAATTAAAAAATAAACAAGTGCATCATAGGTCAAAGATTGGTAAGTGATATAAAGAATAAAAAAGGAAAAGGGAAAATAAACATGAGGGCAGAAGAAATAGAGGATGGAATGTGGGGAGTATTCTTTTAAGGGTTCAAAAAGGTTTCACTGGTAAAGTTTCCCTTGAGCAGAGACCTGAAAGAAGTGAAGGAGCCAGTCATGGGATGCCTGTGGGAGTGGTGCAAGAGGAACAAAGAACAAGAAAGAACATGATGGAAGTTTGTGAGGTACAGCAGGGAGGCCAGTGTGAGATGAGGCGCAAGAGATAACAGGAGCAAAAAAGAGTTTCTGGAGTGGGGAGGAGAAATTGTTATAGACAATGGTTCTTCTTCTTCAAGTACATTAGAATCACCCAGGGGATGTTCTCAAAATACCCTTGCCCAGTCTGCACCCTTGGACATTCTGTTGCAATTTATCTAGAACGAGCCAGACAGCAGCAGTTTTCAAATACCCCTAGTTTATTGAAAACCATTGCTGTGATGATTTAAATGGACTGTCGGTCACTGTAATTCTATGGATTTGCTCTGAGAGAGTTGGAAAGCCACTGAATGGTTCTAATGAGAGAAGAGGCAGAATCAGTATTTCAACTAGTTAACTCTAATTGCTCTGTGGAGAATAGACTGTATGGGGCAAGGACCAATTTAGACCACCTATCTATTTTTAACATTTTCCATGATAGACATATGTAGCTTTTGTATTAATAATAGAAATCTCTTATTTAAAAAAATGTTTTAAAACATATTGAAAGCATATCTATTAATGAGAAATAGAGCACTATATTCTCTATTATCCATCTGTTCTTCCAAATCAATCTCAAAGATTTTCATGATGGCAACAGGCTGTGTATTATTTTGCTATAGGTACCATAATAAAGTAATAACAAACTGTGTGGCTTAAAAGCCCCAAATCCATGTGTCAGCAGTGCTATGCTCCTTTGAGACCCTGGGTAGAATTCTTCCTTTCCTCTTCCTAGCTTCTGGTGGTGGGCAACAATCCTTGGCATTCCTAGGCTTCTAGCTGCACTAATGTTTCTGTTTCTGCCGTCCCTTCATCATCTTCTCTGTTTCTTTGTCCAAATTTTGCTTTTATAAGGATACCGGTTGTATTGGATTAGAGCCATCTTAATCACTTCATCTTAATTTGGTTAAATCTGCAAAGACCTTATTTCCAAATAACATCTTATTCTGAGGTATTGGAGTTTAGGACTTCAACATATCTTTTTTGGGGGAACACAATTCACACCATACAGATTAGTTCTATGAAATCTTTAATAATAAATAATAGAAATGGTACCATGTACCACCTTTTCTATCAAGGCAAAAATCTACAAAGAAAAAAATAGAGCTATCTCCAAAAGTTGATAAAATTCCTAAATGAAAGGTAATTGACCTGAAGAGGAGAGACTATGTTTTTTGAACTCTGACTTTTTTCTACTCCCTCAGACGTTTCTCAGAGAATGACTGAAAACTATATGAAAAGATTTAGTTATTTTTGGTGACTTTCATGGAATAGGAATTTAAAAAAAAAAGAATATGAATTTTCAGTGCTTTGGTGGGTTGATGTTTAAGGGCTGGATCCTTTATCCTTTATGGCTGTAAAATTCCTTCAACACAGGTTTATTGAAATAGAGAGTCACCCACACCTTTCAAATTGGTTTCACAGTTCCAGAGTAGGGGGAATTAGAAACTTAATTAACATTAATCTGAGGGGCACCTGGGTGGCTCAGCGGGTTGAGTGGTTGAGCATCTGCCTTGGCTCAGGTTGTGATTCCTGCTCAGCAGGGAGCTTGCTTACCCCCTCCCTGCTTATGCTCTCTCACTCTCTGTCAAATAAGTAAATAAAATCTTTTAAAAAATTATTCTGAGAGGCTGCTTAAAGCATTTTCTAACTTGCCAAACAACTTCATTTTACCCAGCAAAGTCATTTGTTTTCAGCATCAGAATGTTAATTGTTAGGCTGACAGATGAACTTTATAGTGTAGCTGAACTTTGTTGAATGCTAGCTTTGAGAGCCAATAACATGCAAGCTCCATAAAGAAAAATTCAAGCAACACATAATGCTTAGCTTCAAGATACCCCGAGGCAAAGCAAATCCTTATCAAGAAGCCACTGGTGATTCTAGTAACCAGGTTGAGCTAAAATTAATGTGTTGACACACGTGCTGTACAAGGAAAGCGAGCATTCTGTCATGGGACAGAGAGCAAAAGAAGATGATGAACAAACACCTACTTCTCGATATATTATCAAACATCATGTTTGGAATTACTCTAAAAGTACACACTGTAAAGTATAAACTGTGTTTGACCCATCTATTATCTGGATGTTAAATAACTCCAAATCATTTATTTCCACTAATCAGCTGCTACACATTTTTCCCCAGCTCCTGCCATCTGCTTTTAATTACCAAAACAGTTTGCAACCCAAATTGAAATGATAAAAAGTTAATTATCACAGGCTTTCAGCTTACAGGTGTAGTCAAAAAGAAAATAAATAAGCAGATTTATTTAGTTTTAAAGAGAATCAAGCTTGCATGAACCCAGAACATTGCCAAAATTACCTTATTTCCTGGACATTTTGAGAGTTCATGAACGAAATCCATTCCAAGTAAACAGCTGTAAAATAAATTTGGATTAACAATACTAACAAATAGTGTTATTTTGGGCAGGATGGTGGAAATAAAGTTAAAAAGACCCAAACAGATTTCATGAAGAAAAGTATGACTATTAAGAAAAATTGTGCCCCCTCCAACAACAACTAAAACTGAACATCTAAAGTTAAATAGCATAATTGTTTCAGCATCTAATAAGTTTACCCTTATATTTACATAAGTTTTGGGGAAAAGAAAACCAAATGCCTAGTTTTCATTTTCAAATAAGAAACAATCAAGATAAAAACAAATGAAATTAAGGTTGTTGAGTGTCTCCCATGTTTTCATATGTCACAAATTCAATCCTGCAAACAGTCCTATGGATAATATTTCTCCCACTTTAAAGATAAGAAAACTGAGCCTCAGAGATAAATTTAAGTTGAAAGTCAAACCTAGGGCACTCTGTTATTGATGGGTGCCTTCCACTGCCTGATTAACATATGATGAACAGCAAAAACTTGATACAAGAGGATTTCATTGTATTTTTTTAAAAGACACTACTAGATTGACAGGTATTAGTGTTAAAAAAATAAACAGTTCATTTTCCATTACAACATCTCATCAAGACTCAAGTCCAAACAATTGTATATATAAATTTATGTATTTATTTATTTATGCTTCTATATATAATATGTATATTATTATTTATAACATAATTTCATATATAATACAAAATATGACAATATTTTTTTTAACATTCTGGTGTTTTTTCAAGTTTAGCATTGAGCTTTCTGTTAAGGATATATTTTGGGGAAGACCAAAAAGGAATAAATAGAATTGAAAAAGGAAAGGATTGACAGACCCAGAGGAAATGGAAATGAGAGAAGGCTGAAGTGCAAAGGGAGGTAAGAAAGCAAAGATGAAAGTAATTAAAGGAACCAAAGGAAAGGCATGGACAGAAATGAGATATGTGACATGCCATATGGGCAAAAGACTTTGGAGAAAGAGCATGAATGCTTAAAGAGATATTTTAGGAAGACTTTTTTGTGATGTCAAATAAAATCCTTTCCTTGGTCTCCCTGTGGCTTCATCAGTAAAAGTTCCTACTTATAAATGCACTACTGCAGACCACCTCTGCCAATACCCAAATGCCAGGATGTTTTCCCTCTCAAGAGCCAGTTGCGTTATTTGTCCAAGCACAACATCCCAAAGTGACAGCAGGAGTTACCGCTTAGCTTTTCACCACAGCCACCATGCAGAGAAGCTTCCACAAGACAGCCAAAATCCCCTTTAGATTCTCAATATGGAAGGCATCAGGTGGAACCCAGAGACAGATGAAAACTGGATGTGGCAGATCACTAACATTGCAGTGGAGAAGGTTTGTTGACTTGAAGAAGAATTTCTATGTACCTGAGTAGAATGCACCCCTCTCCACTTTTCTTTCTGATACATGTCCTTGAAAGGTATATGTGAAATTAACCAGAGGATAACAAAATAAACCTTCCTCAGTCTCACCCTACTTTCTTCTCCCTGGCTTATGCCCATTATAGCAGTTTATTAAGAAACTAAGGTGGTAGAAGACAAAGGAAGAAAAGAGGGTGAAACAAGCATTTGTGGTATCATTCTTCTTCACAGATCCTGGCCCTGTACCTTGTCCTCTCCTTGGAAACACATTTGATCAAACACATGGAAGCACCTATGAACAAATACGATATGACTTCTGGCATTTACTAAGTAAGCCAAAACTTGAATGGGACCTTGGAATCCTCTGAACTTGTCAGGGACTTAGGGTCTCATATGTCCTTTACCCTTAAATTTGAGTTAGGTAATATCAACATTAACCTCAGATATTGGATTCAGGGAATAAACAGGCAGGCTAAACCAGCTGTGATGTAACAATCAGAGAGAGTCTGGTGATACTAGACTAAAGCTGAACAGTTGGATGATTGGCAATATCATTTAGAACAAACAGCCACAGAAGAAGGAATAGTTCTTTCACAGAGAGCAGACTTTAGTATTGGAGGAGAACATAACTACCAAACTTCAGACTTCCATCTCATATTTTAATCTCTTCTAACACATGCTGAGTTTCTCCCACATCCAACCAGAAGACCTGATTTTTCATCTTCCAAAATTTCTTTGAAATCCATTTGATTCTCTCCATTCACAGAGCCACTATATCACACCACACAACCATCATCTCTCCGCTAGCAAATTTAATGACCTTCAGTTTTGTGGTCTATCAAACCATTTCTCCATATCTCTGAGTCATATTTCTAAAACACAAAATCTCTGCTTAAAACCATGGTGTATCAGGATCTCCTTCTTCTTGCTCCTGCTTATTCTACCAGCTTGATTTCTCATGACTCTAAAACTCTTTCCCTGCTTCCTAAATGTATGGTCCTTCATCTAGTCTCTAGGCGTTTCTGTAGGCTCTTTTCTTAAGACCATTTGCAGCCAACCCTCCCTCTATTCACCATTCTCCAATCAGTCCTCTCTGCTGTTCATTTAGGACTCAACTAGAATGGATCACCTTCCTCTGAATTTCTTGTCTGACCCTTCAAAGGCATCGTTAAGTTTTCTATAGTACCTTGCTCTGACCTAACCTACTGTTTATCACAATGTACTGTATTTGCCAATTTGTACTCTTTTATACTGTTGAGTCTTTGAAAGAATTCTTAATTTAAAAGTATTTAGCAATTAAGTCAAAGGTTAATGTTCAAGAGTAGGGCTGGTTTGCATACCAGCTTGATCCAAGACTTCAAGTGAGACACTAGAACAGCTACTTTCCAGTCTTAGCTCTGCTCCCTTGCATCTTGGCTTCACTGTCAGATTGCTTCTGGTTTCACACATGCCAATAGCAGAAAGTCTACATTCTCTCAAGCCCAGTGGAAAAGAGCACATTTCTCTCCCTGAAGTCCTTGCAAAATTCTTATTGAATGCCATTAGCTTTGATCGAGCCACATACCCATTCATGAAGCAATCACTCTGGCCAAGGAAACTTAGGAGCTCTAACTGGGCTTAAATAACATGCTCATATTCAGAGCCAGAGATGGAGTTTACACTAAGTATATACTACATGGAATATAGGGGTGGTTCTTCAGAAAATAATAGAGTTATTGGTACTGAAAGAAGAATTACTACAAACTGAGAAGCAAAAGGAAAACAAAAACAACTGTACACTACAATAAATAAATTACAAGACTGTGTAAATCAATATATTCAGTGGCAGGTTAAGAAATAACAGTGTAAGAAGAAAATCTAGCTACAGACACTAAATCTCGTTTTTATGATGATTCAGCTAACCTTTCCCTATAAAGTAGATTTATTTGGGAGCTGAATTCAAATTCATTCAGGTTTTTAGGATTCTGCGTAATAAATGGAATTTATTTCCAAGCTGCATGCTGCACGTTCCAAATAGGGTTTATGATTATATAGACATTGACTTAAACCTTTAGCCTGAATGTGACATTTTAAACTTGATGATTGGATTTCCTCAATAAGTTGGAAACCTGGAAAAAAATTGTGGAAGAATGACTAATTCTGGGTAATAAAGGCAAGAAACAGAACTTTTACTATAATTGCCATTCTCAATAATTAATAATTTAAACAAATAGTTTTTATATGTTATTCAATTGAAATATTCAGTTACACTAAAAAGTTGGGTTAACATGACAGATGAGGGTAGGAGAGGTAGACAGAGCTAATTCATATTCAGCAAGAAGTTTCCAGTTACTAACAACTGAGAAAAGCTTTAAACACACTTTCTCCCTCTGGGAATTTTAGTACAACTTGACTGCTTAGAGAAAATCAGCTTCTCACAACACCTTTTTGTGATGAGAGCAGACTGCCAAGAAAGCTCCCACCCGATAGAAAGAAGTCTGAAGAATGTCTATCTTGAATCAGGTGTTATAATTAGTTTTGACACCACTTTCACAGTAAGACTCCTTAATCCCCCTGAAATTTTATAGAGGGATAAATCAAGCACCTCTTACATTATATACAGTGTTCCAGTAGTCTCTTTAATCTCTCCTGTTCATACTTCAGGAGTTAAAGATATTTCAGTTATGGACATGTGGACTGCCCTAGAAGCATCAGATAGATTCTTTTCATGCTTAAAATAAAAGCTTTTCTAAATAAAAATACTCTGTTCACAGTTTACACAGCTAAATGATAAAAGAGATTCTGTTCCCCAAAGGCAGCATGATAAAGCAGAAAAAAGCACTGAATTTGGAAGTCAAATGCTTTTACAGAAGTCCCAAATCTTTGCCTTAAAACTTTTGTGACCTTTAAAAGGTTTGTGGTCCAAACCTCTACACAGGACATTAGGAGTTTCCTCATCTCCATAGGGAAGAAAAAGTATTTTGCATAATAGATTTATTGCATCAATCAAAGGGAAATCGATAACATATGCAAAAGAGCTCTACAGTCATACAGTCTCAGCCTAAATACTTCCCTATAAGGAGATTCCCCAAATATATTACAATGGAGTCAAGACATATGTATAACTCCGCCAAGTTACAGCACAGCGATAGCTAACATTGATTAAGCACTAATTACACACAAAGCACTTTGCATGCTTTCTCCTTCTAAATCTGGCAACAATCCCATGAGGTGAGATAATACTGCTATTTCTATTTTATAGAAAAACCAAGGCAATAAAGATTAAATAACTCCCCTATGCCCACACAACTAGAAAGTGTGGACCTTTACCTCAATATAAACCAATTCATTCAAAGCCAATATTCTTAGCTTTACATAACTTCTCCATCCCTACAGGTCCATGTGACAGAAGACATGGTTCTGATATACTTCCTTGTAAAAATGTGTAATTGATTTATGGTAAAGAAGCATCATCAACTAATGAGAAAGTAATCATTTAATAAGCAATTTCAGGAAAATCAACTTCTTTTGGTTTTATCATAGCCTCATATATACCAAAACATTTATTTTTTGTTTAAAGTTGGTCAAAACCGGCTTTTTTTTTTTTAAGATTTTATTTATTTTTTAGAGACACAGAGAGAGAGAGAGGCAGAGACACAGGCAGAGGGAGAAGCAGGCTCCACACAGGGAGCCTGATGTGGGTCTCCATCGGGGGTCTCCAGGATCAGGCCCTGGGCTGAAGGCGGCGCTAAACCACTGAGCCACCGGGTTTGCCCGTATACCAAAACATTTAAAAACTGAAATAAACATATCACTTTTTAAAGCTTTTTAAATAGGCCTTTCCAAGTGTTTCAAGTCGTTAAGTTTTAAGACTTTTTAATGCTAAATAGTATTCCACCATATGTATATAACCACATTTTGTTAATCCATTCATCTGTTAATGGATAGGTGGATTGTTCCCACCTTTTGGCTATTGTAAAAAATGCTGTATGAACACTGCTGTAAAAATATATGTTTGAGTTCTTGCTTTAAGTTGTTTTGAGGTATACACCCAGAACTGGAATTGTTGGATTATATGATAATTCTATTTTTAATTTTTTGAGGAACCTCCTTACTGTTTTCCATATAGGCTGCACTGTTTCACATTTCTACCAGCAATGCACAGGAGTGCCAGTTTCTTCACATCCTCACGAATACTTATCAATTTTTCTATTTTTATAATAATATCCTTGAATTTACGGGCTGTTTTACATTATGCATGTATTCAAATTCCAGAGGGAAATGCCTTCAAAAACTGTTAAAAAATTAAGAATGGCATAGTGAGATTTTGTTGAATGTAAAAAGGTTGAATTTCAGGTCTCTAATTATAGAATTAGTGTCTTTATCTTGAGACTTCATTATGATGAAAATTGTTGGTAAGGCTTTCTTTTTCCTATATTCCCCATCTCACTTGATGAGATTGCCCTACTATGAATTAATGATACACAGCCTCACCTTGATCCTCTACATTATCTCCTTATCCATTTGATAATTGTCCTTACACATGTTTCTAAAACCATTTTTCTCTTCTTTATCATCACTGTCATTACCTTGGTGTGGCCCTCCCCAGTTCTAGTCTGGTCTGGAGCATTTTCCTCTTCTGTCTCTGCCCTTCCAAAATTATTACTCAAAGAGGCAAATATAACTCTATCAGTTGTTTTGCCTCTTGCCCCACCAACTGAACTTCTCAAACACAGGGTAATTTGTCACATTTGTACGAAGCATAGAAATCATTGTACAATATTGATTTTCTTAAATGAGAAATAATTGAAACCATAGTTTACGTATTAAAATCAGCACAATTGTATTTATTTGCATAAATTTTAGGCAAAACCGTACACTTCAAAAGTTTTTCCCACATTAGGACATTGGACTCTGAACTACAGAGCCACAACTCAGTTTATTTCCTCTCACTGTCTGTAAGTGCACATTGAAAGGGAACCTTGAAAAATACTAATTTATAGGATAAAATTTAGTCTCCTTAGCACGTCATGTGAGGTCTCCTGTGAATTAGCACTTGCCTATTCTCTCTAGAAGCACTTCCTGCCACCTTGCTTCACATCAACCCTGATGTTTCAGAAATGACACATCATTTGTGGTTTTGGGGACATTACTCTATTTCATATGCTGCCCTTCTCTCACAAAAGTTGCTTCCCCATCCTATCCTCCTATGCAAACTGTTCACTGTTGGTGAACTCCATTTCCACCTTTTTATCTCCACCTAAATATTTCTTCTTTGAAGCCTCCCCAGAAATCTCCTCTACCCTCTACTCTTTCATAGTATTTCTAAATCTGTCTCTAACCTTAATAGATCAATATTTTAAGAGAGTCTATAATTAAAAGCATAGTTTCTAAAGGTAGTCTACATGGTTTTGAACCCCAGTACCATTTTCTACCTGTGTGTCTTTAAGTAAGTTAACTGACTTCACTGCACCTAGATGTTTTCTGTAAAATAGGCTGAATGCCAGTGCTTACCTTACAGGGTTGTTGTTAGGCTTCTGTGGGATAATATATATATACAGGGATTAGAAGACTTCCTGGCAAACAATCAACATTCACAAAATGTCACCCACTTTTGTCGTAGTCATTTTGAAATCCTCAGAACCTGCTGCAGAGTAGGTGCTTGGGAAATGTTTATTGAAGCAAATTAAATTTCCTTCTTACTAAATACATGTTTTTGGCCTTCAACTCTTTCCTTTGGCCAAAAGAAAAACATTGTTTAAAAAAAAAAAAAAAAAAAACAAAGAAATCTTGGTGACTGAGAAACCCCAGATGTACTGCTCACATCTCTGGTGTTTCAAATTATTTTGTGTGCCCTGCCTTAGAATTGGCAGTGGTGGTAACATGTCACAACAGCTAAATTGAAAGAGGAAGGAATTACAACACTGATGATTTGAAAGGGAATTCATTTTCCATTCTGCTATCAGAAAGTGTTCCAAACCTCCACACAGGACATGAAAAACAAACCTATACTTGGAGACCCATCTTTCAGAGTTTTGAGAACCCATTACATATTTGTTGAAAGGAAAACGTTTGTGCATTTGGACGATAACTCCACGTAGAGGGAGAAGACTGCCAGAACGTGTGTATAATTGCTTAGACTGCTAGGGGTTTAGTTCAGGGTCTTGAGACTGGTGATAGATGAGCCTAAAAGGACTGCTTTAAATAAACCAAACATCTTGGATTAGTGTCACTGGACTTAGAGCCCCCTGGGAAAGGCCTGTCTCCCGTGATTTCCAGTATACTCTACTTCCAATGAGCTGGAAATACCACAAGAAATCCGCTGTTCTCACGGTATTTTTGCCTTTTCCATTTCTAGTTTTAGCTGAGAAAAAAAATGGCATGTGTACATAACAGAATAATCAGAGCATCCAAATGTTTGATCTTTAAACTAAATACAATTCACCGTGAGTTTCAAATAAATTCAAATAAAATAACTTTGGGCACATTCTCATAAGTTTTACTTAAGCAGATATATGCCTACAAGTGAGCCAGATTTATTAAGCATTGATTATATGTATATTGTATTATGTATTGTAATACATATATGTATTATATGTATATTGATTATATGTATTCCATATGTATTAATTAAAGGCAAAGTGGCAGACTAAAATTGGTTAATGTCTCTAAATTTTTGTTTAGGAAAATTTACTTAAAGTACTTCCAAAAGTGTGCTATAAATAGATAAGTATATTTAAATAAAATCTGAATGTTTTTCTAAAAGAGATTGACTTTTGCCTATTTGCAAACTTGTGGAAGGATTTAATTCCATGTTTTAGATTATGCTGCTATAAAACGCACCACAGGGACGCCTGGGTGGCTCAGCGTTGGAGTGTCTGCCTTAGGCTCAGGGTGTGATCCTGGAGTACAAGGATCGAGTCCCCCGTCATGCTCCTCGCAGGGAGCCTGCTTCTCCTCTGCGGTGTCTTTACGTCTCTGTGTCTCTCATGAATAAATAAATAAAATCTTAAAAAAACAAAAACAAATGCAGCACGCATTTATGAGTCACCAACTGTATGCCAGGCACAAGCGCTAATAGCTGAGGACCTATATAAGGGCACATTGACATATATGCTAATTGTTTTTAAAATTTTTTTTTTATTATGTTAGTCACACACAGAGAGAAAGAGAGGCAGAGACACAGGCAGAGGGAGAAGCAGGCTCCATGCAGGGAGCCCGACGTGGGACTCGATCTCGGGTGTCCAGGATCGCGCCCTGGGCCAAAGGCAGGTCCAAACCGCTGCGCCCCCCAGGGATCCCGCTAATCGATTTTAAATATGTGCAGTTAAGAATATGTAGATGAGGTAATCAAAGGAATCTATAGAAAGAAAAAGAGAAAAAATACAATATAAGTCAGCACAGAAGCTTAAAAAGTATTATTTTCTTCAACAGTGTGCTTAATGTTTTTACTATTATTAGTAGGAAAAAACAATGACTAAAATTTGAATGAAAATTACTATTTTTATCCTACAAAATCATGATTTTTGCATACAAGGTAGTGTTTCAATTTACCTGTAAAAATAAAAAAGACAGTGATTGCTATTTAAATTTTCTGAGTGGCAAATTCAGCAGATCCTAGTATCAAGGTAAGAAATGTTATTATTCATATATGTATATATTAAAAGATAAGTTCAGATTGACTGATTCTATTAATTTTTACAAACATACTAGGTACATAGTATGCAGTTACCATGTAATGGTTAAGAACTCAAAATGTGATGTTGGTCAGATATACTGCATCTGAATTCTTGTCCTTTCTCTTCATAGCTGTGTGGTCATAATTGCCTAACTTCTCTGTGCTACACAGTCCACATCTGTAAAGTAAGAACTATAAGTCACTAACTGAAAGAGTGAAATAAGGATGCACATAAACTGTTTAACATAGTGAACATGCAATAAATGTCTACTTTAATTAGTCATACTACAAAGCTAATGAGAAATGCACTTAATAGCCTACCAACTTTGAAGAAAATTGAGATTAGGGAAAGTTAGTGATGTTAACATAAATTTAATAAGACTAGAAATTGTAACAACTGTGAGTAATGAAATCGTGTATATTTCATAGTTATAACGCAAACGTATGACAGTACCTGAATTTAATGTTTTAACACTGTACCCAGAGCATATTCAAATCCAGGAATTTCAATTATTTATCTCCAAAGAATATTTCTCTGCAATCCAGGGAATACGCCTGAGGATAACTAATATATAAGCACAGCTAGACTATCATCTCTGTTTCTCTGTTCTGTGAGTTGTGGATAGTGTGGTGATATTTGACCTACTACGGGAGTCTCTCCTATAAGCATGGGGCAGCATTTCCAGTCTTCACACAAACCCCACTGCTAGTATAGTATTGGAAATAGAGTGTTCCTATTACTCAAGAACATTAGGGAAATGTGGCTCTGCTTTAGATAATCAATAACATCTCTATTAGAGAAATTTTCTCTTAGCTGGAGTAAATACTTTTCTTGCCTCAAAGAAAAATAGCAAGCTATATCAAAACAACAGCCTTAACCCTAGGGATTCATTCATATAGGGCAGGAAAATTAGCAGTTTTCAGGGGACTCCTGGATCCCCCCACTATAGGAAGGAAAGTAGACTGCTTGAGGGTGCTGCTTAGTCTCAGCACTGCAAGTTAACTTCTTCAGAGACTTCCTCTATATACTATAGGAAGAGAAGAACCCTATATTTGCCTAGGTGAAATGAAAGATGAAGAGAGTATCTTAACTCCATCCTTTATCCTGCCCCAGAGGCAGACAGAGTACTATGATAAAGAGTCCTCCTCTTTATCGCGGCAATTATTTTTGCAGTACATACATGTATCAAACCATTATATTATATACCTGAAACTAATATAATGTTATATGTCAATTAAGTCTCAAAAAAATGGACTATGAAACAGTGAAAAAAAAAGAGGCGATTTTTGTTTTCCAAAGCTATATCTGAAGTACAGTTCAGGAAACCAATACACCTGAACTGTAACAGAGTCTTGCTTACCAGGGAAAATAATTTGGCATGACAAGGAGCTCTTCTTCACTGAGCCCAGGTTTAGATAGTGGAAATAGTGTTATAAAGGGTTCATAGTTGAGAAACAGATGAGTTAGAGAAGTTTACATTAATGGAAAATCATTGAGAATCAATACTTTACCATATGCCCTCATGAAGGGTATTCACAAATAACTTACTACATTACATTAGTGAAGGCTTCTTCTCTCATGACATAAACCAATATTTACCATTTTTCAGATTAGTCTCTTTAGGCACCAGTTGTACCAGCTTAAAAGTAAAGTAGAAAACTGTTTGCTATTTGCCCACATAACATTTTTTGCTAAATAGTGACCTGGATCCAGGATTAATGACCAAATAAAATATCTCCACCTTGTCAGAGATCTGGCAGTTTTAAAGCCTCAGAAAAATATCTTGTTTCCATCCAGTGTCTGCCTCTTTTGGGACAGCAAAAAACAACCAATTGTGATGCCTTTACATGGGACTGGGATGTGCCTATTAAAAAGTGACTCCTCTCTCTTCATTTAATATAGTCGCCAGATCCTAAAATCAATATCAAACTCCAAATAAAACTAAGAGATCTACCATGTCGTTGCCCAGAAGTGCATTATGTATTTCCATGAGGGAGGGAAAGTCAGGCAAGAGCAAGAATGCCAGTGGTAGAAATAAAGAAGCCTCCCAGCTGTGCAGGGGATCTCTCTAACAGCTACACAATTTAAGAGGACGTTGGATTGTGGTATGTGGTCTCTCTGAGTATAAGATTAGAACTAAGATTAATTAGGATCACCTAGGTGCAAGAAACAAATAAGACCCTAGAGAAGATGGGGTACCAACACACAAAAGACTTCTGATTATTTTGTGTCCTAACTAAATTTCTAGGCTTAATTGGCCTAGAGAAGTACCCATGACATAAGTGACTCTGAATTCTCCAAATCAATGTTTTTCTGTAGTTAAAACAATTAGTGAGTACAGGAAAACATTAAAACATATCATCTTTCTCTTTGTGGGGAAAACCTGAGGTTTGTTTGCTTTTGAATCATGAAAAAAATAAGAATCCTTTTTTCTTACTCTTAGTAAATCATTAATGCCTGTCATCTGAAATGTTGCTTTTGCCAAAAATTGTTTATAAATGAGCAATTAGAACTTACTGAAGCATTGTAGATGAAGCTTATTTAATTGATGAGTGAACTAACACCATATATCAAGTTGTAATTTTTCTTCCTTAGAAAAAGCATGTGACATTAGGAGACATAGTGCAGAGCTTCTCTGTAAGAAAGTCATGAGCCAAGATTGAGACTATTTATCATAGAAACAAAATAGGGAAACTTTAATGGTTATAAATAAAATAATAGCCATTTTATATTCATAGGAAAAATTTATTTGTATATTTTTATGGTGTGTGTGTGGGGGGGGTAATAGAATCAAGCAGGTAAAGGATGACATTTATTTTGGAGAAAAGGTAGCACTGTTTTGATCTCTAATGGTGGTTGTCATAAACATGAAAATTACTTTTTTTGTTAAATAAGAGCCAAGAAATTAACAGAGATAAAACTGTATCATTTCAATAATTATACAAAAAGTTAGGGGGAAATAACTGCATTTAAGTCAAAATGATCAGGTTTTCTCTCTGTCTACATAACATGTAATAAAGATTGTAAGCAATTATAATACAAGGGCTGGAATTTAGCAGCTTCTCCACACTCCAATTTTATCACACTCCACACTTTAATTTGATACAAAATGGTGTATCACAGTAATATTTATATTTTTCTCATTTGATCCTCAGAGGATAGAAATAATCCACATACTATTCTTGCATGATAGATATTCCCAAATCTACAAACTTAAAGATTATAGCTTCACAAGGGAAAATTGCAAATAACCCTCTATCAAAATACTGATTCTTTTCCTGTTTCTTATTAAAGCACTTTTAGGATTAAACTTCCTTAAAGAGTATCAGTGCTGGAACATGATTAAGATAAAGCTGAAGTTAGATGGCTCAACAGAGAAGCAATTTCTTGACAAGCTTACTTTCTCCAGAATGGAGCCCTATTTGCAATCCATTGATATCAACTACTTCAACAGAGCAAATTGTGTGAAAGCTTCAAACATTGAAATTGGCATGTTTTAAACCTTTATATCTTTTCATCTCCTTTTTAAGAGTTGTGTGAAACAGAAATGCTATCTTCACTACAGAGGGAAAAGAAACATGCTCTTTCTTGGAAGTTCTCAATGAATGTAAAGCTAAGTGAGAGGTCCCTTCCAATGCCAAGGAAAAGCCTTGAAAGCGGGGAATGTTTCGTTAAGATTAGCCATTTCCCTCCTGGCGGGACAACCAAGGACAAATTCCTCTATCTCTGTTCTTTGCCATTTCCTCTTTATTCAAGAGTAAAATCACGTTAAAGTCACTCTACACTCTGTGGTGTTGAGTACTCTACCTAGAGCTGAAGGAAAGGGAGAAAAAAAAATAGGACCCTGACTCCAAGAGACATAGATAGTATAGAGCGACATAGATTGTCATGCACACACCCGATCATGATAAGAACTCATGATTCCCTGACTCTGAAAGGATGTGCTCCATGAACTATAAGAAACTCTTTTGGGGAGACAAAGAAACAATTATTGCATATTCCTTCTGTTTCTACGTAGAAGGACTCTACCTACATGAACATTGTCTTTCCCATCTCCTACTCCTCCCGGAGGGGAAGGAAAAATAAATTAAATATCTGAATGAGGAGTTTCAAAAAATGATCCTCAGATCTTAACATGCTCCATGGCTCCCATTCTTCCTGAGGTTTGACAGGGGGCTGGCTAAGAGAATGTTTCTGTACTGCTCCATCTGTATTCTTGGAAGTCTACACAGGTAAGGAAATCTTATGATTGTCTAGCTTGCCAGTTCTGAGGGTAAGTTTAATCATAGGATAAAGGATTAACAAGCCCATTCCCCTCTATATTTAAAGGCATAATCCAAAATCAGTTTTGTCAATGTAACAAAACAAGTAATATTTTGACCTGTATTCTTCTGACTCCTGCACTTAGCTCTAAATGTGTTCTGTAATTAGTTGGGAAAGAAGGGATTTATTTACCGACTCACTAAAATTCTAATAGCTTCCAGCTGTTGAAATAAATTAATGTTCATCAATGAATGGCTAGCCTTCAAAGATATTTTCTTTTATTACCATCAAAGTTCTTACTCTATTAAGCAACTGAAAACAAAAAATTATTAATGTAAATGGAGGGGAATGTGAGTCAATAAATGTTGAAAGGAATCAGAAATATAACTATATAGCCTTAGAAACGTTCTTGGTACTTAGGGACCCATGAGGTTAAGGACCTCCCTATACTTGTATCTTTAGGACATTTTGGGCATTGTAGATTAGAGGGAAATTCCATTGAAGTTCACTGAAGGCCTTGATTAGTTTGCAGTTTCATAGACATGGTAATGAACTATTTCATTTTGGAATGGGAAGTGGTTTCTGAGATGTAAGAAGAAATATTGAATATCTCATCTGCATTATTTCATTTAATCCTCACAACAATTGAGTAGAAGAGGTACTAGTCTTTTCTCCATTTTTCATAGATGAAAAAACAAGGCTTAGACATATAAAACTGCTTGCCCAAGACTTAAAAGACTAGAGAGCCATAACAGAGCCTGAGTTCAATTCCATATCTTGTCAAAATCAAAGCTCTTACTTTAACTACCCTGTCATTTTGCCTTATTCACCTTACACTACCAATGTCAATCAAGCATTAAAAACTACTCTCTTCACTCAGTTTTCATGTTTATACATTGTAATTGATAAATCACCTAGAACTAGCATAAGTTAAATACCAGATAATCAGAATAACTATGACATTAAAAAACTAAAAAGACTTCCTCATCCAAGAAAAAAATTGAGAATCCAGAATCTGAAGTTTAACAAAGTGATGACTAAAGACGTGATAATAGTCAACAAATATTTTTTCAAGTATAAATATGAATAGTGAGAGGATGAATTTAATTAAATATATCAATTTGAGGAAATGGAAACAGTTCTATTTAACAAAGTATTTTAACCATGGGAACTCAAATGTCACAGGATGATCTCAAGGGAATAGATCTTCTACTTCAGACATTTAAAAATAGATTGCATTTACCCAAGAGAAAAGAAAGAATATGTCCACTCAAGGACTTACAACATAATTGTTTATAACAGCTTATTTATAATTGCCAGAAATTGAAAACAATCCAAATGTCCATCCACAGTTAAGTAAATAAAGTGTGGTATATCCATAAAATGGAATACTATTCGTCAATAAAAAGGAATGAACACTTAGTATGTGCAATAACATGGTTGAACCTCAAAATAATGATGCTGAGCCAAAGAAGCTAGGCCAAAATAGAGTACATACTTTCCAATTCCTTTGAGATATAAGTCTGTACAATGATCAGTGGTTGCAGAGAGTGAAGTAAAAGGGAGAGAGGAATGACAAAAGGATATAAGGAGACTTTGGACATATATATATGTCCATATATATAGACATATATTTGTGAGGTGAATGTGGTGGAACATCTATAGCAAAAGGCTCTAAGACATTGTTCCAACAATCAAAAGAACAGAATGGCTCCATCTTACTCTTTTTCCTCCACAATATACCTCCCAACTACCCACTTATTTCATGGTCAGTCTCTTTTCCTTCATTCTTAATCCACGCAGTATATTGCTCTTTGGAGCAAAGAATAAAGAAAACAAAAATAACAAATCCCACCATACAGAGACCATGTTTATTAACATTTGAGTTTCATTAACAATTCAGTTTTTGATATCAGGATCATACTCTCACTACTGGATATTTAACCAAAAAAGATAAAAACACAATTTCAAAGGGATACATGCACCCCTATGTTTATAGCAGCATTATTTACAATAGCCAAATTCTGGAAGCTGCCCAAGTGTCCACCAATAGATGAATGGATAAACACACACACACACACACACACACACACACACATGCGCGCACACACACACACACACACACTGGAAAGTTATTCAACCATAAAAAAAGAAAAATCTTTCCATTTACAATGACGTGGATGGAGCTAGAGAGTATAATGCTAAGTGAAATAAGTCAATCAGAGAGATAAATACCATATGATTTCGCTCATGTGTGGAAGTTAAGAAACAAAATAAATGAGCAAAGGAAAAAAAAAAGAGAGAGACAAGACAAGCTGAGAAACAGGCACTTAACTATGGAGAACAAACTAACAATTACCAGAGGGGACAGGTGTGAGGGAATGGTTGAAATAGGTGATGAGGATTAAGGAGGGCACTTGTGATGAGCACCAGGTGTTGTATGGATTGTTGAATCATCTATACTATACCCCTGAAACTAATATAATATTGTATGTTAACTATAGTAAAATAAAAATAAAATAAAATAAAGTGGACCAAAGAAACAGATTCATACCATTTGTACTGTGTTTTATTAAAACTTCCTAATCCTCAAACTTTTCAAATATATAGAAAAATGTGAGGAAGTCCAACACTTGTATAATCATTTATTGACTTGTTTTTCCTTCGAGTTTCTTTTTTAAAGAAACAAACTCCCACTTTCCATTTCTTCCCTCTTTCAGAAGTAAGCAAAATCCTGAAATTAGGATATATCATAATCATACATATATTTTTGCTTTATTACATATGTATATACATAAAAATATATACATTTTGTTATGCTTTGAACAGTTATAGAAATTGTATCATAAGTAGCATGATTTTACATTTTCCTTTTTCCATTCAGTATGTTTTTGATATCCATCCATGTTGATGTACATCAATCCAGTACATTTCTTTTGACCATGTCCTGTTATATGTATAAATCAGTTTATCAGGAATGCTAATATTTCTATATGAAAATCCCTATATGAAAATAGGAATATTTCACTTAATATTACACCATGATTGCTCTCCAAGCCTTTGTGATTTTCCCTTTTTTGAAAAGCTATTCCCCCAGCTCTTTCTGGCTGGCTTTCTCCTCCTTCAGGTCACAACTCAGAGAAAGTTCCCAGACTACTCTATCTGAAGTAATTTCCATCCTCACCTTCACCCAACAAATGGTTATTCTCTTTTTCATGTCACCTGTGACTTTCTTTTATAACATTTACTTTTCATTTCCTCCACTGTTTATTGTACGGTTACCCCAAGAGGAGGACCTTGGTAAGACAAAGAACTTGTGTTTGCTGTTCACACTAATTTTTTTTTAACCTCTATATCTTAAAGAGGGATGTCACATTAGCACAATGCATGCCACATTAAGAGGGCTTAACTAATATTTAAAGAAAAAAATAAATGTATAGATATATGGATGCTAGATGACAGGAATGATAGGTAGATGATTGGATGCTTTGTCACTTCTGGTTCTGATTCTCTGAGGCCTCTGTACCAAGAAAAGAGGCAGAACTGAAATAAAAACATTGATTTGGGGTCTCAGAATTGCAATTCACATAGCACAGATTTGGGTAAATTGTGTCCCACTAGGGAACAAAAATCATGGGTTTTCAATGACAAAAGGGAATGCTTGTGTTCATTGTTTACAAAGAATTTTGTTCGGTATTGGCGGCAGAAAACTAATCTTAGCTAAGCATAATTGGTTGCTAAGGTGATTACTATGCAAAAGTATGTTACTATAGCAAGTTGCAAATGTTCCTGCAGTGTCTTTGAAATATTTTCAGTTTGGCCCAGTTCAAAAGTTCATCATTATATTCAGGGAGAAGATACATAAGGCCCACCTCCCTAATGGCCTCCTGGCTTCATTTAAAACCCCCTTGACATAAGTAGCTCCACTTTATTTTACTCTTCACACCCCATTCTACCATCAGCAAAAAGCCCAGAAGAAGTTAAATGTCATGTCTTATCCCTCAGCCACATTTGAACCTATCTACTCATTTGAACCTATTACTCTTTGCAGCTAAGTCTGCTGCAAAAATAATGAACTTCTGAATGCTTACTTGAAGTTTGAAAGCTACAGTGTAATCCTTTCAACTTCTCTTATCAAATTATCAATTCAGCTAGGTTACCAGAACATATCATTTATTTTATTATCCTGAGAAGTAATCAGGATAGACTATAAATAATTTATGCCTAGTTTCATGAATTATTTATCATTTCATAGCACATAGATTATTGTTTTTCATATGTAAATAGAGATTTTCTAAAGTTTTGGAAATTTGAAAATATTTGTATGCCTATACATTTCTATAGCTACTTTGTAAATTTTTTATAGAGTTGGCTTTGCATTACAATGAAAAATGGGAAATTTTAGATAGTAATTTTAGCTTTTTATAATATCTATTAAGGAGCACATGTATGTGCCTAACTCCAAACATACATTCTTCTGAAATAGTATAAAAATTGATATTTGCAAAATTGGCTTAGAATAAATTAAAAATACACATACATTTCCTTAAAGTGGTTATTTTTATCCTTTAGATATCACCTAGATTAAAAATATTCTTTGTATTTGAGGATGACTAATGGTAAATATTTTGCAAATGTAATAATCTGTTTTACTAAAATACATAATAAAACTAGGTAGCATTTACTGTGCACTTAACTATATGCAAAGCACAGTAACTAAGCATTTCTACATGTATCTCATTGAGGCAGCACAAGAGCCTATAAAATAGATATTACTTTCTCCATTTTACATGCAAGGAAAAGACAATTTAAGAGGTTACTTAACTTATCCAAGTGTGTGGTAGGACTAAAACTTAACTTTAAGCTATCTATTAATCACTATAATGTAATGGAAATGAGGTGGAAGGTCAATGAGAAACTAAAAATCACCCTTTATCCCATAACCCAGAGATCATGATTGTTAACATTCTGCTTTATTTTTGTCCAATTTTTATAACTTGTGATTTTGTTATATATATTCTGTATCCATCTTTCACTTGATCTTATAAATATTTCTGATAATGTTCAATATTTTTTACAGTGTTCCTTATTATTGAGGTGCAATTCTTTAGCAGTTCCCTTTCCCAAAACTTTTTGCATTCTCCACAATTCCTAATCCTTCACAATCTGATAATTCAAAGTGCTTGTTTTAAATCATTCTATCTTCTAAATCATGTATCTTAATTAAGAAAATAAAACATTAAAAAGCCACAAGAGTACCCAGAAAGAATTAATAGGCTAACATAAAGGAAAATGAGCATGTTGGAGTTTTTAAAAACTAGCTGTTCTCCTTAAATATTAAAATTCCTGAAATGGTTTTCAACAGAACATGATGAATATGTTGGTTATAATGCTGAAGATTCTCCCCAAAGAATAAACTTGGCACATCTCATGAAGGTGAGGCTGGTACAGTAGAAATGTTTTATGCTGTTGATTTTGTAATCAACTGAAAAAAGCATTAATAGATAGTATCAAAAGCAACAAAACAATGAAATATATGCCTTAAAAGTGCAGGTTGGCCTTGAGCATCACAGAAGGTTGTCAGTTGTATAGATCAAATTATCTCCATGTTCTAAGATTGCACCCAGACTCCAAGTCACTATAAATTTGATACAAGCTAAAGCTGCTCCAAGCCCAGATTTACAAAGCCTTTCAGCAAAAAGATGAGATATTGGTATCATGATCATTTTAAGAAAGGATACTGATAAACATATGCTAATGAAACATTTTACTGATGTTAAATGACAGTACTTAAGTAAGATGTTTTAGATTGGCATCACTCAGACATCCCCAGGTTATAATAAAAATATCAACCTATTCTTAAACTCAGAGATTTTGAAAAGCTATCAATATAAGAGTTGCAAATTGAATTTCTGGGTAAAAATTTATTAACAGCAATGAATAGCCACTGCATCCTATCATCAAGGCTATACGAATGATTTTCATTTCAAATAGCCATTTGCACATTTCCTCTAACATGGAAGAA
This sequence comes from Vulpes lagopus, assembly GCF_018345385.1. Taxonomy (NCBI): domain Eukaryota; kingdom Metazoa; phylum Chordata; class Mammalia; order Carnivora; family Canidae; genus Vulpes; species Vulpes lagopus. The sequence continues at coordinate 29,901,982 of NC_054832.1, read as the reverse complement.
CTTTTACTGTTTACATAATAAACGAGAATTTTTATTTCTCTGCAAGACACTTTTGTATTGTGATTATGTGTTGTGAGTAAAATGGAAGAGATTACTCTAGAAATTTTTATACCCAATTTAAAGCTATTTATGCTCAAGTGGTCATGATTATGATAAAGACAATTTGGATTCAATTATTTTCTGACCTTACAAATAAAGTCTTTATAAACTACTAAACATGTTGAGATTTTAGCTTATTTTAACTTTTTGTTAAAACACAATTTTCTTGTTAATGTATGAAATGATTCTTTTTGCCAATTTTTAGTGCATACAAAGAGACCTTTATAAGTACCACTATTTAGAGAAATAAATAAAATCTGTTTGATATTATCTTCCCGTTATAACTATTTTTGAAACTGGTTATAAGTATGTAAGTACCTTTTGTTTCTAGAACCTAATTTCCATTATAAGTGAAGCCTGAAAAATCTGGTTAACTTACTTCATAAAATAACATGCTGTAGGGTATGTTGATCAAATGAATTCTAACTACTTCTGCAGGAAATCAGAAATTCAGCTAACTTTCTTGTAGTTAGTGATTCACTATTGTGTATCATTTTAATTGGCAGTATTTCTCTGTTGCTACTACAGGAAATATGTTGTCCTAACTACACAAATTGGATTTGCATTTTTTTTTTTTGGATTTGCATTTTTAAATGTTAACATATAAGCATACAACTCCAGACTTAAGTCATTAGAAAGAGCAATCAATATATTTCCAATATTTTATAAATTACTGAAATAAATGCCTTTGTTTTACCCAAAATGCTGCCCAACTCCTCAGTATCTCCTTATTTGCTTTATATTCAAAATATTCTTGCTTAATCAAGAACATGTTTTATGTTCTTACTTCATTTTCAAACATGAAAATTTATCTGGCCTTCTGATGCCCTTCAAAGTTTAAGAGTGGATTTCCACTTAGTATAAAATATTCTAGTCCATTTGGTGGGCCAGTAATACTTTTTATTTGGTTAATTAACGTAATTTTCTTACTTGACTGTATTATATAAGCCTGACATGAAGAGGGAGAGGGAAAGATTTACTTCATGAAAATGCTACCTTAATATGTAACCAAAGTCCTTAGGAAAGCTTTCCGTCTTGGAGTGATAAAGAGCAATGTAAAAGACATCTCATACTCATGACAGGAGACTGTAGGTTTCTGTGTGGACAAGGTCATTTCAATGACAAAATTTGAATTAGCGAAGAGAAACTTACCAAAGTTAAGCATCTTTGTAATTGTTTACAGAGAACTCACTCAATAATTTACTTAAGGAAAAAGGGCTGGCAGTACAACTATTGAAGTAGCTGTGACTAATCATGTCTGTGCCAGAATTTTTATTTCTCACTCCTTAAAAAAAGAAAGAGAAGAGGAAAGAAAGAGAACATAAGTGTTAGGTTTAGATAGTTGGATTAGGGCTTGGAGAGTTTTTTCATCATAGTATCTTGTTTGCTCTCCCCTGAATGAGCTCTATAGATGTGCCCTGGGAATATAGGTACCTCCTTATCTGATAATGCCTGAAAACACATATTAAGTGGAGCATAAGTTAAACTTTTATGCATAATAACCAAATACAATGTCAATATTCTGTTTCGGATATTCCTCCTCTACTAAATAGGTTGGAATTGCACACTTGTTACACATTTAAGTGCTTTCCTTGCTACTGATTTCATCCATACTACCTCAGTAGAGAATTGCATCTTCTTTCCCAATTCGATTTATGCTTGTCAATAAATAAAACAAATGAAATGTTAATGAGTCTCTTATTGAGAAAGGCCCACTTTGTTGTCTTTGGATCAATATGAGGGTAATTTAAATTGCACAACTGAAACATCCTAGGAAAGCTATAGAATCGTAATGCTCTCCTAGAAGACAGAAGGTACTTTTCATCTTGCAATTGAATGAATATGGTGGATCCCCAGTTTGTTTCGAGTGAACTGAAATGAATAGCCACTGAATAGCCAGAAATTATATGTTTTAATTCTATTTCTACTTATTATTTAAGTAAGATTTGCTTTATGGTAAAGACATTTGTTCTTGAAGTATATCCTTGAGAAGTTAAAGCTACATACCTGGGATCAGCTTTTTGGATAAGCAAAATGAGTATCAGTTACTCCAGAAAGGTGCTATGAGAAATGACTCCAGTGTCTGAAGGTCAGAAGTAGACCCACTGAAGACTAGTCCAATGTCCTTGATCCCTCTTCTCTGAGATGGCTGGGGACATGGCAGGGACTCTTCCATGCTATGTTTCCTAACATTGTAAAAATTAAAAAAAATGGCAAGCTGATCAATGCCACTTATAGTGAGGAATTACATTCCAAGTGCTTTAGTCTGTTTAATTCACAGCTGTATCCTCTTGACCTAGAATAGTGTCTATTACATAGAAGGTGTCTAATAAATATTTCTCAAATGAACGTTTCTAAAATCTGATATCTAGGTATAAAAAACTGACTCTTCTTTATGTGCATAAGAAGATAAGCTCCACTATTTAATGGTAATATACCATTAACCATTTTATATCTATCATCTAATTTAATCTTTTTAAGAGCCCTTGGGAAAAAAAGTTTACTATCCTAACTTAAAAATAACAACAGCAACAATATTTTTTAAAGGGGAACACTAGTGTTATAGACTGAATATTTGTCTCCCAAAAATTCATATGTTAATACTCTACTCCCCAAGGTGATGATGGCATTACAAGGTGGGGCCTTTAGGAAATAATGAGAGTTAGATGAGGTCATGAGAGTCGGGCCCTCATGAATGGGACTAGCACTTTTATAAGAATGGCAAGAGAGCTTTCTCACTTTTCCTACTGTCAGCCCTGGAGGATACAAGAAATCCTATTCTACAACCCAGGAGGAAGCCCTCACCAGAACCCATCCATGCTTGTACCCTGATCTCAGACTTTGAAATTCCAGAACTAGAAAAAAATAAATGTCTGTTGTTTATAAGCCACTCATCTATGGTACCTGGTTATAGCAGCCTGAACTGACTCAAACCGCTAGGAAACTTGGAAGATTTTACAGAAACAGTGGCTGTCAGAATGGTAAGTGATAAAGTGATTGTAGAAAAGACTTACGTCCTGCTGTCATCTTGATCATTTTCTAACTACTTCATTTTCTCATGTGCAAACTGAAAGCAGTAATTCAGACTCTAGAATGGAGCATATCTAAAGTCAATTGAGCCAATCAAGATCTACACAAAAACAAGGTTAGTCTTTCATCAATGTTAATCAGCAAAAATAATTTTGGAAAGCCTTTTATTCTAGATTATAAAAATATTCATGTTTAAAAAATACATTTGAAATACAGTTGTTGAATACATAATCCATTCACTTGATTCAAAGTTCACAAAGTGTAAAATAATGTGCTAGTGTTTCTTAGTCACCTGGACCATAAAACTCAGGAAGCATGGATTTTAGCTATATTCAGTAGGTCCAATATGTAGTATTTTCATTATCATTCTTTTCCATATATTCCACAATTTCTGTTTGGGTATTCTTTTGCCTCAAGCCTTTTAAGATAAAGTTTTTATATTTTTTTCTAGTTGTTTTTCCCTTCCTTTTTTTTTTAATTTTTTATTATTATTATTTATTTATGATAGTTACAGAGAGAGAGAGAGAGGCAGAGACACAGGCAGAGGGAGAAGCAGGCTCCATGCACCAGGAGCCCGATGTGGGATTCGATCCCCGGTCTCCAGGATCGCGCCCTGGGCCAAAGGCAGGCGCCGAACCGCTGCACCACCCAGGGATCCCCCTTCCTTTTTTTAAAAAAATATTATCTTAGTTTGTTATAATTTTTAGTTTATTACACTTGGATTACAGGATGTTTTATATGCTATTTGCACTTTTTAAGATTTATTTAGGGTTTCTTCATGTCCTCATATGTGCTTAAATTTTTTAGTATTACAGAAACATTTGGAAATAGAGCATGTTATCTACTAGCTGAGTGTGTGTCTATGTGTGTGTGATGATGTATGTAGTTTACTTAGATATTCTAAATTATTTCCTTTTTTATGTCCAATCAATTTTCATGAATTATGAAATAGTAACTGTATCTCTCACTGCAAATCTCTTCTACTTATATTTCCTGAGTTATCTTTTTTGACTCATGAATATTGATGCTATATTATTTGATGCATAGGTATTCATAACTATTATGAGTTGTACATTTTAGTATTAGAATGTACTCTTCTGGGGCAGCCCGGGTGGCTCAGTGGTTTAGCACCGCATTCAGCCCAGGGCCTGATCCTGGAGACGTGGGATCGAGTCCCACATCAGGCTCCCTGCATGGAGCCTGCTTCTCCCTCTGCCTGTGTTGTGTCTCTCTCTCACTCTCTCTCTCTGTGTCTCTCATGAATAAATTAATAAAATCTTTAAAAAAAATAAAATAAAATGTACTCTTCTTTATTTAATATTTTTGAAGTCTGAGTTAAATGTGTCAATAAAATCACAACCCCTGGTTTCTTTTGTTTTCACTGGCCTGGTATATGTTTATAAATTCTTTTATTTTCAGCCTTAATGACTCATTTGTTTTAGGTGTGGCTTTTATATACAACATAAAATGGAGTTTTAATGTGTAATCTGATATGAAAGCCTTCTTCCTTTAATAAGTGAGTTTAGTCCTCACTGATATGACAACATGCTTAATTGTAGTCTGTCACTATTCATTTACCTAGTTTCTATCAATTTCTTCCTGTATGCAGTTCCCTTTCTTCTTCTCTCTTCTATGCCATCTGATTTTAATAAATCTTAGTCATTTTTAGTATTTAAATTTGTGTTCTTACATATATGATCCTTACTAATTGATTTGTCACTTTGATATCACCCACCATGGGACGCCTGGGTGGCTCAGCGGTTGAGCATCTGCCTGGGGTCCAGGGATGAGTCCCCCATCAGGCACCTTGCATGGAGCCTGCTTCTCCCTCTGCCTATGTCTCTGCCTCTGTCTCTCTCTCTCTCTCATAAATAAATAAATTAATTAATAAAATCTTAAAAGATATCACTGACAACTTATTTAAAATTATAAGATATTATTGACTCAAGCTTCCACTCCCAAATTTTGTTGTTGTAATTTTTTCTATACCACCAGTATATATAACTCTCACTTTGTTTGGTTAACCCAATTTCTACTCTTATTTCAGTGTCTTAGGTAGACCTAATTAAAGAGTCCGTGCTCATCAACAGTGCTTTTAGTATTCATTTTCCACAATTTGTCCAGCTGAAGTTCTTTCCTTATGAGAATCATCAAGAAGTCTTATGGGAACAGCATTCCCCAAGAAGCTGATGTCTAATGTGTCAAAATATTGTCTTAAACTGAACACCACTTTGAGGAAGTATTAAATCCCTGGTCATGGTTTCTTTCTTTGGCTTTTTTTGTTGCTCTTCCTCCACTGTCTCTTAGCATTGACTTTTGCTGTGGAGAAGTCTGAGGACAGCGTCATATTTCACCCCTTACAGGTAATTATATTTTTCTTTGCTCCTCAAAGGTTTCTTCCTTTATCTTCAAAGTTGAGCATGCTTACTTGGTTATAACTCCACTTTCTTTCTTGGATCAGTTTTCCCTTGGACAGATGTATACTTATGTAGACTCAAAGTTCTTTTATTTCAAGAAAGTGAATTACAGATGTTTTCTCTGATCCATTATTTTGTTTTTCTCCATTTAGAATTGCAAAGTCTCTCTGTTGCCTGTTTTCCATTCCTATCCTTTTCTCTCTTATCCTTCTTTCCTTTATCACCATTTCATAGCTTATAGTTCACAGTGTTTTCAGCAGCATTCTCTTGCAAGTAACAACAAAAAGATATAAAATGAGATACAGATACAGAAAAGAGGCAGAAATACAAATAAAGTACAAACACATACAATATACAAATACAAATAATAGCATATTTGCTTTCAGTAGTCTCTTTTGTCTACTCTCCCTTGTTTTCCTTCTGTTATCACTATCATTTTTCTATTTTTATTTTTCCCCAGAATTCCTGAGTTTTGCCAGCTCACACTTCATTTCTTTCCATTATCTCAATGCCATTTGCTGAAGAGAATTTTTCATATTGCATATTCTTGTCTTCTTTATCATCGATTAATTGTTCATATAATCATGGGTTTATTTTTGAGTTCTCCATTTTGTTCCATTGATCTATGGATCTGTTTTTGTGCTGATACCATACTGTTTTGATCACCATAGCTTTGTAGTATATCTTACATCTCGGATTGTGATACCTCCAGTATTGTTCTTGGTTCTTGCTTTGGCTATTCAGGGTCTTTTGTGGTTCCATACAAATTTTAGGATTATTTGATTATTTGTTCTGTGAAAAAATGCTATTGATATTTTGATAGGGATGGCATTAAATCTATAGATTGCTTTGGGTAGTATGGACATTTTAACAATATTTGTTCTCCTAGTTCATTAGCATGGAATATCTTTCCATTTGTTGTGTCTTCTTCAATATCTTTCATCAACGTTTTATAATTGTTAGAGTACAGTCTTTCACCAATCGTTAAGTTTATTCCTAGGTATTTTTTAAATATTTTATTTATTTATTCATGAGAGACACACAGAGAGAGAGGCAGAGACACAGGCAGAGGGAGAAGCAGGCTCCATGCTGGGAGCCCGACATGGGACTCGATCTTAGGTCTCCAGGATCATGCCCTGGGCTGAGTGTGGCAGTAAACTGCTGGGCCACCAGGGCTGCCCTGTTGGAGACTTTTTTTTTAAATACCATTCGAAGTGCTGAAATTAAAAGGAAAAAAAAAACTGCAAGCAAGAATATTCTATCCAGCAACGCTATTATTCAGAATAGGAGAGAGAAAATTTCCTATGCCAACCAATAGCTAAAGGAATTCATAACTACTAAACGAGCCTTACAAAAAATATTAAAGGGAACTATTTAAGTGGAAAGAAAATATCATAAGCAAGGATAATAAAAGTAGGAAACACAAAGCAGTAAAATTAAGTATATCTGTAAAAATCAGTCAAGGAATGCACAAAATAAAAGGATGTAAAGTATAACATCAAATACATAAAAAATTAGTACTTTTAGAATGGTTCAAACTTAAGTTACCATCAACTTAATATAGATTGCTATAGCCATGAGATGTTATATATAAACCTGATGGTAACTACAAATGAAAAACCAGTAGAGATATGAAAAAAATAAAGAGAAAAGAATCCAAGTATATCAATAAAGAAAGCCAAAAAACCAAGAGAGAAGAGAGCAACAGGAGAAAGGAACAAAGAACTACAAAAATAACCTTAAACAGTAACAAAAGTACAGACTATCAATAATTACTTTAAATGTATGAACTAAATGCTCCAATCAAGACATATGGTGATCAAATGGATAAAAAAGAAAGACCCATCCATATGCTGCCTACAAGAGACTCCATTCAGACCTAAAGACATATGCAGATTAAAGTGAAGGAATAGAAAAGCATTTATCATGCAAATGAAAATGAAAAGAAAGCCAGAGCAACAATACTTATATTGGACAAAATAGACTTTAACACAAAGACCATAACAAGAAGCAAAGAAGGATGCATTATAATCACAAAGGGATCATTCTAACAAGAAAAATAACAATTGCAAATATTTATGCATCCCAAGTACATAAAACAGTTAATTACAAACCTAAAGAAACTAATTGATAATAATACAATTATAGTAGGGGACTTTAACACCTCACTTACAGCAATGGATAGATTATTCAAACAGAAGATCAACAAGGAAACAGTGGCTTTGATCGACACATTGGACCAGATAGATCTAACATCTATTCAGAACATTGCACCCTAAAACAGTGAAATTTGTATTCTTTCCAAGTGTATATGGAATATTCTCCATAATAGATCACATATTAGACCACAAAACAAGTCTCAACAGATTAAAAGAGATTGAAGTAATACCATGCATCTTTCCAATAACAATGCTATGAAATTAGAAATCAACCACAAGAAAAAAATCTGGAATTAACATATATACATGGGGATTAAGTAACATGTTACTAAAAAATAAATGGGTCAAACAAGAAATCAAAGAAATTTAAAAATACATAGAGACAAATAGAAATGAAAACACAACAGTCCAAAATCTTCAGGATTCAGCAAATCTGTTCTAAGAAGGACATTTACAGTGATACAGCCTACATCAAGAAGCAAGAAAAAAATTTCAAATAGCAACCTAAACCTAAAAGAGCTAGAGAAGAACAAACAAAATCCCAAACTAGTAGAAGGAAATAATACATGAGAGCAGAAATAAAATAGAAACTAAGAAGCAAAATAACAAAACAGATAAATGAAATCAGGAGCTCATTCTTTGAAAAAAGCAACAAAATAGATAAATCTTTAGCCAGACGCATCCACAAAAAAAAGTGAGAGAGAGAGAGGATTCAAATAAGTAAAATCAGAAATGAAAGAAGAGAAATAACAACTGACACCACAGAAATACAAAGAATTAGAATATTATGAAATGTCATATGCCAACTAATTGGACAACCTAAAAGAATTGGATAAATTCCTAGAAACATATAACATCCCAAAGCTGAATCAGGAAGAAAAAGAAATTTGAACAGACTGGTTATCAGCAATGAAATTAAATCAGTAGTCAAAAACCTCCTAGCAAACAAAAAGTCTAGCACTAGATAGCATCACAGGTGAATTTTACCAAACATTTAAAGGAAAGTTAATGCCTATTATCTTCAAACTATTTTTAAAAAATGGAAGAGGAAGGAAAGTTTCCAAATTCTTTCCATGAGGCCAGCATTACCCTAATACCAAAACCAGATAAAGACATTATGAAAAAGAGAACTACAGGCCAATATTTCTGATGGACATAGATGCAATAGTCCTCAATATTATTAATTATTAATTATTAATTAGCAAGCTGAATCCAACAATATATTTTTAAAAAGCTTTTACCATGATCACGTGGGATTTATTCCCAGGATGCAAGGGTAATTCAATATTTGCAAATCAATCAAATTGATACATCACATCAACAATAGAAAGGATAAAAACCATATGATCACTTTGATAGTTACAGGAAAAGTATTTGACAAAGTACAATATCCATTCATGATAAAAACCCTTAATAAGGTAAGTTTAGAGAGAATATACCTCAACATAGTAAAAGCCATATATGAAAAACCCACAGCAAACCTCATACTCAATGGTTAATAACAGAGTTTTCCCCTAAGATTAGGAATGATACAAGAATGTCTACTTTCCCCACTTTTATTCAAAATAGTATTGGAAGTCCTAGCCACAGCAATCATACAAAAAAAGAAATAAAAGTCATCATAATTGGTAAGAAATGAGTAAAACTTTCACTATTTGCAGAAGACATGATACTATATGTAGAAAACCTTATAGACCACCAAAAAACTACCGGAATTGATAAATTCAGTAAGGTCACAGGATACAAATAAATATACAGAAACTCATTAAATTTCTACACACTAATGATGAAGTAGCAGAAAGAGAAATTAAGATAACAGTTCCATTTAAAGTTGCACCAAAAAAAAAAATAATAAAGTTGCACCAAAAGAAATAAAATATCTAGGAATATGAGACGCCTGGGTGGCTCAGTGGTTGAACGTCTGCCTTTAGTTCAGGGCGTGAACCCAGAGTCCGACATCGAGTCCCGCATCAGGCTCCCTGCAGGGAGCCTGATCGGAGCTCCCTCTGTCTATGTCTCCCTCTCTCTCTGTGTCTCTCATGAATAAATAAATAAAATATTTTAAAAAAATACCTAGGAATAAACTTAACGATTGGTGAAAGACTGTACTCTAACAATTATAAAACGTTGATGAAAGATATTGAAGAAGACACAACAAATGGAAAGATATTCCATGCTAATGAACTAGGAGAACAAATATTGTTAAAATGTCCATACTACCCAAAGCAATCTATAGATTTAATGCCATCCCTATCAAAATATCAATAGCATTTTTTCACAGAACAAATAATCAAATAATCCTAAAATTTGTATGGAACCACAAAAGACCCTGAATAGCCAAAGCAAGAACCAAGAACAATACTGGAGGTATCACAATCCGAGATGTAAGATATACTACAAAGCTATGGTGATCAAAACAGTATGGTATCAGCACAAAAACAGATCCATAGATCAATGGAACAAAATGGAGAACTCAAAAATAAACCCATGATTATATGAACAATTAATCAATGATAAAGAAGACAAGAATATGCAATATGAAAAATTCTCTTCAGCAAATGGCATTGAGAAAACTGGACAGCTACGTGCAAAGAATGGAAGTGGACCACTTTCTTACACCATACAAAAATAAACTCAAAATGGATTAAAGACCTATGTGTGAGACCTGAAACCATAAAACTCCTCAGAGAGCACACAGGCATTAATTTCTTTAACATCTGTGATAGCAACATTTTTCTAGATATGTTTCCTGAAGCAACAGAAGCAAAAGCAAAAATAAACTATTGGCACATTATCAAAACAAAATTCTTCTGCACAACAGAAGAAATAATCAACAAAACTGGAAGACAACCTACTGAATGGGAGAAGATATTTGCAAATGATATATCCATAAGGGGTTAGTATCCAAACTAGAACTCCTAGAACACAATACCAAAAAACCCCAAATAATCCAATTAAAAATTGGCAAAAGACATGAACAGACATTTCTCCAAAAAAGACCTACAGATGGTCAATAGACACATGAAAAGATGCTCAGCATCACTAATTATCAAGGAATGCAAATGATATCCACAATATTACCTCACACATGTCAAGATGGCTAAAATAAAACAATACAAGAAAAAAAGTGTTGGGTGAAGATATGGAGAAAAAGGAGCCGTCTTGCACTGTAGATGAATATACAAACTGGTGCAGCCATTGTGGAAAGCAGTATGGAGGGTCCTCAAAAAATTAAAGATATAATTACACTATAATCCAGTGATTCCACCATTAGGTATTTATCCAAATAATATTCCATTTTATATATACACATACACACATACACAGCTATAAAAAAGAATGATATCTTGCCATTTGCAAAAACAGATGAATCTAGAGAATATAATGCTAAATGAAATAAGTCAGAGAAAGATAAATACTATATGGTTCTATTCATTTGTGAATTTAAGAAACAAAACAAAAAATCAGACCAAAAACACCACTCCTAAGTATAGAAAAAAAAAAACAAAAAGTTACAGGGTTGGGGGAAGGAAGGATGGGTGAAATAGGTGAAGGGGATTAAGAAAGAGTACACTTATGGTGAGGAGCACTGAGTAATATTCTGAGAAGTGTTGAATCACTGTATTGTACACCTGAAATTCATATAAAACTATGTTAATCGTATTGGAATTAAACTTTGAAAAATAAAGTACAGAGAGAGAAAAACAAAACAAAACAAAAATACTAAGAAGTCCATACACAAAAAATGCCTTTGGAACTATTAAGTGAGTTTAGCAATAACGCAGAATAAAAAAATCACCATACATATTTCTATTAAATCTATATATGAGCAACAAGGAATCTAAAACTGAAATTTTTAGAAATACAGTTTGCAACATCCAAAAATATGAAATTCAGAAAGCTACATTTTATGAAAAATGTGTAAGACCTGTATAAAAAAGGCAAAATATTTCTGAGACAAATTAAACAAGATTCAAATAACTGAAGAAGCATAGCATGTTCATGGATTTGAAAACTCAACATTGTGATGTTGATTTTCCCCAAATTGATATTCAACCAATAAACCTTTTAATTTTTTCAATTAAAAAAAACCTTTTAAGGCAGGTTTTGTTGAAGAAATTGACAAGCGGATTCTAAAATTTATTGGAAATGCACAGAACTTTGAAAGCTAAAATAACAAAAAAGAAAAAGTTAGGAAAATTATACAACCTAATATCAAAGCTTATAAGGCTAGAGCAGTTAAGACAGTGTAGTAGGGACACCTGGGTGGCTTAGAGGTGGAGCATCTGCCTTCTGCTCGAGGCATGATCCCAGGCTCCAGGATTGAATCCTGCATTGGGTACCTGTGAGGAACCTGCTTCTCCCTCTTCCTATGTTTCTGCCTCTTCTGTGTGTCTCTTATGAATAAATAAATTTTTTAAAAAGATAGTGTAGTATTTGATACTGATATGAAAAATAAAGAAATAAACCTGTACCCTAACTTCACCCCTTATGCAAAAGTTAACTCAAAATGAATCACATCTAAATGTAAGAGGTAATACTATATATACCCTTTCTAGAAAAGAACATAAGACAAAATATAATCTCCCATCAATTTGGCTGAGTTCTTTAACAGGACACAGAACACAAGTATAAAAGAATAAAATCGATAAATTTAACTTTATCAAAATTGAAAACTTCTGTTCTTCAAGAAATATGAAGAGAAAGGCAAGCCTCAGACTTGTAGGAAGTATTTGTAAATTATATTTGACAAGTGGTTTATATCTAGAATGTGTAAGGAACTATTATTACATCCTATTCATAATACAAAACAATCCAATAAAATCAGGCAGACTATTTGAACACATAGCTTACAATAAACAGATGTCAAGTGAGGACAAAGATGCTGAATAGTCATTGAGAAAATTCACTTTATAACACAATAATACTTTATTATACACTCAATAGAATGGCTAAAATTAAAAAGACTGACCATATCAAGTGTTGACAAAGATGTGGAGCAACCTGAACTCTCAGTCTTTACTGATTAGAATATAAAATAACACAATCACCATGGAAAACAGTTTGTCAGTGTCTTATGATGATAAATGTACATTTACCACACTTGCCAGCCCCTCTACTTCTAGATATTTTCCAAAGAGAAATGAAAGTATATGTTCATAAGGAGTTATACATGAATATTCATAAAAACTTTATTTTTAAAACCCAAAAACTGAAACAAAATCTTAACTTTTCATCAACAGGTGAATGGATTAAAAAATTATGGTATATCTACACTATACAATCTTTTCTGTAAAGAGACAAATAGTACATATTTTCAGTTTTCTGGATAATATAGTCTCTACTCTGTTCTGCTACTGTAACATAAAACTGACCATAATAATATATAAGCAGATTGGGGTGGTCAGATTTGGCCAACAACCAGCTGAAATTGGCCAACTGAATTGCTAATGTCCGATCTATATAAAATGAACTACTACACAGCAATAAAAAGAAACACACTACTGATGCATGTAGTAGCATGGATGAATCTTAAAATAATTATGTTGAATAAAAAAGAAAACATTGTATAATTCCATTTATAAAATTCTAGAATTTGCAAACCAATCTGTAGTGAAAGAAAGTTTATCAGTTGTATTTGTGGCTTAGTTAAATAATAATTTAGACATGGTTCCTTCAGTTATTTCAACATATTTATAACATTTGACTTGGTAAATGGTCTTTGGTAAATCCAACATCTGTGACAATTTCTATTTACTGTTTGTTTGTTTGTTTGTTTGTTTTACTGTGTATGGGTCATATTTTCCTGTTTATTTGAAGGACTCATGACTTTTGTTGAAAAGTAAGTATTTTAAATAATATAATGTAGCAACTCTGGAAATTAGATTCCCTCTCCCCAGAGTTTTTTGTTGTTTGTTGTTTTTGTTGTTGCTGCTGCTTGTTTATTTAGTGGATTTCCTGGACTAATTCTTTATGGTCTGTATTCTTTGTCATGTTCACCCCCTGAAGTCTCTGCTTCATTAGCTTAGTGGTCAGCTAATGATTAGACAAGCATTTCTTTAAATTCCAGTTCAGGGATCCCTGGGTGGCGCAGCGGTTTAGCGCCTGCCTTTGGCCCAGGGTGCGATCCTGGAGACCCGGGATCGAATCCCACGTCGGGCTCCCGGTGCATGGAGCCTGCTTCTCCCTTTGCCTGTGTCTCTGCCGCTCTCTCTCTCTCACTGTGTGCCTATCATAAATAAATAAAAATTAAAAAATAAATAAAGAAAAAGAAATAAAAAAACCAGTTTATTTAAAAAATAAATAAATAAATAAATTCCAGTTCAAAAAAGTGTCAAGGATGATTTCAGTGTGCACAAGTTAAGTTGTGTCTATACCTGGAGAGGAGAGGCCTTCAACTGTTAGCTCTCACTAGAACCACACAAGGATACTAGCAGTTTCCCCAAAATAGGAAGAAGAAAACAAAATATTTGTGTCTATTCAGGAGCCACTCCCAGGATATGCCACCATTCCTGTATATTTCTAGGCTCACTTTAAGCAAAAACAAGCTTAGTTACCATGTTATTCAACTCTGAGTGACTCTCCTTCAAGACAGACTGGCCCAGGCCTGGATTTAGCTATACGGAGTACTTCAAATAAGACATTTCTCTGTCCACTACCTACTTATAATCTGATTTCAAAGCCCAATTTTTGAAAATCCTAGTTCAGGCCTAAATATCCCATCTCAATCTAAATTCATCTGACTTTTAGGTTTGGTGAACCAGTCTTCACTCAGTTCTGTTTCCTCAGGAAGAGTCACATGAATCCATATGAAAAATTTTCATGTGGAAATTTTACTTCCAATGCTAATCAGGGATGAGAAAAGTTCAAAGGCAGAATGCTAACTCAGGAAGTAGATAAGGATATTGTTTGTAAATTGATTTCTAGGTAGAAAGCCAGAAGTTAAACCTCAACCAACACGCTCAATTGAAAGGGAAATAGCCAAGTGTATTAGCAGGTTTGTGTCTTTGGCTTTGATGCCTATGCAATAAAATGATAAGACCAGATTTGAGTTATATATAGTGAAAAAATTGTCCAATTGACCTAATTTTTATCAATAGGTGTTCATAATTCATGTTAATAAGTAGCAGTGAACAAAATTATCAATGGAGTCCTACATTAAATAACTCCTATGACAAAGACAATGAGCTGTCTGTCCTATACATTTTCCATATTTACAACTATTTAATGAGTAGAAGTTCCTAGATGAAAAAAAAAAATCTGATTTTCAGAAGACCCTGGGAAGCATTCCAAAGAGAACCAGATAAGAAAAAAAAAAATGTCAGAGTATATGATATATTTACTACATTGAGACAGTTAAACTGTAGGAAATTAAACAATACTAGCTAAAAAAAACATAATTTCTTAAATAATAGCAGGTTAATTGTGGTGAAGAAGTTTATCCAAACATACCTACCCCAAAGGAATTATAGTAAATGTCTTTTGTTGTAAATTAAATTGTAAGTGGCTAAGATAGTCTTTTAATTTGTACTATTTTGTCACATCTATTCCCATCAGTCATGTTAACTCTACATTAAACAAAACTAATTGAACACATCTTCTTGCTAAAAGCACAGTGGATTCTTATGTACACTCCTATCTTGCTTCTGCCAGATTTGTCTAGGTACCAAAGTGTTACCAGTTTTCTGCATATAAATTTTAAAGGAAGATACAACCCAGTACTGTCACATGCAAACTTAAGACCTTCTTTCATCCTAGACTTTGGTCAAACATTATGTGTTTTGTTAAGAATCCTAAATAATCTTTCTAGGAGCTAGTATGTAAACTCATCATGTACCCCAATATTTAAAAGTAAGTAGAATATATTACTTCTTTGAAAATTTAAAGCTATTCCTTGGTTCTTAGGTTTTATGGACAACTGCAGATAAATAGTTAATGGTTATTGCTAAAATCTAATTGATATATTTGGGTCACTTATGATGCACTACATTTAAAAAACACACACTCTGGGGTATTTTGTTATTTTAAAATTCAAGGAATGTAAAACCATTGTTAAAAACACTTGGAACCATTGTACTGTTCAACACAGCTATACACAGCTATACACAATCACAATATCAAGATACCACATCAGTTTAAAAATAAACATTTTTCCTATAGCATCTTAATAGCAGTAACTTGGTGATAGAAATAAAATACATTTGTAGTAGAAATTACAATACATATGTGTAAAAATCTGTATTACCTACCTACAACCATGTTTTTAGAGCTTAAGTTTTATTAAGTTTGTCACAGATAGTATATTTTATGCTAAAAAGACTCAAAAACATGGATTTTTTTTTAATAAATAGGAACTCTTCCAAATACCTACCTGAGAACTAATTCAGCTCCCTTTTAGCCATGAAGGTGGTGCCTCTCATGCTCCCCAAGTTTAGCTATAACCAGAGTAATGAAGGGTAGAGACATTAAAATGCTTGCTAATTATCCATAACCATCTTCCAAACAATCAGAGTCCACTTAGACTTCTACGTCAGAATACAAGTCATAGTATCTGGTCTATAGCTTCAGAAAACTATTTGGGTGTATTTCTCCTTTCCTCATCACATCAACCTCTGTTGTATACCCTGCAGCACATAATTTTATGAATACCCCTCCAACTTGTATCTTCTCCCTAACCCCTCTGGCAGTTCTATTAGCTGCTAACTTAAGAAGAAGGCAGTTTTCTTTTTCCTTCCTGTATCACCAAAAACCTGAATTTTGTCACTATAATGCAGGAAGTTAATCAAAATTTTATTTCAACCAATCTGGCTTTCCCTGCAAAGTAAAGCACTTACTGACTTGAAAAAAGGTTAAAAATATTCATATGCTATGTATTTATTATATATTTGTTGCATTTAACAGTGGTCCTTTACAAACTCTGTAGTAATTCATGAGAGTCATTGGTTTTATATTGAAAACAACCCACTCTTCCATTCCTGTTTTACCTAGAACTCAAACAGCTATTCACAGAAAATCTTATAAGCATTCTATTGGTAGCTGGGATTACCGAACTCTCCCAGAATGAAAAGGCATCCATTTACTTGGTTTTCATACTGAAAGCAGCCAACATAAAATATACAATCTCTCCAATGTATTTAGCAAAGATAATGAAGGGTAAGAGGACCTCTAGTGTCATCCAGCTATGAGCTCATATAGGTTTGGCAATCCCTGCACCACAGATATTTATCATGATATTCCACAAAAGGGGCCTACCAGAGAAAGACCTTCTTATTTCTGGGCATGTATGAGCATCTCAGATTCTGTTTGCTATGTTCTTTTAGAGAATCATCCAGAGCAAATTCAGCCTCAAAGACATTTGGTGATTCGAAATCCTCCCCAAACTATTCATTTCCAAAGATCAAACCACTCCTCCCAATTCACATTTAAAGCTCTATAAATTCTTAGTTCACATATCAGAAGAGTATTTTCCTCCACTTAATTCATTCAAAAATACTCATTTTGTAAATACTTATGGAGCATCACCTACTGTATTCCAGGCACTGTACTAGGTACTGTACCACAAAAATGATTCCCACGTGTGCTGATTATTCTGTATTCACACATCAAAATCCATCTCTGCCCCTCTCCATCCTGCCTTCAGCACTTTAGAGGCTGAACTCCAGTCACAGAAGCTATGCCTGCCCTCTGGTTTCCTGTTGGGTTTGCCCAATGGGAGGTACTACCAGGAGTAAAATGAGAGGTCTGGGTATTTATCCTTCTTGACCCATATGCCACAGGCTGTAAATTGTCTCAGGCTGAATCCTTCTACCCTTAAGCACAGCTCCTGCTGCTTCAGCTTTCACCTTATAGCAGCTGATTTTCTTGCCCCTTTAGGCTTTGGATAATAATTGCTGCCCTCTGTTGGTAATCTCTGGGTGTTTTAGCATCTCTTGTTCCCATAATCCTGTTTACACCTTTGTAAATAGTCCTCTCTTTAATCTCTCTTTAAATACCCCCTTTGTATGCCATTCTTTTCCTGCAGAGGCCCTGATTTATATACTCCCCTTGGGAACAGTCTCATAGAGAACCAGTTATAGTTGTAAAGAATCTTTTCTGTCTAGTATTGTAATCAAAGTAAAGATGCAATGTACATATAGATGGATATTCCTGGTTGCTTATTCAAAATGTATTTTCTTTTTCTCCCTTACTTGTATAACTCTAATTCAGTTAAAAATACTCAATCTTCCAAAGTGCCCTGGCTGCTAGCTTGACCAATGAGGATATATACAGAAGTCTCTGAAGTTCTGCTCCTGGAAAAGAGGTTGTATTTCTGCAAAAAACTGACAAGACTCAGCTAGTACACAGAATTTCCTTTTGTTTTTATTCCTTCTTGCCTGGAATGCAGATTCACTGTTTGGAAGCACAGCAGTCATCCTGAGACCATGCGATGTAAGCTCTTTACAAGGTGGAATAGGAAGCTAGAAGGAACTTTGATCCTTAGTAATTTCCAGAATTGATATTCTGGCTTTCAACTGCCTATATCTGAACTGATTATTATGGTGGTGGTGGGGAGGAAACAAACTGTTTTTACTTAACTCACGGTAATCTATTCCTGATACATGTAGGTGATCAAACCCCAGCTGATATAAGTGAGTCAAAAATGACTCTGTATAAAGACATGACCCAGCACTGTGTATAAGGAAAAGAAGTTCTGAATGTCTAGACCTAAAGGTATGGTGCAGACAGGAGGAGGGTAGGGGAAGAAATGAATTTGAAAGCATAACTGGATCATAAAGCATCTTAACCTACTATGTCAAAGGAGGTTAGGTTTTATTCTACCAATAAGAAGGAATATGCCAATTTCAGTGTCTTCAGCCCTAAGTAACAGAATACTCAATAAAGATGACTTTAGCAGTACAGGCATTTATTTGTACACATTTAATGAGAGGCCCATATGTAGGGGGTTACACAATAAATTCAGAGGCTCAGAAATCTTCATCTGCTTAGAATCTTCTATAGCTGATATTTCTGTGATTCTCTTAGCCTCCCATTACTGGGAACGTTCTAGCAGCCATGCTCCAGGCATCACATCCAAAAGATGAAAAAAAGGAGAGGGGGGCTGCTAACTAAGCATCTCTCTTTCTCTCTTTTTTATTTTATTTTATTTTTTTTATCAAAGGAGAAGGTCCTTCCTAAAAGCCCCCATATGATTTCCCCACAGATCTCACTGGCGGAACTGCTATATATATATATATATATATATATATATATATATATATATATCCCTAAACTCATCTTTAGCTAGGGACAATGATGTTACTGAAGGGGTTCCAAGAATGTTACCCCAAAATATGCCAGTCTGGCATAAAGATTTTTTTTTCAGCTGAAAGCAATTGAGAAAAACCAGACATACACTAAGCTCTCTGGCGTCCTCCAATCTTCCTGAAAGCAGAACATAAATTCCTCTTATGAAGTTGACCCCCTCTTCCCATACCAGGAAGTTTATAACAACCTTATCACCAGACAAAACAACAAGATGGCATCTAGATGAACATGCACAAATAAACTTTGCTAAGTAATCCTTATCTTCCATTGGTTTTCCCAGTATATTTACCTTCCCACAGTGTACTGCCCCTAAAAACCTAAACCCCCTTACCTTTCTCTTGTCACTTCTCTACAGATTTGTTGTTCTTTGTTCAGATGCTATATAAGCCCCAAGTTCTAACCACCCCTTTGAGTTACACATAACCTGGCACAGAGTAGGTGTTCAGTTTTGCTCTTGAGGATTAATGACATCATCACACAGAGTCATGCAATGGGACAGTAAGGTGTGCTTTAGGGTTCAAATATTTTGAGGGCACAAAGGAGAAAAATGATAGCTCTATCTAAGTAAACAATGAAGGCCTCATTAAGGTAGTGACAGCTCTTTGTGGCTTAACTCAGCTCCATCTCTTACCTTTATTATTCTTTTCTCTACTTATTTTGTTTCACTTTTAAACTCATTTCAACCAATCTCAAGATAATTTTTTTCACTTAGATCTAAACTGCCAGTGAGCTACGTATTGATGTTAACCTAACATTTTACATTTTTTTGGTTAATATAGATTTATTAAGTCACCTACAATTTATTATGTTCCCATTATGCACCAGAATTCCAACTGTAGTTTTTATAGCCAATATTTTATATGGCCACACCTATTTACAAGGGAGAATAGAAAATGTTAGTTTATTGGGGACAATACTTTTCAGGCTAAAAATTTATTTAACATTCCTAATAAACTCTAAGGCAAATATATTATCAAGAGTAGGTTCAGCTATGAATAAGAGAATTCAATAAGATATAAATCGATTTCTCTATTACATAAAAGTTGAAAGCTGATATATTAACTCTGCCTCAGAAAGTTCTCAATGAATCAGGCTCCTATTAGGCTCATTATTCTACCATTCTTAAGATGTGGCTGTCCTCTTCACCCAAAAGAGCAGCTGGAGCTCCAGCCATCATATCTGCATTCTAGACAGCAGGATAGGGAAAGACTTGAGGAATAAACATGGCAATAGGCTCATGTCAGTCATCTTTTAAGGAAGGCTACTTACAGCTGTCACATGATACTCCTTTTTTTAATATAAATTTATTTTTTATTGGTGTTCAATTTGCCAACATATAGAATAACACCAGTGTTCATTCCATCAAGTGCCCTCACATGATACTCCTAATTACAATTAAGTCAGGATCATCCTTGACTTACAGTGACATTATGTATCAACAAACCTATTATAAGTTGAAATATCATAAATCAAAAATGCATTTAATACACCTACCCTACCAAACATCATAATTTAGTCTAGACTACCTTACATATACTCAGAACACTTACATTAGCCTACATTGGTCAATACTATCTAACACATAGCCTATTTTATAATAAAGTGTTGAACATCTTATGTAATTTATTGAAAACTATACTGAAAGTAAAAATAGAATGATTGTAAATATAGAATGAATATTAGTTATTTACCTCATGATTTTGTGGCTGACTAGGAGCTGTGGTTCATTGCCACTGCCCAGCATCAAGAGAGAATATTGTACCTCAAATCACCAGCCCAGGAGAAGATCAAAAATCAATATTCAAAGGATGGTTTCTAGTTTCTATTGACTACATATTGCTTTTGTGCCATCTTAAACTCAAAAAATTGTAAATTGAACCATTATAAATTGGGGACCATCTGTACATTCAGAACTTAATTAAGTGGCCACACCTATTTACAAGGGAGAATAGAAAATGTTAGTTTATTGGGGACAATACTTTTCAGGCTAAAAATTGTGAGTTTTACTCCCATAGAAGAAAGGAGTGTATATTCATGAGTAATGGCATTCTGTTCCTACAATTATAATTCTTGTTTTTACATATAAGGAAATGAACAGTAAGAAGGTGACTTGTCCCTGATGACATATCCATTTCATGTCAGAACCAGGTCCTTTCTTCCTGATCCAACTTCAACATTGGTTTCACTATATAACACTGTATAACAACTGATAGAGATCAGTTGAAATGTGAAATAGATCCCTTTTACATTGATCTTGTTTTTCCTGAGAACTGACATGGTATGGGATGCATTGGTGGCTCAGTGTTTGAGTGTCTGCCTTCAGCCCAGGATGTGATCCTGGGGTCTTGGGATTGAGTCCCACATCGGACTCCCTACAGGGAGCCTGCTTCTCCCTCTGCCTATGTCCCTGCCTCTCTGTGTCTTTCATGAATAAATAATAAAAATCTTAAAAAAAAAAAAGAACTGATATGGTATCACAATTATAAGCACAAACTTTTTTTTATAATAAATTAGTATGGTGAATAAGTTGTAATATCAACCATTGCTGTAGGCTTTGATTTTCTCTTTACCTTTCTGTATTAAAATATTGATATTGATTTCTAAGTTAGTTCTACATTCTTTATTTTTAGTCATGCCTCTATTCTAATAGATACCAATGCATTTTTTTTACCATCTATTACAGAGAACATACCTTGTACCTGGTGGTTCTGAATAAAACTACATAATTGTCCTGAAGCATCCCTTAATGTTTTCCTCCTGCATCATATCCTATAGAAAAAACCATCCACTATGTCAGTTTTTAATGATTCACATTTACCCTTTCTCATCATCCCCACGTCTGCTTAACTTTTTTAAAGACTTTCTTATATTATGCCAATGATCCTCTTCAGTGGCTACCAAAATCCAGGTACTCGATGCTTCTGAATCTTTATTTTTTGTTTCCTCAGATGTATGAAGACGTGGTTTCCTGAAAATTTTAAGATCCTTTTAAAGAATTTCCTTTCTTTTCAATATTCTCTATGCTACAGTCTCATTTATCTGCTACATCAAAGTTATAATACTTTTCACCATTCTCAGAGTATCTAATGCCTGAACTCCTTCCAAAGCTGTCAGATACTCTTGCCACTCTCCCTCTCACAGTCATCTTTGCTGCAACTCCTGACATCTGGAGCAATCTCCTACAACTCTCAGACACCCCATCAATCTTCCAATCTCATAAAAATAAAAATATCTTGCCTGCCAAATGACTCCAATTTCTCTCCCTGCATATTTGAAATACTCTCTTATCTAACTTTCAAAAAATAATGCGTAATGCAAAATTTCCATTCTATTGTTTAGTGATTTAATTTGTCAACTAGCAAAGTACTCAG
This sequence comes from Vulpes lagopus, assembly GCF_018345385.1. Lineage (NCBI taxonomy): Eukaryota > Metazoa > Chordata > Mammalia > Carnivora > Canidae > Vulpes > Vulpes lagopus. The sequence continues at coordinate 29,879,602 of NC_054832.1, read as the reverse complement.
AAGATCTGAATGCAGGCATTTCTCAACAAATTGTTTTGGGGATTTTGGGGGAGTAGGTCCAGCATGGACCTCTTCTTCAATGACTCCTGGTAACATAGTAATGTAAGCTGATACTTACATATCTTTGCTATTATTAAAGAGAGAGGAATGAATACATCACAAGTTTGGCATTGACTACCCTTGACATAGAGAATAATGGAGCACCTCCAAGCAAACAGGGGATTGTAATATACAAGAGGTGTTCTGCTGAAAATATAAAATATGAGATCACAGATCAAGTGGTTTATGAACAGCAGCAGGTCTCAAGAGAATGTTTCCCCTGTAGACATATATTAGTGGTTTAATGACAGAGCTTTTGACATTTTAAGCTATATAAATGACTTCATATGATTTGCCTCCCTGGAAAAATACTTTCAGAGACTAAAGATTGGATGAAGACATCTATTTAGTATGAAAAGAGCAAAATGATACAATCATTTATTATTTTTTATTAAACCTATTGGAGTAAAATTTATTTTGTTTTGGCAAGGTCACTGAAAATACTTCAGTGGAAAATAATTGGAAAGAAGTTGTTGGGTTCTTTCCTCTAAGCATTTTTATCTAAGACATTCCCTTGATGTTGTGGGAAAATATCAAATTTCAGATTGGAGGATATTTTAAAGGACTTATGAAGCCTTCAAAACTTGACTCTCAAAGTCATATATATAATTAAGGTGACCTGAAAACTAACTCTATCTTAGCACGGGTTTGTTGTTGATTTAAATACTTTTCTTGTTACATCCAAAAATTGAATTTTCTTCTAACTTTATACAATTCTTTAAATTACTGGGTACTCCTATGAGAAATGTCAGGATATTCTATCACAATTCCTGTCCAAAAATTTAAATGTTTTATGATACCCTTGTTTTGTCTATCAAATGACTTGCACAAAAATAATCAATTTTTTCCTTTAAATCCATTTTTCTCTAATTTAATTATTTAAATTAGTTAACAAAACTAAAAATTGAAAATAATTGCTAACATGATATCCTTAATGACCTTTTTATTTTCAGTAAACAAAATATATAACAATCTGAGCTTATAAGCTATTATTTTCACAACTAGTTAGGCCTCTAGTTTTGTTTTAATTTGAAGATATTCAGCATATCCCTATTTTTTTTTGTAACACAAAGGAAAATACAAATATTTTAAGTGAAAATTTACCTGTTATTTACTTTAAGTCACAATATAATTCTTAGTGTTTGAAAATTTACACTAGAACTATTTTTAGCTAAATCTTAAAATGATTTCAGGTAAACAGTCATTAGTGCTATTCACCAAATAGTTCTATTTCTCTGCGTTCTGGTTTATAGTAAGGTTACACTTTTTTTCCATGTGTTTTGGGGCCATGTGATTAATTCTGGCTAATGAGTTATGTGTACAATTAACGTGTGTCACTTCCCTGAGAATATTTAACTGCTGGTGTGATAACTCTCCTGAGGTCTTGTATTTCAGCAAGGTGATCCATAAAAGTTTGAGATGGTGGCCTCTCTGTCAATTCAGGCTCCTGAGGGGCCGTGGTGTGTTGAGCCCCTTTCGGACTCAAGATGAACATATAATGTGAGCCAGAAATAAACTTTATTATGGCACTCTTGATATAGATTTTTTTCTCTTACCATAGTATAATCTATTTAGATTAAAACAACGTTTAGGGTCTTTGAATTTAGGGTCACTATTTTTTCAGCCTGTATATATATTTACTCAATCATGACACTTCTCTTGGTCTACTTTAAGAAAAGTTAGTAAAGATAAGAAGGACAATAGAGAGATACAGAGAAGCCAATAAACTGCGAACTCAAGAAAAACACTTTAAAATGTAACAATACAAGAAAGCACAGAAATAGGTAGAGTTCAAGTTTTCTTAGTTATTTCATCATTTTTTAAATTTTAAAAGAGGAATTGCACATTGTAGAAATAAAATTATATATAGAAATGTAGAAAGAAGACAGAGTAATCACTCTCCAGACATGATCACATAATCATATTAATATTCTGATGTTTCCTGCCAATCTTTTCTGATGCATATTCAGTGTGTGCATGCATCTGCAAATTTAATAATGCACTGTGTGAATTAGAGAACTAAAGTAATAAAACATAAGACCTAGAAGAAAATGCATTTTAATATTCAAGTGAGTATATGGAAATAAAGGCTTTTTTAGCATAAATGCAAACTGAAAATCACTGACAAAATAATTACATGAAACTTTAAACTCATGAGTATCAAAAATCCTCTAAAAGGATATGACAAAATGTATTTGTGTAGCCTAGGGTTGAAACTTGTGTTCGTAAAGAGAAAAAAAAAAAAGATAACAGGCAAGAAAAATAACAGGTATTTTATTTTATTATTTTTTTTTAATATATATATTTTTTAATTTATTTATGATAGTCACAGAGAGAGAGAGAGAGAGGCAGAGACACAGGCAGAGGGAGAAGCAGGCTCCATGCACCGGGAGCCCGACGTGGGATTCGATCCCGGGTCTCCAGGATCGCGCCCTGGGCCAAAGGCAGGCGCCAAACCGCTGCGCCACCCAGGGATCCCTATAACAGGTATTTTAAATTTTGAAACTCATTTGAGGTTTTATATTTTGTTATACTCAGAATATACACCCAGTAAAAGTATATCATTAATACTTCACAATCTAGTTGTCAAAAGAAAATTAATTCACACAAAAAATTTCACAAAAAGGATATGAGATCAATTGCATAATTATAGGCTAAATTTTGTGATATAGACTGAAAATACCCTAGGAGTTCAAAGAAAGAAAATATTTATAAGAGAGTAATCAGAGAACACTTCTTAAAAAGCGGGACCTGAGTTTACCTTTGATTTTCCATAATAAGCAGAATCCCTTATCTTCACATGGATCATATATGAGCTGCTTTGAGTTGCAATAAAACACAGTGTTAGAGCAAAAGCAGTAAGTGCACAGGGCAGAACAGGTTCAAAGGGCCTACCTAACTGTGGGGCGAGCCCTGGAGGGGTGGTATCATGGTCTAAATCACAATATCTAAATGAGTTGATTCAGGCTGGTACTCATACACAGGACTTCTGATCTTATTAGTATCTTAGTCTAGATTACTATAACAGAATACCGTAGACTGGGTGGCTTAAACAATGAACTTGCATTTCCCACAGTTTGGAGGCTAGAAGTGCTAGATCAAAATGCCAGAATTGTCAGTTTCTGGGTAAAGGCCTTCTTCCTGGTTTGCAGATGGCTGCCTTCTTTTCTTGTATCCTCACATTGTAGAGGAAAAGAGAGCTAACTGTTCTTATAAGGACACTAATCTCATCATGGGGGCTGTACTCTCATGATCTAATTACCTCCTAAAGTTCCCACCTCCAAATACCATCACCTTAGAACTACAACATGTGAATTTAGTGGGATACAAACATTCAGTCCACAGCAGTAAATCAAAATCAGCAGTCATCAAAAGGTAAAACTGTGTCAGGAGCTGTCATGGTCTTGGGGATACACCTCTAGTTTAAAGCAGAGTCCCAGCCCTTGGTGAGTATCCAAGGACAAGGTCTAATTCCCTGGTGGAGGGGGTAGCAAGTATTGAATAGAGTGCCAGGGAATGCCCTAAATCAAGTAGATTATTGTTTGGAGCAGGGTCGAATTTCTAACAATGATCTTAAATATAAAATGAGAAAGAAGGCTGAAGCCAAGCAGTAAAAATTAGGCAATCAATGCAGAAAATTCTAAAGAGGAGATGCAAATACTCAAGAAGATTAGGGCCTATTAGAGAGCTTTAGTCAGCAAAACTAACTCCATATTCTACCTGCTGGTAGGGTTTTTCAAACTCATCAACATAAAATTTTGGAGGACACAATTTAGCCTATAACAGACAGTTTTAAAATCACAGTTTTGGAGGTAGGCATGACATAAAAGAAACAGTAAGTCACTGAAACTTTTGAAATGCATGGCATAATAAAAGTCATGTTTAAGAAAGATTCTTTTGGTAGTGGATTGTTAAAATGGATCTGGGAAACTATTAGAAACAGAGACCCTCTAGAAGGCTGTTGAAATAATCTAGAATGGGAATCATGAGAATATGGTAATTTTCCAAATGTATGCAATTTCTGAGGTATGATGGAACTCCCCCTTCTTTTTTAAACTTTGGGTAGAAGTATGCAGCACAACACATTTCTGTAAATGCTGCACACGCATTCTGGTTAATGCTATAAGGGAAACAGGCACAAAAGGAGTTAAAAAGTAGTAACAAAAATATATTCTAAATGCTTCATTGTTATATAATATGATAATTACCATATGCTATGCTACTGTTATAGTAATTTTTGCCCATTCATCATGCATTTATGTAGCAAGCATGTATTGAGTAGTGGCTATATGCTCTGCACAAAAAGTAAAAGACATAATCCTCCCCTGGAGGAGACTACTATTCTTTATGTTCCCAAAAAGTGGGTGTGTTAAATTTTTTCAAACAATTTAAACTTTTTCAATGTCTTTGCCAAAAAATCTCTTCCTCTAGGGCTTAAGCTCTGTGAGCAATCATGAATTTACCCATCCACAAACCAATGAGAAATCATCAAGCTCCTTTTTCCATTTAGAAGCATAGCATTTTCTTTTATAAAGAAAAAGTCCTAAACATGCCAGAGAATACATTCTCATTCCTTCAGCCTTCCCTAAGTGCCTTCAATCACCCTAATTCCCATTGACTTCAAAGGGAGCTAGTAAAGATATGGCAGAGAAACAAGAAGTTGGCAGGAATTGTACCAACACATCCTCAAACCACAGTGTGTTAAAAACATGAACCTTTCAAGAAGCTAAGTGCCAACAAATGATACTTAGGATTTTCAAAGAGCTTTCCAATGGCCTAATTAAATGTTATGAGGTCAATCAGTATTATTAGCCTCATTGGGTAGATAAGAAAATAGAAACACAGAAAGGTTAAGTGATGTGCCCAGGCATTCACAATAAAAGTGTTCACATTAGTGTTTGAACTCAGAAGGCTTGACAACCAAGGAATGCTTCAACTCATCTTTCCAGTTCCTTTCAAAAATACTCTGGCTCATATTAATTTATCAATTACCATTTGTGAACATTCTTAATAGTTATGAGAGGTTCTATTTAGATTCCAAAGGTGAAGGCACTAATTCCACATCAAAAATAACCAAAATTTCTCATCAAATAGCTCCAAATTCAAGTAAATGTATTAGAGACAAATATGATTCTGATAAATGTGGAATACTCTTAACAGAGAATTATATACAATTATTAGTAATTTTTGTATGCTTATATATTTTTTCCGTATATCTGGGAGGTGATGAATTTTGCATTGTGATTAACCCAGTGAAAATCAAGCTCCCATAAACTCTTGTCAATTTTCTAGTACCCTATGACTGCATGAAGTCATTGAGAATGCTTTTAAGTCAAAGTTGGCACATTTAAATGATGCAACCAAAATTGTAGTCTTAAAATGAACTGTCAGCTAACTCTCATCACAATAGCATCCTCTTGATAAAGAGGTTGATACAATTTAGGCTGTTTCTTTTACTACTACTACTACTACTAATTTTATTGTAAGATCATAAGGAATTACCATTAGTGAATACAGTTTATACCTTTACATATTAATCTTTAAATCTCTGGTAAATGCTTTTTCAAACAAACTTTTTAAATTAAAAATTTGAGGGTTTTTTTTTAAATCTAGCTTTATTTCATCCCTGCGTAAGTCAAAATCTTTATTTATGTTTTCCCCTGCTCCAGTATTGTGTAATAAATTCTTCCATGTTTCTAATAGTCTGATTAAAGGCAATGCATTGCTTAATGTGTTTTTAATCAATATGAATAAAATCAGTCTTTCCTTCATGACTAAACTTATGTTTCAATGATAATAATAATAGCAAAATAAGTCATTAATTTGCCAATATTCTGTGTTTTTCCCCCTGGGAAATTTGATGTTGCATTGTGAAATGATACTAAAGTTAGAGCTTGCATGCTACTGCTCTTCTCAAGGCAGTCTTCCATGTTGGCTTAGAAGAGATGTACAATATTAGTATAGTGGATATCCTTCCAGTGAGTCACAAAACAGCTTTTTTTTTTTTATAAGGCAAGTTATTTTTACCAGTTTTTCTTCCTAGATCTTGGGGACTTTCTTTTTGAAAGTATGTCTGAGTTATTATTAAAATGGGCATGGATGCAGTATAAAGTGATGCTAAATTCCAGAGTTTACTTTGCTTAGGTTTAAATCTTGACTTAGCCATTGGTCAAGAGTATAATCTCAGGCAAGCTCCTTTTCCTCTCTAGGCTTCAATTTCATCATATGTAAAATTGGAGGAATAGAACTATATGCTTAATCAGTTTATTGTATGAGTTAAAGGAAGTAAAACAAATAAAACACTTAGTACCTGGAATAAAACATGTACTCAATAAAGTCAGTTATTGTTAGAATGAAAACAATGGAATTTATAAGTTGATCCATTTATCCTTACTGATTTGTTTACAAATATCCACTCACAAAACATTTTTGAGTGTCTATGCTAAGGATGGACTAAGAATTCCACATAAGATTCTATTTAGTATATTGGGTGAGAAAAAAAGGAAGACTTTCTTCCTATTCGCAATATTCAAAGTCTAGTGGACCACACAAAAACTTGCATACAGATGTTTATAAAATATGTATAACACCTTCCATTGTAATTGCCAAAACTTGGAAATAGTTAAGACGTCCTTCAGTAAATGAATGGATAAACTGCAGTATAATCCAGACAATGAAATATTATTCAGCACTATAAAGAAACAGACTATCAAATCATGAAAATAATTTAATAAAAGAAGTCAATCTGAGAAGGCAACATACTGTACGATCCAACTATAAGGCATTCTAGAAAAGATGAGACTATAGATACAGTAAAAATATCAGTGGTTACCAGGGGATGGGGCGGGGAAAGGGATGAATAGGTGAAGCACAGAGGATTTTTCGGGTAGTTACTATAATGATGGAAATTTTCTCTATTGTACTATAATGATGAAACGTGTCATTACACATTTGTCCAAACCCATAGATCACACATACAAAAATTGAACTCTAATGTAAACTATGGAATTAATACTAAGAGAGGAGTACCCTCAAGGGAAGGTATCATAATGGAGAATTGTGTTGGTGACAATCACCATTTTATGAGAGAAAATTGAATTCATTTTCCCATACTTCTTTGCACAATGAGAAGGGCATAAGGCTTTGGCTCTTCCCATTAGTTAACCACAAAACAGTTTGTTTTTTTAATTAAAGTAAAATTAATATACAGGGCTATATGAGTTTCAGGTATACAATACAATGATTCAAAAAATTTGTATATCAGTGCTCATAGGATGTGTTAGGATAAGTGTATTCTTAACAACCTTTATCCATCTTATCCATATCCTCCATTCACCTCTGCTCTGGCAACCACCAGAGAGTTCTCTGTATTTAAAAGTTCGCCTCTTTTTTTCTTTGCTTGTTCATTTGTTTTGTTTCTTAAGTTGTATAAATGAGTGAAATAAAATGGTATTTGTCTTTATCTGTCTGGATTATTTTACTTAGATTGTACTCTCTGAGTCCATCTTGTTACAAAATGGCAAGATCTCATTCTTTTTATGGCTGAGTAATATTCCATCATATACATATACATTTATATATATAAATATATATATTTCATACAATCTGAACTGATTCTATAATAATATATCTGGAAATATTTAAATACCATGACAATTTCTTGTCCTTCTGTCTTTCTTCTTCTTCTTCTTCCTCTTCTATTATATTTTTAATTTACACTTACAAACACTACCGTTTGGGGTTATTGTGGACTTTTTTGAGCTTCTCGATGGTTTAATCTGATCCCAAGTACGTAGAATTAAACCCAAGTAGGTTTTGTGGCAATAAGAGTTTCATCAATAACCTACACATTTCTTACCTATTTTGCAGTTCTTTGGAATATTTTCTGATGATAAAGTTGAAATCCTTGAAAAATTAAGTTGGCAAAAGGAAGAAAATATAAATCTAATTATCAAAAATTACTAGTCACTAACTAATGTGGCCTCCACTTCAGAACCTGAGAATACATATACCTAAGATGATAAAATAATTTTCGTTTAGTATGCCCACTAGGATTGATTAGTAATAACTGCTTTGCTTAAAGGTTGTGTATGAGTGAGGAGTCTGAAGCTAAATTCAGATTTAGTCATAAAGAGAGCTACAGTTGATTTGGATATTTGCAGTGGACATAGAAGGAACTGTAAACATACATGTCACGTATCAGCCCTCCCTACCTTATGCTATAATGTCTGCTTATCTGTGTGGTATAAATTTGGCCTGGGCTTGAATACTGAACATTTTCATTCAATCTTAAAGCAAACAGAAGGCCCTAAATGGAAATGTGTTATTTTCAACAGTCTGTTGCACAACACCCATCCCCATCTTGCCAAAAATAACTCCATAATAAGATTAAAATTTCTGGCTACTCCTACTTCAACTTAGAATTTGATGAGATTACTATTGGGTCATATCTCAAACACATTTCACTAACATACTGCTTGTGAAATTATATCATAATTACTTCTGTTGGAGACCCTTCTCATCTTCCTTCCTCTACATGATTATGAAGTGTCTGGAAGTAAGGTCCATGGCTGATTCACCTTTATATCACTAGAAGCCATTCAGATCTTGATGTCTGATACATATTTAATAAGTTGAATATAAGCACTGCAAAAGAAATCAACAGCATAAAAAGCTTTTCTTAATTATGTAACACAGCTATCTATAGGATCACTCTCAATGCAGCAATTTTGCATATGTATTAGCTGGCCAGAGTTAACTGTCTTCTTGGAGCATATGGTAAAATTCTCCAGTGGCACATCTAAATCAAACTGGGAATTTCTAATAAACCTAGAAGTGGTCTCAGTAAAAGTGTCTGGAGATGTGAGAAAAATTAGACAATTAAATGGGCTGTTATAATTGATGGAACCCTATCAACAGTGGCTGAGCATCACCTTTGGTCTCAGATTCAACCCTGGACATTTTCATTTTTCTCACTCCTTTCATCCTGATCTGCTGCTGACTACCCCCACATGTTCTCCTTAAAGGGCACCAGCCGGCTGGTTGAAATGCTGTGTTAATCAATGGGAGATGAGAGGGTACATGTGATGGAGGACCCATCAAGGGACTTGCTCTGGTCTGTTTGTGCTCCTCCTTATGCCACCATGTCTCAGGGCAGGGCCAGCTCAGAGTAGCTCTTGAAGCAATGAAGGATGATTTTACTGAAGACTAGCTTGTCTCCTGCCCATTTTGCAGCCCACAACTCAATAATTCACTGGAAAGGAATGCTGCATACTAACAATTTTCTCACATAAAATACCCATTGGAGCTGAGGTCTCGTATACCAGCGTCTCTGGAAATGTGAAGGAAAATATATTGCTCTAGCTGAAGCAGACTGTTTATATTTCACCAAGGCTTAGTCTCTAAGCAGATTTTCATTGCAGTCTCCAATATATTCAGGAAAACAGAGTTGCCAGAAAACACGCTCTCTTCTTTTAACCAGGCTTAAAGCCTGAGAAAAGCTTAACACAAAACAATAACTCAGTTATATTTATAATCTTAAACACCATCCAGAAGAGCATTTCAAAAATTATATGCTAGGAAAGATAAGATTCTACCCCATAATTTCAGGAACAACTGTATGTCAGGCTGCCAGATAAATATTTACAGCACATTCAAATTTAGCTGAACTTATATGACTTCAATCAGTGAAACCGTTTCCAGACCCCAAGGTCACAAAAGCTGTTATCAGGTTTCCCGAGCCTGCTGCCTCATTCGTGTCAGAAACCAAACGCCACACACTCTAGGCTTCCTCAAGTCCTGAAAAGCTGATAGGATGATGATAGTCTTCTCCCCCCTTTTCCTGTCCATAGAAAACATCTTTTCACCCCTTCTTTTCCCAGTTATCAAATCCTTCTTCTTTGAACAGGTGAAGGGGCTGGCCCCCCCTCAGACGCAACCACATCTTTCTGCCCTGGAATGCAATTTGCAAAATATTTAGGCTGGAATTTTAAGGGTATGAACTACGGTGACCATTGAGGGCGGATGTAAAGACATCCAATAGTAGCCGGCTCTCAGCCAAATTTGCAGTGTCAAGTTATCTGCCTAAAAAAAAATGTTACAAGGGCCATGGAGGTGCCCAGAGTGGGAGCCTGCCAATTAAAAGGAGTGTGAATGAGACTTACAGGCCAGACCAGGGTGACAAGGCCACAGTCATCCTTTGGCAGGAGCCAATTTAATGGCAGGTGTCTGACAGTATAGCCTGGGTTCTCGGAGCTTATGTAAGGTTCTTGGAACTGCACTCTGTTGTAAATTGCTATGCTCAGATTAAAAGTGCCCTGCTGCTCACTCCAGTTACTGAATTGTAACAAGCACTTTTGTTTCCCTAAGTAACCAGCACTTGCAAAGTTTATTCAATGTTTTGTAGAGGTGTGGAATAGAGAAGCAGGAGAAAAAAGCACCATACTTCCACGTTTTTTTTACCTATATAACAGGAGGGAAAACTGATAATAACTCAGAGAAAAAATCACAAGATAAGAATAAAAATCAATGCTACACGTTAGTGATAACATTACTGACATGGTGAGTTATGATTTATTAACCTCGTGATTCGCCAAGGAATATAGAATCTTTTCAAACAATTTCAACAGGAATAGGCTTTTCTTAAGAGAATAGTGAGATTGGTAGAACATGTGAGAAAAGTATTACAAATTAAGAGAAATCAGTTCTATCTTAAGCAATGATCCATATGTATGATTATGAATTAGACACAAATATTGAATCAGTCACCCTCAGATGATGAATTTACAGGATGTGTTCTGACCACATGTGATAGCTATGGTAGAAACTGTCACATGTTTGAGAAAAATCTGTATGGAAATATGCTATTTTCAGGGCTCTGGGTATATGCATCTTTCAAGGGCACATTGACAAAAATCGGCATTAGACTGGCAAGAGGAAAACTTAACAGACCACAAATCATTGACAAGGTAAAGGGGTAAAATAAAACAAATTTTAAGATCAGCTTCAGTAGTATTAATTTCACTTTTTGGTTTTCTCCCCTATGAAATAACACATTTAGCTAAAGTTAAGAACTATTGGTTTAGTGCTCACTTTGTTTGTGTTTCAGTTTCGGTGTGTTCTAAGTGCAATGATCTATTAACTCATTTAGTCCTCAAAACCAATCCTATGAGGTAGGAATTATTATGACACCTCTTTTACAGATGAGGAAATGGAGACAAAAGAAGTTAGATAATTGACCCAAAATTATATATCTCTTCTAAGTGCCTGCAACAAGATTCAAATTCAGTAGCCTATTTCCAAAGCTTGCACTTAAGATCTCTGGCTATAACATTATAACATTGTGATTGGTCAAACACACATGCAAAATTTGGATTTTCTTTGGTTGAGAGGGGTAGAAGAGAAAAGTCCAAGAATATGGGCATACCTTTGAGTACCTTCTGTTCCACATTACTTGTAGAAACAGAATTCATAAATCAGCTCCAGGCTGTATTTATGTCAAAAATATTTTCCAACATAGGAAAAGAAATATATGTTGTAATTATTTACTATTGAAATGTCTTAATTTAGATTTTAATATGTATTTACTATTACAAAACAACTGCTGTAATAGCATCTTAATGTGGTGAGTTAAATTTTTTTGTTGTCTGTTCACAGAAAGTTAACTGATAAAACAAGTCTGTCTTTATCTTAAGGGAGTTCACAGACAGGAGTGATTGGAAGGTCTTACTTCTGGGTGGTCTAAGCAATCCAGAGTGGTGTTAACAAAAAGATAGCAGCTTTTTAAATAACACAGATAGATAATCATTGTTCCTGGATCATTAGCTATATTTTTAACACACAGTGGGAGTATCTTGAAGCTCATCCTTAGTATCAAGGTAACTGATGAGGTTTTTTTTTAAATGTTTTTTTTTTTATTATTTATTTTTGATAGCCATACAGAGAGAGAGAGGCAGAGACACAGGCAGAGGGAGAAGCAGGCTCCATGCACTGGGAGCCTGACGTGGGACTCGATCCCGGGTCTCCAGGATCGCGCCCTGGGCCAAAGGCAGGTGCCAAACCGCTGCGCCACCCAGGGATCCCGTAACTGATGAGTTTTACTAAGGCATTTGCATCTTGGGTATCCTTCCAGCTTAAAGCTACTTGAAACTTTACCAAAGCAAAGTTTCTATTGTTCTTTACATGCTTTTTCTTCTTTTCCCTTAAGACCTGCACTGATATCTCACAACGAGTAGACACAGCTGCAATTCTATTAATTCTCAGTGTTTAGTGCTGTGATTAGAACCTGTGGTCCTGGTTACACAAGCTAAAAATGCTAGTGTTCAATTCAAGAATTAAGCACAAGCTCAGTGGGAGGAAGATGGCTTGCAGTAAATGAAAACTAGAAAACACAGGTGCTCTTACCTGTGTTCTCATACCTTAGGCATTACATTCCTTTTGATCTATCCAAATTTCACCCAATTCCTTATACCTGCATTTGAAAAAAAAAAGAAAAGAAAATAAAAGAAAATCACCATTCTCCTTTTCCTGACAACTGTAGAAAGTCTTTAACTGCAGGATGATCTCAGTATATGTATGCCTGCCTTTCCTCCAAATCACTGGAAGACCACCCTAGGCTTCTCCCTTGTATGCCTTAGATATACTGATACTACCAGCAAGCTACCCTGAACTGTAAAAGGAGACTGAAAACAAAGCATAATCATTAAAGAAGGAGAATCTACTGCTTTCTTATCCCTCTGGATCCTAGGCTATTCCAAATGTCAGGGCACATCAGAAATTTAAAGTTCAAGGATGATGTATTAGTTCTGAGTCTGCACTTAGGAAAACTGGCAGCTTCAAGCATGGAGAGCTGCACACAATCTGCTTTGGCAGAAGCTTTCTCTCTCTCCATTTGGGAGGGAGAAGACAGAGACAGCTATGGGAATTTGGCTTTCTCCTTTGTAGAGGAAAAGAGAAGTAAATAACCAATGATGACTAGCTTTGGCTTTGAATGTCCAACAATTATTAAATGCACTCAGGCTTTCAGTAAATTAAGAGAGTCGATGACCCATAGGGCTATGCAAACCATTTATGGTGCTGAAATACTTGAGAGCAAAGTTTGATTTTTGTCCTAAGGTTTATGCATTATGATTGAGAGCATGTGTAAGAATAGAGATAGGGATTCGGAGCATGTACTTACTGGAGACCATGTTTCTAACTTATGAAAATTCTAGTCCTTAAAAAATGCTGATTAAATATTCCACTCAATAAGGAGCAAGATGAACAGTTTCTCGTCTGAAGGTAGCAAGCAGAATTTAGCCTGTTGAAAGTTCTGTTCAATTCCAGGTGTCCCCTAGCTCAGGAATCACCCAGCCCCAGCAGCCATGGAGCTAATTAAAATTAAGCACATGGTGTCTTTAAAGGGCCCACTTAAAATGCATATGATGCTATCATTAAGAGGTTTCTGCACTTGAAAGAAACTTCACTTGGTTAGCTATATTGACTTGAAAATGGTTCTATTTCATATTCAATCTGATAGGCTACACATTTTTAGCTAGAACAAAATGAAAAGTCCTGAGCAAAACTCTTGCACCTTGTATATTGCAAAATAGATTTTTCAACAAGTATTCCTGAGGATCCAGAGCAGGTAATTGGTCCCAGTTATATCCTTGCTCCATTTCCAGTATTTGGTTATCTATCTTCTTTCAAAGAAAACAAGATACCTATAAGCTGGAAACCTGAAAAATCTGAGTAACTTATTTTCATCAAGTTGGGATTTCCTGGTGAGAGAGGACAGAGGCTGCTAGCAATTTCTGTGCCCAGTAGACTTTGGAAGGGACTCTTTGGCAACTGTAAGTGGACCCCTCTTAGTGGTGCATATGTAAGGCAGATAGTTGTATTTTGCTCTCTCAAGGCTCAAGATATTTCCCCAAAAACCCTGGGGACAGATGGAACAACTTTTCTAAGGACCCAGGAGCAACAGAGTGATTTGGGAACAAGAACTGAGTATATGGGGCACCTCGGTGGCTCAGTTAGTTAAATGTCTGCCTTTGGCTTAGGTCATGATCTCGGGATCTAGGATCCCGCCCCATGTTGGGCTCCTTGCTCAGTGGGAAGTATGCTTCTCCCACTCCCTCTGCCTCCTCCCCCTGCTCATGTTCTGTCTCTGTCTCTCTCTCTCAAAAAAAAAATAAATAAATAAAATAAAATCTTTAAAAAAAAAAAAAAGAACCAAGTATATGAGGGCACAACTGCAGCCTATATAGACATACAAACCAGTATGCACTGCAGGACAATGGACAATGAGAGCAGGAATTGAGACAACTCTTATTATTCCAACTGCTGGAGTTTGTAGATCTTCCTTATTGGGCTCTGCCTTTAATATGAGTTAGTATCCACTTTCCAGTCTCTGTGTATCACTCAGCTGGAATCCTTGAAAGAGAACATTTTTTAGTACAACCAAGGCAGGTGTGCATGTCTAGGCCACTTTCCTATGACCAGAGAGTGAGTCTAGCTTCCAGAAGGCTGTGAGGATTAAGATAGGTAGCACTATATAGGAGCCAGAGAAATACCTCAATATGAGTCTGCCTCATCCTGCACTCAACTTCACTGTGTAGACAGATGCCCAGGGATCTTGTTAAAATGCAGATTGTGATCCAGTAGGTCTGGGGTGGGAGCAAAGGTTTTGCATCTAACAAGCATCCAGGTGATGTTAATGCTGATGGTGCACAGACCACATATTTATTAAGCAGCAAGGTGCTATACTACTATGTGCTACAAGTTGGTGTCTTAATGATAATAAAAACTTGGATAGAACATTTAGCATGTAGTAGGCACTACTTGAAGTATGTTACAGGTTTACATCATTTAAAATTTATAACAACTGTAGAGGTGGATAAATACTGATCTTCATTTTATCAATGAGGAAACTGAGACATAGAAATGTTAAGTTACTTGTCCAAGGTCTGAGACTTGTAAGCAAATTTCATATGGATATCTCTTGCTACTCTGAGCAAATGACCGGAACAGCCTTTGTTGTTTCTCTCTAAAGTCCAAGGTCCTGTTCAGTATCTGGATATGGAGCACTACATAAGAGTTATGTCTAGCCAAATAGCATCAAAGATTTTCCAGATGGAATCAGCTTAGTAACTATGCTTAAGAACTCTCAGAATCACACTATTTAAGTGTGTCAAGTTTAACAATGCATTACAAAATCCAAATGGTAAAAATAACGAGTTCACTCCTGAATATTCTGCTGTACTTAAATATTATTTTTTCTTTTTCAACCAGAATTCTGTCTCTTACCGTAAAATGAATACACAATGATTTGTTTTCAACAGTTGGTCAAGTGCAGAATATTTTTTTTAAAGATTTTTTTTTAACTTTTATTTATTTATGATAGTCACAGAGAGAGAGAGAGAGAGAGAGAGAGAGAGAGAGACAGAGGCATAGGCAGAGGGAGAAGCTCCATGCACCGGGAGCCCGACGTGAGATTCGATCCCGGTCTCCAGGATCGTGCCCTGGGCCAAAGGCAGGCGCTAAACCACTGCGTCACCCAGGGATCCCTAAGTGCAGATTATTTTTATCTTGTCAGCACCTTACAGGTGTTACAGTGCTTAAAGGAACATAAAATACTCCTGAAATGTTCTTCCTATGTTATAAGTGACATGAGGTAGCAGTTGCAGCTAGTTAGGACATAACTCTATTAAATGAATTTCTCTTTTGCTCTTAAAACTGCCTGTCTAGGGCAGTCTGGGTGGCTCAGCGGTTTAGCGCCACCTTCTGCCCAGGGTGTGATCCTGGAGGTTCGGGATCTAGTCCCACGTCGGGCTCCCTGCATGGAGCCTGCTTCTCCCTCTGCCTGTGTCTCTGCCTCTCTCTCTTTGTGTGTCTCTCATGAATAAATAAATAAAATCTTAAAAAAAAAAAAACCTGTCTGTCTACAGAGGCCACATATGCCTCATAGAGAAAGTTCCAGATAAAACTTTTATGTACTGAATTCTATCAGGTACATGAGTAATTTTGTACAATCACCACCTATTATGGGCTTGGGTTTTTTCATTATTAAGAGTTTCTATTGTTTATTCTTTCTAAAAGATTGATTGTTGGGTTAAATTGTTGAAAATATATGAATTAGAATACAAATTGGCAGTACAAATTTTGTGCTATTATAATATAGTAAGTAACTTTTTAGTATCTTGGTTTTTTGATAGTTCTGTATGATTCAACTGAGGTTTTTTTTTCCTTCCATCCCATAATCAGTGGCTAACAAAAACTAATTGTACCTACATAAGTTTCTCTACATCCTCACCAGCATTTTATGTTACCATTTTTAAAGAATTTTAGCCATTCTGATAGATGTGTTTTGATATCACACTGGAGTTTCAATTTACATTTCCCTAATGGCTAATGATACTCGATATCTTTTCATGCGTTACTATGTCTATATAGACAAACTTTTCAAAAGGCCCTTTTAGGAGGAATTTTAATCCCAGCTGTGCCTTTCAGGTTGAAAATTAACTTGCATTGTCTTCAAAACATGATCAGTGAATTTAATCTGTTCCATCATTAGTAAAATAGTATTAAAGGTGTTTGCCAATCACTATATAAAACATGTTTATGGGAAATTCTGATTTCCAAATAACCATCTTGCAAATGAATACTTTAGGGGGAGAAAACCAAACACTCCCTAACTTTATTTACTTTTTTTCTTTTTTCTTTTTTTTCCTATGCCCTAATCATTCCTCAAAGAATTTCAGGCAGTTCAATTTGTTCACATATTAGGAATTGCCTACACAATATGAGTTTGTTTTGGATTTTGTTTTGATTTTTTGTTTGTTTGTTTTTGCTCAGTTCCTAGGAGTTTTATTACTTTGTTTATTCAGTCATTCAGTGAGTACACAGTAAGTACATGCTAATGTGCTGAGCACAATGCTAGGACCCAAGGGTAAAAATAAGGCAGGGGTGCCTGGGTGGTTCAATAGGTTAAGCAGTCAATTCTTGATTTTTGATCTCAGCCCAGGTATCAAGCATGCTGCGTGGAGACTCTGCATCAGGATTCTCTCTCTCCTTCTCCCTCTGTCCCTCCTCCTGGTTCTCTCTCTCTCACTCTCTCTCTCTCTCAAATAAATAAATCTTAAAAAAAAAAAAAAGAAAGAAAAGCAAACAGAATTTTTGCCTCAAAGAGTTTATAGTCAGCAAGGGTTTTAAAATAAACAATGGTATGCCTGAAACTAATATAATACTGTATGTTAAAAAAAATACTGTATATTAACTAACTGGAATTAAAATAAAAACTTAAAATAAAGTAGATTATTTTAATCAGTTAAATGTCTGCCTTCAGCTCAGGTCATGATCCCAGGGTTCTGGGATCTAGCCCCATGGCAGGCACCCTGCTCAACGAGGAAGCTGCTTCTCCATCCCCCTCCGCCTGTAGCTCCTCCTGTGCTCTCTTTCTTTCTTCCCTTCTCTCCCTCTCTCTCTCACACATAAATAAAATGTTTAAAAAATAAATAAATAAAATTTAAAAAGTAAACAAACATAATCATTCATATTCTGTTGCTGAAGTGGCAGTTGCCTGCTTAATTTCCAGTTTAATTTTAGGTCATTATAATCACATTAAGTTTGTGACAGGCTGGAAAAAAATCAAATTGAATGATCATAGGTTTCATGGCACCTTCCAGCTTCCTTCTTTCCTCTTCCCTTTTGCAGTGGACTCTGGAGAAGAGAAAGTAAGGCCACAGGGCTCCTCTCCTGCCTACAGATTTGCCTTCCCCTTCTACTTCTGGCCAGTTGCCAGAGTACAATAAGCAAGAGAGCGCTCTTTTTCATCTATCTCTTTCAAAACCCATTGCTTAAGAATTTATCAAAGACTAGACCTCCAAAGGCTTTTGGAATTAACAGGAGCTGCTACTCCTGAAATACAACTAAGAGAGAGAAAGAGAAAATAAGAAAAAGAAAGGAAGAATAAAGAAAAGAAGGAAGGATGGATGGACAGAGGGGCCAGATTATTTTATAAATTGAGCAATTAGGAAAGTGCTTTCTATCATAAAGGTATTGCTTGCAATATTGTGCAATGTGAAGCAAGCTATAGAATGCATTTAGTTCTCTTTCAATCCATTTATTGAACTTTTAACGTATATGTGTGCTGTTATGTTGTGCATACCTTTGGAGGAGTTGGAGACATAAGGTCAATTCTTTCCTCCAAGAGCTCACCTTCCAGTGAGAAATAGAAATGCAAACGGAGAATTAAAGTAAAATGTCTTAAATGCTTCTCATCTGTCATGGGGACAAAGAAGGAAGAAAATAACTCTGTAGCTGGTGACAGCATGAGAGATTAGGGAGGAAGAACTTTCATTATGCTAATTTTAAACTATTAATATTTAGAATATGGGTCAAAGTTATTTTTCTGTTGTTCCCTTTCACATATATTTTGGGGTAGTTTTGTTTCTTTGCTTGTTTTGTTCTTTTAGAAAACTCCCTTCAATTTATCACCATTTGCCTTGAATTCTAGTTTCTGCTCTTACTTACTAAGTTATTTTTCATTACATATCCATTACTATACCCCATAAAAGATATTTGAGGGGCACATTTACATACAGGCATTCCCCATTATCTCAAACTTTCATTCGTGTCTTTTTAGCCAGTTCTACATTTAAAGCACATATTTCCATAAATCCAATGGCAACCTGATTTTGTTTTGTTTTTATCAATCTTTGTTGTGGAACTTTGTCAAATGCCTTGTAAAAGTCTAAGCAAATTAGGTACACTGATTTCTGTAGTCCAAATGCGTATTTACCCCCTCAAAGAACTTTGGATGGGAAATATTGCCAAGAGTTATATTTCACTGCATATTACAGTCCATCACTGGCCTGTCTCCTTTCTATTCTTAGATTGGAGGGGAAAAAAAGCCCCAAAGCTTTTCTTGGTCTATTTGTATCTTTCTTAATGGTGCATTATTTTAATGAGATAAAATCAAAAGCATAAGTATTTTTAACATCTCAATTTCTTACAGTGAAGCATGTAATAGAATTTTGATAATGGCCTGAATTTACTATCTTCCTTCCAAAATATGTTAATCTGACTCTACAAAAATGCCAAATCTGAGAGCACAGTTAAGCATGTGTATATAGGCTTTTTCATTTGCAAATCGACACATAGATTATCTGAATGAATGCTTAAGTATTTAATTTAATATAAGGTTAAGCCCTAGATTTTAATGCAAAGGCATGAACATGAGTACATCATTTAAGATAGATAGTTTTAAATTTTAAAATAAAATTAGTATGGATATGATGTTACTTTATATTTTTTAAGATTTTATTTATTCATTCATGAAAGACACACACAGAGAGAGAGAGGCAGAGACATAGGCAGAGGGAAAAGCATGCTCCATACAGGAAGCCCAACATGGGATTCGATCCCAGGACTCCAGTATCACATCCTGAGCCAAAGGCATATGCTCAACCTCTGAGCCACCCAGGCATCCCATAGGTATGATGTTATTTTATTATCAACATATCAAAGATGTTTCTTTTCATATAAGATTGCCTAAGAATACAGATACGGAAATTACATTGGTGTTTTTTAATTAAAAAAAATCATATTGCAGTTGATGAATGATCATTTTTGCTATACTATTTTTAATGCTGCATTTTTATTATGATAGGAATAGGACATGCTTTGGGGTTTTGGGGGGGTTTTTGAGCAATATGTTTGTTATTACTCATGAAGAGTTTTATGTCTTGCTCTTTGGCTGTGTTCTACTTTCTGAGCATGAGTAAATTTATGAAAATATTACATCTTCAACCCCTTTTGTATTTCCTTTAATGAAACATTCTTTACTATCTATGTTTTTCAACATTTATCTGAAGTCACATCCCATTATGTAAAAGAGGAAAGTATTTGGCTTATTTTCACAGAATTGTTTGACACTTAAAGGATTATAGAAAATCTGATTTATGATCTATATCATGAGCCCAAAGTACAGAAATGAACAATATTCCGAGATCTAAATTCAACTACTGATACAAGAATTCAGTTGTTTCCTTTGGTGATTTGAAATTCCTCCTCATCAAAAACAATCTGAAACTATTCTTGTAGATATGATTTATAGATTATGACATCAATATTTAAAAGATAAATAATATATGATATCTCTTGACAAATATATATCAAATGCCTATTATGTCCCATTTCCATGATGTTTTAATTATTAGCTTCATGCTGTGCTTATGAAAACAAAAGGTAGTATTTCCAACATAAAGAAATTAATAAAGACTCAGAAACTTTAAAAATACATTTTTTGAAGAAAAAAATGGGTGAAATACACTGAATATTTTCTTTAAAATAGAGAAATGTCTGATGCCAAAAAAAGTTGATAACAAAGATAATATATCTTCTTAATTGATATATTAATGATGATGGTATAATGACTTTTGGGAATAATTCCAACAGTAAATAATAAAATACTAGTAGATAGGCAGTAGTTAGATAGTGTTATTAGGCTTTACTCTAAGAATATGCTTTCTTATCTCACTATAACATATTTTAGCATACAGGGAGCTTACAGTTTGCTCATTTGCTCTACACAATATGTTAATATGATTCTGTTAAAAAGAGGGCTAAGGGAATGCCAATGTAAAATTATGATAACAAGAAAGTATGAAGCAACCATAATCCTGACATATAACCTCAGACACCTTCCCAGCTTTCTATAATTTTCAAGAAAGACAACTAAAGAGTTTTCTATGTTGTTGCCTTTTGGTGGTGATCTATTTACACCATTTGTGAAAACGTAGAACACATTTATTTCTCTTAAAAATGTATTGATTCTGGGACATCTGGGTGGCTCAGTGGTTGAGCATCTGCCTTGGGCTCAGATCGTGATCCTGGGATCCTGGCATTGAGTCCTGCATCAGGCTCCCTCCAGTGAGCCTGCTTTTCCCTCTGCATATGTCTCTGCCTCTCTCTGTGTGCCTCTCATGAATAAATAAATACAATCTTTAAAAAAAAAGTATTGATTCCTTTTTTAGTCAATAAAATAGTTAGTACAAATAGTGAGATAACTGGTGCTTTATGTTTACTTCATGACAAGTTTAAAGATATTAAAGAACTAATATCTTAAGGTAAAATGTTAGTGTAACATGAAACCCATTCAGTCAGACTCCGGGGAAATATCCCTAATCTCATTATATTCACCAGAGCAATAAAAATTAACAAATTGCCAAGAAACTGCTTCTTCCATAAGGGACTCTCTGGGGAGTAAGGGAGACACAGAAAAGCAAATAATTGCAGGAGCCTCATAAATGGTAGAATAGAGATGATAAAGGCTCTAGAGGAGATAGGGAAAAGTATCTGGTGCCTGGGAAGGTAACATCTGAACAAAGTCAGATAGATGGGAAATCTATGCCAAGTTAGCATGATTTGGAGAGAAAGAACTAGGGAAGAATAAGCTAGATAGGAAGAGAGAAAAATATAGCCAGAACTAAAAAGAAGGAAACACGAGTGCCATATTCAGGGAACATCTGGTAGGAGAAGATGTGGTGTTTGGGTTGAGAATAGAAAGGGGTTTAAAGGGCAAACAGAGACCCTATGACCCTTCTTAACAGGGCTGAACTTTAGTAATTGGAGCCATTAAAGCTAAAGAAAACAAAATGACCAGACTTAATTTTAGGGGAAATTCTCTGATGGTTATGTATAGAGTATGAATTGGATGGATTGGAAATCATAAGGAGGTTACTGTAGTAACAGAGGCAAGATAAAAATAAGGGGCCTAACCAAAGCAATGAAATGATAATGGGCCAGGGGACACATTTGAAAAAGATTACAGAGGCTGAGTCAACCAAATATATGATAGGAAAGGAAGTAATGAAGAAAAAAGAATCAATAGAATAAGTTTCAGGTTTGTGTGAATAGATGAATAGTGGCATCAATAACAAAGCTATAAAACATGAAAGGAGGTAAAAGTTTGGAGGAGTCATCAATGACTCAAGGTGAGGACATGTTGAGTTAGAAGTACCTGTGGAATATCCTAATGTCAGTGAGAAAATGGATATGCAGAAAAGTAGCCTGGAGGAAATTTGACCAGCCTGGTTTATCCCAATAAGAAAATTTATAAAGTCAATTTAGAAAGAGGAGATCATTTAAAAGTATGAAATCAAGCAGGTCTATTTATGTCTATAAGATGTTAAGGGTTGAATTGTGTCTCCCCTCCAACCCAAATTTTTATGGTATTTTTATGGTAAAGTCCTAACCCCCTACTGGGATACAGAATATGACTATATTTCAAGATAGGGCCTTTAAAGAGGTGATTAAGTTAAATGAGGCCATTAGGATGGGCCTAATACAATATGATTTGTGTCCTTATAAGAAGACGAAATTTGGACACCCAGACACTAACAATGCACATACCCAGAGGAAAGCCCGAAAGTTTCAGGAGAAACCAAACCTACTGACCTTGATCTTGAACTTCCAAATTCCAGAACTATGGGAAATAAATTTCTGTTGTTTAACCACTCAGTTTATGGTATTTTGTTATGGCAGCCCTAATAAGCTACTATAGACATTATTCTAGCATTATACATCACCTCCATGATATGGACACATTTGCCAGGAGGGTTAACCCTTTTCCCTGGAGTACACTAAAAACACATGTTAACATCTTATTCACTGAGTTTCATTTTTCTAAGCTTCATCCTGTCCACCCTATAATCTCTACAGAGAACATCAACTAGAAATGAGCTTTCTTAGTAACATTTATATTCTAGACTTCTTCCTGAAGACTATACGCAGGGGTTCAGTCTTTACTGAACTTTTGAGTGCTCATAAAATGGCTGAGACTTCTGTTTTTCATTGAGTATGTACTATTCCCACACCTGACTAATTCCATTACAATTTCATAACTTCTTTGTGAAAAGGTAACTTTATCTTCACAGAATTCCATAAAATTGCATACATTACCGTCCACATTTACATCTGTATCCCTGTAATGATCCAGGGCACTAATTTCCACTCAATAAAAGCACATAGTTGTTTAAATCATTGCTGAGAAGAATTTTAGAGGCATAACTTAAAGTATTTATCCAAAAAATAGATTTAATTTTTATATCAGGTGATATCATTTCTTTATAAGCTTAAAAGGAAACTTCTTCCAATAGACCATACTTGTAATAGGCTATTAATGACTTTGAAGAAGATTTTTGTCCTTTTTTTATGATTTATAATTACATATTACTAGGCAAATCATGATGTAGTCATTCAATAAATAAATATTTATTAATTACCTACTCTGGGTCTGGCACTATGCTTGGTACTGGGAACACAGACAAACATGGACTCTACACCTTGAACCCTTATAGGCTAGCTAGAGTGAAAGTAAAGGAAATCATTGAAAGGTCTTAAGGATATATATGGTCCTATTTATCTTAGTTCCATTGTATTACCTTGGCAAAAAAAATTACGCCTGATTACAGCATCTTGAATCTAACTTCAAACTAACTTCTAACTAATCTAACTTCTGCAATGCAGAAAAAGCACCTACCTATTATAAGGTAAAAGTCTCTTATAGCCTATGATGTTAGGAGTATGCTGGTGATTATATATGAAAAAGCTATTTTGTATTGTAGCTTTTATCACTAGAGATTCAAAATATCAGTATTGGGAAAAAAGCATCTCAGGTGGCAAGTGCTGAATTGTGCCCCCATAGTATTCATAGTTAAAGCCCTTACCCCCAGTGCCTCAAAATGCGACTGTATCTGAAGATAAGGCCTTTAAAGAGATAAATTCAAATGAAGCTATTAGGGTGGGCTCTTGTCCAATCTGACTGATGTCCTTGTAAGAAGAGGAAATTTGGAACACAAAGACATCATGCATTCACAGAGGGACAACCATGTGAAGACATAGCAAGAGGGTAGTTACCTGCAAACCAATAAAAGGCCTCAAGGGAAACTAACCCTGCCAAAAACCTTGATCTGGACTTCCAGCCTCCAGAACTGGAGAAAATAAATTTCACTTGTTAAGCCACCCAGTCTATGGTATTTTGTTATGGCAGCCCTAGCTAACTAGGATGACACCCATCTAAAGGCAAGGCGAGATCCATAAAATGAAAACCAATTTGATAATTCAGGCACTATGTAATTAATTGAGGCATTGCCATATGTAAGATATTCAGATAATTCAAACCAATCCATGGATTTTTTTTTTTACGCTGTTAAATACAAATGAGAACAGTGCACTTTCTTATAATTATGTCCTGCTGTTTAAATAATAATAACTTCTAAAGAGAGTAAAAATATTTTTTCACAAGATGCTCTTATCAGTACAAAATCTGTAACATTTAATGTATCAGTTCCTGTCACCGTAGCCCTTCATTTCAATCCTTAAAGGTTTATTCAGCAATCTTCCCTTCAGTCTTCTCAATGAACCACAATCATTTCTGGCACATATGCAGAACAGAGCAAACTTTCTTGAATTAATAAAATTAAGTCTGTCAGATTTAGGCCAGTTGGGTATTAAATTCAAACTAGACCAAATACTGGCTGAACATAGTTGCAGCTTGTATAGATCAGATTTGGCATAAAATTCAGTTTGTGATGTAATATAAATTGTCAAAATGATACTGCTTCAAACTCCATGTGGTTTATTTTAAAAGTGATATGTATCATACAGAAAAATAAAGCCTCACTTAATGTGAAAATAACTACTTATAAGAACAATAGAATGAGAATGTAAGTTGAACATTCATTAAGAACTGGCATACGATTCTGCATATTAATCCAGGACTTCATCGTTTCCATTTGGATTGAACAGAAGAAGAGAGAAGGCCCAGTGACATGCTACCTTTGCTTTTTCTTTTAATGTGAGAATTTTTTAAAAATTTGTTCTCTTTAGGGGTAGGTACCCTTTACTCTCTTAAGTAAGTGTAAAATGCCCATCTCATTTTTTGTAATGAAAAAAATAAAGCAAACCTGTGACTGCCACAATAGTGACTATGTCCAAATAAGCTTAATTAACCTAACATTGTTAAAATATATATACCTCTTGATGACAAATTCAATACTGGAGTTTTAAACATCAAATTCTGTCATAGCCACCATCTCAATGAATTAAGATTCTTGTCAAAGTACCCTTTTGCTAAAACCAAAAACCAACATTCCAAATGTTTTAGAGGGTGGTTTGAAGATACAAATTATAAACGGACAACTAAATGACTAAAATATTTTTCCTTCTAAACTTCTATTTAATTTCTTTCAAATTACTATACTATGAGTTCATTTATTCACCCATTCATTCATTCAAAAATTTCGGTGTTGTTTATTACCTGCTGAGTACAGCAGTTCACAAACAGACATGGTATTGCTGACAGAGCTTATAGTATAATGAGAAAGATAAGGATTCCATAATTAAACACAAATGCAAAATAGATAAACATTTGATATGTAAGGGCAATATGCAATATACTTAAATATATTCTCTCATTCAATCCTCATAATACCCATGAGGTCATTACTATCTTTAGCCCATTTTACTCATGAAGAAACCAAGACACCAAGAAATGATGGACTAGGCCAGGGTCTTACAGTCTATTTTTGGTAGACCTGGGGTTTGAACTCATGCACCCTGGTTCCAGAGCTTGTATTCTTAACAAATATATTGCCAATACTTTCAGTTGTGAATACTACACAATACAGTTGAAAATATTTTCAGTAATTTATATTGTGATGAATGATGTAAAGAAAATATTTCATCTACCAAAAAAAATTTATACACAAAGCCAAATTTAACTTGAGGCTATCAAGGGAAGTCTCTTGAGAGCATTGATTTTGAAGCTAACTTGAAGGACAAGTGAAGACAGGGAAAAGACAGTGGTAGCAAGGGAGGAGCAGTGTTTCAGCAAAATAAATAGCAGGTCCCAAGGTCCTGGTATTAAAAAAAAAATTACTTGGTTTAGCATTTCCCTCCCCATCTTTATATTTTAAGAGTGAATGGGATGCCTGGGTGGCTCAGTGGTTGAGCGTCTGCCTTCAGCTCAGGGAGTGACAGCAGAATCCGGAATTGAGTCCCACATTGAGCTCCTTGCAGGGAGCCTACTTCTCCCTCTGCCTGTTTCCTTGCCTCTCTCTCTCTCTCTCTCTGTGTGTGTGTGTGTCTCTCATGAATAAATAAATAAATAAAATATTAAAATATATATATACATATTTTAAGAGTCAAGATATATTTTATATTTTATATTTCATTTAAAAAAATAAATTCAAAAATTTTACCCAGAGAAAAAAGATACTGAAAACAATTTTTAAAAGAACAATAAGGGATCCCTGGGTGGCGCAGCGGTTTGGCGCCTGCCTTTGGCCCAGGGCACGATCCTGGAGACCCGGGATCGAATCCCACATCAGGCTCCCGGTGCATGAAGCCTGCTTCTCCCTCCGCCTGTGTCTCTGCCTCTCTCTCTCTCTCTCTCTCTGTGACTATCATAAATAAATAAAAAAAAAAAAATTAAAAATATTTAAAAAAAAAAATAAAATAAAAAATAAAAGAACAATAAAAAATGCTTAAAAAAAACAGTAGTAGATGGCAAAATTGTTCTGCAAGGTACTAAGATTTCTGATACATGAAAAAACTCGGTGGTGAATGGTCATTTTCAAATGCGTTTCCACCAAAAACGCATTTTGAACCAATTTTATCCCACCAGATTGTGTGCTTTCAATTATGCCTTTGCAGTCAGAAGAAGCAACCAGGCAGAAGAATCAGTGTAGGCAAAAAAATAAAAGCATAAAGTAGCATTACTTGTTCTCAGAACTGCAAAGAACTCCGATTTGGCTGAGGTGTATGGTGAGGTGTAGTGAAAAGAAGTTCTCAGGGATAAAGAAAAGGTTGAACAGGGAAGTAGAAGCCAGATTGCAGAGGGAATTGTACTAACAGTTTCTCCTTTAGATAATGAAAAACTATCAAAAAGTTTCAAGAGGAGACTTGCATTTTAGGAAGCTCTACCTTAGCGAAATAGAAGATGAGAAAAATATGAAAAACAAACCAAAAAATATGAAAAACAAAACAAAAAAACCAACATGCTAGTGTTTAAAATTATGTTAATTGATAAAACAGTAAATTTGTAATGTTAATGGCAAAATGAAGTATGAGAGGAGAAAGGTAAAAACATATTTTACAGTCTTGATATCAAATATTGATATCAAAAATTGATATCAATCAATTTATTGTAATTTTTGAAAGGTAATTAACATAGATTCTATGTGGTAACATCAATGAACTGATGAGCTAACATATATAAAATCACCTAGTACATGCCTGAAATATAATAGAGGCTCAATAAATGTTATATCATTCCACCTAATAAGTTCCATAACCAATCACATCCCAAACTATAGTATCATTTACACTCTTTTGTTGGAGACAACCCACCATTATAAAAAGTCAAAGCAATAAGCTCAAGGGAAAAAACATTTTATTTCAGAATTTGAAATTTACAAGCATTCATGGCTCTATTTGTGTGTTTAGTGATAATAAGGTTAGAGTCATCATTTAAAGCCATCTCTTAACCGTTTATTCTTCTCAGATTTATTACCAGTTTATCAAGACTCTGTTCTAGACCTCTGTTCTATTTCCCCCAAAATATTATTTTGGGGGAAAGATTCCAATAATGGCATTTTTTGAACTTAAACTTCAATGTCAAAAACAACCATCTTCAGGATCCAATAAAGAAGCTGATATGGGAGGTAAAGGAAACATGTCACATGCCAAATAAAGTTATTAATGCCCCTTACTTTATTCTAGCAACATCCCCATGTCCTTTCTATTTATGTTGATGGGAAAACTAACCATCCAAGAGACTGTGATGAACTTGCCTCTGGAAGCAGGTGAAGTAGAAGAGCTTAAGCTCTGGAATCAGACACCTTGGGGTTTCAAACCTTTGCTTCCTCTACCTATAATCTGTTTCTTAGTCATCCTTTTATCTCCAGAATCTAGTAGATCTAATGATTTAGAAGAGACAGCCAATAAAAACTGAAAAAAATAAAGAGAGAAGAAAATTTCATAATGTAGCAACCCTGAGTTATTTTAGAAAAGAGTTCAGTACATGATCACTTATGAATTCCACTTATAGTTAGAAATTCATTGTTCATGACATAGTTGTGTCATGTAAATAGCTTTAAGGAGGAGCTGCTTTGATTAAAATGATCAGAAAAAGACTGAAGTAAAATGAACAATGAAAATTGAACTTCTGTTTCCCGAATTATCAAAAAATAAAAGAGAAGCAGTTTTTTATAAAGGTGATGTGACAGTAACTGCTAGTTGTCCTCTACGACCTGATTTTCTGTTTTCCACTATAATAGAACTTCCGATTTTTAGCTAGCCATATGGCTCCTGGGAAAAACAAGCACCTATCCTTGTTTTCATCTATCTAAATGTAGCTACACAATTAAATTCAAGCCAAGAGAACATAAGGGAAAATGGTGTGTGTAACTTCTAGGATGTGTCCTTAAAGGGAAGGGGTATGACCTTTCCCCCGCTTTTCCCAGCCTACTTCCTGGAATATTCTATGACAGAGCACTATGTTGGACATGAAGATGAGGGCAACAGCAACTGTACTCTGAATGACAGAGAAATAAGACTAAAGGAACTTGGGTCCAGTTCTGTAGCTGAGCAGCCATGTCCATCCTATACCTTATACCTTCATACTATTAGGTTAGAGAAACATAAGTTTCTATCGTACATAAACCTCTCACTCAAGGTCCCTGGTACATGCTACTGAGCCCAAATGCTCATTAACACCAATGGAGCCCATAACGGCAGGATTCTTATGGACTAGCTCATTCTCTCTTCCAATGCATCTCCTTCTGCCTAATTAGATGAAAGCCAGGAAAGTGTTCACTGGGAAACAGAAATTAGTTTAAATCTTTAAGTGGACAAGATGACTGTTGTAAGTAATTCTAAGTTCACTGAAACATTTCTCTTCAAAAACTAGAATGCAGTTTTAGCCAAACGGCTTTTTATTTTTTTTTTTCTTCTCAATGTGACTAAAACACATTGAGAGGTAAATATATATACCACATTGGGGTTCTTCTTATTTTGAAAAGAAGGGATCAAAAGGCCAGCTGCATCTGTATGGCCGGCCTTCTTGCTTGCTTTCTCTGTCTCTATTTCTTTCCCTCTTCTTTATTTAAATCTATAGAAAACTCATGACTTTGTGAACTAAGTTGGCTAATGTCAAAACAAATTTTAAGCTAGGAAAAAAGTTTTAAACAAGCTGCTTTACAAGTGACTAGGGGGATAGGCACATCCAATGTCCTAGATCATACAGGATTGTCTTTCCATATTTTTCAAATTCTACTTTAGCTTTTGCTCTAGGCTTTATGTATATTAAACTTTTTAGTAGAACTAATACTCAGTTGCATACTGAAATTTCTAACTTTTGAGCATTTTGCATGTTATTTGAAAGAGTATGAATTTTAAAAATAAAAAAAAAATACCCCCAGTTACTCTTTGTTACAATATGGGAGCAGCCTATGCACTGCAACATACAAGCTGTGTGACCTTGAGCAGCTCATTTTACCTCACTCAAGCTTTTTTTTTTTTCTTTTTTTTTTCATTTATAAAGTGGGAATAGTTCCTGTACTTGGTTTAGGATTGAGGCATGAAACACCAATCAAACATTTAGCAGAGTGTCTGGCCCATGTTAGGAGCTACATAAATACCAGCGGTTAAACTATTACAGCAATTGTTGTTTGCCACAGACATTTACAATTTCTGTGCTCTAAAAATTAATCTCCTTCTTATGGAAAGGTGATATTCCTTGACCATTACCTGCACATCACCTGCTCTAGTTATTTAGTACAAATTAGTGTATGCTGAGCAATCTATATATTTGCAAAGTGGATGAGCAGAGTTAAAAATTAGATTACATCCACGAAACAGAATGAAATAATGGTGCAAAGTAAACTCTTCAGTCAGTTCTTTCATTTTAGCTACTTGAAATTCACACCAAATCCATGTAGGTCTTCTTGTACAAGAGTCAAATGATTACTCTGATTACTGTCTGTTTTGTTCATTGAAAAATACCTTTATCAATAGAATATCATTGCTGTTTTATGTACTTTGCATGATTCCAAAAGACCATACAGGGAATATTTTCATTCCTTGTGGCTTTTCATAATAAATACAGGGTAAATGTTAATATGTGTGTATGCATATCCCATGTAGTAAAATAGAAGTTTCTAGAGAATACTATAACTCGGGAGGAAAAGCAAGCATATTCATTCTTTGTGTCACAAACAGCTATGGGCCCAAGATAAAATTAAGAAATTATATAATGGTAAAATTTACTAGAACTGAACTTTTTATTTTTATTTTTTTAAAGATTTTTAATCATTTACTCATAAGAAACAGAGAGAGAGAGAGGCAGAGACATAGACAGAGGGAGAAGCAGGCTCCATGAAGGCAGCCCAATGCGGGACTTGATCCCAGGACCCCTGGATCACACCCTGAGCCAAAGGCAGAGGCTCAACCACTGAGCCACCGAGGTGGCTGAACTTTTTAAAGGCTTGTGTCAAATAAAAATAGAAAACAGTATAAGGCAGAAATATGCATTATAAAACAAAACAAAACAAAAAAGCCATGTAACACATACAATAATTGTGTACTCTTAAATGAACTCTGGGGTTAAAGACCACAAATATAATTCAAGGATTAGAAATTGTTTTCAACTAGATGATAATGTTCCTTTCATTTGATGCCTATGAAAAATTGTATAGGATTTACTCAGCAGATTATTCACAGATTATTCACACTCCCCAATTCCCCTGGCCCAATTCTTCCACCTTTCCCACTCTATCCAAGTTAAACCAAGAAAAGAATAAATTCCCTTGATTGAAACAAAAACAAGATAAAATTTAATCTTCGGTCCCGACTGTTTCTCTTAAAGCACTGAACTATAGCCATTTTGCTTAATTTCTTTTCAAATCATTTGTATTTGAGTGTGGCTAACACATGGTACTTACAATATAAAAAGACTTAAAATATCAGATTTTAATAATCCTTAGGTGGCTCTACGCAAAGCAGATGTTCTATTATACTTTCCAGATGCCAGCTGTAAGCACAATTAATTAAAGACAGTGCTTACATATCATGTTAGTAAATTTCAGTACATAGTTAAAATTACATTAGAGAAAAGAGAGAATGAACAAAAGCCAGGACTACTTAACTGCAAAGAGAATCGACAAGAAAAATTAAGTTTGCATATGTGATGCCAACAGCAGGCAGAACTAAAAAGCAACTGCAACCAACATGGAAGTCCTTTCTTGGTGTTCTCAGACCACACTAAGAACTATCCTACACCAACTCTGTTAACAGCTTCCTGCCTTGGATAAGGTTTCAATCTAGTTTAGTTATTCCAGTAATTTTCAGACAACCTAAGATGCAAATATACACTTTTAGACTATACAACCACCTGATAAAACTCAGATTGAGTAGCTCTTATCCAGTTTGCTAGAGAAGCCAATTTTTACATTTCAAACAATATTCATGTTTTTCTATGTTCACTTACTCTTCAGTATATTGCATGATAATCAATCTCCTTATTGAGCACTGTCTTGTCTTTTAAATGTGCTAAAATATTATCTTCGGGCAGCCGGGTTGGCTCAGCGGTTTAGCGCTGCCTTTGGCCCAGGGCGTGATCCTGGAGACCTGGAATCGAGTCCCAGGTCCGGCTCCCGGCATGGAGCCTGCTTCTCCCTCTGCCTGTGTCTCTGCCTCTCTCTCTATCTCTCTCTCTCTCTGTGTCTCTCGTGAATAAATAAATAAAATCTTAAAAAAAATATTATCTTCAATATTAGTGCAATGCAATGTGCTGGGTACCTATTATGTTCAAAGGATTGTACTGGGAGGGACAAGAATAAACCAGCCAGGGTTCCTTTCTCAGAGGTGGAGTTTCATTCAGAGATTTCATTCAGAGATTTACAAATAGCAACATCAAATTCAGTCCCAACTCACCAATAACCCTGGTTATATGATATTACCTAAGCAAACTTTAGGCTGAATCTATTGTCTCTTAGTTGTCCCAATCCATATTACACTCAGCCTCCAGTAGCATTTTCTTAAGGCAGAAAACACAGCAAAATGTTAGTACTTTAGCAAAAAAGACACCTCCTTCATAACAACCAAGTGGATATACATGAATCACTCATTGCCTGCAAAACCTGGTGCTGGCTTCTTACAAACAAAAGTCAAGTAATCAGAAATGGAAAATCTAACATGTGAAATGACCCACTAATAACCCTATTCTTTGGATTTCACTCTCAGGATTTCCTAGTTATATGCTATGCTTATTTTCTAAATGGCAGTGGAGGGAGAAGTCCATTCATTTTCACTCTTAACAGAACTTATAGAGATTTCAATGTATTTTTCCTTCACTTGGTCAATTTCAAATGCATTGATCTATGTAAAAATTGAATGAAATTGGAAACTTACCTTGCATTGTCTAATTAACGTTGAATGTTACTAAATTGCTGGTATTGAATAGGTTTTGACCTACAAAATAACAACTTCACATGGTGCAACCTACCAAACTCTGCTTTGCAACTTAACCATACTGTTTTAGTAAACTGGGAACCTGAAATTTAACTTAGTGGTATGTGAATATTCATACAGTGAATCGATAACTTTAAAATGAAGTTATACTTTCCTCTAAAGTGAAAGTAAACCCACATGAGTCACTGAAGAAAGCATCTTCTTTTTAAGATACAAGCTGATACTACTGATATGACTAACAATTTATTTTCTAACAGCTGCCTTTCAGAAGAGCTTCCTTTTGTCCATGGTCCAGGGGGTCAGGGGAAGGGATACAATAGATGTAAAGTGTGTGCTGACCTCTCACTTCTTAAGGGCCAAATTTTAACTGAGTCCATAGGTTCATTCTCTCTTAATTACTACTAAAAAGTGACTACACAAAAACACACACAATAATAGTCGCTTGAAGTGAACCAAAGCTTCAGAACTACACAGGCATACACACACACAAAAAATGAATTTGCCTTTTAAGCTCACCAGACACCATGCCCCCAACCCCCCCACCCTGGGGTCCCAAAGTGCATCTGACTAAAAGGCTCACATTATACCTACCTGTCTGTACCTGCAGTTTGAAGATAAACAGATGATTAATCAGTCAGAAGGAAAATAAAAACTCCCTCCACAAAAGATTAAGGGGGGAAAATCGAGCATATTTTTCTAGCAAGAACACAGAGATGATCATGTTATTGACCATGATAAGGAAATTAGCTTCCTTAACTGATTAGGTTGTCCTTGGAGGTAGTAGTGGCTGCTCATGGGTACTGTAGAAAGGATTGCTCAGTCCAGAACCTTTGCCTTTAACAAAAACAAAATCAGGTGATTTTATTAGTGCCCACACCTTAAGGTGCTTTTGGCCCTCTAAAATACGTTACAAAAATAGATTTTGGGGGGTGAAGGAGCAGAGGAAGAGGGAGAGAGAGAATCTTAAACAGATTCCATGACCAGCGTGGAGCCTGGTGTGGCACTCGGATCTGAGGACCCCAAGATCCTGACCTGACCTGAAATCAAGAATTGGAAACTTAACTGACTGAGCCACCCAGGCCTCCCTGCAAAAATAGATTATTACTGTTGTTATGTTGTTCTCTGATTATAAAGAACTAACTTCATTGAAGAT
This sequence comes from Vulpes lagopus, assembly GCF_018345385.1. Taxonomy (NCBI): domain Eukaryota; kingdom Metazoa; phylum Chordata; class Mammalia; order Carnivora; family Canidae; genus Vulpes; species Vulpes lagopus. Next base: position 29,845,839 of record NC_054832.1, on the reverse strand, counting down.
TCTCTATAGCAATACAGCTGACATTTTTGTAGCAAGATCAGTACCTCACAACTGTCCAGTTGTCTTTTAGGATCAGCAAAATGAACCCTGATGAACTGGCTTCATCCCATTCTAAACAAAATCCTTTCAGTAAACCTATTAGCATTCATCACTACCAGACTTTCTGTTGTTAATTTATTTCACTTGTTTATTGTCTTTCTCACCCCACCTCCTGAGCCGCCTAAAAGGTAAGCTCCATGATGGCCCTGGTATGTCTTATTCATGGCTGGCTCTATCTCTAGTGCCTAAATAATATAAGTCGCTTAGGAGAGCATATAGTAAATAATGCTGAATTAATAATTAAGTAATAGAAAGTATAGTACTAGCACTGGTAATAGCCTGAATACATAAAAACACTAAAATAAGAATGATTTCTTATTTGTACTTAGTATTAGTCCCTTCTCAATACTGTTTCCACAAACTTTACAAACTTTGCAGATAGTTTTCCCAACTTTGTAACAGCTGGGTTATGAGCAATAAGAAAACATTTATAAAGCACTTTGAATCTCTGCAATCATATGTAAATAAAAGAGGCCTTGAATGATTAGTAAAATATGATCTTTGCATTCACTTATAAATTAAACATCCATAATTGGGTATCCCACAGGGTAATACATGCTTTCACATGTATCATCATTATTAATCTCATTAGATACCATAGTGAACAGCATGCTTCCAGGTTTACAGATTAGAAACAATGCTCCTATTGGTTGAGCCTGTTAAGTAGCTAGAATTTTGGACATACTCTAATCCAGTATTTTGTCATAATCTTGTGTTCTTGTTTTTTTATTTTTCCATTCCAGCAGACACTTCAATGCTGTGTTATTTTCCCATCTGCACAGGGAATGTGCCTTGGCAATGGGGAAGGCTCATTCATATAAAGATCTACTGCAGAGAAGGCACAAAGGGTGATGGTTAAGCTCTAAGGCTCTGGATATAGACTGTTCACAACTGGCTTTGTCACTTCACAGGCAGAGCAACCTTGGCCTTAACGTCTCCATGTCTCACTTTCCTCATGTGTAAAACAGAGATCTTAAATAAGAAATATCAACCATTTTAAATAACAGACAACCATTGTGGTTGTCAGTAACATACTATGCTACTTCTCCACTTTTTTTCTTTTTCTTTCTTTCTTTTTTTTTGCAGAAAAATTGTATTGCTTCCATTTGGTCCACTGCTTGGGGGGAGGGCCCTAGAGTGATTGAAAGCTGCCTCGTAGCTGCAGGGAGAGGCTCAGACAGAGGCCTCTGTATCATCAGAGGTGATGCAGAGGGTCCCTCAAAGGCTGCTGGGCTATGAGGCTTCTAGTCATGCTTGAGGGTGAGCCTTTAGGAGAGATAATCACCCAGTTTGCAAGCTGGCCAGTACAGGAAGTCAGTCAGGTGGTTGCTCATCTCCTTGATGAGTTTCATCTTCTCACCTAGGGAGTGGTTCTCCAGGAAGTCACAGAGATAGGGTCTGTGCAGGCAGAACTCAGGACATGCAGATCCCAAAGGGCCTGGTTCAGGTTCTTCTTTGGAGCCAAGGTGGCTTCTGTGGCATCCATGGGTTCAACCCTCCTTATCTTGGGAGGACTTCTGCATGTCCTGGAAGATGGTGCTGCCACCCCTCTGGTTGCTCTATGCCCTCCTGCTGCTCCTCCAACAACTCTCCGAAGAAGCGGTTGGTGCCCCCCAGAGCCACCCCTTGCAGTGCAAACAGATGCCCAGGGAGAGGTAAGTGTAGCGGGCTCACAGCCGCAGGTTGACCAGGCTGTTGACCACCACCTCCACCTCAGTGGATAACTCAGATGAATCTGGAAGCTCAGGGTTGGTAGAACAATAAGCTAATCTCAGAAAACAGCGTTGGCTGGCCTCAGAGACAAGGGATGGTGGAGTTTCACCTGGAACGTTGGGAGATGTTAAGAGGGGAGAGGAGGGGTCTCAGGTCTGTTGCATTCAAACACTGTTGAGGCAAGAGATTCAGGATTGCTCTGTTTTCTGTATATGGAACTGTTTGGAATTTAGAAATAAAATTTTCCCAGAAATAAGACAAGATTGAGTATGTATGGTTCATATACATCTATGAACATGGGAAATGGAGGAAAAAAGATTATGAGTTTTTCATAAAGATTTTTATGCTTTTGAAATTCCCTTTGTATTCTTTAAGTTATAGGTCATGGAGACAAATCTACCAGTATCTGTGGCAAAATGAAATATCTTACATGTGTATCACTCTAGCCCTTATCAAATGAGATTGTTTTCAATAACACATACCCTATAACTCACTCATATAAAATGTGCAATTTGGTCTTTTTTAGTATATTTACACAATTGTGCAACTGCCACCACAGTTAATTTTAGATTTTCATCATCCTAGAGACAAACTCTGTCTCCTTTAAGAATCACTCTTTTTCCCCCGAATCTCCTAGCTGGAGGCAATCACCAATTTACATTATGTCTCTATGAGAACTTTGTCATTTTTTTAAAAGATTTATTTATCTATTAGAGAGTTTGAGAGGGGGGAGGGGCAGAGTGAGACAAGCAGACTCCCTGCTAAGCTGGGAGCCCAATGCAAGGTTTGATCTCAGGATGCTGAGATCATGAACTGAGTGGAAACCAAGAGTTGGACACTCAACTGACTGAACCACCCGGGCGCCCCTTAAAGTTTTTTAAATGATGGGTTCCAAAGTTAAATCAATGGAGCGAATTAGAATTACATACCTAATGTACATAAAAGTTTTATAAGTAAAATGTGAGTCATTTCTTAAGTACTCAGAAATAAGAGTTTAAGATACATAAGAAATAAAAGTTATAATCAACCCACACATATGCATCATCTACCACAGTGCTGAGAATATAAAGGAGAGTAACATGCTGTTTATTCACAATGAGTTTGAGAAAATAGGACATAGATAATGAAGCAGCACAGGTGAAGTGTCAAACAAGAATACTAGGCCATGAGTTCTATGGGCATCAGAGAAAGAAGGGGGTTAAGGAAAAGGAATTCATGCGAGGCAGCAAAGAACTGGAAGGACTTCGATTAGCTAAGGGAAGTGGAGCAGGAATTTTAATTTTCAACTGCAGGTTAAGCCTGTGCTTTCTTTATAATGCAAAAATTCCAAAAGAAGTCACCCAAAATTTTCTTGGGTTATTGACTACTAATGTATTTTAATGGGTATTAAATCCTTCAAATTTTCTTAAAGCATTCTGAGAAAGGCATTTTTTAAAGTGAAAGATGTGTGAACAGCTTGTTTTCTTTTTTTTTTTTCTCATTAAAAAATGTCTTATCTTGCTGTATGGGTCAGGTTGCTATTTCTGAGACCAAGAAAGGTAAAGAAGGAAAAACTGTTGAAAGAAACAAAAAAGGCAACTTTTCTATATTTCCAAGAGCCAGATGGGTTCTTTTGAGATGGTAGTTGAATTATCACTCTCATAATTACACTGTTTTTAAACTTCATATAAATCCATCTCCTTTCCTACATCCTGAACTTCATCAGGGTCTTCAAAGGGCTCCACTGAACACAATCTCTCCCTGCCTGGATTCTGGATCAACTGGAAAGTCAAAGAGGTTGATAAAAGCCATAATATTATCTTTCATAAAGATATTATCTTTAATATATTATCTTTACAAAAGACAATCTTATAAAAGATAAGCATAAGGTTGGAAGCTGTGGCATGTATCTGCAGGCAGATGTAATACAGAACTCGAATCAAGATCCCCAGATGGGCCTAAGAGCCTGTGCTTGGAGAAGCAGTTGAGAAGCCTGGCTGCCTGCCTGCTTGCAGCTCATTCATAGGAAGACAGGGCAGCTGAGTGAATCATGCCCAGTGCTTTCCTCCAGTGTATGTTTACCTACCTGCCCAGGGGCAGTGATTTGGTATCAGACTTGAGCACCCAACAGAATCATCTGGAGAGCTTGTTGGAATCCAGACCGCTGGGCTCCATGCACAGCATTATTGATTTGCATTTCTGACAAGTGCCCAGGTAATGCTGCTGCTGTTGGTTTGGGAGGTGGAAGAGAGGAGGACTATTCTGGGAACCGCTGGCACACAAAGCAGTCAAGAGCATGACCCTCCAACAGGGTGAGCAGGAAATGTGCCCCACAACAATGTCCACAGTGGTTGTTGCTAATCCCAGATGTAATCTGTCCCTTTCTTCCCTCGGTGAGTAGGCATAGGGGTTAGCACACAGTGGCAACAAGTTGGTTGCTGGGTTGAATTGAGTATTAATATGTTGCTTGATCTCTGTTCCAACCAGCATGTGAAAACAATTTTCAAAGAAAAAAAAAATTAGGAATGACTGGGTGACTCAGTCGTTTAAGTGTCTGCCTTCAGCTCAGGCCCTGATCTCAGGGCCCCCTGCTCAGCAGGGAGTCTGCTTCCCTCTCTCCCTCTGCAGCTCCCCCTGCTTGTTCTCTTTCTCTCTTTCTCTTTGTCAAATAAATTAATAAAATCTTAAAAAAAAAAAATTTAAGCCACTCTTGGACTTCCACCTATTTTTAAAAACTAAACTTCACATTATCTTCATTTGAAGTTCTTGGTTCTGATACTTAACCTGATTCCCCGGCATGCAGACTAGCTACAAGTCTGGTGTCACTTGAGGCCACAGTGCTGCAGATGTGCTGATTTCTGTACCATCCTCTTCTGAGAGTACCAGAAATTCTCCCCAGAACGGCATTAGGTAGGGGTAAAACCAAGAGTTGAAATTTTTTGATATGGCTAAACATTAAAAGGTTTACTTATCTTTCCTTATCCGTCAACTCCTCTGATTTATGCTCCCTCACCCTGTAGATAAATCCTTTATTCAACATTTCTAAATTATATTCAGACTTTTTACAGATACAGAAAAAAAATGTTCATTTTCCGTGTTACAATGAGTCTTTTATAAAACAATGTAGGCCACATTAAAGATACTAGCAATACTTCACAAATTTCAGATCTTGAATGATTTAAAGGAAACAAATAGTTTGTCAGGGAAAAAAATTGTTATAACTATAACATGAGTTCAGAAGCCAGAAATGACATAATGAAGACTCAGGATTTTTACCGGGTTACAGAAGCTTATTTGAAGGATTCTTCCAAGAACTGGGTATAGAGCCAGGAAGAAGTTAAATTCTATGAGTCACTCTTTGACTGCCCTCTACTGGCAAAATTTCAGAATGCTGATCAGAGTGTAGTACTTGGTTTTAAGATCATACCAAAAACAGTGAGGTTTTTATAAATCTTCAAATTTTATAGAAGACTGTGTGATCCCTATTCTTTGTACCTGTTTACAACCAGAAGTGATTTCTTTCATTTATCTTTAATCCTTGTCAACACCTATCTTTTTATATTTTTTTTTTAAGAGAAAGCACACATGCTTATCAGTGAGCAGGCAGGGAGGAAGGGTCAGAGGAAGAGAGAGAGAGGGGTGCCTAGGTGACTCAGTGGTTGAGCGTCTGCCTTTGGCTCAGGTCATGATCCCGGGGTCCTGGATCTAGTCCCGCATCAGGCTCACTGCAGCAAGCCTGCTTTTCCCTCTGCCTGTGTCTCTGCCTCTTTCTGTGTGTCTCTCATGAATAAATAAAATCTTCAACAAAAAAAGGAGAGAATCTTCAAGCAGATGCCCTGTTGAATATGGAGCCTGATGTGTGGCTTGATTCCAGGAACCTGAATGATGATGACCTGTGCCGATTTCAACAATCAGAAGCGTAACTGACAACCACCCTACTGATACATATCTTGATTTTTCATTTGTGCCAGTCACTATCTGGCACAGATTTTCAATAACGATAATGAAAGCATCGCACCCAAAGATGACCACAAATAAAGAATTCAGTATATTACATCTTGAGTGAGAGAAACTTATTTTATAACTTAGTGAAGGATGTGATTTTTTAATTTAGGGGCTCTCACAAGGATATAGAGATAATTTTTGTAATGAATGCTTCACATGCCATCTTACTGTTTTATATCTCAGTTTATCTATACTTAATGATAGCAACCAAGTATAGCAATCAAGTATAGACTTCTGAAAAAAATTTTATTGGAAACTGATACATTTGCTTTTTTAAGTTTTCAAGGAATATCAGTGAGATGATAAGTCTTCTTAAAAATTTGAGGCCCAGTTGTGGGAGTTAAGTTTAGATGGTTAATATGTATTTTATTTTTAAAGGTCTGAAGTGAAAAACTATAATTTTTATACCCTGAGTTTCTTAGCCTGTGAACTGAGATTGTGGATGGCAACAGTTTAGGTGTATATAGATGATGTCTTAAAGCCAGGTCTATTGGTCTCCCATGTTCTCTCATCACAGGAATTCAAATAGAAGAGTTCATGCCCCAGGGCACTTAGTGGTTGGTAGGAGCACTTTTCTTTCAGTGGCCACCCCAGGGAAGTGAGCTCCTGTCATATGATAGAGGGATGAAAAATATCTTTACTTTTCATCAAGAGAGGAAATTTCTAGAACAAAATTGCAACCCTACTCATTATGGGACAAGTTGTTTCTGCAGAATAAAAATCCAAGATCGTACAAAAGACAGAATTTTCACTGTAGCCTTGAGAGTCTAGGGATGCCTGGGTGGCTCAGTGGTTAAGCATCTGCCTTCGACACAGGGCATGGTCCTGGACTCTCAGGATGGAGTCACACATCGGGCTCCCTGCATGGAGCCTGCTTCTCCCTCTGCCTAAGTCTTTGCCTCTCATGAATAAAAAAGTAAAATCTAAAAAAAAAGAAAGTCTAAAATTATGTCATTGAACTTTATTTTCTCTGAACCCAAATAAATCTGAGACTGAGCCCATGTCATACATGAGCCCATGTCATACCAAAACATTCATTCTTACTTATTATTACTATTTTTAAAATATGTTATTTATTTATTTGACAGAGAGAGAGCACAAGTAGGGGGAGGGTGGTGGCAGGCAGAGAGAGAGGGAGAAGCAAGCTCCTCAGGGAGTAGGGAACCTGACGTGGGGCTCAATCCCAGGACCCTGGGATCATGACCTGAGCCGAAGGCAGACACTTAACTGGCTGAGCCACCCAGGCACTTGCTTATTATCATCCTGGGGCTTCTCCTACCCTAAGTTCAGATGAAGATGCCAGTAATCTTGAGTAGAACAAAACACTGAGAATAGGTACCTCCAGTTATCCATCCTCTGTGATTGCTTTGACACTTATCCAAAATCCTGCCCATGAATTTTGCCTTCACCCCAGCCACACGGTGGGGAAAAGACTACAGACACCCCCTGCTCCCAGAACCCACAGCTCTCCTACCCCCAGTCCTGGCAAACCACTACTCTCTACATTGTCTAATCACCTCTCTCCTACCTTTTTTGGGTCACCCATCACAACTCCTTAATGAGTCCAGCCTTTATTTACAGCCAGGGTGAAGGATTGTCTTTCAACAATTTCTCCTGGTAAGATTGCCAGAGGACCTCCCTAGAGACAGACAAGTATCAAGGCAGAAAAAACAATGCAGAGAATAAATAAAACTGTTTCCATACTTTCGGATTCTTCCACAGCAGTTAAGTTAAAGCTAGTATTGCAACATCAACAAATTATCCTGCAAAATCAAGGAGATAGGAATGAATTGAGAAATATATGAGGATGGGAAACTAAAAGAAGATTCAGATAAAGAGCATCATTTCTCTGGGTCTTTGTAATGCATGGTTTAGTCTATTTTATTTCTTTTTGCTGCCACCTGCTGGTGCCCAGGGGTTCACAGGGCGCTGAGGCAGAGGGAGAAACCTCAGACTTTAATTCCTTGCAGCCTAAACAGATTTGCCAAATTCAGAGATAAGCCGATTCAGGGAATCATAATTATAAAAGGTCAACAACAGAATACTGAAAATACTTTATATACAAATCAAATCGTAGTATACCGATGGAGAGATCTATCAAAATGGAAAAGAGATGAGGAAGTAGTTATTTTGTAATACTGGCGGTCAGTGGGTTGCAGCTAGAATATTGCTAGTAGTAGAGAGATTTAATAAATGCTATGGGTGCGTACTTCAATATGTGTAATAAGGTCTCCTGGGGTCCTGTAGTTATTTATGCAGTTACAGAAGAAAAAGTAATCCGAGTATATTTGAACTACTAAATACAGTTTCCACTGAAGACTTGCTCATCTCCTACCCATTTTGCTATTTATATCTACAACAGCATCATCTACAGTTGATGGAATTTTATTTAAGAAAAAAAAAAGTTTGACAACAGTAGGAAGTGTAAGACTCACTCTTAAATGCCACCAGAAGACAAATTAATATATTCTACAGTCTGAAAATTAAGCAGTTTCCATGCTACGTACAATAGCTTGAATGCAAGGATTGCCCTGATGTCAATCTGTATAGTCTGGAATTAATATACTAGGAGGTTTTCATCTCAAATCAAAACAAAGAACAAAGGATCCGGCAGAGAAGCATGTTGTATGTTCTTAATTATTTGTGGAGTTAAAACCTAGGCTATGAAAAGATTTCTCCTGATCCTGGATTCAGCAAAAGGCTAAATATTTGCTAACAGGATAGCATCATGGAAAGCCACCTGTCCACGAGCACCAGCAATCACTCTCTAGAGATTTAATTTCCTTTAGGCAACCATCTCAACATCACGGATTGAGAGATTCCTGAGATCATGATGGAATCGTGGACATAGAGTTGATGATAAACTCATTCAACATTGCTACTTGAGCGAACTAAATATGGTATTTAGAAAATATAATCAATGGCTATGGACACACTTATTTCCAAATGAAATTTGGAATTTTCTTTGGAAATAAATTTCCTAACTCAAGTGAGCTTAGAAAAAAAAATGGGAATTTGGTGGTTAGCAGAATTCAACTGAAGCTCATACAGACATATCACATGAAGAGCAGAGATCCAGTTGGGCTATAGGTACAGCTAAAATAAGGGTCTTGGGTGCTTCCAGTGTTCAGCAGCTGTGCTTCTCAATCCATAATAGCTTCATCTCTAGTTCCTTTACAAGGAAGCATTATGACCCCTAACAACTTTCTAGCTTCCCATGCCCACCACTCCTGCCATTTAAAGCTCTGAGAGAAGATTATTGATTGGCTTTCATCAGGGCCCCAGGCCAGAACTACTGAGGTTGAGGTAACATAGAGTAACAGTTAATAGCAGAAGCTAAATCCTGACTGCCCAGCTATGATTCAGATACTTACTAACTCTGAGACCTTTGACAATCTACTCAGCTTCTCTGTGTATCAGTTTTCTGATCTGTCAAGTGGGGATGTCATAGTACCTAATTCAGGAATTTATTGTGGGAATTAAAAGAAACATTATATGTAAAGTGCTTAAAACTCTGCCTGACAAAATAAGCATCATTTAAGTGGCTGTGATTCCACTAGAATGGCAATTCTCAATCTTGGCCACACAGCAGAATCATTTGGGGGCACTTTAAAAAAATACTTGATGCCTTGGTCTAACCCACAGATAATTGATTTGGGGGTAGAGTGCAGCATCAGGATTTTTAATGTGCTTCTCAGAAAATTTTATGCACGCCCAGGATTGAGAACTGTTGTAGCAGATTATAAGCTCCACAGATGGAGGGATTTTGTGTCCAGCATTCAATCTTCAGTCCTTTAAAACCATGCCTGGCACATGAAAGGTACTCAAAAATATTTGTTGAATGAGACAATAAGGCAGCTAGAGAAGTTACTGTATTGAGGTTGAATGAGGGTATGTGTGAGCACATTAGCACTCATGAAAGACAGAAAGAATACTGGCCCACGACAGATTCCAATACCCTGCATAACAAAATTTTAAACGCGGTTCAAAGCATAGAGACAGACATCTCTTACCTGTGTCTTTAAAATGGACACAGACATGCATATGTATGCTATACAGCATATCCTCTGCTTTAAACCTTTCAATGACTTCCTGTTGCATTTAGAAAAAAAGTTACAGGCAATTCTTATTAGTCATGGGAGATACATTCTGTGAAGTCTCCAGGCACAATGAATTAGTGAATATGGAACCATTCCTCCCTGACAATATACAGGATTAGTTTCCTTCAAGCCTCTCGTCACAGCATTTTCATCAGTTGACCAATACATAACCTTGGATGTATGATTCTGTTTAAAAACACCTTACTTGGGCAGCCCAGGTGGCTCAGCGGTTTAGCGTGGCCTTCAGTCCAGGGCATGGTCCTGGGGGCCCGGATCGAGTCCCACATCGGGATCCCTCTATGGAGCCTGCTTCTCCCTCTCCGTCTGCCTATGTCTCTGCCTCTCTCTCTCTCTCTCTCTCTGTGTGTGTGTGTCTCTCATGAATAAATAAATAAAATCTTTAAAAAACCTTATTTAACATATACATTGTAGATTCATTAACGTTAAACTTACAATCAACAGCACTGTAACTCATGCCTGAACAAAGCTTATTGAACACTAACACACCTGTTCTCTCCAGAAGTCACACCACAGCTTTCTTGCCTATAGGAACTCTAGACAGCACTCCAGCACTATTCTTGGAGTCCTTTCAAATAGTGAAATCACACACACACAAAAACCTACCAAAAAATGTGCAAAACATGGCACTAAATCTACTGTGAAAGGTTCCTGGTGTATAATCTGACAGCTGAAACAAGAAGGCAAAGCTTCAGCCTGTTTTGGTGATTTAAAATAGAACTTTTTGCCCTTCTGCATGTCTCATTATGACTGCAAAAGCCTGTATTGACTTGGGGAGGGGGGAGAGTCAGATTTACAAATATATAATCCATGAATAATGAGGATTGACTATACTGAACATGATACAATCTAAAATCCTGGAATCAGATTTGTCCATGAGCTGGCTACGTTTTGCTCTTCCAACCTCAATGTCATTTCTCCCCAGATCTCCCCTCCTTGCTCTTCACTCTCATCTCAGGCTGAAGCAACCTTAACCCCTTCCCTCCATAGCCACACATTCCTCTCTTCCTTGTTTCTGTTGACTTAAGCCAAGATTTATCAGAAACATGAATATGTCATAAACTGCATGGGGGCAGAAGAGAAAGGCTCTTCTCAATAAATATATATATTGGGATATGATACACTCCCCAACTCTTTTATATTAATTACCTACATTAAAAGCACCTTACTGTGGTGAATGCAATTAAACCACAGGGATCTGGGTGGTGGAGACAGTGGAGAGAATGCTATAACATGACAAAGTGGCTGAAGAGCATCAGATGCTGTGACTGGGCCAGATTTGATATGAATAAATTTACCATGGCTTTGAAAAGTTCATGGTCAAATATTTCTCCACTTCCCATGAGATAAGCTCATGGTTGAGAATAACAATTTTGAATTATTCCTCTTCTCTATGAAATAAACTGTAGGCTAGAGTTACATAGACATTGTATGATAAAATTCAATTCCAAGAATTGATTTTCAACATTCTGAAAAAGCAAAGCATGCAGAGGAATCTGTTTTAAATGACAGTATTATTGCTCTGATGACTTGTTTATGCTTCACAAAACCTGGTCATATACATTTGACATAGTCATCATATTATATATAACTGACATATATGCATTAGCATATATATAGACATTTAAATATGTATATATGTTAATATATATTTTAATATTTTTTAGGCTAGCTATGATTCTCCATGGTGTGAATCATTTTATGGGTTGCAGAAAACCCAAAATTAAAACAAAGGACCTATATCCATATGTGTGTGTTTTTACAATTTTAAGAAGAAATGCAAACAATGAGTCTGGCTTTTACTTTCTTCAGTAAGCTGTTTGGGTACAAAAGTATGTGCTTTCTCTATTAAGTCCTTATTGTTCTCAGATTCTATTTTAGAATCTGCTGCCAGGAAATGGATTTTTAATTACCTTTGTGACCAGTACAGAGAAGTTTAGAAGACTTTTTGAATGAGTTTCAGTCATCACAAAAAGCAAAAGTAAAAAGATGGATTTTCCAAGTTTTTCACCCAGTCCATAATGAAATAAAAATCCTTTAAATTTGTCTTTGGTAAATGTGTATTATGTGTGTTTTTGGGTCCTGAGGAAAGTGCTACATTGGTCAATCCTACTCCAAGATGACACAGTGGCCCATATTCCAAATATCCTTGACTGTCCCCAACTAAGTACTTCACAATCTGCTTCTGCCTTATATTCTTCTTAATTTAGGAAACAAAATAGGGGATCATGCCATCAGAGAATGTCTACCAACATGTTCTTATGGGATATAAGTCACTCACTCTCCCATTCCAGGTCTCGAAGACAGACTAAGACCAAGGGCTCATAAAAAGGTAGAAGCTTAATCCCACTCCTTTTCAGCAGGATTGAACACAAAAGATAGCAGGACAGAAAAACTAGAGAGTATAGAAGAGACTGAGCTCATCTCCATGCTAGTTTTGGATGTAAATCTTGGGCCACCTAACTTCATATTCTTTACACAGTGAAAACTGGCCAACAACTTTCAAGAAATCTTCATCTTACTCTATGAACCCAACATACTCTATGGTCTGCAGAGGGCTACTTGCATGGTGACGAGTCCTGACAATAGAACTGTGAGATAGCCCCATCTTTGGTCATTGCAGAGGTGAGGAGAAAGCCTCAGTGGGGCTTTCTGCCCCATTAAGTTCTGTAGGGCCTGCAGGAGCCTTCAAAGAACTGACAAACGTTCCCATGCGAGGGAGTCAGTGTCCAGACAACTTCTACAATGAAGACTTCACATTCTAGGAGCACGACTTTTGGGGTCCTGATGAATTGGGGAGAAGACATTGAAGGAAGGTGAATTGCTCTTACACTGTAAAACTTCAAATGATGATTTTAAGAAAGCCAGAAGATAAGTTATTGTTCATATTTTCCTGGTCGAACCAGATAAAACTTGCATATGTTATCATCAACAAAATAAAGTAATAACGTTTGAGCAACTCCCTGGAAACCGCTGCCCACAGGATAAGGCAGTCTCATGGGTCACGATCCAACCAACATTAAGTCAGTGGTGTTAGGGAACTGCAGAGGCAAGCCGATCAATATTGTTTCTATAAAAACAAGTTCCAAGGAGCTGTGGCATTATGCATAATAACAGCACTTCTACCTTTATCTCACAGTGGAAGATGTGAAATTAGATGGGAGGGGGGGAGAGGCAAGATGGCAGCAGAGTAGGGTCCCCAAGTCACCTGTCCTCAACAAATTACCTAGAAAACCATCCAATCATCCTGAAAATCTACGAATTCGGCCTGAGATTTAAAGAGAGACCAGCTGGAACGCTACAGTGAGAAGAGTTCGCGCTTCTATCAAGGTAGGAAGACGGGGAAAAAGAAATAAAGGAACAAAAGGCCTCCAAGGGGGAGGGGCCCCGCGAGGAGCCGGGCTGAGGCCGGGGCGAGTGTCCCCAGGACAGGAGAGCCCCGTCCCGGAGGAGCAGGAGCTGCACCGACCTTCCCGGGGGAAAGGCCTCCCGGGGAATTGGAGCAGGATCCCCAGAAAGGCGGGGATGCCCTCGGGCTCCCTGGGACAGTAACAGAGGAACTGCGCCCCGGAGATGCGCCGAGCTCCCTAAGGGCTGCAGCGCTCGGCGGGACCCGGAGCAGCTCGGAGGGGCTCGGGCGGCGGCTCCGCGGAGGGGGCTGCGGGGCGGGAGCGCGAATCCAACAGCGCAGGCCCCGGGGCACAGGGCCCGAGACACAGCCCAGGATCCGGCCTCCCCCGGGACAGGCAGAGGCCGGGAGGGCCCAGGACACAAGGACGCTCGTGCCTGGAACTGAGCAGATCAGCGGCCCCGCCCCGGAGCCCCCAGGCCCTGCAGACGGAGAGCCCCGGAGCTACTGCGGGAGCTGACTCCAGGGTCCCAGAGCTGCCCCCGCCACTGTGGCTTCCTCCCGGGGCCTCACGGGGTGAACAACCCCCACTGAGCCCTGCATCAGGCAGGGGCAGAGCAGCTCCCCCAAGTGCTAACACCTGAGAATCAGCACAGCAGGCCCCTCCCCCAGAAGACCAGCGACACGGACCAGTTCCAAGGGAAGTCAAGGGACTTAAAGTATACAGAATCGGAAGATACTCCCCCGTGTTTTTGTTTTTGTTTTTGTTTTTGTTTTTGTTTTTGTTTTTGTTTTTGTTTTGTTTTGTGCTTTTTTTTCTCTCTCTTTCTTCTTGATTTCTGATTGCTTCCCCCACCCCCCCTTTTTTTTTTCTTTTTTTCTCCTTTCTTTCTTTTTCTTTCTTTTTCTTCTCTTTTTCCCCTTCTTTTTCTTCTTTCTCTTTTTTCTTTTTCTCTTTTCTTTCCTTCTCTCTCTTTTTCTCCTTTTCCCAATACAACTTGTTTTTGGCCACTCTGCACTGAGCAAAATGACTAGAAGGAAAACCTCACCTCAAAAAAAAGAATCAGAAACAGCCCACTCTCCCACAGAGTTACAAAATATGGATTACAATTCAATGTCAGAAAGCCAATTCAGAAGCACTATTTTACAGCTACTGGTGGCTCTAGAAAAAACCATAAAGGACTCAAGAGACTTCATGACTGCAGAATTTAGATCCAATCAGGCAGAAATTAAAAATCAATTAAATGAGATGCAATCCAAGCTAGAAGTCCTAACGACGAGGGTTAATGAGGTGGAAGAACGAGTGAGTGACATAGAAGACAAGTTGATGGCAAAGAGGGAAACTGAGGAAAAAAGAGACAAGCAATTAAAAGATCATGAGGATAGATTAAGGGAAATAAATGACAGCCTGAGGAAGAAAAACCTACGTTTAATTGGGGTTCCTGAGGGCACCGAAAGGGACACAGGGCCAGAATATGTATTTGAACAAATCCTAGCTGAAAACTTTCCTAATCTGGGAAGGGAAACAGGCATTCAGATCCAGGAAATAGAGAGATCCCCCCCTAAAAATCAACAAAAACTGTTCAACACCTCGACATTTAATAGTGAAGCTTGCAAATTCCAAAGATAAGGAGAAGATCCTTAAAGCAGCAAGAGAAAAAAAGTCCCTGACTTTTATGGGGAGGAATATTAGGGTAACAGCAGACCTCTCCACAGAGACCTGGCAGGCCAGAAAGGGCTGGCAGGATATATTCAGGGTCCTAAATGAGAAGAACATGCAACCAAGAATACTTTACCCAGCAAGGCTCTCATTCAAAATGGAAGGAGAGATAAAGAGCTTCCAAGACAGGCAGGAACTGAAAGAATATGTAACCTCCAAACCACCTCTGCAAGAAATTTTAAGGGGGACTCTTAAAATTCCCCTTTAAGAAGAAGTTCAGTGGAACAATCCACAAAAACAAGGACTGAGTAGATATGATGACACTAAACTCATATCTATCAATAGTAACTCTGAACGTGAACGGGCTTAATGACCCCATCAAAAGGCGCAGGGTTTCAGACTGGATAAAAAAGCAGGACCCATCTATTTGCTGTCTACAAGAGACTCATTTTAGACAGAAGGACACCTACAACCTGAAAATAAAAGGTTGGAGAACCATTTACCATTCAAATGGTCCTCAAAAGAAAGCAGGGGTTGCCATCCTTATATCAGATAAATTAAAATTTACCCCAAAGACTATAGTGAGAGATGAAGAGGGACATTATCTCATACTCAAAGGATCTATCCAACAAGAGGACTTAACAATCCTCAATATATATGCCCCGAATGTGGGAGCTGCCAAATATTTAAACCAATTAATAACCAAACTCAAGAAATACCTTGATAATAATACACTTATACTTGGTGACTTCAATCTAGCTCTTTCTACCCTGGATAGGTCTTCTAAGCACAACATCTCCAAAGAAACGAGAGCTTTAAATGATACACTGGACCAGATGGATTTCACAGATATCTACAGAACTTTACATCCAAACTCAACTGAATACACATTCTTCTCAAGTGCACATGGAACTTTCTCCAGAATAGACCACATACTGGGTCACAAATCGGGTCTGAACCGATACCAAAAGATCGGGATAGTCCCTTGTATATTCTCAGACCATAATGCCTTGAAATTAGAACTTAATCACAACAAGAAGTATGGAAGGACCACAAACACGTGGAGGTTAAGGACCATCCTGCTAAAAGATGAAAAGGTCAACCAGGAAATTAAGGAAGAATTAAAAAGATTCATGGAAACTAATGAGAATGAAGATACAACCGTTCAAAATCTTTGGGATGCAGCAAAAGCAGTCCTGAGGGGGAAATACATCGCAATACAAGCATCCATTCAAAAACTGGAAAGATCTCAAATTCAAAAGCTCACCTTACACATAAAGGAACTAGAGAAAAAGCAACAAATAGACCCCACCCCCAGCAGAAGAAGAGAGTTAATTAAAATTCGAGCAGAACTCAATGATATCGAGACCAAAAGAACTGTGGAACAGATCAACAGAACCAGGAGTTGGTTCTTTGAAAGAATTAATAAGATAGATAAACCATTAGCCAACCTTATTAAAAAGAAGAGAGAGAAGACTCAAATTAATAAAATCATGAATGAGAAAGGAGAGATCACTACCAACACCAAGGAAATACAAACTATTTTAAAAACATATTATGAACAGCTGTACGCCAATAAATTAGGAAATCTAGAAGAAATGGATGCATTCCTGGAAAGCCACAAACTACCAAAACTGGAGCAGGAAGAAATAGAAAACCTGAACAGACCAATAACCAGGGAAGAAATTGAAGCAGTCATCAAAAACCTCCCAAGACACAAGAGTCCAGGGCCAGATGGCTTCCCAGGGGAATTCTATCAAACGTTTAAAGAAGAAATCATACCTATTCTACTAAAGCTGTTTGCAAAGATAGAAAGAGATGGAGTACTTCCAAATTCGTTCTATGAGGCCAGCATCACCTTAATTCCGAAACCAGACAAAGACCCCAGCAAAAAGGAGAATTACAGACCAATATCCCTGATGAACATGGATGCAAAAATTCTCAACAAGATACTAGCCAATAGGATCCAACAACACATTAAGAAAATTATTCACCATGACCAAGTAGGATTTATCCCTGGGACACAAGGCTGGTTCAACACTCGTAAAACCATCAATGTGATTCATCATATCAGCAAGAGAAAAACCAAGAACCATATGATACTCTCATTAGATGCAGAGAAAGCATTTGACAAAATACAGCATCCATTCCTGATCAAAACCCTTCAGAGTGTTGGGATAGAGGGAACTTTCCTCGACATCTTAAAAGCCATCTACGAAAAGCCCACAGCAAATATCATTCTCAATGGGGAAGCACTGGGAGCCTTTCCCCTAAGATCAGGAACAAGACAGGGATGTCCACTCTCACCACTGCTGTTCAACATAGTTCTGGAAGTCCTCGCCTCAGCAATCAGACAACAAAAAGACATTAAAGGCATTCAAATTGGCAAAGAAGAAGTCAAACTCTCCCTCTTTGCCGATGACATGATACTCTACATAGAAAACCCAAAAGCCTCCACCCCAAGATTGCTAGAACTCATACAGCAATTTGGTAGCGTGGCAGGATACAAAATCAATGCCCAGAAATCAATGGCATTTCTATACACTAACAATGAGACTGAAGAAAGAGAAATTAAGGAGTCAATCCCATTTACAATTGCACCCAAAAGCATAAGATACCTAGGAATAAACCTAACCAAAGAGGTAAAGGATCTATACCCTAAAAACTATAGAACACTTCTGAAAGAAATTGAGGAAGACACAAAGAGATGGAAAAATATTCCATGCTCATGGATTGGCAGAATTAATATTGTAAAAATGTCAATGTTACCCAGGGCAATTTATATGTTTAATGCAATCCCTATCAAAATACCATGGACTTTCTTCAGAGAGTTAGAACAAATTATTTTAAGATTTGTGTGGAATCAGAAAAGACCCCGAATAGCCAGGGGAATTTTAAAAAAGAAAACCATAGCTGGGGGCATCACAATGCCAGATTTCAGGTTGTACTACAAAGCTGTGGTCATCAAGACAGTGTGGTACTGGCACAAAAACAGACACATAGATCAATGGAACAGAATAGAGAACCCAGAAGTGGACCCTCAACTTTATGGTCAACTCATATTCGATAAAGGAGGAAAGACTATCCATTGGAAGAAAGACAGTCTCTTCAATAAATGGTGCTGGGAAAATTGGACATCCACATGCAGAAGAATGAAACTGGACCACTCTCTTTCACCATACACAAAGATAAACTCAAAATGGATGAGAGATCTAAATGTGAGACAAGATTCCGTCAAAATCCTAGAGGAGAACACAGGCAACACCCTTTTTGAACTTGGCCACAGTAACTTCTTGCAAGATACATCCACAAAGGCAAAAGAAACAAAAGAAAAAATGAACTATTGGGACTTCATCAAGATAAGAAGCTTTTGCACAGCAAAGGATACAGTCAACAAAACTAAAAGACAACCTACAGAATGGGAGAAGATATTTGCAAATGACATATCAGATAAAGGGCTAGTTTCCAAAATCTATAAAGAACTTATTAAACTCAACAGCAAAGAAACAAACAATCCAATCATGAAATGGGCAAAAGACATGAAGAGATATCTCACAGAGGAAGACATGGACATAGCCAACAAGCACATGAGAAAATGCTCTGCATCACTTGCCATCAGGGAAATACAAATCAAAACCACAATGAGATACCACCTCACACCAGTGAGAATGGGGAAAATTAACAAGGCAGGAAACAACAAATGTTGGAGAGGATGCGGAGAAAAGGGAACCCTCTTACACTGTTGGTGGGAATGTGAACTGGTGCAGCCACTCTGGAAAACTGTGTGGAGGTTCCTCAAAGAGTTAAAAATAGACCTGCCTTACGACCCAGCAATTGCACTGTTGGGGATTTACCCCAAAGATTCAGATGCAATGAAACGTCGGGACACCTGCACCCCGATGTTTCTAGCAGCAATGGCCGCAATAGCCAAACTGTGGAAGGAGCCTCGGTGTCCATCGAAAGATGAATGGATAAAGAAGCTGTGGTTTATGTATACAATGGAATATAACTCAGCAATTAGAAACGACAAATACCCACCATTTGCTTCAACGTGGATGGAACTGGAGGGTATTATGCTGAGTGAAATAAGTCAATTGGAGAAGGACAAACAGTGTATGTTCTCATTCATTTGGGGAATATGAATAATAGTGAAAGGGAATATAAAGGAAGGGAAAAGAAATGTTGGGAAATATCAGGAAGGGAGACAGAACATAAAGACTCCTAACTCGGGGAAACGAACTAGGGGTGGTGGAAGGGGAGGAGGGCGGGTGTTGGAGGGGAATGGGTGACGGGCACTGAGGTGGACACTTGATGGGATGAGCACTGGGTGTTTTTCTGTATGTTGGTAAATTGAACACCAATAAAAATTAATTTAAAAAAATTATGCTTTATATAGACAAAAAAAAAAAGATGTGAAATTAGCTGGGAACACCACATTTGACAATAACACAAAGAGATGATTCTGAGGATCAATAGAAAGAGATGGGACACAGTGTGAAGAATCTTTACTTGCACTGTTTAGACAATAATTAAATTTACAAATGCCTCTTCGCTATCCATTATTCTCAATGTCCATTGATAAATCATTATATGTTATATGGGTCCATGAATTTTATAGTATATTTTTAATATAATTGTTTATTATACAGGGGCCACACACAAATCTATTTCCCAGGACCGTGCACACCTAGATGTGATTTTTTTGAACAAATGAGACTCTGTCTTGCCCTGAGCTGTCACCTAAGGGAATGTCGTTTGTCCCCACTCCTCCCCAGGGCAGCACCAGAGGAGTGAGCAAACAGAGAGAAAAAGAGAGTATAGAGTAGAAACTAACAGACCAGACCCTCTAACATACCTTTTAAGCCTTGGACCTACAGTTCTAACCTGAGACAAAGTGACTGAGAAATTATGAAATTCAGCTAGAATGTAGTTCAGGAGATTGCTACATGGGAGGAGAAGATGCTAGCAGTTACTGAAAAATTAAACCCTATAATTATACGTCAGTTCTAGCCTCTGTGATCTCAGAGGAGATTCTTTGAGTTTTCAGATTCAATTTTTTATTCCACAAACCAAGTACTTGATTTTATGAATAGCCAACATGAGTTTGAACAATTTATCCAGATTAGATACAAAGTTTGTTTTGGACTTCCAAAGATAATTCACTTTTAACCCCCACAATAAATAATTAAATCAAATAGGTAGCCAGAGACGCGTGAGAGCTAGAAACAGCTGTTTGGCAGACTAAAATTCTAAAGAACAACTGAAATCTTAAGGCAATTATGAAATACATAATTAATATACTCCTTGCCATGATTTATCTTTGTATTTCTCACTTTACTTGGCGCAATTACGGAAATGCTGCAGAATGTTGCACTCAGTGGCCTATAAACATGAATATTTAAAAGAGTTTGATGCCAGAGTCCTCTAACTTATTACATCATTCTTTTCATGTGTAGAGTGCTGGTGATTCAGAATAAAATGTCGATTATAATAGACCTTCATAGTCAGGTCTAGAACATTTCTTCTATCCTATTGTGCCTACAAGCACACTTACAAGAAACCATTCAAAAAAGCCACTCGTGTAAAAGTAGTTTTCTTCTGTAGAAAAGTGTCAAAATTTTTATTGTGATATGTGTACCAACCCACTCCAAAAATATGATGATTTTATTATTCAAATTTAGGGCCAAAAACAAGTGAGGCTAACTAAAAGCAGACTATAAATGCTGAATATCTGTATCTGTATCTATATCTGTCCATCTGCATTAAATATTCAGCCATTCTTATTTGTTATAGGCTCCCTATATCCTCCAAGAAATTTGCAAACTCCCTGATACCTACCATACTTTTTAACTCTTCTTTCCAATTTTAGTATATGTGCCACCAAAGCAAGCACTAAACTCTTCTTTCCTCTCATTCAGTGTGTGCTAAGGACATCAGCTAACTAATTCCTTCTTTCATTCATTTGGTGGGCGTTAACGTGCGCAAAGCCCTGTGCTAGGATAAGACCCTATCATAAAGCCTACATTCCGAGACAGAAACAGACGTCAAACAAGTATTTGCAAAAGACCCTGTAAGCCTACTAGCTAGAGTACACACAGAAACCCCACTGCCAGGACCAAATCCCAGCACTCTACAAGCAACAAGTTTTGTAATAAAATAAAAAAAAAAAAAAGTGCGTAATAACAAAACCTCCTAGGGTTGCTGCAGGGATTAAGTGAACTGTCCTTACAAGAGCGCCTGCTACATGGTAAGATTCAATAATACTCTGTTATTACTAACAAGCATGATAAATGCCATGAGGGGAGAAATGCAGGATGCCGTGTAATTTTAATATGAACCCACATAAAGGATGAAAAACAAATCCAACTGAAAAATAACTTGCTATGCAGCATTCTATGGTCAAAATTGAGTGTGCTTGTACTAGTTTCATCTAAACCACTGCTCATACTCCCTTTATTCGTTCAGTCATTCAGTAAGTACTTACTGGGGTTCTGCTGTGTGGCCAGCCTGTGCTACACACGGGGTGTGGAGTGAGAACAGAACCTGCATTTATGGAGTTGATAGAATAACTAGAGTTGAC
This sequence comes from Vulpes lagopus, assembly GCF_018345385.1. Taxonomy (NCBI): domain Eukaryota; kingdom Metazoa; phylum Chordata; class Mammalia; order Carnivora; family Canidae; genus Vulpes; species Vulpes lagopus. Next base: position 29,824,336 of record NC_054832.1, on the reverse strand, counting down.
TTACTGCCCCACAGATCCAGTGGGCATTTGACTATAAGTGGCAAATTTGGGGAGAACTCAGAAACTTAGAAAGAAAATAAAACTTATTTTTCAGTGTGTATGAGTCTCCCTAAATTCACATGTCCCTTAGACCTGGTTGGATCTCTTACCTTGAAATGCCATCTCTCACTTCATTTCTCATACTGTCTTGCTACTTATAAGTGCATTATTAAATTTTTATAAGATTTTATGTTCTGAAAGCTAGGTGCCATAGAAGCACTATTAAAAATTCATAAACTTTGCACAAAATGTGTCATAATTAGCTAACTTCCCATCTTACAGAGCTAACACCTGTTGGGCTAGGGTGGCCACGTTCCAACTTCTTGTTCAGTAAAGTCTGTTAGTGTATAAACTATGGGATAAAGACAGAGGAGTGTAGTCTAATTGCAAGAGTCCTGGTCTTTGATTTTGAAGGCCTTATTTCTTCTACTAATTTAAGCAAATATTTATTAAATATTTATGTCACAGATCTCTGTTCCTTCACCTTATTTTATATATATATATATATATATATATATATATATATATATTTCCATTTTGGTATACTCTAGTCAGGATTGAATGTATTAGATGAAATGTAAGGATCTTGTTCAATCTGAAACCCCCATCACCTCCTTTCCCTCCCCCCTTTTTTTTTACTTAAACATTTTTATGATAATTTAGATGGAAGTTGTTTGTCAGTTAATATTGGTTCCAGTCCTTCAAACTGTTCATATCTGCTTTATAACATTCACTGTACTAACCCTTAAGGTTGGGGTGGGGGGCTGGTAACAGTTTAGTTATGTCCTCAAGATAAAGTCTTAGTGAAAAAAATGAATAAATGTTCTTTAGTTATATTTAAAAAAAAAAAGGCCTTCCTGAGAACATCACCCTCACTTCCCCTTAGGAAATGGAGGTCAGCTGACCCCTCCCCTGAACGACAATGTAGTGAGTCACTCAGAGGAGCCATATGGGCCTGTCTCTATGGCCACAGTGATTGGTTCAAGGACATGATGCAAAAACAATTCCATGACTCAGCCCTGGTGCTTTGGGGGAGCTATTGGCAAAGAGGTGGGGTTTTTTTTCTCTCAAGTGGCATGTCTACCTGAAGCTTCCAGCAGCTCACTGCCCACCTAGAGCCTGCCAAACAACAGAGCCAACCAAGGCATGGAGTGTGACTATAAAGAAAAAGAGAGGGAGAGAGGCACCTAGATGGCTGTCAGTCAAGTGTCTGACTCTTGATTTGGGCTCAGGTCATGATCTCAGGGTTGTGAGATCAAGCCCTGTGTGGGTTCTATGCTGGGTGAGGAGCCTACTTAAGATTCTCTCTCTCCCTCTGCCCCTGCCTTCCCCCTCATTCTCTCTCTCTCCCTCTCTGTCTCTAAAAAAGAGAGAAATGAAGAGAGAAAGTCTGTGTGCAGATGACTTCCTCTCGACAGAGTGAGTACAAGCTCAGGGGAGCAGAGTGTACTCTACTTCTCATAAGCAGATGTAATTTCTGTCTTAACATCTCATTTCACCCAGTGGCAAAATCGGGAATATGAGACAACTCAGGGTATCAGCGAGCTCAGGGCCTGGCTGCTCCCCTTCCCCTGAAGTTGACGGAAAGTACCGAAGCATGGAGGGTCCCCCAGATGCCCAGTCTCCCTCTGGCCAGTGCCCTCTGAAGGGTCCAGGACTCCCCTGGCATCTTTGTCTCCATCCCGCCTTCCCTCCCAAGAGTCCAGCTCTCCCTTGACAGCCCCCCAGGCCTCCAGGAAAACTCCAGACATGTCTGTCCCTCTGGACCTTTCTTATTCTGCCTGCACACCACAGTGTCACAGGGTGCATCCTGAGGCTTAGATGGACGGATGTCATAGGCATCCTTTCTGCTTCAGCCCCAGCTGCCACCCCCTAGATGTGGCATCTTCTAACACCCACCCATGCTGGGGCTCACCCAGGCCAGGGCACGGCCATGGTGCTCAGATTTCATAGGCATGGCCCAGGCCTGGCTCCTCCTCAGAAACCTGCATTGGAGACTGACTTTTACACCTTTTCTTCCCCAGATATTCCTTTATATAACATTTCGTCTTTTGAAACTGAACACCCTTGTCTCTGGAGAGAGTTCCAAAAGCCTACTTTGAAGTCTGAAACCTAAATTGGACTTTACCCATCTCTGAAGGTCCCATCCCCTGAGGAGAGGAGTCTGAGCTACCTCCGTTCTTTCCTGAAATCAAGGGAAAGGAGGACATTGACGACAGAACACACAACAAGTGGTCTGAGATTTTGCTTTAAATTAATGCTGCAAAGGATACTGGGGCTGGAGGGTGGAGAAGTATGGATAAAACAAGATAAGCCCCATGTGATTAACCATTGAAGCTAGATCATAGCCAACGAGGATTCATCATACTGTTCTTTCCACTATCTTTCCACTATTCCTCTCTGTTTTGATTGTTGGAACACTTTCATATTTTAAAGTTTTTCTTAAAGGGGGAAAATCAGTTAATGTCAAAATCTTCCTCCATGATGCAGTAATGATCAGAGTTTAGATAATAGAGAAATATCAAAGGAAATCAAACTGGAGAAAAAAAAACTTGACCAGATTTGTAATTGTGAAAGGTGACTCTGGCTGTTGTACAGTGGGAAAGTGTCTCCAGAAAAACTGGAGAGACTAGCACCTTGATCTAGAAAAATTGAGTCAAGGTGTAGTAGAGCTGGAACGGGGGGCTCCAAGCAAAGACAGTGTGTCTCCCGCAGGCCAGATAATGGGAAAGGAGCCCCGTGTTCCTGCCAGCTTCCTGCTTGGGCTACAGGGAGAATATGGAACACCCTGTTTACCAATCCAAGGAGCTCAGGAGTACAAATCAGAATTGAGGAGTGAGATATTTGGCCCAAGCCTTGACTTTGCTATGAAATTTTTGAGGGCTCGTAAGAGAGTCAGCTAATTCTGTGTGTAGTTTTCGTGCATGTGTAATTGTGCAAATAATATCATTCAATGTAGTTTAAGCTATAAGGCATTATTAAATCTAATTATTGCTTTCCAAAAATATATAATAGATAATATGACCCCAGTAAATGACCAATGGTGAAACAAAAAATATTAAGCAGCCTTGATCTCTAAACCCTTGTTCTTGAAAACTCCCTAAATCAAAGGACCATTTTCGGAAGAAAAGCTGACTTTCCTGTACATCAACAAATTCAAGAGAAATAAGATATGTGCAGATGAAGATCATGGTAACAAACTGGGAAATGAACATTTGGAGAGAAAACAATTCAAAATGCAGTCAGTGGAAACTCTTTGACTTAGCTTACCAAAGAACGTATATAGATTTATTTTAGTAATGTGTGAAGTTTAAACAGCAAGGAAGAAACAAGATGAGTGTTGAAATTTGAATGAACACAGGGCTATTGATTTCAGCCAAATAAGATGAAAAATAAAAAGCCCTCGCTCAAGATAATACAGTACTTATGCAGATAGCAGCAAAGCAAACACTTATTGGCCCATCTCCTTGCAAAGCAAAAGGTGGAGACAAAGAAAATAATTTCTTAGCCAGGAATAATTAAGTGCATGATATGGAATGCTGATGTTAACACTAGCATTATTATTATTTTTTTAATTTGTGCTTTAGGGTTAGATCTCAAAATCATTCCCTTTCCTTCTAATGATCATTTTAGGTATCGGTCTTCAAAGCTTTTCTTAAGCTGAGAGTCCTGAAGTCCCAATTGTGCATGTTTTATTGTAAGAACTCCGTTTGTCTTCCCTTTGAGAAGGTCATGGCCAGCTTCCATAAAGAAACATTGATCACCTATCCCTAGAATTACAAAGTATTTTCTGGCCCTGCAAAGAAGGGAGACTCATTTTGTTTAACTGTGACATGCTGACGTTGATTTAAATTCCCAGGATTCTGCTCACTGTGGCCTTTATTTCTCTCATCTAAGGAGATCCTGCAGGGGTCTGGAATGCCACTACTGAGAGAGCGTGTCAGCAGCATTTCTTAGCAAAACACTGACAGAGATATAGAAAATAAACATCTTTGAAAACTAGCTGAGTTGAAGTGCTTCCAGATTCAACTCCGAATAGCTAAACTCCCTGAAAGCCTGTTAAATATTATAAAAATCAGGTCATTAATGTCGTTCAGCTTGCAGATTGCAACATGACTCAGAAGCAGAAGGCAAGTTTTCTAGCAGCGTTATTGGTCGCCAAGGCAGGACAATCTCTTGCAGACTTTATGGGTGGGGAGGAGGAAAGAGGCTGAGAACTCAAAACTGAGGAGCTCTCAGGGGGATAGGATAGCCAATTTGGGGTGCCGAGGACTGATAAAGAGCTCAGCACCTAATTAGACCTGCTTTGCCAACAGCTCCCAAAGCAAAATAAATGTCTCTATTTGGAATCAGTGATCACTCTCTGGGGAGTTATCATAAGTCAGAAATGATAACTTGGCCTTTTGGAAAATCTTCACCCTAAATGATGGTAACCCAGAGTGATGAAAATTACAAGTTCTGACATTCTGGAACAAGGTCACATTGGACTTATCTGCACAAGCATATCTTGCTCGACCGTCAGTCTAAGAATAAATAAAGCCTGGAAAATGCTCATGTTCTAGGGAGACAGCGATCAGCCTTTTGCACAGTGGATAAGAGTCATTCATCCATGAATATGCATGTCCTAATAGCCAAACTGTGGAAGGAGCCTCGGTGTCCATCAAAAGGTGGATCGATAAAGAAGATGTGGTTTATGTATACAATGGAATATTACTCAGCCCCTAGAAACGACAAATACCCACCATTTGCTTCAACGTGGATGGAACTGGAGGGTATTATGCTGAGTGAAATAAGTCAATCGGAGAAGAACAAACATTATATGGTCTCATTTATTTGGGGCATATAAAAAATAGTGAAAGGGAATAAAGGGGAAAGGAGAGTAAATGAGTGGGAAATATCAGAGAGGGTGACAGATCATGAGAGACACCTAACTCTGGGAAATAAACAAGGGGTAGTGGAAAGGGAGGTAGGTGGGGGGATCCTAAGCAATAACAATTCTCCATCAATACAGGCCAGTCTGAAGGAACTTCCAAGGCACTAGGCACCAACAGGGAGAACATTCTATGCCTCTCTACAAACATGGGGTATAAACTTTTAACCACCACTAAGGAGTTTAAGGAATATCTTATTACTTTACTACCTTTAAAGCATATTCAGACATTCAGCTCTAAGATCCCAGGCAGCCTGAATGACAGGGAATTAATTCTCCATCATTATTTACTCTCTCATGAGTTTACCTGACTCCAAGGGATGCAAAAGTCCTGAGTTTCTTTTTATAGAGCAAAGGATCCAGAGAAGGCCACATTGGTTACAGCTGAGATGCCCAGGGATACTCTGCTGATTCTGATACTTCAGGGCCATCCTGGGCACACAACACTCAGCAGAGAGTAACACAAAGCTGGACAAGCCTCCCAGGTTCACACAAAGCACCTCCCCAGAGAACTTCCAAGAGTATATACCATACCTCTCCCTGTCTGAAGCTTCCTCTGTGCTCTGCTCCCCTTCTCTTCTAGGATACAGAATCCACTCCAAACAGACTTCCAAGAAAAGATTGAAAGAGAATTATCTTCTAGAGTTTTCCATTTGGACTCCCTAAGGATAGGGAACATCCTTTCTGTTATGATAGGCACACAGTGAGAGAGAGAGAGAAGCAGAGACACAGGCAGAGGGAGAAGCAGGCTCCATGCACCGGGAGCCTGATGTGGGATTCGATCCCGAGTCTCCAGGATCGCGCCCTGGGCCAAAGGCAGGCGCCAAACCGCTGAGCCACCCAGGGATCCCACCTTCTTTGTTTTTTATCCATTAAGATAAAGAGCACACTTTAAGCCAAAGGAGAAAGGAAAAGACCAGAATATCAATTTATTGACATATGTTTTATTCATATCTATTCATGGGTAGCAAATTACTGGAAACTTAAGGTCTTAACAAATATTGGTATCTCATAGTTTCTGTGGGTCAGAAACCCAGAGGTAACTGGGTGCCTCTTCCTCAGTATCTTTCATGAAGGGCTATAGTTATCTTGAGGCTAAGGCTGAGGATCCACTTCCTAGCTGACTCACATGCTTGCTGGCCAGACTCAGCTCCCCATGAATTGTAGGGTTGTTCATCATGCCTTAGAAGCCTATCCATAGTGCAGCTAACAAGCAGGCATCTGGCTTCTGTCAAATGAGAGAGAGAGAACAAGAGAACAAGAGAGAGAGGAAGAGTAAGAGAAAAAGAGGTAAAATGAGTGGGATAGGAATCATAGCCTTTATGTAACCTGTCTTAATCCATTTGGGCTCCTATAAATAAATACCAGAAGTCTCTGGTAGCTTATAAACAGAAATCTATTACTCACAGTCCTGGGCTAGGAGTCTGAGGTCAGGCTGCCAGCATGGTCAGGTGGGAGCTCTCTTCCAGGGTGCAGACTTCTCTCAAGTCCTCGTGTGGTGGAAGGGGCTGGAGAACATCCTAGAGCCTCTTTTGATCCCTATCAGGAGGGCTCCACTCTTATGATTTAAGCACCCTCAAAAGGTCCCACCTGCTCATAGCATCATCTTTAGGATTTCCGCACATGAATTTGGGGGTGGGGGGCACAAGGATTTAGACCATAGCACAACCTAATCTTGGAAGTAACATCCCACTGTTTTTACTGTACTGTGTTCTTGAGAAGTAAGTCTATAGGCCCAACCCACACGTAAGAGGAGCGTGTGAATACCAAGAAGAGGGGATCATCAGGGCATCATAGAGGCTGCCTACCACATGTGATGCTGTGATAGATTGCTGGGCTACCTGAGTTCACATCTTAACTTTATTACTTGCTAGCTATGTGGATCTTCAATAAGTTACTTAATTACTTTGATCCTCACTTCCCTCATCTGTAAAGCGGAACAATTGCTGATACTTACTAATCTCAAGGAGTCAACATGGATTAAATATGTAACAAACAATCAAAACCTAGATTAATGCCTGGCACAGGGCAGGCATTTAGCAAATTTTAGATAGCATCTTATTAATAATTGTGTCAGATACAAAATAGCTTTTCTGGCTAATGTACACTAAAAAAGAGGCTTTAATTTTTAGCTTATGAAATGTAACATAAATGAAGTGGTCATAAAGAAAGCCAAAGCCACAACCATTCTTGGAAAAATTGAAAAATGTTACCTTTATTGGCACTGAACATTTTTCTCAACATAGTAGGATTGCAAACAACTAAACATAATCCAAGGAGTATTTTATTACTGTATCATTCTTATAGCCTATCTCTTCTCCTAATTTCACAAATATATTATTGCCCAAATAAGATTATTTACTGCCCAACGAGGAATGGAATAGGCTCAGTTGGCTACTATTGCTGTGTCAATCGAACCTCAAGTATGAAACCTTCCTCAACCTTCCTTCATTGCAGCCCCCACCAGCCCTACACACAACCCACCCATGGACATGTAAACAAACAGGCAGTACTAACACACCTGTGACATATTCTCACACACAACTCTTAGATATTAAGTATTATATCTAAACTAACTGGAATATCATAGAATTTCATAGAAATGCTTGCCATTAAATATGTTCAATTAATGAGATTTTACCTAAAACTCTCCTCTCTTCCCCAGTTTGGTAAACGGCATCCACCATCTCCATGCACGGGCACCCAAACCAAAACTGAGATGCAGCTCTGGTCCTCTGTTTATGACTTTCTCCATCCCATCCCTCACCCTTGTTTATCCAGACCTCCTTGGTCACTTTATATCGAAATGCAGCTGCCTTAATTTAAGCCTTCATCAATGCCCCAAAGGCAAACTGGCTTCCTTTCAGAAATGAAAACTGTACTCTACCCGCCCCCCCCCTCCCGCTCCTAATCCCACTTTGCCACCTGGCCATAGCAACACCATAGGTAAATATCTCCATAACTCATAAAGTTCTCATGAAAATTGCATGCAGTTCTCATCTCTGTTGGGTCAGATCTAGTTCCTCGTGCCAGGCTGGGCCTGAGACCATGCAGCCCTTCCTATCTCTTTTCTTTGTCTCTCTCTTTCCTGAGACTTGCCCAAAACTTCTCTTTTAAAGGAGACTTTCTGATTGCTTCGTGCAAAGAGATTACTGGTGGCAGAGTGAGGGAAGGATCAGCCATTCACTGTTTTACTGTTTTCAGCTAAACTGTGAATTCCTGTTGAGATTCAGCTGGAACGCCCACAGGCAAAGAAACATCTTACTCTGCAAGGGTACTACCCTGAAAAGATATCAAAACACTATTGTCCATTTAAGATGGGGAGTATGATAGAGAGCTAAGTCCTTACACACTGGGACTTGAGATAGATTTTAGAGGAGTAGGGGATCCATAAGCCATGAAGTCAGGTAGCAGTGTTCAAAGAAGGCATGATAGATTGAGCCTGAATGAAGGTTTTGGGCTGCCAAGGAGTAACCTAGCCTAGGGATGTTTGATTCCAATTATTTCTGGAATTGTGAGGAGGATGATTGTGTTCTCTGCCCACACAGCAGAACCTCCAGAGCCAAACTCTGCAACTGGGTCCCAGTACTCTTACTCAGTGTGATCACAGGACAGTCCCAACTTTCCTGTCCCCTCCCTAACACCTGTCTTGCATCTGCCATGAATGGATTATTTTGCCTTCAACTCAAGCCACCAGATATGTCAGGATCTTCCTCAGAGATGGACCAGATCAGGTGAAGACAAATTCACGACTTTCACTCTCTCATAGAATACAGACACATTTATAGAAGTCAGGCAATCCCATCTTTTTGCCAGTTACAAAAGCCTTGAATGTTATTTATAACAGGAATCTTGTGGGGGTTTTTGTTGTTGTTGTTTTGTTTTGTTTTACTTTTTCAGCATCCCTTTCTCTTGTCTTTTGTTAGCTACTCCCTGATCTTATTTTGGGGAACCAGCCCTCCCACAATTTCATTTTATGTTGTTCCAGTGAGGCTGACTCTACTTTGGGTTTTAGTGAATTCAAAGGATCTCATGTCTGGGCCTTAGTGATTGGCTTAAAGGTGGACATGTGGCCCCAGCCAAACCAAACATAGTGAATCCCAGGACCATTGCTGAAATTCTTAGGAAATAGCAATTCTCTTTTTCTAAAGGTTGCTAATCAGGCAGGATATCATGCTGAAACTTCTGGAGTCCACACTGCTTCCCCAGAATAAGGCCAAGATAGAGACAAGCAGAGGATGTGGTTGAACAAATAATGTTCCCACGGACATCATTTAATTACCTGGATTCAATCATGCTGTAACTTTTCAGTTAAATAAATAAGGGTATTCCCCTCTGGGCCTCAGGTGGTCTATGATGAGCTTCTGTCCCATAGAACCCAAAGCAACCCATCCGCGTTGTACAGCTTCACTGCTAGGAGGTTGTTAGCCTTCACTTTGATCATTTCAGGTAGACAAATGTTCTTTTTTTTTTTTTTTTTTTTTTGCCATGGATTCTGGGCTCTGATTCTCCATTCTTCTTCTTCTTCTTCTTCTTCTTCTTCTTCTTCTTCTTCTTCTTCTTCTTCTTCTTCTTCTTCTTCTTCTTTCTTCTTCTTCTTCTTCTTCCTCTTCTTCTTCTTTCTTCTTCTTCTTCTTCTTCTTCTTCTTCTTCTTCTTCTTCTTCTTCTTCTTCTTCTTCTTCTTTCTTCTTTTTTCTATATTTTTAAATTGGAGTTCGATTTGCCAACATATAGTATAACACCCAATGCTCATCCCATCAAGTGCCCCCTCAGTGCCTGTCACCCAGTCACCCCATCCCCCCACCCACCTCCCTTTCCACTACCCCTTGTTTATTTCCCAGAGTTAGGTGTCTCTCATGATCTGTCACCCTCTCTGATATTTCCCACTCATTTACTCTCCTTTCCCCTTTATTCCCTTTCACTATTTTTTATATGCCCCAAATAAATGAGACCATATAATGTTTGTCCTTCTCCGATTGACTTATTTCACTCAGCATAATACCCTCCAGTTCCATCCACGTTGAAGCAAATGGTGGGTATTTGTCGTTTCTAAGGGCTAAGTAATAGTTCATTGTATACATAGACCACAGCTTCTTTATCCATCCACCTTTTGATGGACACGGATGCTTCTTCCACAGTTTGGCTATTGTGGAAATTCCTGCTATAAACATTGGGGTGCAGGTGTCCCGGCATTTCACTGCATCTGTATCTTTGGGGTAAGTCCCCAGCAGTGCAATTGCTGGGTCGGAGGGCAGATCTATTTTTAACACTTTGAGGAACCTCCACACAGTTTTCCAGAGTGGATGCACCAGTTCACATTCCCACCAACAGTGCAAGAGGGTTCCCCTTTCTCCACATCCTCTCCAACATTTGTTGTTTCCTGTCTTGTTAATTTTCACCATTCTCACTGGTGTGCATTCTTCTTGTAGTGAGCAAAATCTGCCATCTTTAACCTGCTATCTTGTTCACACTACTAATGTTCCCTCTGCTTGTTCATTTAGTTCCTTGTTTAGAGAATAGCAAATAGGAGAGTCTTGTGGTAGGTTTGGATTTTTGTGTGTGTGTTGAAGGAACAGCAAAACCCAGTGTACCTGGACTCTAGTGAATGAGGGGCATCATGGTGTATATGATATCAAATGGGATGAAGGCAGACCTGAGAAAATTATATTTCCTTGTAAGAACAATGAGAAGCCTTGTGAATATTTGTAACACTGAGAAACAATATAATTTGAGTTACAATGTTTTGAAGATCCCACATTCTATCCAAGGAAGCTCTGGAGGACACCAAATCTCTATGCTACCTGATAATCTCTCAGGAAGCTGAAGTCTCTGGTGTTCCCCATACTATTCTCCTTTTCTAGCATAAATGTCTCCTCCAGCTTCTTCAACTGAGTTTCAGGCCACAGGGTTCCCAGGCTTCATGACAGCATGGTACCTTTTCCTAGACTCATTCCAGTTTGTCACTGGACCTCCAAAAACACAATTCTCAGACTGAGTACATTTACTACAGATACTGCCTGGGCAGCAAATCATATTACGGTACATTATTTTCTTTCTCTTGTCACCCTCACCTGGTGCAGCTTAAGCCTGCTGTCCCATTTTAGGTGACCAAGTCATTCTATTATTTTAAAACTTTATTTTTATTTATACGTAACATATACGCATCGGCAACCTCTGCCTCTAGCAACTGCCAATCTGTTCTCAGTATCTAAGAATTCCATTCTTTTAAATTTGACATATAAGTATTTGTCTTTCTTTGTCTCACTTATTTTACTTAGCTTAGTGACCTCCAGGTTCATCTGCATTGTTGCAAATGGCAGGATTTCCTAATTTTTTTATGGGTGAATTTTATGTGTGGGTGTATATACATATGTGTGTATTTGAAAAATCAAAATGAGGGTCAAATAACATGTTAGTCATAATTGGGCATAAAAACATGGCTAATTTAAGCAGATCAATAGCACTTAAAAGATGTCTTTGGAAAATTACTAAATTGTCCCTTGATATTTGTTTCCAATAATAATGAGATCATTAAAATTGTCTACTTCATTTTTCAGTGTTTATGCTCAACTGTTTCAGCAAAGGGTATGTTAATATTTTTAGAATTCGAGGTAAATAACAATGTACGCTGATTGCTCCCATGTGAAGCCTGGTTGCTCAGTCCACCAAGATGCCCCAGTCCACCTAGTACAAGATGCCTTGACTACAGATGAATCTCCTAGTGAGAAGCTTCTTTCTCCCCCCCTTTTTTAAAGATTTCATTTATTTATTCATGAGAGACAGAGAGAAAGGCACAGGCAGAGGGAGAAGCAGGCTCCCTGCAGGGACCCCAATGCAGGACTCAATCCCAGGACCCCAGGATCATGACCTGAGCCCAAGACAGATGCTCAACCACTGAGCCACCCAGGAGTCCTGCTCCTAGTGAGAAGCTTCTGCATAACTGCCATGCATACCCTAATTTTACGGTATAATACTGAATGCCATTCCTGGTTGGTGAAAATAAAAGAATGTCTTTATAAAAACAGTAATTAGTTATTCTGAACAAATTTTCAGTGAAATTCAGAGGAAATTATGTTCCCTATCATATCATCAGCTACAGTCAGGACTAGTGTTAGCTCAAATGTAAGTTTAAATATATATATATATATATATATATACAGATATAGATATAATATGTATAAATATATATATAGATATGTATTTATATATATTCTTTCCTTTTAGCAGACACAAATCCATACTAGGTTTCCTATCTTAACAAGAAGATCATGGGCTGAATGACTTCAGCTTTTTTTCATCCTTTATTAGTTATCTATTGCCAGAATAACACTGTATAACAAGTCATTTGATAACTTAGTGGCTTAAATAATAACCATGTCTTATTTCTCATGAATCTATGAGTTTTCTGGCTAGTTATGTTCATATGGGCTTTCCATTCATCTATAGTCAGCACCGGATTAGGAGGGCTGGCTAGTCTAGAACCTTGGCTGGATCAACTTATCTCTGCTCCATATAGTCTCTTAACCTTCAGGCCTATTCCAGGCCAGGCCTATTCTCCTGGCAGAAACAGGTGTCCAACAGAGCAGGATCTCCAAATCCTCCTTGAGGTCTATGCTTGAAAATGGCACACTATCACTTCTCCCACATTCTATTACCCAAAGCAAGTTACAAAAACAGTCCAGATTCAAAGGGTGGAGAATAGACTTCAACTCTTGATGAGAGAGGATTTAGACTCACATTGCAGTGGGTATGGTTGTGAGGTGGAGAATTGGGGCCAATTTATAATCAGCCTACCACATACCTCTTCAATGAGGCTCCTGCTACACTTTGGAAAACTTTAATTGGTTAGACAGCTGGTAAAATAATAGTAACATCTTATTTGCCTTAACCAATTAAAATTTGTTGAGAATAAATATTATCTGCACTGGGATTACAATGGTAAGCAAAAATAGATAGGATCCCTGTTTTCAGAGAGCCTTCAGTCTGAGATCTTCTTGTTCCTCACTTGCCATTTTGTTAGTATACATGTAAGCATTGTATTTTCACTTAAGATTTCAAAAGGTCATATATGAAATTTGATTACCTCTTTCAAAACTATGATCATAAGAATTACCAGAAGTTTCATGACAAGGGAAGATCATGTATCTGTCCCAGGCAATTCAAATTTGAAATAAGGTTGAGTCATGTTCAAAGTCAATATTTGACCTGTGGTCAATCTCTTTCCCCGCATCAGCAGCTGTGTCAGTCTGAGTCTTTAATCCTTCTTAATTTGGTCTCTGCTTCCAATCTGCAGATTCCAAAAATCATGGTATCTGACTCCACAATATTGTTAAAATCAATTTTAAAGCATCACAAAAGGCATTTGCTCCAGAATTAAAAAAATCCTTAACAAAATCATTGAATTCTAAAGTTCAAAGTCTCCTTAGAAACCATGTGATCCAAGCTCTTTATTTTATAGACATAGAAGCCAATATGCAGAGAGGCAGAAATGTGCCCAAATTCACTTATCCAGACAGTACTAGAGCCCGAACCAGATCTTAGGTCTCCTCTCTTCCATGCCGGGGTTCACCACTGCACAGGTCTCCCTTCTTTAGCTTTGACTATAAGCTTGAGTGCTTCATTTCCCAGAGGCCTGTCTTTCATCATGAATGAATTGGTGGGGAAGAGTAAATGCAAGAAAAGCAGTCGTAAAGGTTGCAGTGATTGAGGCAATTCAAGTGTTCTGAAACGGGCATGGTAGAGGAGATCGAGAAAGCTGCACATATTCCAAATAAAGTTGGGAGTTAAAAGTGACAGAATTCCTGGAGTGAGGAAAATAGAAGAAACAAGGGTAACAATGGGGTTTCAGACACGAGTGATGAGGTGGTTGGTAGTACTCAGCTCTATGGGTGGAAATCAAGAGACTGGTTTTGCCCACAATTTTGTACAGCCTTCCAAAGATCCAATTGAGAATCTCCTTTGGGCAGTTGTAGATATAAGTTTGGGGCTTAGAGTGGAAAAATGCAGTAAGTACATTGGCTCACTCTTTCAACAAGTAAGATGCAAACATCTACAATGTACTAAGCATCATGCTGTGTGCAGAGAACACAGTGAGAAGCAAGATAGGCTGGTACCTATTGTCGCGGAGTTTCCGCAATCACAGGACAGTGTAATCCTGTGAGCATTCCTGGTTGCATTATTCCTTATAGATGTCAAAAGGTACAGCCAGAGAATACTAGGATTTGCCCCAAAGGCTACATTATTTTTAGTAGATGTCAAAAGAACAGACTCCACATTACTCAGTGATTTGCCCTAAATTAAGCTCACTGGGAAATGGTAGAACAAGAGCTCTAATCTGCTTTTCAGTGGCTCCTTTGATCTCAACCTCTGCTCCTCACTTCTCCTCTCCAAAGAGATCTGGAGAGGGGCTTCTTTATTACAATAAGACAGATGGCTCTTATTTCTTTCTGAGTCCTTTTGCCAGCTCAAATTTTCACAAGTACAGAATACACATTTCAAGGACTTCAGCGTGGATTTCCTCCTTTCTTCATGCCTATGCTGGCCACGGAGCATTCCCTTTGGCACATCCAGGGCCTGTAGTACTCTCTTGTTTCAAGTAAAATATCTGTGACCATCATATGCAAATCATTCCTCAGGCTACAGAGCCTTCAGAGGAGGTTGCTGCAAAGAGGACCTCAGAGTTCCAGGAGAATAAGCCAAGCATTTACATCGTAAAATGTTATTTAGGCAGAATTAGAAATTTGTGACAAAACAAACAGTCTGCCAGTCGTTATCAGTTTTATCATCATAACAGCTACTATTTATTGAATGTTTACCATGTGCCAGACACTATACTAAGATGAAGCTATATGGGAAGTATTTTATTTAATCCTTACAACTCCCTTATTTGACTGATCAAGGAAAAGATGCCAAAAGAGGTTAAATACTGCGAGGCACTACTGCTTATCAAAACTGAAATGCAAAACTGTCGGTTCCCTCCAAAGTGTGCTCTTAACCATCAAACTTCAAGTTTCTCCAAATGTGGTTTTGAAGTCTGCTGTGCTCTTCTCAGAGCACCATGTAAACTGTTCATCACAAGGGCTTCCTCTTTCGTTTGTTTGACCATCGGCATACACTGAATGTTGCATGTAGATTGTCTTTCACATGTTCCCCGGAACATACAAGCAGTCCTTAGGAACTCGGTGCTGGATAGAACAAAGAATTCAAGTTTCCAGAATATCTTATTTAAATTATAAGCTAATTTTGGGGCACCTCGGTGGCAGTCAGTTAAGTATCCTATTCTTAACTTCAGCTCAGGTCCTGAGATCAAATCCTGCATTGGCTCATGCTGAGCAGGGAGTCTGCTTGAGGTTTCTCTGTGTCCCTCTGCCCCTCCCCACTGCTCTCATCTCTCTCTCAGCCAAATAAATAAATAAATCTTTAAACAAATAAGTAGATAAATAAATAAATTAGAAGCTAATTTCATGATAATCAGTGTCCGTCTCATGTGAAAAATAAGAAGTTGAGGCATAGACTGTGTTTAATGATGCAAGGATATCAAGTGATATCTCTTTCACAAACAAGGGACACAAAGGGAAAAGAAAAGCTGGGCAAAGTGTGGGGAAAAATGACCTACACCATTTGTCATAATTAAGTGAAAGTTAGATTGGTTTCAGCATACAATATTAAAGTGAACCAATGAGAATGACTCAATTGGAGAAATCTATGGGACTTCAATTTATGTAAATTTTGAGTGAGAGAAATACCAAAAAGGTGATTTTTTTTAATGCTAAGAAATATAGTGTAAGTGTAAGTTTGTTTATAATTTTGTTAGCTTTTGTTCTCAAACATGCTCCATCCTTTCATCACCTCAAATTTCAAACTCAAAGCATACCCACCATGTATTCTCTGTAGAGAAAGATGGCATGTAAAGACAACAAAAAGAATCTTCATGTTTTGCAAAGCCGAATGCCTCAGGTTTTCAACAAAACGTTTCACCTTATACCATGATCAGACGCTAGATGGCAAAATACAACATGAAATGGAGGCTGCGGGCGTTGAAGTCCACTGGAAGTGGAAGAAGCAGAGAAGCTCCAGCTAGGGAAAAACTTCTAATTGCACTGTACTCATGAGAAGGTATAATGTAGTCATTCTTAAGGTGTGAATATCATTTCTAATTAAAAACAGTTACTGATTCATTCAAATTCTTGCCTAGAAATCCTAAGGTTAGACCCAGTTGCCTGCAAGGCTTGTCCCGTGCCCATGTTTCCTAACTCTGCCAGTCTCCCTCACCAGAGCCTCACTGCTTAATATTTCTCAGTGCCAACCACTGCTTTGCCTGAGTCCTAATTAAAATTCTCTTCTGTCACATTTTCCATCCTTCACCATTTGTCCTGGGCCATTTGCTTGGACTGAGTTCAGCTGCCATCACTCATTTCGACCTTTTGACCTTTTGAGCCTCATGAACCCATTTCTCAACAGTCCATCTAGTAGGATGCTCTATTTCCATGTCCTAGCCTGAACCCAAGATGCAAGACGGATCTTTCTCAAAAACAGGTCACATAAATATTACAGGAAGGCTGATGGAGAGGAAGAAAGAGATGAAACTCAGGCCAGTTTAGCAGCTTTTTAGTTTCTTATCAATAATTGCTAAGGGGTGCCTGGGTGGCAGAGTCAGTTAAGTGCCAGACTCTTGGTTTCAGTTCAGGTCAGAATCTCAGGGTCATGAAATTGAGCCCCAAGTTGGAGTCCACACTGAGCAAGGAGTTTTCTTAAGACTTTCTCTTCTTCTCCCTCTGCCCTTCCCCCACCCAACTATACTCTCTCTCAAATAAATAAATCTTTAAAAAAATAATAATTACTAGAAATAGATCAGATATTCCTGACACCTGATTTGGCACTCCATTAGGTCATCCTTTGACAATTAAATGAAAGAACAGAATACCAATTTGGAAGGGGTGGGGCAGAAGGAGAAAGAAGCTTGCCAAGTAGACCTAATAATCTTTCTGGTAACTTTTCCACTGTTCAGGACTTAATCATTTTTTATAACACTCTATACTCTGAAACTGAATCATGTTACTAGACTCTCTTGTTGAAGATTAACAAAGTGAAAGTTAGATTGAAATTTCCAAAAATAAGTAATCTTTCTGGGAAACATCCTGTGCAATTCATGCCAGTTATCATTTTATACGTAGATACCTTACAAAATGTCAACCAACATGCTTCATGAAATCTTCCCTAACCAAATGTACCAACTTAAACCAACCTTATTTCCTTTTTGTCTGGCATGTAGCAGATGCTCTATTTATACACAAAGGAAGGGAAGAAGAAACAAGAAGGAAAAGATGTATTTGTTGAAAAGCTATAAACAAATGCCTGTAAAATCACCAAGAAACATACTTTATTTGTCCAGTCGAGATGAAGAAATGTTAACTCTCTTCTCATATAAATGTTTTAGGCTTGGCCATTATAAAAAAAATATTCCCTAACCTTCTCTTTTCTAGACTAAACAATCCCAGCTCCTAAAACTTCCCCTCAGGATTTTCATTAATTGTTTAAGGTCTATCTACCAATTTTCATTTCTTTCTTAAATGCCAGAGTTATTTGAGATTATATTCCATTGCTTTTTCATTATCCTTTTAAATGTTATCCTTATTTGAAGAGATATTTATACAATTAAAAGAGAAACCAGATGAAATTTCTATGGTTTTAAGGAGAAAACATATTATGAAGCTCATGGAAAAAAAGTAGTTTTGTCCAAACAACCACTTTTTTACCTACAAACGTTATCAAGAAATTTGTTTTTTAAAGAATAAAACAATGATTGCATCCAGATTTCTCAATCGCCAACACACATTCGCACACACACACACACACACACACACACACATGCTTCCTATGCTATGAAAAAATAGTCAAACATAATACCTTTCCCATGTAATATATTTAATGAAATGAACTATCGAAAGATTTCTTTACCCCGAATTCAAGAACCTGAATTCAAAAAATATGTTAAAGCATAGGAAAACTCAGAGAACTTGTGGGCAAATATTGTAGGGAACATGCAGGTAAATTTTCCAGCTTATGTACTTGCCAATTTCTTTTTTTTATAATAAATTTATTTTTATTGGTGTTCAATTTGCCAACATACAGAATAACACCCAGTGCTCATCCTATCAAGTGCCCACCTCAGTGCCCGCCACCCAGTCACTCCCACCCCCCGCCCTCATCCCCTTCCACTACCCCTAGATGGTTTCCCAGAGTTAGGAGTCTTCCATGTTCTGTCTCCCTTTCTGATATTTCCCACTTATTTTTTCTCCTTTCCCCTTTATTCCCTTTCACTATTATTTATATTCCCCAAATGAATGAGACCATGCAATGTCCTTCTCTGATTGACTTATTTGTACTTGCCGATTTCTAAATCAAACTGTTATCCGTATGAACTTCTCTCATCAGAATCACCTTGCAGAAGGTATTTCAGCAGTACTTCTCATAAGCGCTGATTCTTGGTCTCTTTTCCAGAATTAGAACCTCTAGAGGCGGGATCCAGAATTGGCATACTCCCCAGATGACTCTTATAAATATGTCAGTTTCAAGGGACATTTCTATTAAGCTTTGATCTTTTCACTTGGTGCAGCAATTTGTCTTCTTCTTTTATTTACTTTTTTTTGTAGAAGTACAGAAATTTGTTTTTTTTAAAGTTTGTTTTTGAACAGTAATTGTAAAAATGGGTACAAGGTTTGCCTCGTATCCAGCAAACACCCTGGATCTAGTTAGCAACCTGATTATTGTGAACAGAGAATTTAATTGTGTTACCAGGGATCTACAAGGTGCTTTGATCTCCCAGATACTAGATTTACTTTTGGATGTTAATATAAGGCAAATTCCACCATCTCTTTTATAATTCACTTACTTGACCAAGTTCATACCTCACACTGCAGTGAGTGTGATCTCTTCCCAGAATGGAAGACATTGTCATTTTACCAAGGACATGGGAATACTTCCTTTTGGTTGGCCACCATCGACCAGGTAGTTGAAAATAAGGAAAACTAATGCTGAGATTTGATGACTAGAAGTCAGTGGTTTTAGTCTATGAAATAGAATCCCAAGAAGTGGGACTATGATCCTAGTATCTTATTCTTCCAGTTTCCATCATTCGGTTAACCTCCAGTTTATTTGCTTTAATGGTAACCTATTGGAAAGTATGCGATAGCTTAGAACTTGTGTGATGGCTATCATGTGATAGTTTAGAATGTTGTCCCTGTTTATGCTAGAATCTCTCAATACAGTTATACGCTAACATCAATTTGCTTCACCACTTTTTTTTTTGCTTTAACACTTTTTAACATATTTTCTCATAAAATATATTTTGAAAGCTGTATGGCTATGACTTACTAGGTTTTTTCTATGGTAGTTTTCCTCTGATTTTGCTTTCTTTTATATTCTGTAACAGGTAATTTGTTGGTTTTTGTATAGGATACATTTTATCAAAACCTGCAGAGCCATACGATTCTCAGAACCACTCAAAATATGGCAGCAAATGTACTGTCTATATCTTAATTTTTTTAAATTAATAAATGTTATAACCATCATATGAATTTTATCCTCAGTAACACATTAACAGGATGCTTGGGAATTAACCTTGGCATAAAGTTAAATTAACCTGGAAGATATGTTTTAGCGTGTGTGAATGCAGGATAAAAGAGAAACTTATTGATGAAAATCTCTCCAAACTGCTTGAATCAAATTTCTTTTTTATTCAGTGTGTTATAAGAACGAAGCTTCAGTCTTCCCAGGCTTCTAATATTATCTCTGTCATTTACAAAGCCTGTTGGGCAAGTTTGATCCTAAGTAGAGCATGTGTCTCAGTGCACCCCGCACTGGCCCCATTTTATACCCATATCTCCAGCACCCTGAGAGTATTCATAGTGACCAATAAATTACATAATCAATCTAATTATGTGTCCCTGGGCCACAATTTGCTCAATTATAATGTGAGAGAATTTGACCACATGACATAATGATAACTTCCAACCCCATAACTCTATGGAAGAAATCTATGTTAATTCATATAATTAGTTAATATCATAACTAATAATGATATTAGTGATAATTCATGATTATTTAATATCTGTACTACTTGTTGCATAGGAGTATTACACTGTTTTGAAGAAAAGTTAGGAAGTTAGGCTAACTGGGTACAAGGGTCAGCCTTTCACAAATAAGTTGTATGGTAGAAATACCACTTCAAGTTGATTGCTTGGAAACTGGAACCTATTTCCCCTTATAGACAATTTTATAAACTATTATTAAATGACAAAGTGAATGCAAAATGTTTGTAAGGGGCTTCCCCGAAGAAAAATGCGAAGGGGTTGTAGTAAGCCAGCCTCCAGAGAAGGGCTATAAACTGATAGCTGTAAAGCAACTGCAAGCCAATCCCAGGTGAGGGTCACAAAAAATGGACAAAGGGAAACCAAAGTCTCTGATGCAGGAAGAGCCGCTTTGATTTCTTGACAGGATAATGACACAGCATGAGCTAATTTCCCTGGGGAATGATAACCAGATGGTTTCAGAGTGTTGGTCCTAAACCCCTTGTGAGATATGATTGATACGTTTATTCCAAATGCCAAAGAAGATAACAAAGTGGGGGAACTTCCGGCACTTCCTCAGCCCCTTCCCCCACCTCCTCCTCAGTTGGCCCAATCATATCTCACTGCAGTTTGAACATTTGTATTTTTCCACCAGGGGATCTCAAAAAAAGAGTAAAGAAACACCTTCAAAAGTAGTCCCTTCTATCCAAGCTCTACGATGGGGAAGAACCTTGATTTTCAGCTGAAATCTCCCCTTAGCCCAAAGGAGATAGAAGGTTTATTAGTGTGTGGTCCTTGTTGCTTCTCTAGTAAGTGGAGCTCCTCCTCTTTTCTCCCCTCAAAAGTTTCCTTCAAGGAGAATAAAGCACAATGATCCAGAGGAAATTTCACTCTCTCCAGGGAACCATTCCTATTTGTATTCCGGAATATTTGTAAACCTGATGTTTTAAATCAGGGGATGCTTGAATTATGCTAGTTCTAAAACATAGCAGAAAGATTATTCTCATGATGGTAGTGGCTATATAGGTTTTTGTATGTGTCCACCTGACAGATCTCTGTTATAAATTTTTCTTGTGATTTACCTTACTTCTAGGAAAATTAAAATTTGAATGGGGAGATTCTGGTCATGTGTTTCAGATGCCTTTATTTAATCAAACTTATACCAAACCAATTAATCAAGTTATAAATTGATAGGTGAAGTTCCTGACACATGCTTCATCATGCTGCACATCAATGTGCCTCTTCTCTCTATCCTGCTACTAGCAGTATCTTCATCCAGGGACACATTCCATGAATGTTGAATGAGCCTACCTGAATTTTGAATAATTCCAGTACCTAAAACAATCCTAGAAGAAGGAATAATTAATGATTTCTTTTCCTCAGTGAATTCTGCTATGCATGATTTTCCATAATCATTAAAACAACGTACAGTGTCTGCTCCTCAGGCCTATAAGACAAATTTTATTAAAGCAAGAAAACAAACAAAAAATAAAATTCTCTTTAAGGTCCCAGGAGATAGAAAACCATGCCAGTCTGATTTGGGAGTACTTAGTACATTTGAGAATGTAAACACATCTTTCTATTATGATACTGCTATTTAAAAATAACTATTTTATCTGGAAACAAATTGTCTCTGGTTCTAATTTGAATTAGGAATTATAGTGAGATGATGTCACTCAACTAGTTGTATTAGGTAGGATACTGGCCTTTTATTAAAATGATTATTCATACTAATATTTCCACTCGAACATCACCCACACACCTTCAAATAGAATGTTTTGGTTCCTGTGCAGTTCTGACACCTTGAAAACTACTCCTCCGAGTGTTCCTTATTGTAATCAATGACCCTGCCTTCCCTGCAGGTGCTCAGTCAAGAAGCTGTAATCTCCTTCAACTTCTCCATTTTAATTAGGAAAGCTTGGTGAGTAGAACGATGCTTCTTATTTACCACCATAAACAAGTCACTGTTGATAAATGTTTAAGTGATTTTGTGATTATCCATCTGTATATCCTTAGGAAAGACACTTAACATTTTAAATTTTTTTTTAATTTTTATTTATTTATGATAGTCACACAGAGAGAGAGAGAGGCAGAGACACAGGCAGAGGGAGAAGCAGGCTCCATGCACCGGGAGCCCGACGTGGGACTCGATCCGGGGTCTCCAGGATCGCGCCCTGGGCCAAAGGCAGGCGCCAAACCACTGCACCACCCAGGGATCCCGACACTTAACCTTTTAAAAGGCCAGTTTCTCCATCAATAAATTCATAGATATAGACTATAGACATAATTCTGAGATTCTCTAATACTATGCTGCAACTGCACTCATACAAAGCTTTCTCAACAAAAAATTGATAATCAGTTAGTTGCTAACACTTCTTACGTCTAGTTTTCCTGTAGGTTGGTTTTCTAATCCATATGCTTTCCAAAGTGTCCTGTATTTGATTCTATTTTAGCATTTATCATTATCAAGTATGACTTTCTGTTTATTACCTACTCTTCAAGTAGATGCTGAGATTTTGGAAAATTAAAGTTCACATGTATAGACTATGACCTTTATCACTTTACTTCCCCTTCTTAGCATAGTATTTATCACATAGACTGTCCAAAGTAGATTTAAAAGCATTTGAATCCCTACATTCACACTGGCCACCCTAGTCTAATCCACCTTCCTTCCTCCTCGGGATGATGGGGAAAGCCTCTTTAGCTGTCTGCCCTCAACCCCCGTACCTCCTTCAATCCCATAGAGTAGTCAGAGTGATCTGCCTAAAACTCTTTCTTAGTTTCCCAGTGCATTTTTTAAAAGCTCTGAAGTCCTTCTCATAGCTTTACACCTGGCCATTGCCTACCTGTACAGTCAGCTCATGCCACTCTTGCCTCCACTCATCCACTCCAAACACACCAGCCACTTTTGAGTTCCTCCTCCCTGTCTCAGGACATTTGGCCATGCTGTCCTATCTGCCTAGGATCCATGAGAGTTCTCTCCCAGAAAAAGAGATACAGATTTTCCTGGGCTTGTGATGGGGTAATATCCCAATAAACCCATCATAAATTGAAAATACTGCTAAGTCAAAAATGCAATTAATACACCTAATCAACTGAACATCCTAACTTAGCTTAGCCTCTCTTGAATGTGCTCAGAATATTTACATTGGCCTATAGTTGGGCAAAGTCATTGAACACAGAGCCTATTTTATAACAAGGTGTTGAGTATCTCATGCAATTTCTTGCATACTGTACTGAAAGTGAAAAAAAGAATGGTTATATGGGTAGAATGGTAGTCAGAGTATGCGTTGTTCACTCTTGTAACAATGTGGCTGACTGGAAGCCAGGGCTTATTGCCACTGCCCAGCATCACAGGAGAGGATCATACCCCATACCCCTAGCCCAGAAAAAGATCAAAATTCAAAATCTGAAGTATGGTTTATATTGAATGCATATCACTTTCACACTATTGTAAAGTCCAAACATTGCCAAGTCAAACCATTATAAGTCTGGGATGGTCTTTACCTTACACCTTGAGTATTCTTGCAAGAAATCATCCTTTTTAAAAGATTTTATTTATTCATGAGAGACACAGAGAGAAAGGCAGAGACATAGGCAGAGGGAGAAGCAGGCTCCCCGCTGGGAGCCTGATGTGGGACTTCATCCTGGGGCTCCAGGATCATGACCTGAGCCAAAGGCAGATGCTCAACCACTGAGCCACCCAGGAGTCCCGTTGCAAGAGATCATCCTAAGAAGTAGCACATTAACCCTTCTACAGCTAATCTACTCAGAATTTCTTTTCTAAAAAGGATATAAAGGTAACAGTATTTTTGCCCTTCAGGAGTATATTTGCAGTTAGCTAAGGGGAAGATCAAAAATCTTTTAAGTCTAAAGCAAAATTATGGTCCACTTCTACTGAAATGCAACCACTTCAGGGATAAAATATCGTAGAGCTTAAACATGTTGTAATGCTTTGCACTGAGATTAGAATTACCCATGAAGAACATCCAAAGATTGTAACTTAAGTTAGTGCTATTCTTTGTAGAAATCATACAATATACTTCTTGCCCTTAATCGGCTCACAAGATCATATAATACTTCTAACAACAGACTGTATAGCAACATGCTGCCTTGTTCACACTCCATAAAGCAGCATGACATTCATGGGGACATTTCTCAGTGATTATTCCAAATTTTTCCAAGAAGATGACATCCCAAAGAGAAGAATCACTACAGCCTGATGCTTTCTAGATCTGAAGATTTCAAGAACATATAATAAGTTAAATAGCCTTTAATAAGTGCTTTTCCACTGCCAGTAAAATTAGATTTGGGGTTTTTTCCACTTGCTTAGAAAACCTAGAAATAGCATAGGCAATACTGTCAGTTTATTTATACTTAAAATCAAGCCTCCTTTCATGAGACTTAACGCTATCCTTTACCAAAGCATTTGAATTAGAGAGAAGTTAGAGGAGTTAAAAGCTATTGGAGGCATCTTTTCAGGTATTTTTCCCCAGTGTTTTGGAGGTATTGATGCCAGAGGGATGCGCTTGTAATCACTAAATAATGGGGAGGGACTCTCATGTGTACGTACACATAGGCCACAGTCTAAACCATCAGAAGTTTCTGAGCCCAATGTAAATTGTTCTAAAGTCACTATTTGGAAACCAAAATAGCAAAGACATTGACCCTTGAAGTACCTGGGAAAGTGGTATACTTCCTATGGGTCTCTGGGAGCCTCTGTGCGCTATGCCCTGCAAATGCAATCATGTTTATATAAGGATTAGTTCTCCTGACAAATATCTGGGTTTTGATTTAGGAACTGAATAGGACTCTACCACAAAGAGCCACTGGATCACAGACAGTGTGTTCTTTTAATTTACTTCCATAAACAGGCAAAAATTGAAGTCAGCTGTCAGCTTAAACGAAATTAAAGAGCTGCGTGTCAGAGCCACAGTTGAATCAAGATCAGTTTCTGAGGTGGGGGTATTGGGAGGTTGGATTTGTAAGCGTCCAAAGATCTGTTGTTAGGTCCAAAGAGCTAAGACTTTCACTTTAACTGCGGCTTAGATGTACTGTGCATTGTTTACTTTTCAAAAATTAAATTTAGACTGAAACTAATATCATTCCGAAAAAAACTTTCCTTACTTAAATGATGTACATGATCTCAAAGTATAATACAATAAATGTGCAAACCGTAACCATCCCTAATATAATTATAACAAATATAGCTCAGTGTGCTGGGCTTGTGGGCTGTGAATCTCCTTGATATGGCCCATCACAAACTCATAATGCTTCTTTTAATGATTTTAATGATTGCCCTAATTCTGTCCTGGTATTTTTTGCTTCTTTTGTCATCTCACAATGACCTTGGTTCTGAGCCAGTCTCCTTGACAGAACATGGTTTTGGTGACTGGGGGAGACATGTAGGCAAAATCTCAAGCCTGGAACTTCTGATAATTCAATAAGCAGTACACACATTTATCATGTCTGTTAAAGTAAGTGCAGACATCTGTGGCTATGTGCGAGGCCTTCAAATTTGGTTAATGTAGGTATAAATGTAATTGGGGGCAATATGACATAGTCGTTGAAAGTACACTGGCTGTGGAGTCAGATCTGGGTCTGATTTGTGACTTGGTTGTTCACTTCTTTGAATATTAATTTTCTCATCTGTAAAATCAGGATAATATTTCATAAGGATTTTAAAAATTAAATATGATAATGTATATGATGTGCTTATGTAAAGCCAGATGGTGCTCAATAAAACAGTTATTCCCATTGTTTTATTAGCAGCTCAATGCAGCAGATAAAATCTTAGGGCCTACTGTGCATCCAGCACAGTGGAATACACAAAAGAAGTATGAAACAGCACTCCTGTCCTGAAGAAGCTTATCATCTAGTTGTTTGTTTTAATTATGGAAATAAGCCTGGAAAAAAAAATAATGTGTTATTTTTGGGGGGGCGGGGGGGAGTATCTAAATGAGCAGAAAGAAAACAAGAGTACAAGAGACCAGAGAAAGAAGAGGCAAGTCTGAGTGGAAACAGTGGAGAATGACTCCATGGAAGACATCAGAATTACAATGCATCTTGGAGATGGACCTTCCCCATGTGGAGTGATTGAAAGGTGACAGAAATAAACATGGCCTATTGGAATGTGTAGCTTCACTAGAGCAGTATTTGTGCTGGTAGCAAGGTACAGTATTTTCTGAAATGTTTCTAGTAAAGTTTAACAGGATAATCAAAAGTTGCCTCCCTCTCTCTCTCTCTCTCTCTCACACACACACACACACACACACACACACACACATACACACACACACACACACATACAGAAAAGAGTATTTCTTGGGAAGGAGACTGAGATGTTGGGCCAAACAAAGTGAAATCCACATCTTCCTTGTAGAACTTCTCCGAGTCTTTAAAAAGCTAACATGTATAATAGAAATGTAACCGACTGTAGTGTTTAAGGATAAAGCCTTCAGTTGTGCCCTAAGTGTTGTAAATCCCATCAGTGATAAAATGCATGGTATGCACTTCTCTCTTCTCCTTGAAGGAGCTTGTAGCAAGGGAAGAAATGTGAGACTCCAAATAAAAGAACAAAGTCAGTAGGGTGAAGAAATGACTCTTTGGAGTCATTTTACTCTGTGTAGAGTGAAATCTTGATTTGAATTTGGTGGCCAAGGTTGGTTGGAGAGGGCTGGACTGCTCTGCATTCAAAGATGCAAGGACATTGGAGAAAAGCAAGGTTGAGGGGTGGCCTCCTGAGAATGAGGAGCTGGTGGGGGTGGGGGTGATGAAAAAGCAACACAGCAGTTTTAAGAACGGTTGTTTGAGTTAGTGTAATGTGTAAAATTCATCTCTCCTGAAAGTTGAGTAAAACCTGTGCTATGCCAAAGCCCCATGTGTCAGGGAGCTTTATCAATTAGCTTCTGTATCAGTCAGCTGCTCGGTCAACTGTTGGCCCATCTAGGATGGCTCAACTGGGATGGCTCATCTCTGCTGCATGTGGTCTCCATTCTCCAGCGTGCTAGACCAGGCTTGTTCATTCCCCTGGTATTGGCAAGGCTCTGAGACAGAGCACAGTCAACATCTCTTGAAGCCTACTCGAACGGGCACACTGCCACTTCCCAGATTTCTGTTGACCAATACAAGTTACAAGGGTAGCACCGGTTCAAAGGGCAGGGAAGCTGTCTCCACTTTTGTTGGGAGGGAAGATCTTTACCAAAAGTGACCATGAAAATATGAGCCACTTGGGAAGCCACCAAAGACTTGGAATGAGCAGTAAAATTTCCATAAGTCATGGGGTGGGGCGTTGAGCCAAGATTCCCTCATCCTTCAGGGATACTCTGACACCGACTGTGACATGGGTGCTAGGAATATGCAAAAAGTTGCTACAGGATGTGATATACTCCTAGTTGATTTGACCAGGGAAGAATTCTCTTGTTCAGTATCTAGAGTCATCTTTTAAATGTGGAAATCTTGTGGCGCCTGAGCGGCTCAGCAGTTGAGTGTCTGCCTTCAGCTGAGGGCATGATCTCGGTATCGAGTCCCACATCCGGCTCCCTGTGAGGAGCTCTTCTCCCTCTACCTATGTCTCTGCCTTCTGTCTGTGTCTCTCATGAATAAATACATAAAATCTTTAAATAAAATAAAATAAATGTGGAAATCTGATCAACTAACCTGGTTAAAATGATTTTTTAGGGTAAATTCTAACCCACTTATCACCACCTCTGAAATCCTCCTTAATCTTCCCCTTTTCCTGTCTCTCCAACTCCCCCCCGCCCCCCCCCCCCCCCCCCGCTCATACTAGCCTTCCTTCCCTGCAGCTCCCAATCTCTCCCAACTCCCTGCCATTCCACATGCAAGCTCTTGACTGCAGACTTTCTTGTGAGAGGGCCTCCTTCCTGTGCACTATGTGGGTTTCAGCTCAAGCAGCATGTCTTTAGAGAGTCCTTCTTGAATCATCCAAACTAAAGTGTCATGTCATCTACCTCTCTCAATCACCCTCCTTCCCATCGCTCCATTTTATGTCCTTCATAGAACATAGTTATCAGGATTTATCCTGTGTATTCATTGGTTTACAGGCTTCTGTCTGTCCATCTCCACTCACGTGTTAGCCCCAATAGAGGTTTCTGTCTTCTTTATAACTCTGTCCTCCAAACTAGAACAGCAAATATTTTTGAGTAAATGAACATTTAGTGATGGCAGTGGTGATATTAGTTGTCTCCCACATTGTGGAGGCATGTTTGTGCTAAGGAATATATCCACCATCACACAGATGGTGAGTTTGATCTTGGACCAACCACTGATCCCCCGGGTTTCTTTTAAAGATTTTATTTATAGGCAGAAGGAGAAGCAGGTTCCCTGCAGGGACTCGATGTGGGGCTTGATCCTAGGACCCCGGGATCATAACCTGGAGCTGAAGGCAGACGTTCAACCACTGAGCCACCTAGGAGTCCCCTGATCCCCAGTTTGAACTCAAGATTTCTCACGTCCAAATCCCATGCTTTTAACACCTGTGCCAACCTTTATGAAGTTATCATACCTCTGTCATGTATAAAAACTGAACAATCTACCCAACTCTCATTTCAGCAATAATTGACTGGGTAAATTGGCATAGAGAAAGATATTTCACTCCCATGTCTTATTCTGGGTCTGAAGGGAAGAGGACGTAAATATTCCAGATTGTCACAGAACTTTTCTTTTATTAAGGAAAACCCATTAAGGAAGGCAGGAAGAAGAAGAATGTAACATTTTGAGCCCCTGCCATTTGTGAGGCATGTTATAAGTGTTTTGGTGATTAACACCCACACCACTTGTGACAAACACCACTATACAGATGACGAAATTCAGATTTGGAGAGTGAAGAAATACACACAACTTGGAATTGGTTGTTCTATATAAATCCAAAGTCCATAAATATTCCATGACACCACTGGCTTAATGAGTGGTAGCCATGTTCTTAAGAGTAAAATGTGAAGAGTTTTACTGTCAACACCATCTACATTTCTTCTTTTTCACTGACATTTGAATATTCCCAGAATATAATATAATATTTCTTTATCAAAAACCTAACTTCCCTCTTGTTCAGTAATAACAGAAAGTTACGCCAAATTAAATAAAGCCACATTACTTAAACAGACTCACCAGAAACAAGCCAAAAGGCTGGACAGTGCTCAGCAGTGGATGCAATTTTGAATCTCCCAGGCACTTAAGGAATTTATTTTTCCCTAAGGCAATGTAAAACATGAGCCATCTACTCTTATATAAAACCAATCAAGCCAGATCTGTGTGGCAATTTTACTTAGAAGTCAACAACTGGTCCCTAATCAGTCAAGTTCCTTTTTAACTAAAGCCTGGGTGTAAAGCTCCTTCTGCTTTCATGGAATGTGCATCAAGGAACCACATACATGTGTCAAATGACCAGCCTAGAACCATCAAAACTTGAAATCAACATAGAATAAAATTCTATTTGATGAAGTATCCATTTTTGTGGTTTCTCGGGATTCCTGATGAAGGTTTCCCTGTATTTAGAGATAACTGAGCACAAGATGGCTTTGGTAATGCTCAAGCTCTCTATGGAACCAGGGCTTGCAAACAGTGGCAAGGTGGAAGTAATTTCAATGCCCTTTATCAGAATTATCACAAGAAACAGGGTCATATAAAACAAGTCTGCTTGCAGTTGACAGTGTCTCTCCCTGTCAGCAACTTCTTACTTCCTGATGAAGCATCCGTTTCCCCATCCTTAGGGGAGCAAAGCTTTTACTTCATCCACAATCTTTTGGCAAGCTGCTCACTCTGGACTTAAACTTTTTTTGAAACCATTTCCCTTTCTTCCTCAGATTTCCAAATGAAATGACTTCCCTGCAAGTGCTCTCCTGGCAGCCTTTCTCTCTTAGAAGGTCCCTTAGAAGACACATTTAGACATTCTGTTCCAGCCAGAAGGTCACCAGTGACAATAAGCAGCAAACAAAACTCAGATTTGAAGGCATGGAGGGTGATGAAACACAATGTTGTTGGCTGCTTCCCTGCGAGAGCCAGCTGTTCCCTTCTTACAGTCCACATCCATGCTGATAACCAGCAGAACTCTCCAGGGCTCTCTGCCTACAGCCAAGCTCCAGGCTTGTTTGGTGCCATGGAGCAACCAGCACACTTCTGTTAATGCAGGATTGCTATAAAAACCAAAAGGTACCACATGCTCTCTGCTCCTTTCCATGCAGCACCCCCTTCTTTCTAAGATTTCTAAACACATAATGCTCCAGTTGTGCTCTTTAAAGATCTTGCCTAATAGAAAAGACTCAGGGTTTTGGTGTCTGGAGAAATGATGTTGCTTTGCTGGTGCATCTATAAAGTCTAGTCTTGATATTTCTTATAAAGGATGGCATCATTTTGATCATGACTTAAAAGAAAAATCCCATGGTACTTAACCACTTCATCATCCTTCCCTGATTTTGAACTGAAAGCTGTCCTTAGGAGGCTGAACTCTGTCCCCTACCTCCAAACCACTTGAAAAGAACCTAGATCCTTTCTTCATGAACAAATAAGCCACATGAATCTATGACACCCTTCCCTCTGGTCTTTACTTCACATGTGCCCTCCTCTCCTTCCTTAGCTTTATTAAAAGTCTTTGGCCCTTTCTTGAACCATTGTCCCAAACATTTGTCCTCAGGGACAGGTCAAAGCTGCAGGTTGACCCAGCCATTCTACCCATCCTTTGGTACATACAGCTTATCTCCAGATAAATTATGGCTTCTCTTTTCTTCAGAGTTTTCCCATTTTAGAATTTGAAGTATGTTGGTAGACTGGATATTCAGATCTTGGGATACTATGCAGTTATTAAAAAGAACGTGTTCAGTAAACAGTATGGGTACTAATGTAGATTGATGTTGGGATACATTGTTATAAAATAAAGGGAGTTGCAGGAAAAGGAAGCAGTTTATATTATATTTTTGTCTAATTTGTGTTGAAATATACATGTTAATTGTAAAAACAATATATACTCATGGAAAAAAATTAAAAAGTACATACCTTGGATGGCCACTGGTGGGAGAGAAAATTTAACTTTTCATCTTATACAGTTTTGGTCTCTTTGAATTTGTAGCATGAGCATGCATTTTTAAAAAGAATTAGTAATAATAATAATAAATTGGAGGAGAACTAGTTATATGTCATAGTGTGGTTGGACATAGACTAAGGGAATTTTAGCTTTTCTCCTCTGGGTAGTAAGTAGTTCCATCTACTGTGAAAGCAGTCCCTTGGTAAATGCCTACCCATGCATCTGCTTGATCAGCTGTGCATTCTGATAAACCATGAAACTTCTTTTCTCCTTCAAGTTCCAAGACATAGCGTTTATTCTGCACTGAAGGTGCAGCCACACCACCTTCTTTATGGTGGCTCTTGCAATGTTCTCTCCCTTTGTACCATAAGGATGGACTTTGCAAATCAGTTTCTATCAACACCGCACTCTTGATCCATGAACCCATTCAGAAGAGAAGCAGAAGCCATCTCCTCTGCTTTTTCTAACGTGTCAGAAAGATTACCCAGGGACTGGCCAGCAGACCATCTGAAACCAGGCATCCAGAGTCTTGGCCAGCAGAGAGGTTGCAGCTCAAGGACTGATCCCCCAAAGTGAGAGCATCAACTACTGAAAGAAGGAAGCAAATAGAGCCAGTTATCCAGGGGCTGTGGTGACAGCAGAAAGTTTGGACAGTAATTGAACAAAATAGGGTGAGTGGTGCCAGGAATTCAGGATCATGGAAGATTGGCAGCAGACCCTGTTCTGCAGCCAAGGGGCTCTGGGGTCAGAAAAGGTACCATCTTGGTTGATTATTAAGAAAAATATGGAGGTGAAGGGTCTGTTATCAGAAGTAGAGCATAGTCTCAGAGAGTCACTAGCAAGAAGGCTGACTCATGCTGAGTTGTCTGATTGGCCAGGTTCAGACACCTTTTAATCCCTCCACCCTGGGGAAGGATGGGTCATCACACTGCCTGAAATGAGACTGAATTTACAGGTCAAGTCGGCCAAATGGTGAGAGGGGGGAAATTTTGGAAGCAGGTTAATCAATAATTTTGTCACCCAAAGTGGGTGATGAGGGATAGTTTAGGGCCATATAGCACAAGCCACAAGTGGGGCCAATGTTAGCCTGCTGCTGACGTTAATTTAAAATTTTAGAAAAAGAAAGAATCTATTCATTTGATAGGTCTTCTGCACATTCATTGGATACTAGAACTTGAAATCCACATCCTAAAAGTCTCAAGCTAGGGAGCAAAACATACACACAAACACACATGCACATACAGAAAAAGAAAAAAAAAAAAACCTGAAGAAGTAAACAAAAACACCAGAATGACATCCTGCAATCTTGATGGGAAAAGTGATGACTTGTGTGGAGCCCACCACAAGGCCCATCCACAGCCTTTAACCCTGCTTGCAATTTTCTTTTTATGTCTAGATTAGAGGAACACACCCATTTTCCTTAAATCACATTTAATTTGTTTCTTGGAAATTCAAATATGTTCCAAGAGAGCAACTTCCCTATTGGCAAAATCTCCTCTTGGCCTGATCTTTCTCATGTCAGGGTTTGAGGCATTGTCCCTTTCACATCTCACACAGCAGTACTCACTGTTTCATCTGATGGTCTGGGGAAGTTGCAATATTTTCCTATTCCAGCACTGAACTGTTACAGCAGGCTGATTGTTGGAAAGGCGGAAAAGAGTGGGGTGTGGGCAGGAGGTAGTTAGACAATTACATTCTTTCCTTTATCTGCCAGTAAAAAGTGTGGAAGTATAGACAGTCCAAGAGGGCCCTGTTAGAGCAGTTATACTCTGCGACCACACCAAATAGAGCTCAAACTGGTGGTAGTATTTATTTCAGTGATACAAATTTCAGGTGGAGAAACACAAAAAACAACTTTGGGCAAATTTAGCAAGTCATTTCTTGAGCCATTGAACACCCAGTGAATCAAAACGCCTCCAAATGCCCATATTGGAATTTGAAATAAAACTACATTCATTTAGCAAGAGTGCCTGGTTACTGAAAGGCAATCTGCATTCCTGTTCAAAATCTAGCTAAATATACGTGGTGCTGTCATTTCTAAGGTCTAAATGCAATTCTGAAATTACCTCCCAGAACTTTCTCCTGGTATATTTCCAGGGCTTGTTCTTCAAGAAAAATACCTGAGATTTTCCTCCCATTCCTATTTTCATGAGTTATTATGGTTGATAAACAGGTGGTGGACACCCTATCCTATTTAATATGCTGCTTCTTCACTCCTTTTGGCAACTATCTAGTAAGCCATTTTATTTTCATTTATTTAAACATTTATTCCATAAACATGTTTATCTGCTTAGCCTGCATGTGTAGTCATGGTGCTTGGAGCAGTGATGACCAAGATGTAAAAAGCAAGGGACTATTTTGTACACGATGATCGCAATAAATATTTAGTGGGTCAATAACTATCATATAGAGAGATGGATGTAGCAATTCACCAGTGGGGCAAAATGAGAATGATCAATTCAATTTGAACGGACAAAGAAAGTTTTTAGAGATAAGATGCTCGAAAGTCTTGAAGGACATGTGTGATATCTGCAAACGTGTTATGGAATGAATATTTATGTTCTCTCAACATTCAAATGTTGAAGCCCTAGCATTTCCCCCAGTGTGTTGGTATTTGAAGGTGGGACCTTTGGAAAACAATTAAGTTTGGATTTGATTATGAGAGTGGGCTCTCAGGAGGATACTAGTGCTCTTATTATAAGAAGAGAGACCAGAGCTCTCTCTCTCTCTCTTTCTCTCATTGTCATGTGAAGACACAGTAAGAAGGTGGCCAGTTGCAAGCCATGAAGATGGCTCTCACCAGGAATCAAATCTGCTAGCATCTTATCTTAGACTTTCAGCTACCAGAACTGTAAGAACTAAGTTTGTTGTTTAAGCCACGCCCCTCCCTTGGTATTTTGTTATGGCAGCCCAAGATGACTGAGACAAATGGTAAGGGGAATGGCACTCCTAACAGAGGGAACAGCTCAGCATTCCAAGGTGCAGGGATTTACAATGGTGTGACCACACTGAGCAAGGGAAGTCCCTTCTGCTGCTGCATCCTAGCAGGGTGTGGGGGTGTGAAGGGCTACCCCACCCCCAATACAATATACACCATCTCAAGGGAAGCACAGCCTTCTGCCTCCCTGAACCATGGCCAATTGTGGATTCCTATGGGAATATTGTAGGCTTCAGATGTTTTAAGGTTATTCATAAACATAAAAACACTGCTTTGCATTTTATTTTATTTTATTTTATTTTATTTATTTTTTGAAAGCACACGAGGGTTTATTAACAAGCTGGAGCTTGGGTCCGAATATACCTGGCACAGCGGAGCAGGGACTTGGACCCCAAGGTGGGTTCCAGCTGAATTTTATGGGCTGGTAGTGCACTCACCACGCATGGGACCCTCCGGATAGGGTCCTGGGGGTCTCTTGGATCCCGGATGAGCCCACAAATGTTGTGCCCAAGATTGCAAATCCAAGAAACCGCCAAGGAGCCGACACCGATGCAAGGGCATGAGGGTTTATTTATTTATTTTTTTTTTATTTTATTTTTTTATTTATTTATGATAGTCACAGAGAGAGAGAGAGGCAGAGACACAGGCAGAGGGAGAAGCAGGCTCCATGCACCGGGAGCCCGACGTGGGATTCGATCCCGGGTCTCCAGGATCGCGCCCTGGGCCAAAGGCAGGCACCAAACCGCTGCGCCACCCAGGGATCCCGGCATGAGGGTTTATTAACAGGCTCGAGCTTGGATCAAGTATACCCGACACAGCGGAGCAGGGAATTGGACCTGCTTTACATTTCAAAAGCAATTCCTACACATTCCCTAGCTCATTTGATTTGTTGTGCAACTGTGTAGTAAACAGAATTCACCCCATTTTCTTTTTTCTTTTTTTTCAGTATTCGCCCCATTTTCACCCTTGGTTGGCCCAAGGCCACGGCAGCTGGTCACTTCTTCCTCCTTCCTCTCCTTCAGGCTGTCCACGGTGTCTTAGAATTTTTTCATCATAGAGAAAAGGGTCTGCCTCACATGAAGGTGAGAACCATTTCTTAGGCCCCTTTTGATCACCAGCAGCAAATTATGTGACAGGCTTCTAAGAAGATGCTTAGTAAGCAATCCAGAAGGGAATGTGAAGTCTTTTCATTCCATACCCTGAGTTCCTGTGGCTGCTGCCCTGCCCTGGGACCATACCCTAAGGCAGGGCCACTCACCTGAGTGCTTCCTGTTCCCTGCACACGCTCTTTCTCATGAACCTCTCATGCACCTCATGGCTTGTCCATCACCAGCTTATTCACTTCCTCATACTTAGCACAGCAAGGAACTAGCAAACATTTGTTATTAAATTAAGTGCACTTTTCATCATTTTGTGACTAAGAGATAATACTCAAGCCTAAAACATTACTTGTAGAGATTTCAGGGGTACTGCCTGTGTGCTGTGTGGCAACACCACTTGCGGAGGTTCACTGGGACCCTAGATATCCAGGCAAGGTGATTTTCATGACTTGCTGGGTCCACAGCTAGGAGAAATGCAGAGGACAGCTCCTCTGCTTTGGAAATTCCACTTGTATTATTTCCATAATAGTACTCAAATGCCACCTAACATTTTCTAATCTTCCCTCTTTCAGTGCTCTTTGAAATCCAAATACATCTCACTCTGCATAATAAGTAAGTTTCTAATTTTTGTGCTGTAGGAGAGAACACATGATTTAAACCAATGATCCAACAGATTTAAGACAAAAGTGGCGGGATTTAATTTTTCTTACTTTATTACCAGTTATTATAGTAAACATGTTATTTAAATATTCAATATATTCAAGTAAATTAAATATATTGAATATTAAATTAAATATATTAAAATAAATTTTAGAAGAGGAAATTCAAAAATTTTTATCTTACATCTTTTGAATAGGAAGTAAAGTTCTGGAAGGGAAATAGGACAATATCTTGGGGTAAAAAGTCTATTTTTCCTGGGGTAAGAGTTTTAGAAACTTTTCCAAAAAGCTATTTCTTTCTGTGCAGATAATGAGGAAGGATAAAAAAAGGCCCACCACACAGCTTGAGCAAGCCTAAAATTTGACATGCAGATGACCAAAGTATGCTGAAAAACAACTTCTTTACTTTCTTTAACTCATCTTGTTCTGCTGATGGCAGAAAAAAAACCCTCAAACTTGCCACCAAAAGGCCACTATTGAGAGACCCCTAACTCTGGGAAATGAACTAGGGGTGGTGGAAGGGGTGGTGGAAGGGGGTGGGGGTGACTGGGTGACGGGCACTGAGGTGGGCACTTGATGGGATGAGCACTGGGTGTTATTCTATATGTTGACAAATTGAACACCAATAAAAAAATAAATTTAAAAGAGGCCATTATCCCAGTTTTTTAAAAGTTCCTTTTTATTTCACTCTGGTTTAGCTTTATAAATATCCAGTCAATTCAAATTTCAAACTCATTATAGGAGTTTAACTAACATTCACAAGGCTGGGGAGATTTTCCTTGTGCATAAAGGATAAAACTAAACCAAAGAACATTTTGGGTCACCCTGTGTGACAGTGGCCCTCCCCAACACTGGGGTTCTCCCACAGCCACACTTCCCCTGCCCAAGTCCAATGGAGCTCACTTCCACAACTTGCCTCCTCTGGCTCTGGGCTCTAGATTCAAATTCCTAGTCTCAAGTCCTACAGATTTTACTAATGGGGCAATCTTAAGTAAGTTATTTCAATCTTTGGCTTGCTCAATTGTAAAACGGTCAACTGCCTCATAAGAATTAGTGGCAAGGATTAAATGAAATAACACTCATAAGGGAATTAATGCCACTGCCTCTCAAACTATCTATGATGAGTTTCTGGAAGATTTTAAAAATCCCCAAACAGCTGTGGAAGATACTTTTTAAAAAATGCAGCAAAGTGAATTATTAGAAATCATATATATGTGTGTATATATATGCAATATACATACACAACACTTTTCCCTTTTTTCTTTATGTATAAATAAAGGCAAATATATACACAGTAGAAGCTCAGATTACTGCAAAACTTCTAGCAACTGTAATTTTTGTGTTTATCTCGTCATCACCATTGACAGTTTGCATGCTTTGGTCTGTTGGCCACCCTTTGAGTAGCACTGCCTTACATAGTGCCTAGCACAAACATGTACTCAGTGTTAACTACTACTATGTTGATTGAGCCCCAGTAGAAAGAGCAAATAGTACATGGAATAGTATGCATCTTAACTCAAGCTCAGTGCCATCAGTTGGTGAATAATAAGTGTTCATTAAATTTGACATAAACATAAAAATGTCCAAATCACAACCACATCTGTAACTTTTATCCGTTTATCTATAAAATAAAATAAAATAAATAAAATAAAATAAAATAAAATAAAATAAAATAAAATAAAATAAAATACTTTAGAAATAATTTCATTTTATACATGAGAAAACTGAGACCCAGAACTGGTAAAGCCTAGCTATACATTAGAATTAGCTGGGAGAGCTTTTAAAAACTACTGCTGCCCAGGTGCCGCTCCAGACGAGTTAAATCAGAGTCTCTACCCCTGGGACATGGGCCTGGAGATGCTTTAAAACCTGCCCATATTGGGCAGCCCAGGTAGCTCAGCAGTTTAGTGCTGCATTCAGCCCAGGGCTTAATCCTGGAGACCCGGGATCGAGTCCCATGTCGGGCTCCCTGCATGGAGCCTGCTTCTCCCTCTGTCTGGGTCTCTGCCACCCCCCTTCCACCCCCATGTGTCTCTCATGAATAAATAAGCAAAATCTTTTTTTTAAAAAAAAAGAAGAAGAAGAAGCCTGCCCATGTGATTCTAATGTTTGGGGCTTGGAACAGATTTTCTAATAGAATCTATTGCTGGATAAGGCAGGACTCTTAGGTTCCTCCCTAGTATCGACAATAACATACCAGTTACAGAGGAGAACTCACTACAGGGGAAACATTTGTCATGGACAATTTAGGTGAATAAACTACTTTGTGAAGACTAAATTTAGGGCAGAGGAGGATCTATATTAAATAGCTGACTGATGAACCTAACTTATGACCCCTACAAAGGCACCTAACTTGGTTTCTCTAAATACCTATTTGGGTGTTTTGTGGACCTCAGGAGGAGCCATTGATAAGCCTGACTAGAAAGGTGATAGGGTATACTCTATATAACCTTCGGATTCAGCTGGGAATTCCAGGCACACTTTTTAAAAATGAGATATCTTATTTCCTCCTTATTTCCAGAATTGCACTCAGAACTCTTACTTTTATGATGTATTATTTTTCTCATTTGGTTTCCCTTGGAAGAGAATGGAAACTCTGAGTCTTGGCCACACTTCCGTCCCATTCTGATTTCCCCATCTAGCAGCCCAGAATGCTTCATGTACTTTCTTTAATATCAATGGAATTAAAATGCATTCTATGGAAAATGTACAATGGAGATTTATGGACTTCAGAAACATAATAAAAATTAAGCTGAATGTTGAAGTTTTCTTAAAGGTAGAGGTGCTACATTTGATGTACTTGCCAATGTTTAGTTTGGGGGCAAAGAATTTAAACTTTCCAAAGATTCTTTTATTTTATTTGTATTCAAAATATTGGTTCCTAGACCTCCCCTGTAGTGTAGAATTCCCTCTGAGCTTTTTGGGAAAGTCTTAGGGAGATACACTAATAAGCGGGGTAAATTCGATCATAGCCCAGTCAGAACTGTGGATGTGCTCCACTAGGACAGAAGATGATCTCATGAGGGAGAAGAGATTCTAAAAGAATTCTGCAAACCACTTCCTGCTCTGTCCACTTCACTTTTCACATGCAGTCCTACCAAAATTCTCCCTGTCTTGAAAGGGTCTCTGTGAGTTATGTCATTAGTTTTTGAAGATTCTTCTGCATGACACTTAACATTTGCCTAATGAATTTGCCCTGCTGGATTTTAAGCTCTGTGTGTATCTTGTTCTATTTCTGGTATTGCAGTACTTAACACAGTGCCTGGTGCAGTGTTGTTCAATCAGTTTTGTTGAATGAATGAAGAATATGCTTCTTCTCACCCATACCCCCCCCCCACCTCCACACACACACACACACACACACACACACACACACACACACGTTTCAGCAATTTTATGTATTTGCCAAGACTAGTGGAGAATATCCTCATATTAAAACCTTTTAAGTCTTTAAGTTCTTCTTTACAAAACCCACAGACTACTCAAACGTTATACTATTTTTACAAAGTCAGAAACCACTTTTTAAGATGGTTTTATGGAAGGCCTGAAACTTTAAACTCGGACTCCGACTTGGTCCTGGATCTTGAGTCTGCCACTTGCTAGCCATTTAACTAATTTTACAAAGCCTCAATTTTCACATACATAAAATGGCAAGCATTATTAACAATAATGAATAAAATACCACAGACCATGGTTGTGAGGATGGAATAAGAGAATATATAATTTAAAAGCTAGCAGCATTTCTGGCATAGGGTCGGTCCTCAGTTAGTGCTTGTCAAATCTAAATTTTAAAGAAATAAAAAAAAAACAGCAATGCCAATTTTGGATGGAAGGCTTCCCGGTAGAACTGGCTGTTTAAAGGTGAGAAGGCTCAGAGTGTCGTTCACCGTAACTGCTCCCTGGGCTCCCCAGCCACAGCTCCTGCAGGACGATCCTTTATTCGGCCTGTGGTTTCTGGAGTCACATCAGAGGTTTGGGGTCATTTGAATTAATATTCCCTCTATAACAATATCAGGTATCTGAAACTCCTATTTTTTGTCCTGATTACTTTTTAAAAATCAGACTCAAGGTTATTCTAGAAACTACAGTATAAAATAATATATTGGTTTGATGACTGTTTACGAAATTAGTTCTAAAAAGTTTACCTAATATTACACTCAGGAACTCACAAACATTTTTTTTACTTTGATCTCCTTGATTTATTTTGAAGAATGCTTTGTACCTACTTTTTTCTGTGTAAGTCTTGCCTTTATCCAAAATCAATAACGTTTCAACTGTTAACCTCATAACTGCTTATGGAAGTTGTGACTTTAAGTAAATTATTTAACCTCTTTGTACCTAGTTTTCTTAACTCTTACATGGTAATAATAAAAGGATTTATCATCTAGGGTTATATTGATCATTAAATATGTTAATTCATGTGAAGCATGTTTAAAGTGTCTGGCACCTCGTAAGAATTAAATAAATATTTGCTACTGTAATAGTGCTGAGTGGATAAGCTACACACAGACACACACACATGGACACACACAATGAAACTATATAGAGACATAAACAGCAATTACTACTTATAGTGACTTTATCTGAAAATATTACTATATTAGTACATTGTGCTCAGATCGCATACTAAACAGGTATTTCCAAACTTTCATGTAACTGAGAACCAGTGCACACAGAGTCTAAAAATCTCATTAATGTGCCGAAATATTCCTGAGTACTCTGGAGTTTCTCCAACCAACCACCCACATCAAAATATGTCTCATGCTTTTAAACATGGAGATGCCTGTGCCCATGCAGTCCTGTTGAGTGAGAATCTATGGGTATTGAGCCAGGGAATACACATTTAAAAAAATTTCATTAAGCAATCTCTATCTATATGCTGAAATTTGAAAATAGCTATAATAAATTGAATTTGTTGACTCAGTATTACCATGACTTATTCACAATAGTGTCATAATACCTCACTATAGAAGGTAACAGAAAAATGTACTGTGGCCTAATTCACAGAAACCAAGGTCAATAAACAATTACTGAATGCCTCTATGTGTCAGGCAGTAAGTGCTGAGTATTTAAAGATATATAAGGCCATATTTCTTCCCTGGAGATGCATACACTCTAATCAAGTTGCTTATAGTCTAGTTTCAGAAACTACTTCTTGAAATATTCTCATAAAGTCTGTGTCAGCTAACCAAGATCCAGATTGTAATAGCTACTGTCTGAATCTAATGATTCATTTATGTGGAAATGTTATTTTATAATAAGTACACAAGCAGAAGAAGAGAAATCCATCAATTAATCAACAAACAGATCACATTGGGGCAAGAAGAAAAATAAAATCTCTGTAATATAAAACCATGGAAACCACTCATTCAGTCTACCAGAACTCTAACCTACCAAAAGGCCAAGTACAGAGTTCTAAAGGAAGCACCTAGTTTTCCCTGGAGTGGGAAAGGGTCATAAAGCTAGTGTGCTTAACATTATTCAGGATTTCCTGCAACCTCTTATATTGCAATTATAGCTAAAAGTCAACAGTAAGTTAGAGGGAGCTCAGCTCTAATGGAAATATCTCTCTTACACATTCCAACACATATTCCTCTGGAACCTGAGAGATACTACTGGAGGCCAAATGCATCCTGGTTTCTCACCAACTGATCCTTCCCAAAGTTCAACAAAGCTCAGAGTCAATCAGAAGTTTGTCAAGAATAGTCTACATGAGGAGCTGCAAAATAAAGCTGTAACTAAACAAATTTAAATTTAAAAAAAAGCATAGGTCAGGTAGGTACAATAGCTTGAAACAATAAATTTGGGTTGTTCTGGAAAATCATAAAATATAAACTCAGCAAAGTGCAACATTTTTATAACACAAATCTTGAACAGCCTGAGTCTAATAGGGAATAACTTCTGATATTTTACTTTTCCTCCTACTCCTCTTAAAAAGAAGAGATCATCTTCTTACATTAAAGTGTACTTGTTCTTATCTAAATTGACTGTGAGTTGTTTAGTTTAGATAGAGGGACAACCAAATGGATAGAAAATACAACATACATATTGAGTTTTCTCCATATCCTAAAATTTTTCTACATTAGACTAAAAAAAATAGAAGGCATATTTCATTTGCATTGTTCACCCCAAATTGAAAAGCCAGTTTCCAATAGAAGAACATGAGCTGAAAAGGTGCCAATAAAATAGCTGGGTTTCATAAGCCATGGGACTGCTTTCTCAGTACAAATAGCATTTGTGGTTTCAAACAGGGAGTCTCTGTGGCTGGGTTCAGTGAACAACGACTCAAATCAAACTTTGTGTAGCTGTTCTGACAAGCAGGAAATGCATCAACATTCTCAAAGCCCACCAAAGACTGTCAGGGAAGGGGACTGCCATGCTTCTGTTTGGCCACAGAGTGTCCCCCTCTTCATTCTTTGCTCACCTGGTCAGTTTCTTTAATTCAGAATGTAGTCCTCTTTCATCCTAGGACAAACTGGAGTTTGACATCTTATGCAAATGGTAAAAATCATGTACCTACGCACATACACACACACAACTGTTAGGCAGCCCCAGTCCTAGATTGAGCTATTGTTTTGCCTTTGAGTTCACTGAGAAGTCCTTTTAAAAAAAAGAAAAGCAAAAAAAGAAGAAAGGAAGAAGAAAAAAGAGAGGGGAAAGGAAGGAAGGAGAGAAATGGG
The DNA here is from genome assembly GCF_018345385.1 of Vulpes lagopus. NCBI lineage: Eukaryota > Metazoa > Chordata > Mammalia > Carnivora > Canidae > Vulpes > Vulpes lagopus. Next base: position 29,781,886 of record NC_054832.1, on the reverse strand, counting down.
GAGGAAGGAAAGAGACAAGAAAAAAAACCCATCTTCAATGGGGTGGTAAAGAGAAGTTTTGAGCCACCCTATAGAATACCCCTCTAGGAGTGACTAGCATCAAAGGATGCTTTTTATATTCAAGGCAGACTCATTCAGTTACTGAGACAAAACCAAAACCCAAGTCTCAACTTTGGGGCTCTTCTTGTTCCAGCCATCTCCCACGAGGCCATGTAGAAGAGAGAAAGTGTTTATTTATTGCTCTATTATGACTGAAACCAGCATTATTTGGCGGTTACTTTCCCAAAAGTTTAATGTCAAAACTTCAATTTCATGAAACAACGGGTTTGGTCAAGGCCAAAATGTTTTGAGAGTAACTTTTTTTCTCATGGTATTTCCATTGCTGGTGCTAGCCAAAACCCAAACTACATACCCAGATGAAAATAAACATAAATCAGAAAACCCCAGAAATGGTCTGAGCCTAGTGTGAAGAGTGAATGAATGATGACTTAGGTTAGCTTGTATTTTATCTGAACTAGATCCTTGATTTTTCTTTTCTCTCTCTTTTTCTTTTGAACTGGTTAGATCAGGATTTCTTTTTACTTCTCTTTAGTTTAGATCCTTGATTTTTATACAAATAAAATTGTTATATCCCCTCCCCCAACAAGAAATATCCAGAAATTTAGCCTACTTCATTAAATGTCAGGCAGATTCCAGTGACTGATAATATATCACAGTTATTTCTTCAGTTATTCCTGGTAAGGGGGCCCAACTAGGATTTGACCTTTCTTTATAATAATATAACAAATATAATAATAATAATAATAATAATATAAAAGGAAACCTTGAGTGTCTATTCCTCAAATCACTTGTTCTTGGGAAAAATTATGGTTGTACCTTTATGTGAGTTGTACCTTAATGATAGAAGTAATAGAGTCAGAAATTCACTCAGTTATTACCATTTTACTTATTTGTGGACTTGGTGACTTTTTTCTAATATGGACAGGATGAAGCACATAAAAGCATTTATTAAAGGACATATTTTTGCCTGAAAACAAGCCCTGTTTCTGCCCCCACAGGATGTTGGTGCTCTCCACAGACCTCGTGTTGATTACCCTCTGTGGGAAGTAGCGGTCAACTCTAATTAACTAATTTACTTTCAACAAGTGTTTAATTAGGGCCTTTGCCCATATGTTGTACTCTTTTGAAGATTCTTCACAATGTAGGAACTTTATTAAAATACAAAGAATTAGTCTGGTTCTCTGACACGAGAGGACTTTGACCTTGTAGGAAATAATGGCAATCAATTGACAACTATCAAATTCAATAAATACATATCAAACAACCTAGAAAGGCATTGAGTCATCCACACCATAGGGATAAAGTACTGTGGCTTCAGAGAAAAGAATTGAGGATAAATACCTGAAAACCAAAGTACAACATTCCAAAGAAGCAAAATAATAGTCACTGATGGTGGATTGAGAATAATCACTATTTTTTTGACTAGCAACTCTGTATCAGATGCTTTCTGCACTCTATCTCATTTAGTGCTCATGAGAATCCTACAACCAACGTCATCCTCATTTTCAGGTCATGGGATCAAACCCCAAGTCCAGCTCCCTGCTTGAGGGGAGTCTGGGGTTGTCTCTCTCCCACCTCTCTACCCTGCACGTGCGCTCTCTCTCTCTAATATAAATAAGTAAATCCTTAAAAAAAATCATCCTCATTTTGTAGGTACGTCAACAGAGACAACTGGCCATGGTCACATCTGACAGGTTGCAGATTTGAGATCCAAACCAGGAAAATCTTAGGGCATCGCAGATGTACATTAAGAAGTGCTTCCCAAAGGTATCCAGAGGAATCCCCAGAGAAGCTGGCTAAACTGCAGATCTAACTCAGTGGGTCATGGCTTCTGAGAGTCTGCATTTCTAACAGGTTCCACTTAATACTTATGCAACTGACCTTCCAAACACACTTTGAGTGAAGGGATAGTGAGCATTTCAATGAACTAAAATGTGGTGAACATGCCAGAAGCTATTGGGAATCAGAGAGGGTCAGCAAATTAATCAATGACATAGAGATAATTTAAAAAAAGAGAGTGCTCTGGAGGGGTAATTGGCTGGCTTAGTTTGTAGAACATGTGTCTCTTGATTTGGAGGTTGTGAGTTCGAGCCCCAAGTTTGGTGTAGGGATTACTGAAATATAAAATCTTAAAACAAACAAACGAACCTCAAGTTCCACGGCCAGACTGTGACTATAAATCCTTTATTCTTTCTTTCTTAAGTATTAAGACTATATGACTATAAAACACAGATATGGAGGAAGTAATGATTAAAATTGGAGTTTAACAATTGTCTCTTAGAATGGCCCAGTCCTGGTAAAACAGATTCCACACCACGTCGATTGCCATCCTTGAAGAAGACAGGGGACAGGAAATGGAGTGTGCCTTTTAAAACTAAAAACTCTATTATCATAGAGTAGGTAAGGATGAAAGCATTGCTGGAGTAAGCTGAGATGCTCTTCCCCAGAGTAGGTGCAACATGCAGGAGTGAAGTGCAGACTCAGGCTCTCTGGTTTGAATCCCAGCATCACCCACTAGCTGTTTGACCTTAGTTTTTTAACTTTTCTGTGCTTCTGTTTATATGTAAAATTAAGATAATTATAGCACATGCCTCCAAAGATTTTCCCAAGTATTACATGGGATATCACTGAAACGTGCTCAAAACACTTCCTAACGTGTAATAAAAGCTGTGTGTTTCTATTAGTTAGTCTAAACTTGTTTTTACCTGATTTGGTGAACATAGAATTAGCTCTGACATACCAGTAGAGAAGAAGCAATGGTAAAAATGAACCTAATTAAGGTAGAGCGAAGAAAATCTTTAAAGCTCAGCTCTGCCAGTAATTTGCTGACCCTGGACAATTCACTATATTTCCCTGGGCCTCAGCTTCCTCACCTGTAGAAGAAAGAGTGTTGAGTGTACTGGAAATGTCAGATTTTTCTCTCAGATATAATAAAGATCTATAATTCTATTATGGAATGGGAAAAGAGAAGAGAGGCATGGGAATAAGAATTACTTACAAAGCTTTTAATAAGGCTGTTCAATCCCACTCTCCAGATTGCTAGCGCCTCTTCCCACCAATTAAGTCTAAAAAGAAACATAAAAACCTGCATTTGAATAAGTACCTCCTATGATTCTGATGTATGTTGTCCCCACTCTTTGAGAAACGCCATCCTAGGTAATACGGAAAAAAATCCAATCTAGAATTGCAGTTTTTGCAAATAATCCATATATATATGTGATCCAGATATGGATAAATGAAATAGCCAACATAATGACAGCTTCTCTTTACTGAGCACATACTCTATGCCATGCCTGCAATAAATGAGATATTTTATGTGTATGTGTATAAAATACTTAGTTTTCATGAAATTCCTGCAGATGTTTTGAGCTAGACTTCAAGTTATGTGAGCCGACTAATTTCCTTTTTTAAAAAGAAGAAAAGAAAAGGTGAGGGGAAGGGAAGAATCAGAGAGAGAGAGAGAGAGAGAGAGAGAGAGGGAGAATCTTAAGCAGGGAGAAACCTCATCAAAGTCCAGCCATTGCATGTGGAAGATCAAATGTTTTTGTGGACAGACTCAACATTAAAGGATTACCTGTGAAAATCAACAAAAAAATAAATAGCTCTGCATTTGATTTGTTTAGTTTTGATTGTTTAACAGAGAAAATAATGGTGCTGGGTAATACATATAAGACCAATCTCTTGTTAAATCAGTACTGTACTTAACTTTCTTCTGATATCTGAATGTTCTTGGAAGTACTATCTTTATATTGTCTGGATTATAGGAATAAATCTTTGACTTTCAACAATTAAAAAAAAATATTACTCTCCACATATGTGAGATCTCATAACCTGAGCCGAAATCAAGAGTGGGACACTTAACCGACAGGGCCACCCAGGCACCCCTATTAATTTCCTTATTTTAGCCATGTTGAGTCAGGGTTTTGGTTCCTTGCTGCCAAAAATACCCTAACTGATTCACATATTCTATTCTAGGCACTGCAGGTTTAAATGAGTTTCCCCAAAAAGCTCAATGACTCATTACAGAGGAAAAGAGTATCAGACTAGTAAAGTGGTGATAAGTTTCAAAACAGATTTAAGATGCTATGGAAATGCTGGGAAGGGATAGCAAAGCTTTAGGAGAGGGAAGCCTGAATTAATTCCTGAAAAATGAGCAAACATACTGTGAGAGAGGCACTGCAGTCACTGTAGGCAAAGGGACTAGCTGGTGCTAAGGCACAGTCTCAGGAGAAGCCCCGCAAGGTGGGACAGTGCAAGAAGTGGGCTTACCTGCCTGACTCAGTTGTATAGGTGAGCAGCATGTCTGTCAGGTGACAAAAAATGATTTTGTCTCCTCTGGGCACCGTGTGGCAGATGCGTCTGGGATGATTCCATTTTGAAGCTGACAGAACTGAGTTCAAATCCCAGTGATGCACCTTATTAGCTGTGTGGTCCTGAGGAAGGTTCTTCACCTCTACAAGCCTCCATTTCCTTGTCTGAAAAGTGGAGTAAATGATGCCTAATTTGCCAGTAATTTCAAGTTGGAAGATAATGAGTATTAAAGTGCTTGGCATGTCATTTTTATTATTAGTTTGATTACGATGAGTATCTATGTGCTAAGAATGCAAAGAAAGAAAGACGTTGTCCCTGTTTTTGTGATGCTTAACATTTACTTGGCAAGAATAAAATGCAAGCAAATCATTTACTGAGAATGGGAATGCACCAGGTAGTATGAGAAGAACACTTTCTGAACTTAATTTGATTATGACAAACGTTTAATTCATTCAAACACAATATAAACAGGTGATCAAGGTTTCATTTAAGACCATGGTTTCCAGAGCTGCATGGAGAATTGATTGCAAGTAGAGGCAACAGAGTAGGGAAAAGGCTGTCCTTGGGGAAGGTGATGAGAGAGGGGGAGCTAGAAGCAGTGGCTAGGTAAAGAAAACTGGTAGATTGGCAAGATATTTAGGAGAATTGACTGGATTTGGATTTCATGCCTGAGGTACAAGTCTTGGGTTAAGCTCGTATTTCTATTTAGGAATGTTTCATGTTGATGTCATCCTGGAAAATGTGAAAAGTGAGAGCTAGAGCTAGAATCCTCATTGTTCTCACCTCATCCTGCCTGACGATTGGCTGGCAATTGATTATTCCTGCCCTACAGTCTGCGTTATTGATGTGCAATTTTCAGCATGCTGCATTACAGCTTGCCGTTTGTGTCTAAATTCTCCATATTCCGGGGTTCTCAAAGTTCAGTCCTTAAGCTAGCAACATCAGCATTATGCCGGAACTTGTTAGAAATGCAGATCCTTGGGCCCCATTCCAGAACGACCGGCTCAGAAATTCTGCGACTGGGCCTCACAGTCTGTGATTGTGGTGGCTCATTAGGTGATCTGGATTTAGGTCGGATTTTGTAGAATCACGAGTCTACAACCTTCAGCACACCAGGTGAGAACTGTGGCTTCTGATGGAGGCCAGGGAGGCCCTAGGGATGGAGCTACATAATGGAACTTTTCTGTAAAATAAGCTCCAACTGGGAGAACTGCAGTGAATTTGGGAAGCTCTGTAGCTGATTTGGCACAATCTGGGTCTTCTTCCCAAGGCAAATCGCAACACACAGAGTAACCATGATCTATACTGTAAAACTACGTCAGGATTAGTCTAGTATCAAAACTTCCAACCCCACTAGGAGAATAATTGGGGCTGCTGGAATTTGTGAGCGGTCATCAAAAGGAAAAGTGTTCACTCAAGCATGCTTCTTGTACACCCTGGGCGATTCCACTATTCTCACAGACAAGGCTACTCAAACTCCAAGAGGCAAATATAATAGCCCGTCATGCCAGGTCAATAGGTAGAATTTTAAGGGTCAACAAGCCATAATTTTAAAGGCTCCTATTACAACTAGGCCACAGGACAAATGCTCAATTGTCTACTGGCCTCTGTGGTATGACTCCATGCTTCTTGGGGAGGAGGAAGGTTCTTGGCTCTTAGGGAAAGGGGATTAATCCCATCATAACCCCTGGGTCTCAGGTCTCAGCTGTCCTGACTACATGGTGTTCCTGGGTGGGCTGCAAAGTTTGACAATCTCTATAAAATCCCTTCCTGTCAGTTTTTAGAATAAAACCCTCTAGAAAGAAGTATTTTCTTTCTTGTTAAATAAGTTATTTCCTCATCAGATGAGCTCTTCTGTCAAAATATTGTTGAGATGGTGTAATCTAAACTGCCTATCAAAAACTGTGCTTCTAAGATCTGCCTTCTCTAATGATGAGAGGCTGTGCTGGACTACCTGTAGCTAACTGCAGCTGCTGACCATCGGTGCTGCTTAGTTTCTTACAGTTCATCTCCTCCCTGACCCTCTTAGCTAATTATACTCACTGCCCTTCTCACAGACATCCATGGGCAGGATCTAGAAATGTAGGACCACCCAGAGGTCAAATGAGAAATTTTCCATCTGTTTGTTTTTCTCTAGTCTTAATAGGAATTATTGGGGCACCTGGGTGGCTCAGTGGTTGAGTGTCTGCCTTTGGCTCAGGTCACGATCTTAGGGTCCTGGGATCGAGTTCTGCGTCAGACTCCCCACAAGCAGCCTGCTTCTCCCTCTGCCTATGCCTCTTCCTTTTTCTGTGTGAATAAATAAATGAATGAATAAGTGAATAAATAAATAAAATCCTTTAAAAACATAGGGATTGTTACGTGCAAGTAGCCATCCAGCTAATTCTGACCTCTCCTGAGGATCATCTGCAACATTTCCTCTACTGCATTGCTATCCATTCAGCACTGTGGCCATCACATCTGGACTCTCAGAACACACTAAGCTCTGGTGTGTTTTAGTCTATGCAAGGTTTTAGTCTATGCACCCCTCACTTTGTTTATCTGTAAGATGAGAGCAGCTGTAATGATTAAATACAAGAATGCATGTAAAGTTACTGTGGGACGAAGTACATGGTGATGGGTAAATGTTAGCACTGAGATGATGATGACAATTGTAGTAGACTATTTTGGTGTTCCCCCAGATTCCCTAGGATCCCTTTATACCATTTTTCTGTGTTTTTCCCCAGAGGCTTTTAACCAATGGCTGTTGGGTGTAGAAATATTAAAGCCCCAATAGTCATTGGAACTATAGGATACTCCGGAGCTAAGGAAACAAAAAGTATTAAAGAAATGAAGAAAAGCAAATTTCCTTGCTAATTTAACAAAGTGGCTTTACCATAGTTTTATGTTGATACATCTTGATGTTGTGGTCATTTACAGTGTCATTGCTCACATCAATGCCAATATCGGTGTGCATGCCAGCTTAACCTGATGAAGGAAGTTATGACCTCATGAATGGGCCAGTAGCCAGTAGTGGGATAAATCATTGGTAGCTACAGATAGCCATGTGAGCAATTTGATAGAATTCATGGGACTTTATTTGTAAACTCTTAAGTTTTTCCGATATCACTAAGGAGTCTTCAAAGTGACCTAAAAGTCCATTAATACTACATAAAAAAACACAATCAGAAAAATGTAGCATATTATTGAATCGGTATGGATTTTCTCCATGACTTACAAGATGCAAGAATGACTGCTATAGAGCTTCCTACTTTCTCACACCTCCTTCACCCCATAGGACCATGGATGAGGAAGCAGAACGGAGGGCTAGGAATCCTAGATGGGCTGGCCAAAGGAGAAATCCAAGTTCTTTCCCAGATCCTTCTTGTCCACTGTAATTTAGCTGACTGAGAACCTGGTATGAAGTCAGCTGCTCAGCAGTCTGTCTTCACATCTGACTTTTTCATGTTTATCCCTACCTCCTGTCCCCCCACCCCACTGCAGAATATTCTGTGTGAATTATCAATCCCACTAGTGTATGATAATAGAGAGTTTGTGATAAGTTATTGATGCCTATATTTATTTTTCTATATCTATTCAATCTAGCTCAGCCCTCCATAACCTGTGGGAAATCTAACTGCAACATCTTTTTATGGATTCCCTTCCCTTCCAATGATCATCTAAGAGTCCTGGAACTTCCTGGTAAAAGAAGTCTCCAAGTCTGTGGATTCTATTCTGCCATTTCTGACTAATCAGGCCCCTGTGACTCACTTAAGAACATTTTCCTATGTCAAACCTCATCTCTAGGACCTTCTGACCAGGCTCATATAGCCATGGTACTCAACACCATAGTTCTTAATACGAGTTCCCCAGCATATGGTACCTTACCTGAATTCCTATTACCTTTAGGTTTCCATGTGCTACCCCTCTTTCCTCCAGTGTAATTTCCTTTACCCTTCAAATAGAATCATTCTTCTCTGGTCAACCCTTAAGACCATCTGATTTAGAAAAATCCAGCTCTAAGTTTTCATAATAATAATAATAGCAACAGTTTACTTTAGTGAACACTTTTATTTCCAATACTATGGTGAAAACTAAAGTTACAGTGAATATTTAAAAACTTACCATCTAATTTTTCAAAAATAGAAAAATATGTGGAGAACTACAAGACATGGTACTGAGTTCTGTGATAATAAAATTAATATGGCAAAAGAAGAGTAGTGTCCATTTTTTGAGAATTTACTATCTCCTTTGCATTGAGCCAAGCATGTTCACTTATACAGTATATATCTCTTCCATTTATTCCTAATAATGAACTGTTTTAGGTACATTTTGAGGTTTATGAGGCACAGAGGTTAAGTAACTTCTACAGTATCTTCAGATAATAAGTAACAGTGCTAAGATTTGAATCCAGATCTACTGACAAAGACTACTTTATTTTATTCCCTTTCCTACTCCAACATGGGCACATAACAAGGGGTATTGTATTCAGTTTTGGAGCCTAGGAAGAGCTCTCTCATAGAAAGGATGAAAACTATATATAAGAGGAGACCAAAAGAATATTTAGGAGTTAGCCAGGCAAATGACAAGTGCATAGCTGTGTGTGTGTGCATGTTAGGTGGAGAGGGGAGGTAAAGGGTTCCTGATAGACTAGCAAGTGCAGAAGTCCAGAGTCAACAAAGTACATTGTTTATTACTAGTGCTATCTTCTGGTATTTTTGAGATATAAAAGATGGGGAACTCCAAAGCTTAAAAACTTAAACTGCTCTGAGAGTGACAGGGGCCACTGATAGGTTTTTAAGAAGGAATTAGCAAAAAAAAAAAAAATTTACATTTTAGAAAGATTATGTTGTATACAGTGTGAGGAATGGGCTGTAGCTGTATGTCTGGAAGTGAAGAGGTCTGATTCTCACCCCCAAATGTGCATGTGTCTTGTATGTATTTTAGTGTATAACTGTGATAGTATATCATATCTTTGTGTCTTATCTTTGTGTACTGGATTCATTTATTCAACGAGTATTTACAGGGCGTTTCTCAGGCAAGAGCATTACAAGAAATAGGATTACAGACCAGTATCCCTTATGAATATAGATGTAAACATATTTAGCAATATATTAGCAAATCAAACTTAACAATATGTAAAAGACATCATGACCAAAGGAGCTTTTTCTCGGTACTTAAGGTTGGGTTCGCATTTATTTAAATATCAAAGTAATTTACTATCTTATTAGAAAAAGGGGGGAAAATCATATGACTCTTTTCAATGGATGCATAAAAATATTTGACAGAATTACACAGCTACTCAAAAAAAAAAAAGAAATTTAGCAAGCTGGAAATTTAAGAGTATTTCCTCAAATTTCTCAGGACATGTACAAACATCCTATATCTACCTACTATTGGACTTCTCTAAGATTAGGGACAAGGCAATGAACACTTTCACCACTTCTACTCAACATTGTAGGGATGTCTTAGCAAGCCCAATAAGACAAGAAAAAAGAAATAAAAGGCATAAATATAAGAAATATAATTGAAGTGAGCAAGTCCAATTGCAACTGCCACTTCAGATATTTCTGCTGGCACAAAATACTACCACCCCTGGTGTCTAGAGCATAATAAATGCTTTTTCTCTAGCTCAAAACCAAGAATAAACAAAAGCAATTTGCTTTTACTCATCAGGGTAGCAGTAACTTTTCCTATTTTGTCTAGAATTAGGTAAACTCTCCAACTCTGATCCATAATTGAATTTCTCAGGAAGCTTGATTGTCTTAGCATCCTACAGCATGCCCATCAATCCTCTACATTTTTTACACCATTTTCATAGGCTCTAGAAGACAGAAAGTAGCAGATTTTATAAATGTTTTTGTAGGACAGAAAGTAGGAAGTAAAACCCAAAACAGTGCAGAGATTTTACACCTTGGTTAAATTTCTGGGGATCCAGTAGTCTGGGATATACATGAATTTTTATCTCCAAAGTGAAAGATAAGTTGCTATACCTAGCACCTTTATGTCAAAGACTAATGATATCATTTGTTAGACCTCTTTAGACTTTTGAGACAACTTATAACCTATTTTAGTTAGTATTCTGACCAATGGACTAAGTGACCCAAAGGTCTACCAGTTTTGAGTAGAACCTCTCCAACTTGTCAAAGTTTAGACCAGTGGAGCTCATGGAACAAATTAAATTAAAGCATTTTTTTTGAAGATCAGGTTGTTGTTTGAAGTCTCTGGTAAGCCCCAATAAGAGAACCATAGTAGAGGTTATGGAGAAAAACTATGCTTTTCTACAACTATTCTCCTTTTGAAGAAAAACAGCTCTTGGTTTGCAACTGGACCCTGACAGAGAGTGACTGTGGAAAACAAGATGTCTGTGCAACCTGGGCTACCTATCAAGAACTGGGTATTAACTGTTACACCAGCAGATAGAGTTAGTCATGTCCACACCACTCCGTCTTCAAGCAGAAGTGTAACTGGACAGAGATTTGAAATTATAAACTGCTTGAACAGTTAGCTTACATTTCCATTGAAACTACTCCTGTGGCACTGCTATCTGTGTAGAGGTTCATGGGGGAATTCTATAGGATAAATGACTAAGAAAGAAAGAAATTTAGCTTATTTTGAAGATTGTTCTGTGTGATATGTTGGCATCAGCTTGAAATGACCAAGAATATCCTTGGATGAAACATGGGAATGGATATCCTAAAAGGCAGAGTCTTCTTGGTATGCTTCTCTTTGTCGAGTAGTTTGGGGCTGTAAAAATGGCCATGCAAGACATAACTTTGAAAAGCAATTTTAATATTCAGTGGAAAAGCTATTGTTTTCTGTGACCTTCTGTGAGCTTCTGTGAAGCTATTGTTGTTCTGTGACCTTTAATTTTTTTTAAATTAAAAATTTTCTCACTATCAATTACAAATGTATGGGGAAATAAAAAATAGTAAAACAAATATTCATTCAATATACTGTAATTTAAAATATTAGAAACATAGAAAATAAAAGCATTTATTTCTTTATTTAAAAAAAAACAAAAAGCTCATCAAAAGTAGTTTAAACAGTGATTACCTCCTTGCTGTATAAATTACAAAATGGAAAGAGCTTTCTTTACTATGCCTTAGTGAATTGCTTTATGCAATTTCTCATAGTTAATGTACCATGGTAACTAGAATTTGAATTGTGTTGAGACTAAACCATGATATTTATTTAACTAAACCATGATAAGTGAAATTTGTGCCTATCAGAACCATATAAAGTAATGACTGTATTTTGGTTATCCACTTTGCCTTGAAGGACAGATGATCTAAGGCATGGGTCTACACTGATCTTCAGGCCTGGTTTGGTTATTTGTTTAGAGACTCAGGAGGGAGAATTTTTGCAGATTAGTGTCAAGGAGGTTTTGGAAAGGGTTATCTGGTCCCTGCAGAATGGGCCCAAAGTGTGAACAGCTATTTCACATGTCAGTGTTCACTGGCAGTCTCCTTTGTGGAAGAGACTTTCAAAAATAACATGAGCAGGATGGTATATCCTGTGTATGTCAAGTCAGTTTCATTCCCAGTCCCCCAAATGTTTGATCCATGGACTCAAGAACAATATGCCATGATGACAGGGATATATCTATTTTATGCAGGATCAACAACATAGACTGCTCTCGCCAAGCCTACCCAGATTACCCCCACTTTGGGTACACAAATTCTGAAGATACCAATACTGAGTCCTTAGAGAACTAGCCAGCTGATAAAATGTTGATTATATTGCAGCCCTACCATAGTTCTGGCTGCTATAACAAAATACCACAGACTGTTGCCTTATGAACAATAAAAATTTACTTCTCACAGTTCTGAAGGCTGAAAAGTCTAAGATAAGGATGCCAGCATAGTCAGGTGAGGGCCCCCTTCGGAGTCACAGTTCTTTACTATTCTCACATAGTGAAAAGTGTCTAGAGGGCTACATGAGATTTTTTATTGGAGACTTGATCACCTCCCAATGGTCCCACCTCCAAATACCAACCTCTTAGGGATCTACATTTCAGCATATGAGTTTTAGGGGACACAAATATTCAGGCCTCAGCAGTCATGAAAGAGACAATGATTTGGCTTTATGAAATAGGTATTTCTGGATTTGCCTCTTCTACCCACAATGCTTCTGTTAAAAATAACATCCACAACTTCTTCTCTATTAGAGTATTCTACATGGCATAGCTTATCCAAGAAATTCATTTTTCAGCCAAAGAAATGAGCCTATGGGCTGATCCTCATGGAGCTTACTAGTCTTACCATGTGCCTCCTTACCCATATAAAATAAGGTGTGTCAAAGATGTAGTTACGGCACCAGGTGGCAATTGACACTGGAAGTTTGGGCTGTGGCACACATTCTAAGCCAGTGATTTAGATGAAGTGCTGTTTCACCCAATGTTAGACTACATGGGCCTGGAAACCCAGGAGTGGGTGTAGGTGTGACACCTCCCATTATAGTCCTTTCTTATCCACCTCTAAAACATGTTTTCACTATTCCTAAAACTCTGAGCTTTTCTGGTTGGAGGATTTAGCACCCAAGAGAGATATTCCTCCACCATGTGACATAGCAACTGTTGCATTGAGTTGGAGGCTGAGACTGTCCTTTTGCCAATTTAGGCTTCTTATGCTACCTGGCAAACAGAGCGGAAAGTTACCCCTGTGCATCCCAGATGATTGATCCAGATCTGGGGGCTGCACACTTTTCCGTATAGGGGTAGATAACATACATATATTTTTGGCTTAGTGGGCCATATGTGTTCTGCCACAATTACTCAGCCCAGCTGTAGTGATATGAAAGCAGCCATAGTCCATATTCACATGATTGGCGTGGCTGTATCTTTACCAGGCAGGTTCAAGGCACAGAACCAAAAAAAAAAAAAAAAAAAAAAAAAAAGGAAAGCATCTCTTTCTCCTCTGGAGTCACCCCCATTTGATACATATACAAGCAGATGTCCTTTCAAATTCTCCATGTTCCTGCCTGGGCCAATAAAATGGGGAACTCTAATCCTTTAAGAAGTACTGGGAAGAATTCCATGATTTCCTTGCCAATTTTTCATTTCTACTTCTCTCTGGACCTGAAGAATCAGTGAGCATGTACAATTGTGTGTCAATTTCCATACCTGTATATTCCTGAGTGTGTGTGTGTGTGTGTGTCTATATATATATATAGACACACACACGCTCTGTGCTGCCCTGGTCTCCTCTATGTAGTAAGTTTATTGGGAAGTCAGCCCTTGCAAGGACAGAAAGTTATGAAGGTAGGGAAGTCTGCAGTTTTGCAACTGCTTTTCCTTGTAACTGGTGGGTAAGCTTAGCCTCTTCTTTAATAACATCAGCCCTTGTACAAACATCATATTTTATTCACTGATTTCCCTCTCCTAAACCTCTGCGACATTTCAGGATACTCTGGGAAAAATTTAAGATGTCTGTTCAAATGACAGTTTTCTATAATGCCTAAAGGGTCTTGTTATTCTGAATGGTGTTTTTTGACCCCTAAGTTTTAAGATCATGAGTGTCCCTTAGCATGAGGATGGGAGAATATAAATTTCCCTTGTAATAGGAAGGTCAAGGATTCTGGAAAGGCAGGAACCCAACAATACTTTTTAAAATTGTTCTAACCACTAAGCAAGGCACTTTAGATATATCACTTCATTTAATCCTTGAAACAACCATTTAAAACTTGTAACAACCTACATATTGTATTCCTATTTTAGATGAAAAATGGTAACTAGAGATGTTAAGTAATGAAGTACTGCTACACAAACTAGTAAGCAACAGAACCAGATTTTAAACACAGATCTCTTTGAATCCATGCTCTTAATTCTTGTGCTATAATAGCAATTAGGAGAGGGGAAATAAAAACAATAGTCATGATCTTTTGTCAACCACCTGTCACTTCTGCATAATAACAGAAACTACCCAAGAAAGAGGCAGTTTATCTGTGGCCATTCCTAAATGAGGGTTAAGTATTCCATAAATCAAACATCTTCCTGTTTATAGAAACCCGAACTCGAGTGTACCCTAAGGCACAATTCCTCACCAGAGATGCAGTTCCTGGCCTCACCTGGTACAGTGATCCATATAAGGCTAACACAACTTGTGGTGGAATGATGGAATAAAAGAATTACAAACAGGATTCTGATATGGAAAAATCTGAAGAGGGAGAGCTTCCATGGTCCAACATGTTAGTGTCACGTTTTACACTGTCTCTACTTTGTCTTCTGAATTAGGCAATATTCTCATTGTCCTTTTTCTCCACAATTTCTATACTGATAGCAATTTTTTTCCTGTAAGTTATAGAACCATCATGGCCCACTGAAAATCCATAATATATACAATTTATTTTGTATTCCATAATCTTCTTATACATCTTGAATACCCCCCTCCACAGCCACTGTACAAAACTTTGTCTCCTCAAATACCTTCACTCAAAACAAATAACACCACCTACTTTTATTGAGAAGGAAGCCATGTGACATATTTCTCCATTCATCTTCTTGGAATTCTCCCTGCCTAGATATCATGAGGATTTTCTTTGTAAATTCAGAATATTTATCTTAAAAAAATAGAAGGACAAGTGGAGATGCACAATAGACAATTACAATAATTTGAGTTACTTTGGTTTATACAGCTAAAAATTCATGTAACTGTCCAGCCATCTGGCTTACACATGGAAGAGAGTAGACTTACTGAATTGGCTGAGAACAAAAGAAGAACCATCTGGTCATCCAACAAGCATTGCTTGAAGGCCTACTCTGAGCAAGAAACAGTAACCAAAGTCAAGGGTAATAGTTTGGTCATATGCGGCTCAATACAAGAAAGGCTTTTTCCAGTTGTTTAAATTGTGAGGCAAGAGTAATCTATCTTAAAAACCTATAAATATTCCATTTGTCAACCAAATACCTACCAACCACATCAGATATTATAAAAAGTTTTATTTTTTTCCATTGCAGGAGAGATTAAAATAATTGAGTTACTTTTAACTCAACGCTTCTATGGAATGATAATTCTAGGTCCTTTTCCTTATTCATTCTCTACCCAGAACTCTTTTTATTTCCACATTCCTTTAAAAATGTATCTACTCTCAAGTTTATATTTTTGCTGATGACTCATAATCGGTTTTCTCTAGTCCTAAGAAATCCTTAAGCACCAGTCCCACTTAGCCCTGCCTACTGGGCATTTCCAATTGGATGTTTTTCTGTCTGTCCAAAATTAAAGTATTTGATCAAACTTATCCTTAACTCAAAACTCAGCTCTCTTTCTGAAATATGCATTTCAATCAATAGCACCATTTTATTCTTTCAGTTACTTTGGCACAAAATCTTGTAATCACCATTGAGGTACTATGTCCTTAGGCCTTAGAATTGATCAATCATGTTGATTCGATATTTCTAATGTTCTCCACCACTTTAAAAAAATGTTCCACCTACCTTTCCAGATTCATGTCTCTCTATTCCTCAGGCTAAGGATATAGTATCAAATCTCTGTCTTTCTTGCCATTTCTCCAAATAAATAGGCACATTCACTATTCTTATTTTTTAAGACTTTGTTGCTTATTAATTCTAACATTTGTCAAAATGTAAATAGATTTGAACTGCATTTCTCTACAGCTACTATGAATAAAAATTACTCACTTCCCTCCACTTTAAGCAGTACATTTCACAGAATGGAAGGATTAAAGTACATTACTAAAATACTTGAGTCATTTGCAATTCAGAAAAAACTCTAGATAAGTGTGCCTTATATTATTGTTTCTTATTTTTACACATGACAAGGCAAACTAGGCCAACCTACAACATTATTATTGCACCTATGGGATTCCTTTACGAGCTGGTCTGCAAAGAATGGGCCACAGTCTTTCCTGAATATATAATACTCAGCTCCAGGATTTATATAAATTGACATGTTGCTAGTAGTAATCCCATTTCCCTGCATTGATCGTGGCTGCACTTAATTTACTAAACTGTAAGCACCCTAATGGCAGGGACTTTGTTTTCAAGTAAGCATCTGAATTCTTAGATCCTAGCAGAGTGTGGCATTTTATAAATCTGTTCAGTAAAGAAACCTGGGTACTTTTTTGTGTGTGCTTTTTGAAGACATTGTTAAAGAAATAAAAACACAAACCACAGAATGGTAGAAAATTGGGAAAATGACCTATCTCATTAAGCAATTATATCCAGAATATATAAAGAACTCCTAAAACTCAGTAATAAGAAAAAAACAAAATAATTTAAAAATCCAGCTTTTAAAAATGGCAAAATATTTGAAGAGATAATTTACCAAAAAAAAAGAGCATCAAATAAATGCAAGAAAATATGCTAACAACATACAAGTAGGAACACAATGGCATACCACTATACACTTATTAGAATATCAAAAAATGAAAAAGACTGACCAAATGTTGGTAAATATGTGAATCAGCTAGAATTCTTATCCATTTTTGTGGTAATGAATAGTACAATCACTTTGGGAAATAGGTTGTCAGATTTTTAAATCTTAAACTTACACCTATGGTAGACCTAGTCATTTCTCTTCTAGAAATCTACTCAAGGTAAAAGAAACCATGTATCTTCATAAAGACTTGCATATGAATGTTCATGACAGTTCTTTCATAATAGCCAAAAACTGGAAATGACCCAAATGCCTATCAACTGTTTAATAAATAATTGAATTATGATATATTCATACAAGGAAATACTCAGCAATAAAAATGGATGAACTAATGATATGTATGACAAATATATAAATCTCAAAATAATTATACTGAATGAAAGAAGCCAGGAATAAAGAGAGTGAATACTGTGCTACTCCATTTGTATAAAATTCTAGAAAATTTAAAATACAGTGACAAAAATCAGGTTACTAGTTGCCTGAAGATAGATAGGAGTGCAAAGAGAGATTACAAAGGAGCACAAGGAAATTTTTGAATGTGTTTTACACTTTAAAAGTATGCAGTTCTTCATTAGTTAAACCTTGATAAATCTGTTGAAGAAGCAGGAGGAAAAGAAGGAGGAGAAAAAAGAAGAGGAAGAGGAAGGAGGAAGAGGAAGCAGAGAAGAAAGCCCTGCTGTTCACTGTATTTGAGGATACCTATCATGTGATTAAGTATAGTCACAGAAGAAGACTTGCATTTGTTAAATGAAAATCTCTGAAGATTATTGTTGTAAATGTTAAGATGGACTCAATCGTTTATTCATTTAACCTATATTTATTTATTTAGAACTTATCATCTTCTAGACAGTATTTCAGGTGCCAGAAATATATGTGTGAATAATGCAAGTGAAGTTCCTGCCCTCTTGGAGACTACACATTTTATGGGGTTGAGGGAAAAACATGCTTAACATACAAATAGGTTCCATGTCATTGCCAGGAATAGTGAAGCAGAAGAAGTTGGCAGGAATGATGGGGAGAAGGCTTCTATTTTAGCTTGGATGGTCAGGGAAGATCTGACTGGTGACATTTGAGCTTAAAAAGCTTTTTATAATATTAATGCTATTAATTCATAAATTTTCATTATTTCATACTTCATATTTTTGAGACTTTGGATAGCAAATTAATGTTCTGGATAGTAACTGGTATTTCTTTGACCCTTTATGTGACTTACCTCCTCAAACTTAAGAATTTTTGGGGTTTGGTGGTGGTGGGGGTAAGCTATAGAGAGTTTAACAAAATATATATAATTTAAAGGCCTGTGAGATTTCTAAAAGCCAAACACCAATTAGGAAACCAGTTTCAAATTAGAATCATCTCCCTTAATTACCACTTTGAAGGGAATTACCTTGCCCCCATAATAGAACATGTAGCTCCCTTTCATTTTGCAGCTGAGTCTAAGTATTCTGTTTTTTATTTACCTGTTCTTGTCTGTACTGATTTTTACATGTCAGAATCAATATTTTCATAGCAGTTAGTGCTGAGATCATCTATATGATCATATTGGCACATCTGTGTTATTGTCGTTCACTCATCCATCCCAGAATGCACTAAGCAGTCACTATGCTTTGAGCGCTAACAGTAGCATGTGACTGTGGCAATGAAACAGATATAAACCTTGAACTTGAATAACTTATTGTCTGCTAAGGATAATTACATGGAAATAAAAGAGAAATAAAATTATCAGAGGTAATTGAATTACAAGATAAAAGAGAAGGAGAAAGGCAACTTGTCAGACCCACAATTATGGGATGTCCTCAGTGGTCTTTCCATAAGATGAAATTTCTCCCCTTCTTTCTTCAATGTACTGTACCTAGTTCTTTGGAGACAACTAGACTTGGTCAAATCTCTGTGGTAGCCTCAAACATCTTTCCAGTACTTAAACTTTCTCCAGCTGCTCATCTGAAATGGCAGAGCAACAATAAAGATTAAAGGATATAGCAAATACAAAGTGTCTAACAGATTAGACGTCTAACTAATGTTCATTCCTTTCTCCTATGTTTTATTCATCCTACACACCCAAGTCTGATTTTATACTCCAAAGCTTTAAAAAATATTATAAAATATTTCAGATACAAAAGAGTTTAAGTAATAAGATGATAAAATCCGCTTCAGAAATAAAACTTAATTGATAGTTGACACATCCTGTGTACTAGACCCCCTTATCTCCCAGTAGTACCTCCTCCAAAGGAAGTAATTTCTATCCTGACTTTGCTATTAACCCCATGCCTTTCTTTATATTTTCCTTATATTTTTAGATATTAATTCATATATGCTACATATGTATACAGAGTTGCTTTGTGTGTTTTTAAGCTTTACATAAATAACATCATACTCTAGGTATTCTGAAAAGCAGACTTTCCTGAAATGTCTTTGTAAGATGCATCCTTGTTGATCTGTATAGAGCTAATTCAGTCAATTCTCTGTTCACACTCTTCCATCACGTGGACGTTCCATGAATTATTTATTTATTTTTCCTCTGGCTGGTAGGCTTAACAATGCTGCTCCAACACCATTCATAGCTATACAAGGTGTCCTATGCAAATGTGTGAGAGTTTCCAAAGGGTATAGTTGGTACTGAAATTGTTGGATCATGAAATGTGCATGACTTCTATTGTCAAATCCCACCAACAGTGTATGAATTCCAACTTTCCTACATTCTCACTAATTCCTGGTATAGCTATATATAAAATATTTTTTCAAGTGAAATGGTGTGTATTGGTGCTTCAGTATGGTTTCAATTTATGTTTTCCTTTCTACTACTGGACTTCAGCATCTTTTTACATGCTTACTGATCATCTGGGCTGCTTCTCAGATGAATAATTTTTGCCCATTTCCTCAACACATCTTCACAGCAGAATATCTCACACTTTTATCTTCTCCAACTTTAAATTTGTTAAAGTTTTGATAGAATGCACTTGAACCTTTTGGAATATTAAAAAATAATAAGATCTTCCTCACCAACCTTCTCCCCAACCACCTCAGTTTTCCTCATTGTAATGAACTTTTCTTCAGATCTGAAATATGAAAGTGCATAGGCATCATTGTTTCCTTAGTACTGTCTGTGCGTTAAGAAAAAGGAAAATAGTAAGTAGAGTAAAATTTCGAGTTCTATGGCAATGTTTAAAGGACTGGAGAGACCACAACCAGTCAAGAAGCTTTCATTACCCTTGAGCAGAGAGACAGGATGAAGATAAGAGAGAGCTCGGGCTGTCCTTCAATATAGCAGTCCCAGGAACCAATGGCTCGTGCAAGAATATGTCTATCCTCATAGAGGATGCTGAACACCGAGTTGTATAGAGATGAGGAAAGGGAGTCAGCATAATCAAAGGTTCTTCATGAAGACTGTGAAATCATGTTGGATGTTGCTTCAAGGCTCTCTGACATTAAAAGGAATAATATGCCTATGACTTCTATTTATTGTCTGTTGTATAGAAAATACTTTACATACTAGGCCATTGGATTTCTCAACACTCCTAACAGTCTGTTGAACCATTTCATAGATGAGGAACCTGAGGTTCATGGAAAAGTTTACCCATAGTCCCGGCTGACAGGTTACAGATCTTGGATATTGCTTGCCACGTGATAAAATCTGTATATTTAATTGAAATTGATGGGAAGGAGAGTTTAGTTTGGTATTCTCAAGTTCAAATTACATAATGACCCACCTAAAAGTAAGAATTACCAGTTTACTGGGAAATGTCCAGATTGTTTCACACCATACTTCATGTGAAGTATGAACTTCATGAAGTGAACACCACTTCATGTGGTGTTTCTTTACAAGGATGCTATCATGTGTTTATATATATATCATGTATATATAAACATGTGTTTATATCATGTGTATATAAATCCCTGAAAGTTGGATACCAGGTTATAACCTAAGAAAGATCTGTCTAGAAAACCAAACAGATGGACATTTCTAAACATACAGTGTTCTCATCCTCATGCATATTCCCCTGGATATTGTTAAGGAGAATAAGTCACTTTTATGCAGCAACCTTCTGGGTTTATCATAAAAATGATAGAGCCTAAGATTTAGGCAATTTGTGAGCAATTTTCTTTCCTGTGTGTGGGGAAAAAATCCCTAGGATCCCAAGCTTTCATATGCTAGCCAACATGAAAGCCTCCAGGATTTGTTTCCAGAGCTCCCTAAAACATTCCCAACTGTCCCAAGCTCTCCATTCTTTGAGGCCATGGGAAGTAATCTAATGTGAACTCAAGGAGTCTAACTGCTGGTACTAAAGAGTAGATTGCTACTTGAAGAAGTTTCCCAGATGAAAACCCCAATGTCTTTTATACAGAAATTAAAACATTTGTTTTAAAAGGTGATGTGTTCCCTCTGAAACTCTTTGTGCTTTCAGCAGAATGAGTCCAAGCCAATTTGGGGGGTGGAGGGGGGTATTCAACTTTAAAACTCCCATAGCCATGAATCCACAGAAGCTGTTTACTCCCTTTGAAGTTTCCTTTCACTTCAAGCTGACAGGGTTTTAGCCAAGTTTGGCTTCAGGGGACCTTCAGAGATTGTTCTCTGCCCAGGTTGAGTCCTCTCTGTGTGGTGGTTTAGCCCTTGGCTTAAATTTCACAGGGAGGACCCAAGTTGCTGAAGTCCAAGGCAGAGAGGATAAGTGTTTCCAGCACAGGGAGAGGCTTGTGAGAGGATAGCGTATGTATATGCGTTCATGTCAGTGTGTGTGTGTGTGTGTGTGTTGCTTTGGTTTTGCTGAAATGAGCCCATGAGATGTATATTGAAAGCTAAATTGCACTTAGTATGTTCTGAACATTTACGTTTATCAGATCTAGAAATAAATTTGTTTCAAAATGGTAATGATTATACAATGGTTTTTCTCTCCATATCATTATTTTCCCATGTAATTATTAGCTGACTTGAGATAATGATGAAATAATCTTGGTAAATGGTCTAATAAAAATATAGTGTCATGCCAAATCGACCGTGAGCAGCAATGAAAAAGTAGCACATGAAAGTGGTTAAGTGTATTACCCAAAGTTCCCATTACTGTATTCAGCCATCTCGCCTTACGATGCACTAATATTTCTCTTAAATAGGGTCATGGATCATTAATTCCCTGGCCTTGAAATCTCTTATTATTAGAAGTGTTACTTAGCAACTTTTAGACATTGAAGTTACTCCAAATAAGAGAAGCCAAAAGGTCTGTTGGTTTGTTCACTCTTATTGTAAAAAACGATTGATGTCCTGTCCTGGAATATTTTTCATTTGCTTTCTTAGAATTATATTGTCTTGACTGGGATAGGAAAAAAAAGAGTAAAATATGAGTTTCCTTGGCTCCCATAAATTAGCGAACAAAATCACAAACATATTTGATGTTCATCTTATATGTCTGCCTCACTGTTCTTCATCTATGAAAATGACTCTCTTCTCTCCTCCAAATGTTGTATTAGTGTTTAAATAATATATTCTACCTAATATCCAGCTAATAGATGCAGCAGACTCATATAAATCTATTTCTTTTGCTGCAAGTTTGATTGCATTGGCTGTAGTATTTTGCTAAAATCTGTCAGATTTATCTTGATTACTCTATGCTAACTGGTGAAGCCACTAGACCTATTTCAGAATGAGAGCACCACTTCCACTATGTTCCACTTTTATACTTTAATATACATTTCCATTTAGGCGCTCATCATCCTGTATCACATGGTCATGCTTACTTCCAGGGCTGAATTCATGGGTGTGGGATCTGTGTGATCATGCAAGGCCCACAGTTAGCACGGCCCCACTCGTGGTTAAATGCTGCACTGTGGCTTTCTTAAAATTCTTAATTTTTGAAGAAGAGACTCTGCATTTTCATTCTGCACTGGATTCACATATATAGCTGATCCTGCTTATGTGTCTATCTTCTCTACTGGAGATAAATTATTTAAGAGAAGGAATTGTACTTCTTGATCCAATCCGATGCATGTCGTAGGGATTGATTAAGTTAGCGTCATGGAGAGCATAAACCTTTGATTACTCATAATACAACCTGATAATACATTATTACTTTGTGTCAAGCCTTGAACAGAAACTTCAACTTTTGAGTGGGAGTTTGTGTCTACCCGATTCAGTCAGTATATTTTAGGTGTATCAGTAATGTCCCTGGAATGCTTTGGGTACTAAAGCATGAAAAGTTAAGGATCAAAGACACAGTTGTTCCCAAGAAGGAGCTTAGAGTTAAATGTAATAAAACTAACATCTGATAATAGAAAAGGTTATATGATAAATTTTTTTAAATCTCATATAGTTATTAAGCTAGCATAATTCTTACTGAATACTGGGGTCACAGCAATTGCACTGTTGGGGATTTACCCCAAAGATTCAGATGCAATGAAACGTCGAGACACCTGCACCCCAATGTTTCTATCAGCAATGGCCACAATAGCCAAACTGTGGAAGGAACCTCGGTGTCCATCGAAAGATGAATGGATAAAGAAGATGTGGTTTATGTATACAATGGAATATTACTCAGCAATTAGAAACGACAAATACCCACCATTTGCTTCAACATGGATGGAACTGGAGGGTATTATGCTGAGTGAAATAAGTCAATCGGAGAAGGACAAACAGTGTATGTTCTCATTCATTTGGGGAATATGAATAATAGTGAAAGGGAATATAAAGGAAGGGAAAAGAAATGTTGGGAAATATCAGGAAGGGAGACAGAACATAAAGACTCCTAACTCGGGGAAACGAACTAGGGGTGGTGGAAGGGGAGGAGGGCGGGTGTTGGAGGGGAATGGGTGACGGGCACTGAGGTGGACACTTGACGGGATGAGCACTGGGTGTTTTTCTGTATGTTGGTAAATTAAACACCAATAAAAAAAAAAAAAAAAAATACTGGGGTCATCTAGCAAGTAGTGGCCATCAGCTACCATCATTCTCTTTGTTCTACTTATAAATAATGCTTGCCTTTATTAATTTTTTCCCTTAAATTAGATCTCAAAATCTGTTTCTTTGGGATACCTTCATGCACTACTGGTGAGAATAGAAATTATGATAAACTTTCTATATGGTAATTTGAAATCATAATAAAAAAAATCTTAAAAATATGCAAACCTACTGACCCGGGATTTCTATTCTAGGATTTTCTCCTGAAGCACACTGCATCTGTAACAGCAAAACATTGGAACAAATGCCTAATAAATAAATTATTTTAAAATGACATACAAAATATTTATTTTATTTTAATAATATTAGGGTAACTATATATGACAATAAAAATAAAATATAAAATAATTATGAAATCATATTTGAGCCAGTATGATTCGAATTTTATTTTTTTATGTATAAATGCATTAAGAAGTGGAAATAAGCATACAAAATGCTAAAAGTTATGCTTTTTGGGAGAAGGGATTCTAGATCATTTTTGTTTTCTTTTTTACATTTCTGTATTTTAAAAATGATTTTAGGGACACCTGGGTGGCTCAGTTGATTAAGCTTCTGCCGTCAGCTTAAATCATGATCTTGGGATCCTGGGATGGAGCTCTGAGTTGGGCTCTCTGCTCAGCAGGGAGTCTGCTTCTCCTTCTGCCCCTCCCCCTGCTCAACTCTCTCTTTCTCTTTCTCTCTCCAACAAATAAATAAAATCTTTTAAAAATTAAAAAATAAAAGTTAGTTTTAAAACAGTTTTAAAATATCAGTTTTCAATGTTTGAGAAACCTCCATCTTTGTTAAAAATACTAACCTCAAGTTATATACATGTATATCAAAGATTGTAATTAGAATGTAAAAACCCTTAAGCTAATTTTAATTTTCCAAGAAGAGATGCAAACCCTAATTAATCCTTAAAGGCAATGATGTTGAACATGGGAAGTGCTCCTTTATACTAGTCTTTCAAAAAGTATCACTTGGAAATCGTGTCGTGGGCAAACACCAACTGTCCAACTTTGCAAATCGTACTGCATCACCTTAGGGGCATAGGAAAACAACAAATCTTCTCTGGATGTGTGGCAAATGCCAAAGTAAATATGTATGACCACAACTATTGGAAACCAGTCTCTTTGAAAATGATGGCAGAACTTTTCTGTGTTTTAGTGGAGCACTTTGTTCATAGTTCAGTTTTAGCACTTCTTATTCAATGTGTCTGACTGTCTCTTTCCAGGTCTGTTTCCATCACTAAACTTCATGGTGCTTGAAGGCATGGACCATGCATTTTTCATGTGCTCTCCTAATGCATAGTCAGGGGCTGGCATATAGTAAGATACCATATGTGTTTTGAGAATTAATAAGGAGTGTGCAAAGTCAAACCTTATTTATCTTAAGATGCGTAGTATTGCTTGACATTTAGTATTCAACATTTAATGTGAAATATGCCTTATGAAGTACTTTTTATGAATTATTCAAATTATACAGAAGCACATCGTGGTGCCAAAACTTTGAATATGAGGAGGGAAATATGCCTTCAGTTTAGTTATGATAGCCATCTAGTCCAAGAAGAAACACTTTTATCAGACATTTTCATTGACCATTTGGCTGCCAATTTTATATACAGTTATTACTAAACAAATTTATACCAGGATAGCCTGCTATAAAAAGAACCAAGGAACTTAAATAAATTCACTCACTCAGTCTCTGTTTCCTGTTGTATCAAATGGAAATATCACTACTTGTTTGTCATACCTCACAATTTTTGTATGAACCAAATTTTTAAAAATGTATTTTATATATGTATTTTTAATTTGTATATATTGTACATATTATAAACATTTTGAATTGCTGTAGAAATATTACTTGTTATATGCAAAGACATACTCTAATTGATCTGGAAACAATGATTTAAATCCAAGATCCAGGGATCCCTGGGTGGCGCAGCGGTTTGGCGCCTGCCTTTGGCCCAGGGCGCGATCCTGGAGACCCGGGATCGAATCCCACATTGGGCTCCCGGTGCATGGAGCCTGCTTCTCCCTCTGCCTGTGTCTCTGCCTCTCTCTCTCTGTGACTATCATAAATAAATAAAAATTAAAAAAAAATAAATCCAAGATCCCTGTCTTCAGGGAATTTATAATACAATTACAGATTTGAATTGTTCAGTCTAATGGAGTAACCAATGGTTATTTGGGATCGCGGAGAAGAAGCACTCTCATGAAGAGTCAAGCCATCAAGTCCTCCTATTCCTATTATAGACTTTATGAACCTGCACTTCCAGCTGCTCATGCTTTCAGACAGCTTGGAACCTTAATTTTGGTAATTTTGCACATTTGAATCAGTGAGAAGAGGCAAGGATTCTTATTGTTCTTTTTGAGTTTGTTTTGCTTTGAATAACATATAATTTCCAAGAAAAACCATGGACCATAACTTTCCCTAAATTGTATTTCTTGAGGTACACGAAGGGAAAATAGAGAAGTAGGAGCAGTAAGAAAGAAAGAGAGGGAGTATGAAGGGCAGAAAGGGGGGGAGGGAAACTGGGAGGGAGAGAGAATGCAATCAGGATCCTCTGAGAAGGCTCCATTTTGTATCTCACCTTCCCCTGGTCTCCAAGGCTTGTAAAAAACACTTGCCACTCAATGTATTTCCTCGGTGAAGACACTTGATAAAGATTTTAATATCTTTGTATAAAAGTTTTAAAAAGTATAATAAACCCTCCTAAAATTATCATCATGATCATCATCACCATCATCGTCACCACCACCACCACCACCACCACCAAACCAAAAGGAAGGGAGAGATTCTATTTAAGAAGTAAGTTCATACAGTAGTATAAAATTGGCACCACTAAGAAATTCTGCCACCTTGGGTAAATTCAGGCATGTCCAAGATATAAATCAAATTCACCTTGGACTTGGACAGTTTGAGTTTTACCTGGAAGAACACAGAAGAAATTGCTCAGGTAATAATAGCCCAGAGATTTATGCAGAGCAGATGTGGGATGTGAGGTGGGGAGCAAACCACTCCCATCCCTCTTTTATCTGGGCCCCAATTTCCTGTAGCTCCATTGTCTGGGGAGTCCAGACCAAATTCTGGACTTGCTATAAACTTTACTCAACCTTCAACTAGACTCATTTTTATGTAGTTTTATATTAAATCATCCAAGGCCCTTACAGAATCATAGGGTGAGTTTGTGGTAGCTTTTCCCCCAAATTATTCTGGGATATGTTTGGGTTGGCATTTAAGCACCAGTTTTACTTGTCTCAGAATGTAAATCAAAGAAATAATCATTTCTGGATAGATTCAGACCCAAATATCTCAATACAGCCCAAGTATATATACAGCCAGTAGAATATTCTATGTTTTGATACATTTTTATAAAATGCTGTTTGTGCATCAAGACAGTGTTTTAAAACAATCATGTCAGTACTAAACTTAATCAGTATTGTGGAGTAAAACAGAAATCATATAATCTGAGAAAACATATTTAATAATTGGTGCCAATTTTTAGATGGTGGTCTTTTGAATTTTCTAAATTTCCTAATTAGGGTGTAGCAAATTTAATGACAAAGAACTGCACACAAGCCCCTAATTACAGTGGAGCACCACTGATATTGAGGAGCTAAAGAAAGGGTAACTAACATACCATCCATTTTGCCTGTTGCAATTCCACAAAACGCATCAGAGTTCAAAACTATAAGATGAAACACATTCAGCCAGCCTGTTTTCAAAAGCTCAACAGTCTGTGTTTTTGAAATGCACTAATTTAAATTTAAAGACACATATTTAATGTTTCCCCTTTGTAGATTTTCAGCAGCAAACACACATGGAGTCACCATCTGTTTTCAGCCTGGTTCATTACCAATTCATCCCCTGCTCTGTATTATCAGATCAAGAGGGTGGACATAAATTTGGCCACCTGGGCACTGGTGTCATTAACGTGCAGTCCAGCCACACACTCATAAAGTGGTTTTGCTTGGAGCTGTAACTTAGTGGTGCTTCCTTTTTCCATTTGATCAATGTTGAGTTTTGCTCAGTAAGCTCTTAATAATGTAATTTCAGAACAGACTAGAAAACACCAAGAACTTTTCAGGAGTATTTTGCCTGCATATCCAGGAGAAAATGATTTATGTTTTCAGGGACAGACACAGACCAACAGAACAAAGCTGTCAGGAGTAGGATCAGATAGGAGAGGAAAAAGGCAGAGAGAGAGAGAGAGATGCATAAAGACACAAACAGCAACAGAGAAACACAGAGTCCTGTTCATTTTATTTTTTAATGAATATGTGTAGAAGAGTTCAGATTGTTTAATATAATTTCCAAGTATACCTTGTGATTGAAAATGGATGAGTCTACCTTTGCTCTTTGTCGTAAACGAAACTCATAGCTATTAATCCCAAGCCACTTAGTTCATCACGAAATAGAGTTGGCACACTTAAAACAGATGTTTTACTTCCCTGATTGAAACTTTAACTGACCAAGTGTCACTTTGCAAATTACATTGATTTGAGAACTACTCTGATAAATTATGAGTTAATTAAAACAGATAAGTTGCCCTGATTCCCTTTTCAACATTGAGCAAAATCATGGATACACAATTATCTTAGATATATGATAGGAAATACTTTATAGTCTAACAAACACATCCTTAAGAGATATTTAATGTAATTGAAAAATTAAACAAATATATAAAAACTCTCACTC
The DNA here is from genome assembly GCF_018345385.1 of Vulpes lagopus. NCBI lineage: Eukaryota > Metazoa > Chordata > Mammalia > Carnivora > Canidae > Vulpes > Vulpes lagopus. The sequence goes on along the minus strand of NC_054832.1, from coordinate 29,753,518 downwards.
CTGACTCTCATAAAAACTTTCTTCTTGGGATTCTAGACTGATTCAAATTTTAATAATCAAAAATCAGAAAGAAAATTTTAGATCATTAACAGAATTCTTTACTGAATAATACTATATATGCAATTTTGAAGAATATAAAGATGGTGTACAGACCATGGATTCTTATCTCAGGGGATTTACAACTAGTTGATGAAATACAAATAATTCACTTGTTGAAGAAAAATTATAGCATTTTATTTAAAAGTGATATTAAAGGGATCCCTGGGTGGCGCAGCGGTTTGGCGCCTGCCTTTGGCCCTGGGCGCGATCCTGGAGACCCGGGATCGAGTCCCACGTCGGGCTCCCGGTGCATGGAGCCTGCTTCTCCCTCCGCCTGTGTCTCTGCCTCTCTCTCTCTCTCTCTATGACTATCATAAATAAATAAAAAAAAAAATTTAAAAAAAAGTGATATTAAATCTTGAATCACATTTGCTGTAGAAATTCAGAGGAGAATATCAATGATAAGTCAGGGAGATAAGGCTCCATGAAGGATATGATGGCCAAGGGGAACCTGGAGAGGAACGGTGTATTAGTCTTCTAGGGCTGCCATAATAAAATACCATAGGCTAGATTTTTAACAACATAAACCTATTTCTCATAGTTCAGATGGCTGAAAAGTCCAAGATCAAGGTGTTGGGAGGTTTGGTTTCTCTTGAGGCCACTCTCCTTGGTTTCCAAATGGCTGTCTTCTCACTGTACCCTCACATGGCCTCTCCTCTAGGCACACGTGCTTCTGGTGTCTCTTCCTCATCTTTTTTTTTTCAAGATATTTATTTGTTTGTTTGTTTGTTTGTTTACTTGAGAAAGAGAGAGCAAGGGGAGGAACAGAGGGAGAGAATCTCAAGCAGACCCCACAGTGTGGAGCCCCACACAGGGCAGCTGAGATCATGACCTGAGCCAAAACCAAGAGTTAGACATTTAACCAACTGTGCCACCAGGCGCCCCTCTGTTCCTCTTCTTATAAGGGCACTAGTCCTACTGGATTATGGCCTCACCCTTATGACCTTATTTAACCTTATTTACCTCCTTAATGTCACTATCTCTAAATACAGTCACACTGTGGGTTATGACTTCAACCTACAGATTTTGAGAGGATGTAATTCAGTTCATAACAGATGGGATTTGGATGCCGATATATGCTGTGGGGTTGGTGGTCAGTGATGTGATATGTGATGAGAAGAGGCAATCAAAGATTAGCCTCCTTTACAAAGAATAATTATAAGCTATCATTAATAGCAGTTTTTAGCTTTATTGAAGCATAACTGACAAAATTTTAATATATTTAAAGTGTACAACATGAGGACTTGATATACATATATGTTATGAAAACTTTCCCCTCAATTAACAAATTCATCATCTCACATATTTAATGCCCTCCTGTTTTGGTGAGATAATTTAAGTTCTATCCTCTTAGCAAATGTCAACTATACAGTACAGCATTATCAGCTTATGATCAGCATGAACTATATTAGCTCCTCAGATCCTACTCATTTTAAACTGAAAATTTGTACCTTTTTACCAACCACTCCCCATTTTCCCTACCCCTGGCAACTACTTTTCTACTCTTTCTATGAGTTTATTTATTTATTTATTTTTTACATGTAAGTGATACAATGCAGGATTTGTCTTTTTATGCCTAAGCTTATTTACTTGGCATAATGCCCTCCAGATTAATTTATGTTGTCACAAATGTTAGGATTTCTTCTTTTCTAAGGCAAATAATTTTTCATTTTATATATATATACACATTTTCCTGATCCACATCTGTTGATAGACACTTAGGTTGTTTCCATACCTTGGCTATTGTGAATAATGCTACAGTGAACACGAGAATACAGATATCTTATTGAGAGAAGAGTTTTGTTTCTTTCAGATATGTACCCAGAAGTGGTATTTCTGGATCACAAGGAAGATCTATTTTAACTCAAGGAAGCTCCACATCATTTTCCATAGTAGCTGCACCAGTTTATATTCCCACCAACAGTGCATGAGGGTTCTCTTCCTCCACATGCTTGCCAGCATTTATTATTACATATTTTTTTAAATAGCCATCCTAAGAGGTGTGAAGCTTTTTGTTTGCTTTTTGGGGGTAACAAGAACTATTTTAATGGAAACTGAAGAGATTAGGCTCTGGAATAAGTTCATATTAGTTAAAAAGGAGTGTGAAGGATTTTAAAACTTCATTTGGGATTAACTTCTTCATTATTCAACATTTATTTTTGTTTTTTTCCCAGTTTTTTTGCATTATAATTGACATATAGGTTATATTAGTTGAGAGTGTACAATGTAATGGTTATATATATGACTATATTGTGAAATGACTACTACAAAACATTAATATCTATCACCTTACAGTTACAACGTTTTTTCTTGTGATGAGAACTTTTAAGATCCCTCACAGCAATTTATAAATGTATGGTACAGTATTGTGAACTATATCATTATATCTCTAGGACTTATTTTAATGCTGGAAGTTTTTTCTTTTGACCACTTTCTTTCATTTTCCTTACCCCTACCTTGCTCCCTGCCTCTAGCAACCATCAACCCATTCTCTGTTTCTCTGTTTCTCTGTTTCCATGAGTTGTTTTTTCAGGTTCCACATGCAAGTAAGATCCTAAGTATTTGTCTTTTTTTGTCTGACTTATTTCACTTACAATTATGTCCTTAAGTTCCATTCATGTAGTCACAAATGACAGGATTTCTTTCTTCTTTATGACTGAAAGGTATTCTATTGTATGTTTATAAACATTTTCTTTATCTATCCCTCAGTGGACACTTTGGTTGTTTCCATGTCATGGTGATTGTAAATAATGCTGCAGTGAACCTGGGGGAGGAGACATCTCTTTCAGTAATGATTTTATTTCATTCAAATGTATACCCAGAAGTGAGATTGCTATATCACGTGATTATTCTATTTTTAATTTTGGGGGAAACCTCCATACAGTGTTCTGTAGTGGTTGAACCAATTTATACTCCCATCAACAGTTCACAGAGGTTCCCTTCTTTCCACATCTTCACCAGAATTCCTCTCTTGTTTGTTACTTAGTTTTGATGATAGCCATTCTAACAGGTGTGAGGCAATATCTCCTTGTGGTTTTCATCTGCATTTTCCTTATGATTAGTATGTTGAACATCTTCTCATGTACCTATTGGCCATCTGAATGTCATCTTTTGAAAAAAAAATGTCTGTTTAGGTCCTTTTATCATTTTTTAAATTAGGCTATTTGTTCTTGCTGTTGAGTTGTAGCATTTCATATATATTTTGGATATTAATCTCTTATTGGATATGTGTTTTGCAGATGTTTTCCTATCCCATGGATTGTTTTTTCATGCTGTTATGATTTCCTTTAGTGAATAGAAACTTTTTATTCATATTATATTTAAATTCGATTTGCCAACTTTTAGTATAACACCTCATCTCGTCGTGTGCCCTCCTTAATGTCTATCACCCAGTTACTTCATCCCCCTACCCACCTCCCCTTCTGCAACCCAGAGTTAGGAGGCTCTCATGGTTTTTCTTCCTCTCTAATTTTCCCCACTCAGTTTCCTTCCTTTCCCTTATGGTCGCTTTCATTATTTATTATATTCCCCGTATGAGTGAAACCATATGATAATTGTCTTTCTCTGATTGACTTATTTCACTCAGCATAATACCCTCCAGTTCCATCCACGTCAAAGTAATGGTAGGTATTCATCCTTTCTGATGGCTGAGTAATACTCCATTGTGTATATATACCACATCTTCTTTACCCATTCATCTGTTGAAGAACATCCTGACTCCTTCCACGTTTTGGCTATTGTGGACATTGCTGCTATGAGCATCGGGGTGTAGGTGTCCTATCACTTCACTACATCTGTATCTTTGGAGTAAATACCCAGTCATGTCATAGGGTAGCTCTATTTTTAACTTCTTGAGAAATCTCCACACTGTTTTCCAAAGTGGCTGCACCAGTTCGCATTCCCACTGCAGTGCAAGAGGGTTCCCATTTCTCCACATCCTTGCCAACATTTGTTGTTTCCTGTCTTGTTAATTTTAGCCATTCTCACCAGTGTAAAGTGGTATCTCATTGTTTTGTGGTTTTGATTTGTATTTCTCTGATGGCAAGTGATGTGGAGCATTTTTTCATGTCCTTGTTGGTCATGTGTTAGTCTTCTTTGGAGAAATGTCTGTTCATGTCTATTGCCCATTTCTTGACGGGGTTGTTTGTTTTTTGGGTGTTGAGTTTGACAAGTTCTTCATAGATCTTGGATACTAGCCCTTTATCTGATATGTCATTTGCAAATATCTTCTCCCATTCTGTAGATTGTCATGAGCAGAACCTTTCAGCCTGATGTAGTCCTAATTGTTTATTTTTGGTTTTGTTGCCTTTGCTTTTGATGTCAAATCCAATTGCTTGCTGCCAAGATCAATTTCAAGGAGATTACCCCATATATTTTCTCCCCCCCCCCATATGTTTTCTTCTAAGAGTTAAACAGTTCCAAATCTTTTTTTTTTTAATATTTTTTTTTAATTTTTATTTATTTATGATAGTCACAGAGAGAGAGAGAGAGAGGCAGAGACACAGGCAGAGGGAGAAGCAGGCTCCATGCACCGGGAGCCTGATGTGGGATTCGATCCCGGGTCTCCAGGATCGCGCCCTGGGCCAAAGGCAGGCGCCAAACCGCTGCGCCACCCAGGGATCCCGACAGTTCCAAATCTTGTAGTTAAGTCTTTAATCCATTTTCAGATATTTTGTGATGTATGGTATAAGGTGGGGGTTCAGTTTCAGTCTTTTTCATGTAGCAATCCAATTTCCCAGCACCATTTATTGAAATGACAATTTCCACATTGTATATTCTTGGTCCTTTGCTGTAAATCAGTTGATCATATATACATGGGTTTATTTCTGAGCTATTTCTTTGGTCTATGGGTCTGTTTTTATGCCAATATAACATTGTTTTAATTACTATAGTTTTATAATATTCTTTGAAACCAGGAAGTGTGATGCCTTCAGCATTGTTCTTTTTTTCTCGAGATTTATTTGGCTACTTATGGCATCTTTTGTGGTTCCATACAGATTTTCAGATTGTTTGTTTTATTTCTATGAAAAATATCATTGGATTTTGACAGAGATTGCATTGAATATGAAGATCACTTTAGTAGTATGGACATTGTACATTATTAATTTTTCTGATTCATGAACATAGGAAATATTTCCATTCATTTGTGTCTTCTTCAATTTCTTTCATCAGTGTCCTACAGTTTTCAGTGTACAGATCATTCACTTCTTTGGTTAAATTTATACCTAAGTATTTTATTCTTTTTGATGCTATTATCAATGGGATTATTTACTTCATTTCTTTCTTTTTTGAGAGAGAGAAAGAGAGCAGGGATAAAGAGAATCTTAAGCAGGCTCTACAATGGGCTTCAATCCAAGGCTCAGTCCCATGACCCTGAGATCATGGCCTGAATCAAAATCAAGAGTCAGATATTTAACTGACTGAGCCACTCAAGAGCCCCTTTTTTTCTTCATTTCTATTACTTGTTTTACATTGTTAGTATATAGAAATACAACTAATTTTTGCATATTGATTTTACATCCTGTAATTTTAATTAATTCATTTATTAAGTAAGATGGGCTTTTTGGTGGAGTATTTCAGGTTTTCTATATATAACATCATGTCACTCACAAAGACAATTTTACTTCTTCTTTTCTTATTTGGATGTCTCTCTCTCTCTCTTTTTTTTTTTTTTTTTTTACCTTGCCTAAATGCTCTGGATAGGACTTCCAATACTGTGTTGAATAAAAGGAGAGTAGGCATCCTTGTCTTACTCTTGATCTTAAGGGAAACACTTCCAGGATTTTATTGTTGAATATGACATTAGCTATGAGTTTGTTATATGTGGCCTTTATTAAGTTGAGTACATTTCCTCTACCCAGTTTGCTGAGAGTTTTTATGAAGAAAGTGTGTATTTTGTCTAAAGCTTTTTTGCATCTATTGAAATAATCATATAATTTGTAGTCTCCATTTTGTTAATGTGGTATATCACATTGATTTCCAAATACTGAACCATCTTGCATCTTTAAAATAAACCCTACTTGATCAAGGTGCATGATCCTTTTAGTGTACTGTTTAACTCAGTTTGCTAATATTTTGCTGAGAATTTTTGCATCTTGCTCATCAGAAATATTGGTCTCAGTTTCCTTTTCTGATAGCATGCCTGTCTGATTTTGGTATTAAGGTAATGCAGTCCTCATAAAATGAGTCTGAAAATTTTTCATCCTCTTTTATTTTATGGTAGAGTTTGAAAATATTGATATTCTTTAATGTTTGGTAGAATTCACCAGTGAAGCTATCTGACTTTAGACTTTTTTGTTGGGTATTTTTTTTATTAAAAATTCATTCTCCTTACTAGTAATTGATCTATTTAAATTTTATTTTTCTACATGATTCAGATTTGGTAGATTACATATTCCTAGGAATTTAGCCATTTATCCAAGGTTGTCTAAGTTGTTGGCAAGCAATTGTTGATAGTAGTATCTTATGGTCCTATGTAATTCTCTGGTATCAGTGATAATATCTCCTCTTTCACTTATAATTTCATTTATTTGAGCCCTCTCTCTTTTTTGCTGTGGTGTGTCTAGCTAAAGGTGTGTCTACTTTATCTTTTTTAAGAACTAGATCTTAATTTCATTGATCTTTCCTATTGTCTTTTTGTCTGTATTTTGTTTATTTCTGCTCTGATCTTTGTTATTTCCTTCCTTTTGCTAACGTTGGGTTTAGTTCTTTCCCCCCTAGTTCCTTGAGGTGCAAAGTTAGGTTGTTTACTTGATCTATCTTTTTTAATGTAAGCATTTATCAGTATAAACTTTACACTTAGAACTGTTTTTGCTGCATCTCATAAGTTTTAGTATGTTGAGTTTTCATTTTCATGTCTCAAGATATTTTCTGATTTCTTCACTGATCCATTGATTGTTCAGGAGCATGTTGTTTAATCTCTGCATATTTGTGAACTTACCAGTTTTTTTCTTATAATTGATTTCTAGTTTCAAATCTTTGTGGTGGGAAAAATGCTTGATGTGATTTCAGTCTTCTTGTTTTTATTATGAATAATTTTGTGGCCTAACATATGATCTTTCTGCAGAATGTTTCAGGTGCACTTGGAAAGAATGTGTTTTCTGCTGCTGTTGGATAGAATGCTCTGTAAATGTCTGTTAGTCCCCCTCATCTAACATGTAGTTTAAGTACAACGGTTCCATATTGACTTTATATCTGGATATTCATTGTTGAAAATGGGGTTTTGAAATCCTCTATTATTGTATTGTTCTCTATTTCTCCCTTCAGATCTGTTAAAAATTGCTTTATATATTTAGGTGCTTCTATAATAGGTACATAAATATTTATAAATATTATACCTTCCTATTGGATTGACCCTTTTATCATTACTTAATGACTTTCTTTGTCTCTTATTATAGTCTTTGGCTTAAAGTCTATTTCTTTCAACATTACTATAGCTACCCCTTCTTTCTTTTGATTTCCATTTACATGGAATATCTTTTTCCATCCCTTCACTTCCAATCTATGAGTGTCCTTAAAGATATACTGAATCTCTTGTAGGCAGAATATAGTGGGTTTTCTTAAAAAAAAAAAAACAACTTTTATCCATTCAGCCCTTTTATGTCTCCTGATTATAGAATTTAGTACATTTACATTTAAAGTTTTGTTGAACGTATGAACTTAATATTGCCATTTGCTCATTGTTTTTGTTGTTGTTGTTGTTGTTGTTTTATAATTCCTTTGTTACTTTCTTCCTCTCTTCCTTTGTGATTTGGTAGTTTTCTGTAGAGTTATGTTTTGATTCCATTCTCTATATTTTTTGTGTATCTACTGTAAGTTTTTGCTTTGTCATTAGCATGAGGGTTACATAAAATATAACAGTCTATTTTAAGCTGATAACTTGAAAGGCATACAGAAACTTTACATTTTTAGCCCCCCCCAACATTTTATTTTTTGAGGTCACAAATGACATCTTTTACACTGTGTATCCAAGAACAAATTATTGTAGTTGTTGTATTGTAGTTGTTTTTAATACTTTTTTCAATTTTAAAGTAGTTATAAGTGATTTATGTACCCACATTACATGATAGTGTTTTGAATTTAATTAGATATTTACCTTTGCCAGTGAATTTTATATTTTCATATGTTTTCCTGCTACTAATTAGTATTCTTTTATTTCAGCTTGAAGAATTCCCTTTCAAATTTCTAGTGAAGTCAGTCTAGTGGTGATTAACTCCTTCAGCTTTTGCTTGTCTGGAAGACTGTCTTCAATTCTCTCTGTCCTTCAATTCTGAAGGACAACTCTGATGGATAGAGGATTCTTAGTTGGCAGGTTTGTTGTTGTTGTTGTTATTTTAGTTTTTTGTTTTTTTTTTTCTTTTCTTTCAGTGTTTCGAATATACTATCCCATTTCCTCCTGGCCTACAAAGTTTCTGCTGAAAATCTTCTCATGGTCTTATGGTGGTTCCCCTATACATAACATGTTGCATATCTATTAATGATTTTAAGATTCTCTCCTTACCTATAACTTTTGACAATTTAGTTACAATGTTTCTTAGTATGGGTCTCTTTAAATTCATCTTATTTGGTTCTCTCTGGGCTTCCTAGATCTAGATGTTTGTTTCTTTCTCCAGGTTATGGAAATTTTCAGCCATTATTTCTTTCATAAGTGTTTTGCTTTTGCTGTCTCTCTGTTTTCCTTCTAAGAACTCTAAAAATGCATATATTGGCACACTGGTCATGTCCTATAAGTCCCTTAAGCTGTCTCCACTTTCTCATCTTTTTTTCTTTTTTTGCACCTCTGACTAGATAAATTCCATTGCCCTTTCAGCTTGCTGATACTTTCTTCTGTTTGATCTAGTCTCCTATTAAATTCTTCTATTGAACTTTTCAGTTCAGTTATTATATTTCTCAGCTCTTTGATTTATTTGGTATATTCTTACATTTTATATTTGTTGAAATTTCTAACTTTGTTCATTCATTGTGCTCCTCTTCTCAGTGAGCATCTTTATACTATCATTTTGAACTATCAAGTAAATCACTTATCTCCATTCTTTTAAATTCTGTTTCTGGAGATTTATCTTGCTCTTTTGTTTGGAAAATAGTTATCTTTTTCTTTATTTTCCTTGATTCCTTGTGTTGGTTTCTGCACAAGAGATAAAATAGCTACCTCTCCCAGTTTTGATAGAATGGTCTTCTGTAGGAGATGAACTTCATCAATTATCCCAGCCCAAGGTCTTAGTTATCTCTCAAACATTTATGATTGTCCAAGTTGACTTCTTTGTTCTTAGTCTCTCTCAGAGGTTGAGAGGTATGCCAAAGCCCATCAATATCCCAAAGCGGAGGATCACTTTCATCATCTAAATGGAGGCTGACTGGAAGCTGGACCTTCAGGCAGCAGCTGGGAAAGTATGTAGTTTCCAGGAAGAAGTTGGGGGATGGCTATTTTGCCTCATCCCTCTGTGCTGGGAGTTACAGCCACGGTGGGAGAAGGGAGTGTTTCTACACCTATTAAGAACTGCTTCTTTGTTTACTACATTTCTATGGGGTCACAAATGCAAGCTCTATTAGCTATCAGTGCTCAGAGACCTGGAGGTTTGTCCTTCATGCAGCAGCTGTGAAAGCTGTGGTCCCAGACATGTATATAAGCTCCTTCCAAGGAGATACTGGTGACTTGGAGTGGGCTAGAGGAAGAAGGTGGAGAAGGGGTCCACTAGCTTCTCTGGTCTCCAGGAAGGATTGTTGCCAGCCCATAAATGTAAATTAGAAGGCTGACCATCAAGCAAAGCTTTTAAAGTATGCAGAAAAACTCTTTCCTGGAAAAGACTGAGATGTGTATTTTTGCCTGTTTCCTCTACAATGAGGCCCTAAGAGAACAGCCAATTAAGAACTCCTTTTCTGTGTGCTACAATCCTCTAGGATTTATGAATGGAAGTTCCATTGGGTATCAGAGCTAGGCAATCTGGGGACTTGTCCTTCAGGTGATGACACAAAACCTAAGGTGCAGACATGTCTACAGACTCCTTCCAGGGAGATATTGGTGACTTGTAGCTGGTGAGGGAGGTGTCTACTGGTTTCTGTGGTCTCCAGGGAGGATTACAGGTAGCCCCTAGATGTGTGCTAAATTAGAAGCTTAACCATCGGGTAGCAGCTTTTAACATATACAGGTAGACATCTTTCAGGGAACAACTGAGAGATGAGCAGTTTTGCCTGTTCCCTCTGCCCTGAGTCACAGGGAATAGCAACAGTGTGTATTCACACCAGTTAACAATTGTTTGTTTGCTATAGTCTTATGGACACAAGCCTCCCTGTCATTGAGAGCTAAGTGTTTAGAGGTTCTGTTCCTTGACAGGAATCTTAAAACTTGGGGTATTACATATGGTTCTTCCTCATGGAGAAGCTGGAAGTTGGAGTTCCCTCTTGACTGGTGTTATGCTGGGAGTGGTGTTGATGTTAAATGTATATCTCAGTCTTTCCTATCCACTCTGATGTTGATATTTTCTCATTTGCTCAATGTAGGAGCTACTTAGCTAATTTCTAGAACTCTTCCAAAGGTTATTACTCTCTAGCTGTACATTCAGTGTGTCTGTAGGAGAAGGAGAATTCAGGAGCCTCCTATTTCACCATCTGGTTGACTGCCCCACTAATAGATTTGATAGATTGCCTACTCTGGTTACATAAAGTAAATATGTGGAGAAAACCTATAGAGATTATGTGCTACCATGGCTATCTAATGATAATGTATGAATCTTTGGAAGTCTGACAACAAATTATTTTACTGCCATTATCAGGATGTCAATGTCTGCCATCAAAATAATACACTTTATTAAAAGTACATATCATTTTTCCTATTCTAATTCTAAGCAAGTTGATTATTTTGCTCAACAATTCTTTTGACTTTTTTTTTTTTTTTGCTTTTTTTATATCTACAGACCAGGTTTTAACTAATAAGTAAGATAGTTTCTTGATCCCAAGAAAAATTAAACTGAAAAACTGCATTACAGAGTAAGTCCATGCTAAGGTCATGAATAACCCCAGAATTTCAGTAGCTTAATACAATAAGGGTTTATTTCTTATTCATGCAAAATATGATTTAGTTTTGGCAACCACCCAAGGAAACTGTTTTCCATGTAGTGACTCAGAGATCTAGGTTGCTCCATCTGTGACTCTAAAGGTGGCCCTACCTCATAGCCGAAAGAGAAAAGAAACAGAACAGACATGTGCTCATAAATGCCCTCACTCTAAAGTGACACACATAATTTGCAGCCAAAAATCCATTGGTTAAAATCAATCACAAGGTCCCAATTCAACTGCAAGAAGATTGAGAAATGGGATGCATCCTGTTGATCACAAAGGAAAGAACTCATTATGAGTCAGCCATCGGTGTTTCTGCCATTTAGTTTTTCCAGATAGTATATGTAGGAAAGGGCAGACTTGGGAGAAGCATGTATAATGGGGAAAAAGGTTAGAAATGTATTTATTTAATTTGAAAATGTAATGAAAGTCCTTAAAACTTTAGTTATCCTGTTTTACACAGTAAACATTGAAAAGAGTATTTTAACACTTATCTTGCTTTCCAGTTAAACACCATGATTTTGTATGTGTGTGTAATACTAACTCTGCTCAAACATGTATGGTCCTGCATCAGAGGGCTGTTACAAAAGTACCTCAATAATTACAAGTTTAAAAAAATCCTCATTGTTGAAAATTACAAACCCAAGGACCTATAATTCACAAAGTGCTTGTTTTGTTGTTCACTTGATAGAGTTTATTAAATTTGAAAGAAATAAAGGAAAATTCTTTCTTGGGTCATTGAGATAATTATTTCATCATAAATGTAGATGAAATTGGTAGGTGATATAGTAACCCGAAATTAAGTATCATTATCACATTTGTGTAAAGAGTAGTTTCCAAAGTTTTTTGAGCATTGATTCATTTTAAGTTCTTTCTACATTGAAAACATTTTCAAGGAGATTATAAAGTATTGGTTAGTTTCACTCTTGGAGTGTACAATGAAGCAAACAATTTGAGAAGACCGAACTCCTCAATTATTACAAATTTTTCCTAATTGTCCTTCACTTCTCTTGATATTTTTATTCTAAAATGAGAGGGAAGGAAACTATGTAAACTTTAAATCCCAGTTCTTGGTCACTGTTAGCAACTACCTGCTCCTAGTTTTTCTCCCTGGACACTTTTCCAAATCTCTTTACTGGTTCATGTTTAAGGATCGAATGCTTTTAAGTCTCTTTTCTCTTCCTTGGTCATTCTCTGCATCAGCCCATAAGCATCCTTGGTTCCCAATGCCATTTATACACTCATACATCTCACAATTTTATCTCTAGATCTGAACTTTTCCCTAAATTCCAGATTTGAAGATATCTAGCATCTAGAGATCTAACAGGCATCTCATACTTATGTGAAAAATAGATTTATGTATTCTCCAGTTTTCCCCCATCTTCCATATATATCCTGTTGCATAAGGCAAAAACCTAGGGGACATATTCGGTTCCTTTTTTTCCTTCATAACTACCCCCTCTATCCAACTCACTGGCAAGTGTGTGGACTCTTCTGCCAAACTATGTCCTAAATATAATCACTTCTCTTCTTATTTACTGCCACCTACCAGCCCAAGTCACATTAATTCTCATATGATTATGAGAAATAACCTGCTGATTTGTCTGTCTGCTTTCACTTTGAAAACCCACCTTCCACACAGCAGACCAAGTGAATAGGTTAAAGGAATCAAATCACATCATTCTCCTGCTTAAATCCTCCAATGATTTTTCTAAACATAGACTAAAGCTTTGGCCATAGCTTTCATGACCCTTCAACAGCATAGCCTTTGAGTCCTCCTAACCTCCTGCTGGTCCCATGTTCCTTCTGACTATACTCCAGCAATCCTTTCCTTTTGTCTGTACTTTGATCATACTAACTTTGCACCTTAGGGCCTTTGCACTAGCTGTTACCAGTGTCTGAACTACTTCTTTCCCAGATCTTCATATACCCAGCATCCAGACTTCATGCCAAAGTTCCCAGAGATGTCTTTCCTGACACTCTTGCACTGTCACATAATCTGGTCTACTGTCTCCATAGTAGAGGAGCTTGAGAGGATATAGAATGTTAGTCTAAGAATTATCTTTCATTCAAAATGAACAAACCAAGAACAAACCAAGAGGCACTGCAACCATTGCTTGTTAAGTTCTGTAAGGAGTAGGCATTCATTGCAAACTCAATTTTCATAGACTAAGGCAGGAAATGGAAGCCAAACTCTAATGGAAGGAAAAAGTACCAAGATAATGGGGAATACAATTGAGGAAGTATGGATCCCAGAAGTAAAGACACCAATAAGTATAAAGAATCATTTTTAAAAAGTTTTCTTGGTTGTGTTTAAAATGAGTCCACTGCATTAATTCACACAGACTAGGACAAAGGAAGAGTACATCACTGACACACATCATAGAAAAAGGACAGAGAGGCCCTGATGTTGAAGAGACAGAGAAGAAAGAGAAAGAATGTCTAACCAGAATGCAGGAGCTTGGGGATGTGAGAGGATACTAGTGCTACTTATACTGGTGAAAAAGATAGGAGAAAGCTTAGGAAAAAAAAAAATTTTTTGTTTTTTGAGTTTTTACCATTTCACTTTAGATTTGGGCCTGAAGTGTGTATGACATCCTTTGGCAAATAAAGACATCTAGAATTGGGAGTTAGCTATCAAGAGTAGAAATAGAACTTTCAGACTTAGTCACACAGAAGGTAGTTTTAAAATGGCATATTTTTTTCAGTATATTTGCTGGACTTGTGTAGAGGCAGAGTGTGCACAGCTGAGGCAGAGTTAGAGGCAGCCTCTCACAGAGTTTGTAAGGAGAGCCCACCAACCAACAGGTCATCTGCTATATTCAGACTGCCACCTGTCTTTTGTGGCTGGCAAGCCAATAATTTTACATTTACAAAATGGTTAGAAAAAATCAAGACTACTATGGTGAAACACATGAAAACTGCATGAGAGCCATACTTAAGTGTCTGCAAATAAATTTTTATTGCAATATAATCATACCCACTTGTTTCCATACAGTCTATGGTGGCTTTCATGCCACAGTGCCATCGCCGCTGAGTTGCAGTGACCAAGACTGAATTTCCTATAAAGCCTAAAGTGTTTACTCTCTGGCCCTCTGAGAAAAAAGTTTGCTAACTCCTCTAGGAAGAAGTCTTGTGGCTGTCTTGAAATAAATTAGCAAAAGAAAGGAAGCCAAAATAAAAATTAAAAAAATAAATAAATAAAGGATCCCTGGGTGGCGCAGCGGTTTGGCGCCTGCCTTTGGCCCAGGGCGCGATCCTGGAGATCCGGGATCGAATCCCACATCGGGCTCCCGGTGCATGGAGCCTGCTTCTCCCTCTGCCTGTGTCTCTGCCTCTCTCTCTCACTGTGTTCCTATCATAAATAAATAAAAATTAAAAAATAAAAAAATAAAAAAATAAAAAAAAAGAAAGGAAGCCAGTAGAAGAGAATCAAGTGAAAGTTGAATGTGCACCTGGGTGGCATGCTGCCACAGAGACTGAGGTTATAAAACTGGAGGACTCAATTGGCTCATAAAGGTTATAATCCTAGACTTACAACTTTACTTTTCTGTCTTTAGGGGTACCTAGGTGGTACTGGTGTTTCTGAGAGAGACTGGTCAACAGCTTGGGCATGAAGTTGACCTGGAAAACCAAAAAGCTGTAACTCCACTGTCAACTTCAATCTCTTGGTCATGTTTCCTTGGAACATCTTTGTTGGGAAGGATTCTGAGACTTGTGTTTAGCTCAGGAGTGGTTATCAGTGTCTCCTAATGTGGGGGAGGTAGCACATGGCAGTTTGTTATAGTGAGTCATCCTAGATTAACATGGGAACTTGTCTAAATCTTTGACACATTTTTCAGACAGACGGTTTGACCTCTCAGGTTTTATGTATTTATCATTTACTTTCAAAGTCATTGTTGCCCTTACATCTGTGCCTTCACAATTCAAGGATATCAATCATTATGGTAAGTATGTCCAAGTTTAACTGAAAGGAACCCTTGACAATCTTACAATAATCATCGTGATGCAGTCTTTTCTTGATCCTTACAAGCTGCGTAGGTAAAAAGTTAAAAGGGTACTGTGTTTTTTAAGATTTTTATTTATTTATTCATGAGACAGACAGGGGGGGGGGGGGCAGAGCCACAGGCAGAGGGAGAAGCAGGCTCCATGCAGGGAACCTGACGTGGGACTCCATCCCGGGGCTCCAGGATCACGTCCTGGGCTGAAGGTGGCGCTAAACCGCTGAGCCACCCAGGGTGCCCAGGGTACTGTGTTTTATGTAAAAAATTACAAGATAGTATTTTAGAAGAAACTGGAGGGTATTTAAACAATAGCACTATCAATATATCAACAGAAAAAGTGATGGAAATATACATAAAAGTTGGAGTCAAGCTAAGGGCAAGGATATTTAGGGTAATGAAGCTGTCTAGAAGAGAGGCAAAGAGAAACAGCACAGCCACAGCAAAAAGAAAGTGAAGAAGTGGGGAAAAGTTCAGGAGATACTTCTGAGGTAGGCTCATTAGAATCTAGGAACTGGTTAGATGTAGGGAACAATGGGAGTAAATGATTACAAGAGTGTTCATGTAACCAACTATGTAAGTAAAGACTTTATTAACTATTAAATGGGGAAGGCAAGAGGAGGAATTGTTTTGTGGGAAGATGTTAGTGATTATGTTGATTATTTGCTTGCTTGCTCCTGGGTCCATGTTGTTCCCTAGAGAGGGAACTACATTACTCAGGCTCCCTGGTTTCCAGTCAGGTTTGAGCAATAGGTGTGGGTAGATGAGCAAAGATTGGAAAGTAGGGATAAGCTAGGTAATGTTCTTAGGGGGACCAGATATTTTCCAAGATTTTAGCTCCCACCAGATAAGCTTCCTGTCTTTGGTTTCAGATTCCTCTGTGGTCACAGCTCTAGCTTTAGCTACAGTCCTAGCTCCAGCTAAGTGACCGTACCTTTTTTTAAAGATTTTATTTATTATGAGAGACACAGGGGTGGGGGCAGAGGGAGAAGCAGGCTCCACGCAGGAGAGACTCGATCCCTCGAGATCTCTCCTCGAGACCTGGGACTCGATCCCATGTCTCCAGGATCAGGCCCTGGGCTAAAGGCAGTGCTAAACCACTGAGCCACCTAGGCTGCCCGATGACCTTACCTTCTGGATTTGGGAAACTCAACCTCTTCTATTCTCCCTGCCTTAGGGATGATAGTAGCTTCCTGCTGTTGTTAATCTCTGGGTGATCTTGTCATCCCCACTTCAGCTTGCCTCCTTTGTTACCCGTGTAATCAATTCTCAGTGTTCAATTCCCTGTTTGAAATACCTCAACTGGTTTATTTCCTTGACTGGAGCTTGACTGATGTGGTAATCGATTCAGTTTTAGATACATTGAGCTTAACTGTGTGGCTCCCTAGTCAAGATCTCTAATAGGCTTGGAAATCATTACCAAAGACCTGGGGACAGAGAGATGGATTTGGAAATCAATAGCATAAAGATGGTATCTGAAGCCATAAGGTCATACTTCCCAAGTCGAGGAGGTGAAGAGATTAAAAGATTAAATAGTGGACTCACCTATGAAATGTCAGTATTTTGACTTTAGGCCAAGAAAGAACTTGACCAAAAAGAAGTAGAAAACCCGGGTTAGGAATGTCATAGAGGTCAAATGAGAAATGAAATTCCTAAAGGAAATAAAGTTTACATAAAATTAAACATTGTGGAAACAGTACACACAAGAAAGGAGGCAAATGTTCTTATATTTACCAAGGGGAACATCACTGCTCCCTTGGTGACAACAATGACAATGCAGTAGTGGGGAAGAAATCAGGGAGAAGGGAATAAAGTCAGAGCCATCAATGACCATAAACTCCTTTTTCAGGAGAGCAGACGGTGAAGACCTTGAGAGAAATAGTGCCTGAGTTAGAGGAGAGGAAGCGCTGAAGAAATGCCAGAAATGGATACTGAAAGGCCACACAAAAGATGAGGAGGCCAGATGCATGAGTGGAATGGTTATTCCTTTTTGAAAGGGGGAGGATGGTGAGATTGGTCAACATATAAAAACATTTACAGGGTTACTAATCCTACCTTTTCTAATGAATTATCAAGTAGTATCTACTATGTACAAACTTCTCTAACATGAACAGAGGTATTATTTCACTTTTCTCTCGCCTACTCATAGCTCTCAAAAAAAAAAATGGAGGAATCACACACCTCAGGCTAAGTGCTAGCTTCTCTCCAAATGTTTCTAGCAAAACATGAAAATTTCATGTATACAGTGATTGCTAGTAGCATATGAGAACATTCATAAAATTGGCTTTTCCTAAGTGCTTATCCGTCAAACTGTCATCATGAGGACATTTAAGATGTATTCTCTTAGCAATTTTCAAATATGTGGTCTTGAATTAACTATAGTCACTCTGCTGTAATTGCCTTCCCATGATGTATTTGTTGTATAAGTTTGTACCTTTTGACTGCCTGCGCCAATTTCCCCCACCCAAATTTGACAAAGCTGTGATCCCATGACTTACTTTTATAGATGCTAAACTCCCTGAAAATATTGAAACACCAGTTTCATATATTCTATATTTATAGACATCATGTAAATATAGAAATGATATAGCTACTTTTGGAAAACCACCAGCTCTTCTTTGTATAACCCGACAGCTATAAATTATAATGTAGTATGTGTCTGTTGTATATTTGCTTATAACTGGAAGGCTTAGAAATGAAGCAGCTATAAATCAATTCCCACAAAAATAAAAATTTGGTCAAATAATGTCCCAGCATCAAGCAATAAATCAAAGGGAACGAATGTTTTCATAAATATATAGTTTTGTTGATGAGAATGGAATGTGTTTTAAATAATTTAAATATCAAGAAGAGAGGCAATAACAGGTAAACTTAGGTAGCAATTTAGTATATATCCTGTTCTAACCGTACTTTACACATTTTACCTAATTTAATCCTTAAAACACAGCCCTACAGACAGATAATACTGTTACCTCCATATCACAGATTAGGAACAGAGCCTGAGAGAGAGAATTTGTCCCAGGCTACCCTGGAACTCAAGGCAGTGTGGCTCTAAAATCTCTGCTCCTGGGTCCCCTGGATGGCTCAGTCAAGTGTCTGACTCTTCATTTTGGCTCAAGTCACAATTTCAGGGTCATGGGATCAAGCCACACATTAGGCCCTATGCTCAGCATGGAGTCTGCTTAAGATTCTCACTCTCCCTCTGCCCCTCCCCAGCTTGTGCATGCTCTCTTCTCAAATCATCGTTTTTAAAAAGATCTACTCCTAACCACTCTAGTGTAATTTATACCCATCCAGTTCCTAGATATAGTTACTAATATTGGTTTTTAAAAACTTTGCCTTTTTTTTTTAAGGATTATTTGAGGGTAGAGTATTGCTTTTTTCCCTAAATGTATGGCTAAAGAAAACTTCCACAAAGAATAATTTTGAACTTTTTTAATGCACGAAAAGATCATCTCAGAAACAGAACAGATACTGACTTTTTAACGATGAAGCATTATATAAAGAAGCCCCCTCCCCACTTAGTAAATAGGAATATAGTGTAAATAGATTGAAAGGAGGTGAAAACTTTAGGATTCAATGCAAATCCTAAAGTAGTATACAACATTCATATATGGCTTCTTATCTCATAGCAATAGTATTCTCATAATGATGTATATGACATTCATACTTACTGGTAAGATGCTTTTGACTCAAAAGTTAAACAAAAATGGTGGAGAGGTAGTTTTGCCAATGCAAGGTGAGAAAAAAGGCTTTACCTTGCTTTTTTTCCCTTAAACATCTGTAACCATTTCACTTTGTTCTAATTTTCTTCTGAATTAGTCAAGACAACAATGATGCTTTTAGAAGCCAATTTCAAAACCCTCTAGGAATGGATTCCGCCAACTACACAATGATGTTTTTGAAACAACTCCTCTGAAAGTCCCCTGGAAGGCTCCACAGTGTTCTTCTGTCTTGGAAAGGTTACTGATTTTGGCTCCAAGAAGACCTGTTAAGATCTGACCAGCAGTTATAGGGATCCATTCCTATTTTCTCCTCAAATTCTATGCATGGTCTCATGATGGTAATTTCTACAGTGACCCAAGAATATTGTTATGTTCCCTGTCATGGTAAGTCAGGGATGGCTTTAAATAAGTGTGTGTGTGTGTGTGTGTGTGTGTGTGTGTGTGTGTATAATAAAGTTTGGAACAAAAGTTTGAAAAATTCTCTAGCTAGGCAGTGAGACAGCATGATGAGTACTAGAAGGGACTTCATGTCATTCCTCATGTTTTCAATTGTGTTTCATAAAGTCCTCACATCTCAGATGGAAAGGGAGTTTCCGCTTCTGCCTGTCACATGCTTTATCTGCATGAGGAGACAGAGTGGGGAAGGTCTATTGATATTCAAATTCTTTGACACTGGTCATTTGAGCCTATGTACAAACTAGCTTATCCTATTTTTTACAAAGGGAAATAAGCCCTCAAAAGAAAAGTTAAATGTCAAGGGGCAACAAAACATTGATCAATTCGCAAATCTAGAACAGTCATTTACTGGACAATGGTTAGGAACCACTAGAAACAAAGTGACATTAATTGGGGATGACTTGTTACACATCAGAAAGCATAAATATACAGTAAGTAGGAGGTTTATATGTTGCCCCACAGAATATGTACAAGGTGGAGCTACTGTGAGGCTGAGCAGGAATTCCTGGGACCATACCTCCAGCTCAAAGCGGATCTCCGCATACATTTATCCTTGCAAATGCACAATGTGAGAAATCAAGGTTGCCAGTGAAATAGCACTTTGCCTGCTGAGTGTCTTCTTCCCCACAAATATGCACAAGTCTGTTCTCCAGTGGTGTCTGTGGCCTCACAGCTCTTGCCCCTCCATGGTGCCACGATCTCTCAGTAGCACATGGAGCCAAGGCATACGCTGGACCCCTACTTCTGCTTCCACTGGTTTGTAAGCTCCTGCCTTCACAGTCTCCAGATGCAAATCAAAGCATAAATAACAGGCCACGCTCGTGGCTCCTCCATTCACAAGGTTACTAGGAACAGATACTGGTCAAAGCAGCGCAAGTGCCACATGCCAGTGTCCAGGAGTGGAGAGTAGCTTTGTGCACTTTTGCAAAAATACCCCCCCACAAAAAAAAAAAATCTACCCTACATGTCTTTTATTTTACTGATTAGCCCTGTCTGTAGCTAGGAAGACACTGTGTTGCTCCTGGGCTCTTTCTATCAGCTTCCTCTTCTTTTTCTTGTTCTTCTTCTCCTTTGCCTTTGGGGCTCTCTTTCCTACAATGGGGGAAAGAGAAAGAAATGAAGACACGTCAGAAAAGAAAACACAAAACATTAAGACCTTTACACAAAGCCCATCTGGAAAACATCACCTATGGAAAAAGCAGCCTCAAAGAGAAAATTGTTCACATTAATTTTGACGGAATAATAATAATTTACTAAATTGGATATGCTGTCTAAAACAGAGACTGATCTTCCTGTTATAGGGAACTGGCATATTTAAAAACCTCTCAGCGGCCTGATCAGTCTTGCAAATATCATCCTGCCACAAAAATTCCATTTATCCCCTCCGACTTATAACAATACTACCCTTTACTAGACATCTTTACATCTTTCTCCTGCTCCACATGTTGGTGGGTCGAAAGAAAATAAGCATCTATCTACAGTAAATATACCAGAAGTTTCAAACTCCCTTCTCCCTGTCCCCACCCCCAGGAGAAAAAAAAAAAAGTCTTGCTTCAAACATTATTCCTTCCCTGCTCTCCAAAGGCCCGCATATGAAATGACATAGGTGGAATACTTCTTTGTTTTCTATAAAAATTCATGAGGACACCATTCCTTATGTGGCTTATGGCCTCTTATACAAATCTTCTAGACCAGTTATTCTGATTATTGTGAGCAAGAAAAATTCTGGTTTGTCCCAAAGACCTGGCAATAGGTGTCTTACTACCAGAAGATCATGCCACCACATAAGTCTATTCTCCTCTTTGCCTCCACCATCAAGAAGACAGACCATTAGCTAAATCGTTGAGATTTGTCTCCATCAGGAGTTTTTTTAATATAACTCTCCCTTTGCCTCCACTGTATTTCACTTCTTGGATCTTGTGGTGGTGGTCCATAGTTTTTACAACATCTCAACATTTCAAATATGTATACCAAAGATCGTGAGAGAAAAAAAAAATTAGGTTCTAAACCCACAGGAATCATGGGAATTTTAGGACAGAAAAGAGCTTAAAGGTCACTGAGTTGTGCAGAAATTAAGTCATCACCATACACCTTCAGAAGAGAAAGATTCTTCCCTCAACAGACTGTCAACTCTCCTACTTCCATTTTAATTGTGTAGTCCTACATAACTTCTCTCTTTGGTGAAGTACAGCTCTTAGATATTATAGTAATCGGTACCACAAATAGGACATTCAGTTCTAACACATGCTTTCCATCCTTCCAAGACCCTTTATCACAGGGACATAGCTGGCCAGCTTTTCAGTTGAGACAATGGAGGTGGCAGCTGAGGTAAGAAAAGGGAAAGAAACAGACCAGAAGTTAGGGATCTAGATCCATGCCTTAGGAAAGCAGAATCATACTAGATTACAAGAGTCTAGAAGATTTCTAAACAAGGGAGGGATTTCTCATTTTGTTTGGGATGGAAAACCGTCACATGGTTGGCACATAGTTGACAGTTAACAAGTGTTTGCAGAGTAAAACTTTATCACAAGATAAAGAATAATTTTAATAGGACACTAAAGCAAAATAATCAGAATATAATCATGCCCTCACAGTAAATTATGACAGCCCCTGAAGTTAATTTCTGGTTCTTATTAAACTCTAGCATTAGTGTTACAATGGTATCTTGCCATCTTTAAACATAGTTAATCCTACCCAATGAAACCATAGTCCAAACCATCATTAATCAAAGAAGTGGTAAAGTTACTTTAGATATAATGAGACACACACCTAATGAAGACAGAGAGAGGAACTACTTAACATAAAATTTCATATTTTAAAAGATGCTTCAATTATAAAATTTTTAAAGATTTCCCTAGCTCTATATTTTCTTTAAACAAACAACAAAAACTTTAGTTAAAATCACTGCTGACTACATTGTAAAAATGAGCTGATGTTTAATTTATTCAAAGCCTGGAGTTTCTTTTAAAAGCAAATTGAAATTGAGTAAATGGAAAAATAATATTACTAGATGTTTAAATGTGTTAAGATAAAAATATGCTGAGTATTTGTTCAAGAAATCTATTCACATTCATCATTTCAATTTTTCATGTGAAAAATGTACAGTACTTTCGCTAACAGAAAAATCTATGCTAAATAACTGGAAATTCTTATTTTAAGAGAGGGTCAATTTCATGCCACTTACCTAATATATCATTCTGATGTAATCGTCAATATCAAATGGTCCTCGGGTTTGCTGGCTGACATAATATAGTGTGATAGGAAAGTTATTCAATATTTGCATTAAAGAGTTCATAGTGTGGCCAAAATTTCAGCAATGCTTCTGGAAACTTACATAAAATAAGTTTTCAAGTTGTACAACTATTCCACTGGCAATAAGTTATATGGTACTGGTTTCAACTAAAGATGTTTGGGAGACCTAATTACAACCCTAAAAATTTTCCTCAGAAGTCTCTTTTGAATGACATCTCTGTGCTATTGGTTCATTGCTTGGTTTTGTTTCTGGTCAGCCCCATTTCTCATGTAGGATACATCGCAAATACCAAAGAATTAAGATGGTTAGCCAAGATTTGACCACAGATAGGCCTAAATTAACTGAAAATATTTTGTGGTCCATAGTAGACTATTTTGACTTAAAACCCAACTCAAGGTAATAAAAAAAATACTAAAATAAAACCTAAGGTATAAAAAAGATCTTGTACATATTTTCTTCTGAACTCTATTAAGATTTTCAAACCTAAGAAATTGGTAAAATTAAAGCTAACAGAAAATACAAGTATGTTTGATCTATACATTTGAAAATAAGTTATATTGGACATTCAAGTGTGCTAACTTCTGTTTGTTTCTTTACACCTATGGCTGTTTAGATTAGACTTGGAGAATGCCTTCTAGACTTTCAGATTATTTCACATTCTTAAGCACATTCACCCCGTACAGGAAGCATTTAAAGGCAAGTATGATGCCAGTCACCCTAAGAGAAATTGAATTCATGGGTTTAGCTTTCTTTTTAGCTCACAAGTGACAGCCTGGAAACTATACTCCCAAGATCAGCAGAAAAAGGTTTGAGTTTAATGAGGACATTATCAGCCTCCAGCTATATCCAACTTTAATCACAAATTTGCATATCTTTGTCCTGAGTGCTTTAAGAATAGTGGCCTTGACAAATCACTGGTCAATCTCTTCAGCACAGTTCTATGGATGCAAGATGACTGGCTCAGATGTTACAGTTGTTAAGGAAAGCAATAGGGTTTAGTAGAGAAAGGCAGAAGGAAAGGGAGCTGATAGGTAAGCGAGGTCTTGTAACTAAGAGGTTTGTTGAGGCATCATACTTGTGACCCTCAGTTTTTACATTTATAGAATGAAAATGCTTGATCCTTTTTCACCAGAAAGTTGTATAAAATGTCATGAGCAAGACAAGATCATCATCAAAACAAAGTTAGAAAGATATCATCAAAACCACGCTCTAACCAACACAATTATATTGATTTGCACACATGTGGAAATGGTCCAACAGGATAACCTATCAACTCTTCTACAGAGAAAGGTGAACAGTCCCTTATGGAAATACTCCTAACGGCCAGCTGTAGATGACTGCTATTAGAAATAGGATAGATTATTTTCAACCAAGATATCAGGCAGACTCACAAATTACATGAAGCTGTGAAAATATGGACTCCACTGCCAAGCAGGCACGAATTTCATTCTTTCCTAAGCCCCAAAGTTGAGGAAAGTCTTCAAAAGGTTTTTCCCCTCACTAGTTTAGGTAAGTTTTTTCATAATTGGGATCAATGATTCTTGTGCATCTATCAGTGAGGCACAAAGGTTATGTAGGGTTTCCAGTAAAGAAGGACAAACATTATATGGTCTCATTCATTTGGGGAATATAAATAATAGTGAAAGGGAATAGAAGGGAAGGGAGAAGAAATGGGTAGGAAATATCAGAAAGGGAGACAGAACATGAAGACTCCAAATTCTGGGAAACAAACTAGGGGTGGTGGAAGGGGAGGAGGGCGGGGGGTGGGGGTGAATGGGTGACAGGCACTGAGGAGGGCACTTGACGGGATGAGCACTGGGTGTTATTCTGTATGTTGGCAAATTGAACACCAATAAAAAATAAATTTTTTATTAAAAAAAAAATATATATATATAATTCCAAAAAAAAAGATTACTAAGTGTTTTAAGGAAGACTTTCTTACAGTAAATGAAATGAGAGAATTCTGAAGAAAAAATTCAGTAGCTGTGACTACGAAACAAAAGTCCCTCCCTTTCTCTCCACACGCACACACTTGCGCACACGCACTCAGGACACACACACACACACACACACACACACACGGGAAAATAAGCCACAATTATGACAAATGTAATTTCCACTGCTAAAGCCACAACTGTGATGACAAAGGTGATCATCTGAAATCAGGACTAATTTATATTAAATTTTAATGCTATCTTTGTGATACTAACTTGAAACCTGGGTTTCACTGTATTTATGAAATTCACTAAGGAGACTTGGGGATCATTTCAGAGATTGGGTCATTCTTCAGAGCAGCTGAAATTGAGGGACAAAACCTGAAAACCACAAAGCTGGGGAATTTTGTTATATTTCAGAGGACACGACTAGATGTAGAACAGAGAAATTTGCTTCCACATCTTCACAAGGACTGAGTTGTAGACAATGAATAGCAATTTTGAGCTATTTCTCTTTCTCATATGGGCAGCTTGAGTTTGCCCAAGAATGAGTAGCAACAGAGATTTATTTATTTAAGAGTGATTGATGATTCTCTGGAAAAATGCCAGTTGGTTCCTAAATATTTTAAAAGCTCATAAAAAAACAGACAAAAGACTTAAATATAATTCTTAAGGGAAATAAAAACAGCTAATAAATATATGAAACAATTGAATCTCACAATTAAAAGTGCCAAATAAAATGAGTTGCCACTGCCAAGAATCTTAAAAGTAAAAAGTGAGAATGTGGTAAGACAGGCATCAGGATGCATTATAGAATATAAAATTGATACAGTCTTTCTAAAAGCCATCTGGCAATGTGTACAAAAGCATTAAAATATTCATAACTTTTGACTCAGATCTAGGAACTCATCCTAGGAAAATAATCTAGACTTGGACAGAGATTTATGCATAGAGATGTTTACTATAGAACTCTGAAAAATTGTAAATTACCAAAATGTCCTACTACACAATTTTTCATGACCTCTTTTTTATGATTACTGAAACAATAAGTGTTTTCTCAACTGTGAAGCATTTGTATCTTATGGTCACAGCGACTAAATTTTTTCCCCTAAGAGAAACTGCATGTCCCTAAAATTTATCATAAATAGGCATAAGAAAAAGGTTGTAAATCAAAACATTCCTCTTCCAGTGGGAAGCAGACTTTTGAGTGGTCAATCATAATTGAATCTAAGATATAAAAACTTAAGAACTACTGAACTACCTGAACACTTTTAGCATTGAGAATGGATGTTAGTTCACAAAGCTGCTTTAATCTAGAAAGGTGTCCAAGTAGGCAAATATGATGAGCATGACTGGAATCTACCACAGTATATTCTACTTAGTCTAAAATAAAAATCCTCCACTGTCTCTAACGGTTCTTAATAACATATTAATGGTTATTTTACATCAGCTGAGCCTCAGAGAAAAGAGCCTGAATAAGCAAATGAATCTGCTCTGTCTCCTTATTTACAGCACAAAGTTCTTTAATTAGTGTTCTTAGTGACATTTATCTGATTTTTAAGTAATAACATCTTTTCCACTAATAAATACTACATAGATAGAAGGGTTTCGGGGATCCCTGGGTGGCGCAGCGGTTTGGCGCCTGCCTTTGGCCCAGGGCGCAATCCTGGAGACCCGGATCGAATCCCACGTCGGGCTCCCGGTGCATGGAGCCTGCTTCTCCCTCTGCCTGTGTCTCTGCCTCTCTCTCTCTCTGTATGACTATCATAAATAAATAATAAAAAAAAATTATTAAAAAAAAAAAAAAGAAGGGTTTCAAAGGACTGACAAATCCTTCATTCAGTGACTGTCTCCTGACTCTGATCAAATTGTTTTTGAGAACAAAAGAATCTAGACACAAACCAACAAATTTTGAAGTGCTAAAAAAATAATAAGCTATATGCTGAGGAGATTTTAGTGGGCATCTTGAACTTTGAGTCATACTGTGAAAATCTTCCATGCGGTCACTTAGTCATTTCATCTTAATAAAAGAGCATGTGGGGGCAGCCCGGGTGGCTTAGCGGTTTAGCGCCACCTTCAGCCCAGGGCCTGATCCTGGAGACCCGGGATCAAGTCCCACATTGGGCTCCCTGCATGGAGCCTGCTTCTCCCTCTGCTTGTGTCTCTCTGCCTCTCTCTCTCTCTGTCTCTCATGAATAAATAAATAAATATTTAAAAAATCTATAAAAGAGCATGTGCTTCAAAGATCTACAAATAACCCAGAGATAACTCACAAGTAGTTGTTTTGCTTACAAGGGTATTTGCGGGGAGCAACAACCATCCAAAATAAAAAAACAGTTGACAGAATGGACTTCTCTAAATATGTAAACATGAAAATCATTTAGAATTCCTATGTATGTTTATGATAATTTGTAAGGAACTAATTCAATAAGCCAATTATGACTGGGTGTTACTATTTGTAAAACTTGCCACATTTTTATTGTAAAAAGAATAGTATGAAATGGCTTTGTCTATAAGACCTCTCCAATCTTCCTATATTAGGTGTCTACCTGTTTTGTCGAAAGGAAGCCCCACTTGGTTTAAAGTCTTGTTTCATGTTCAGTGTTATGAAAATGGAAGAAAAGAAAAGCTTATCCTAAAGATTACCTGAACCTTTATAAATAAGGATTCCTGGGCATGGTCTTGCAAAATTTCCCCATTTTATAGCTCTGAAGAAAAATCCCCTGCTACAGACTCCCCAAACCCTACAAACTCATTTGAAGTCACAAGGACTACAGAAAAGTAATTTGAGTCAGATCTTGGTTTCTTCCATATAATTTTGGCCATTCCATTTGATTTAATATAAACTCTTAGATATCTGGTACTTCAAAAAAATCAGTTTAAAGATAAGATTCTATGGAGTTGAAGATAGGTGAGAATAAATAAACAAGTAGAGGTGGTTTCAAAAATACCTACGGTTCTTTCATAACTAGAGTTACTGCAAAGACAGTGACGAGGTGGCAGAGACACATACTCCACAATTTCACTTGTGAGAAAATAAATATATGACTCTACCACAAGGGGGCAATAATTCACTTTTACGGTAAGGATCTCTGGTGTAAAATGCCTGCAGGGGAGCTCTGGAGCTCTCACTTCTTACTTTTAACCCCAGTTAGAGGCTTTTCTTTTTCCTTTAAAGCCAAAGATAAGCTCTATACCAAAATATCCTACTACATAATTTTTCATGACCTCTTTTTTATGATTACTGAAACAATAAGTGTTTTCTCAACTGTGAAGTATTTGTATCTTACAGTCACAGCGACTAAATTTTTTCCCCTAAGAGAAATTCCATGTCCCTAAAATTTATCATAAATAGGCATAAGGCAAAGGTTGTAAATCAAAACATTCCTCTTCTAGTGGGAAGCAGCGGACTAAAGAATGGAGAGCAAAGTCCAAGGGCAGCACAAGGAAAAGTATAACTGCACTGCTGTTGAAAAGATGTCTGAGGGTCAAGGGAACTAATAAGAAGTCAGATGAATGTGCTTTTCAAACAGTGAGTTAGGGTAAAAGCATTATTCTCACATCCAGGTTGCCATTTTATGGGGAAGTTAATACAAACAGCTCCTTTTCTCAGATCCCTTATCAATAAAAATAGAGTTGCAAAGCTAAAAATGATCTTTGTTAGATCTTCTGGTCCAGGGAGTGCCCACAGATTTAATATTAAGTATAAAAGCTGATTGTCACATGCTGATTGCTGACAAAGGGTTCTGATCATGTTGTCCTCCCAGGATGATGATCAGTTGGCCATGTTGGGGAGGGTAGAGAGACAGACTATGGCAGGTATTTGCTACCCCTACTGTAGTCCAATTCTGCTAAATGGTTAAGATACGAAGCAGATGAGGCACAGAAAACTAGAGCAACCTACCCACATTCCTACAGCTTCCTAGCAGCTGAGCTAGACTGGCAATCAGGTCTTAAGGTCTCTCTTATGTACCTTTCCAGCTTTAAAGGTCACTGGATAAGAACATAGTTTAGAGTTAATATTCAAAAGAGGGAGAAAGGTGTTAAAAGATAATATTTCTCTGAACTTCATAACTGAAAACCCTCTATGAATTGCAAAATATCATCTGTAGCCTAAGCCTTTCTGTAAATGTACACAGCATTAATTCAATGCTTACTCTTTTTCTTTTAGCAAGGTGCAACCTGGAAGTTTCTTAGGTAGGGTGATTGAGATGGTGGGCCTTCCTAATATGTGTCATGTACTACAAGCACTTTACATACATACCTTCTTAGCTGAATATTGTGAAAAACATTCAGTACTCAAACCATTCTGCTGGAATGTTTCATAGCTACATACCCTAAATTCAAGCAGAAAAATTTGCAGAAAACTATGAGGCTCATTTGGCACTCGTCAGTTAAGTCAGAAAACATCCAGTTTTCAGAGAAAATGATACAACTGATTTCATTTGATAGGACCACCAGAAAACCAGAGAAGAATTTCAAGTCCCTCCATAGCTGATTTCATACTGTACCAGAAGATACCTTTTAAGATAATTCTATTAGAATAAGAGGATTTAATACCTTCCTCTTGGTCTTCAATCAATAACCATGAAATAAAAAAAGAAGTCCAAGATACTATATTTAGGACTATCATCATATGGCAAACATTTATTTAATTTGGATTCCACACAATTTCTGTGGAACTTAAAGACATACTTACAAGTAAAATGAATTAGCCATTTCTGCTTTTTGGGTTAGAATGAGTCATCAGTCCAAGCCACTGCTCACGTAAGTAGCAAGCCTCACGTGAAGACAGCCAGCACAGGATAACATAGGAAATGCCTGTTCTGTGAAGCATCATAAGTGTATTCCCTCCCCTGCCCTCAGCACATTAGCCCTCCTTCATTAAAAAAGTCATCATCTTCTGTTGCAATTTTGTTTGCCTATATATCATGGTTACTATGCAAATAACTATAAATAGCTACACTTTAATGCCTGGTTAAACTCCTGGTCTTTCTAAATAATCAAATTGCAGATATTCATTCAAACTTAACTAAAAGAGGGATTGGAGCAAAGATATATGGACTAAATCTAAACACTGAATGTGGTAAGGAACCAAACCCACCTGGTCTTTATCATCCATCATAAAATGAACTCTCTTGCTCTTCCTGAACTCCATCCACATGGCTTCTACCCTCAACCTCAGCTTACATACTGTCTATAAAGGCAACCCTGGCCCTGAGGAAACCCCTTGACCTTTCTTTCAGCTTACCTCTCTCTTATAACTACCTCAGTCTCTTGGTTTGATTGCATATTCCCCAGAGAGGGATTCAACATACCTTGTCAAAGAGCCTTAGGATGCCTGGCCAGCCCCTAGGATGGGTCACTCTCAGGTCTAGCCTGGAGAGGGGGTGTGGGGTGGAGGGAGAATCATGTGACACTAGACTGAGCAGGCATCTAGGATACATTGTTAGGAACATTGGTTTGGGTGTAAAACCACCCTAGATTCAAAGCAGAGGTCTTCCTCTCAGAAGCTAGTGATCTTCGGTAAGTTACTTTTCTAATGCTTAGTTTACTCATTTCTAAATTGATAATATCAAAGGTACCACCTATGAGGGGCAAAGAAAATATGTGTACAGTTCCAGATACTATACCTGGCGCATGAATGTTAATTATAGTACCAGGAGGGGCCCTCGTGTGTATTATTTCTAATCCTCAAGACAGCCTGCAAGGTAGGCATTATTTCCATTCTGCCAATGAGGAAGTAAGTTTAGAGAAGTTAATAGCTCAAAATCACATAGCTCGGCAATGATTCAAACCAACATCTGGCAGATTCTAAAACCCGTACTCTTTCCACTATACTATTTGGATCCCCTGTGCCCAGCAAAATGTCTTTGATCTCATAATCATTTAAATGGTTGCTGAACAAACAAATTAATAAGTAAATAGTAGGCTGAAGAAAGGCATCAATCTTCCCAACCAGTCCCCCAGTATATCAGGGTTCCCTTGGGCCACATTGGTTTCCCACTGGGCCTGGCCTACAATGTCCAGTTCTCATATTAATTATTCCCTGGGGTAAAGGCATTTAAAGCCTCAGTTTCCTGAGGTCAAGCAACACATTTAGCATTTCCAGCTCAGTATCAACAGTGCGCCTGTGGCAAAAACCAAGGGAAGAAAACACAGGATGTTTCTTTTTCAGCTGGGAGTTGGAAGTTTAGACCTGTGGTTCCAAAAGCCAGTTCATGGGCCAGACATAGAATCCTCCAGGGAGGTTTTTTTTTTTTTAAATATAGGCTCCCTAGCCATACACTGACTCCTGAGTGAAACCTTCAAGATGGAAAATCCAGAATGGTTTTTAAGCTTCAGAAGTGATGCAGCACAAAGTTAAGATTTTATGCAAGTCTAGAGCATAGAACTCTTCGGAAAAGGACGTGGGCAAGATAAAGAACGAACTTTGGAAGAGGATGTGAGAGCACTTCAAAAATAAATGGCAACCTCCTTCCCAACTGAGCTGAGAAATAGCTTCCAAATTGTGAAATGAAGCAAACCACTCTGTGCTGGGACTCCCTTGGTTCTGTTCGTGGTGATGCCCCCAAGAATCAACAGACATCAAAGCTGCCCCTGTGTCAAAAGGAAGGTACATGCCCAGGAAAGGGGCCCCTCATCTTTATGCTCAAGCTAAGGTGTAGATCACTCACATTACATCAGACTCATTTTTCCTGTGTTTGTCTTCCAGAAACTTCCTTTATTCTACTGAGTTTCAAATTCGTTCAATTAACAAGATTGTTTTGAAAGACAATCTAGTTAGTTTGCAGAAATTCTAAATAGACAAAAAAAGAAAACAAAATTGTGACTGAAAAAATTTAAACTATTATCAAGTTGGGGGCTTCTTCCTAACTAGGCTATGGAGTTGGCACTTCAAAAACTGGAAAGAGAAGAAAAGTACTCCTCATACCAAATGACACAAATATTGTGTCAAATATTTAATAGCAGGGGTGCCTGGGTGGCTCAGTCTGTTAAGCATCAGCCTTCAGCTCAGGTCATGATCTTAGGGTCCTGGGATGGAGCCCCACACTGGGCTCCCTGCTAGGCAGAGAGTCTGCTTCTCCCTCTGCCCCTTCCCCTGCTCATGCTCTCTCCCTCTCTCTCAAAATCTTTTAAAAAATCTAATACCAGAGGTATTAAAATATTATATCTGTATTACAAGAAGGAGGCATAGTCCAAGTCTTTTTTATTTTCTTTCAGAAAGGTACTCTAAGCTTCTTCCAAATTAAATAATCATCATCCACATCATCATCATCTGGTGTTAGCTGTGTGCCAGGCACTAAGTTTTACATAGAACTCATTTAATACTAAAAATACTCCATTGAAATAGATATTATCTTTAGTCCTACGTTAAGATCACAGAGGTAAAGTAACCCAAGATGACAGAGACAGCATATGGCAGGGTTCAGATTTGGATTCAGGTAGTCCGGTCCCCAAGCTTACCCTCCTAACCATCATCCCATTCTCTCTCTCCTTCCTCTCCTCTCTCTCCCTCTCTCCTTACCTCAGTGTTATAAATGTGATGCCTGGAGAGAGAGGAGAGGAAGAAGGTCAATGTTCTAACACTCTTCCCTTTAATCAGAGACTCCCACATGCTCTATGAACAGGCCATTCACAGTAAAATGGTTGGGCCATTAAATTCATAAAATGAAGGCTGGTCCCATCATCATTTTGATACAAGACCAAGACGATAAAAGGCATTTTTTTTTTCTCAGAGAAAAATTCTTGCAGGACATGGAAAGTAAACAAGTATTTGCCAAAATGAATAGTCTCTATCTATAAGTAAAGGCTAAACAAATGTTACATTCACTGTACAATCTTTGTCAACCACCCAAGTAGCAGCAATGGATCTCAATTAGAGGGAAAATACTGGACAAGGAACTCTAAATAACATGTTCAACACACCTAATGATTATTAGAGATATCACATTACTAAGGTTTTTACAAAGTCTAAAACCTTGCTAAGTTATCTTGAATCCTAATATCTTTGTCTTTGCCAAATATTAAAAGAACAGAATGTGGGTAATTATTTTTTACAAACATCCTGGTGTTTAATAAAAAATATTTTACTCTCCAGACAAAGTAAATTTTACTGTTAAACGTATCATATAAACTAAAAATCAAAGGAAACTACTGCTCATGTACATATCCACATCCACACAGTAAATATCTGCAGTATTTCCCAAGCATTACTTCTATCACGATTTTCTAATCAGTTTTATTTAACGGAGATGTCAACGGAAAACATGAGAAACCAAATTTTACAATTAACATGAAAAAATGTAAGACCTCATGGAAACAATTTTAAAGATTTATTTATTTGTTTTAGTGGGGAGGGGCAGAAAGAAAAGGAGAGAGATTCTCAGTCTCTGCACGGAGCACAGAGCCCCACGCCAGGCTCAATCTCATGACCCTGAGATCACAGCCTGAGCTGAAAGCAAGAGTCCTTGCTTCACTCTGACACCCAGAAGCCCTGTAATGATTTTAAGTGAATCTTCATTGAATCAGAGATCCAAGAGGAGATTCATCTTCCAAATTACTATACTTACAGTAAGGATATCACCTGGAGTTCCGCTATAAAAAAAACTACATAAAGAGTATCAGTGAGCAATTATGTTTTTTAAAAAAATAATTTAAAAAAAAGACTACCTTCTCACCATCTTGGCGAAGCAGCAGGCTCAGGACCCGTGTTGAAACAGGAGCTAAACTGATCAGTGTAGTTAAGTTAAAAATTCCCATTAACAGCCGAGGAGCGCCTGGGTGGCTCAGTCAGTTAAGCAACAGGACTCCTGATTTCGGCACAGGTCATGATCTCTGGGTTTGAGCCCCACTTCAGGCTCCCTGCTGAAGATTCTCTTTCCCTCTCCCTCTGCCCCTCCCCCTGCTCACTCTTCTTTCTTCCTCTAAATAAAAATAATTTTTTTAAAAAATGCCTGTTAATGGTTGGAAGTCAGGAACACTGAAACTAGGAAACAGTGGGCAAAGCACTGCACATCCACTCTGCCCAGGTACTGCCCCTTTGCTTGGCTTTCAATAATGCAAGGCAGTCTAGCCAAATGAGGGGACTGAAAACAAAAATGTTAAAAAAAAAAAAACATTTTTAAAGGGACTTTGGGGAAAGGCTAGGAAAAGAAAGAGGTCATGTCTCACAGGGCATTAAAAAAATCTTTTAAAAAGCAGAACCACAGTCTACCTTTCACTATGTTGCTCATCAAAAGTAGATGAAGCTACAGAGCTCTAACATCATAGTAATAACTCCTTTATTAGGGAAGTCAGACACTGAGTTACTGAGATGTAAAAAAGCTTTCCTGCTTTGCCATTTTCAAAAATTAGGTAACCAGTTTTTCTGACAGTAGAAGACAGTCAGAAGACAAGGGATGATTAAGAAACTCTGGAAATCGCTTCCAATCAGTTTGATCCTAAATATAAAACTGATAAAATGTATCAGTGATAAATGGTAAGGATTCGTACTTATATTTTTATATACTCATCACCTCATAAAAAGTATCTTTAACTGCCTGAAAGCAAGCATTTTCCAAGACTATTGAAGAATTCTAAAAACCACCAAAATAGGCATGCCCAGGGCTCATCGTTTAAATGTTTTATTAAAAGCTAAATTGTAGCATAAATTAACTACTTTTTCTTTCTTTGAAAGACAACTGCAGTTATATTTTAATGACCATTCAGTTTAATCTTAAATGCTAGGTCCCTGGCAGGCAGTTTCAATAGCCATGAAATAGCCCATCCTAAAAATTCCTGTGCAGTTTCTCTGAGGTGTGTGTATGTGTATTCGTAAGCACATGTGCATCTAAAACATGGCCCTCCATAAACTGTACCTGGATATACTGTTTGAGAAAACTGTTTACTTACACTTAAATATGTATGTGTGCATCTCAGAACATAAAATTAGAGAGGAAGATTAACCATGAGAGATTCCTAACTCTGGGAAACAAAGGGTTGCCGAAGGGGAGGTGGGTAGGGGGATGGGGTAACTGGGTGACAGGCATTAAGGAGGGCACATAATGTGATGAGCACTGGGTGTTATACTATATACTATATCTTGGCAAATTGAATTTAATAAAAAAATCAAATGGAAAAAGCATAAAATTATATTTTTAGGATTATGACCAAACTATATATTTCTTAAAATATAACATTAAAAATTCTGGGGGTTTAATCATAAACTCAAAAAGAGTTGCAAAGTTATCATGGTAAAAGTTTATGATTTGGAGTCATAACTAATCAGTGCTACTTTTCTGGCTCTGACAAAAAATATTTTGCCCTGAACAGCGAAGTTTCTCCAAGGATCCAGTTTTTATGCCATAAAGTATGGAAAAACAATTCCTACTAAGGGCAGAGCAGGACTTTAGATCTCTTTCCCAGTTACTGTATTTACAAACAAACAAAATATGGATGAGGAAAGTGAAGGAGAAATAAATATTATGGCTTCCATTCAACTCAAATACAAATTTGTCTAAGGGACCATTTCATAAATATCTCATGTAGATATCACTAAGGTCACAGAATTGACAGGGAAGCATTTTATTCATGATAGGATATGATTTTCAAAGCTTTACCATAACACTACTTGTTAAAACTTAAAAGCAGATACAAAGATTACTTTGTCATAGATCCTATTCTAAGGATTTCCATTATAGAAACACTACAGAGACTAATCATAAAGAGTTTCTGAAAACTTAATCTTCTAGGGAAGTCTGCAATGGAGAGGTTACAAAAACAAAATGGCAACATTTGGATTGTCGCCATTGTGTTCTCAGCCTCAAAGTTAAGGTAAAAGACAGTTTGAGGATGTTAATATTGTATTGAAGGCTGGAAATTTGCTAAAAGAAACTTCAGGTGCTCTCATCACACATGTACAAAAGGTATAGGAATGCTAAGAGTGGGCATCCTCTCAAAAACCACACGTCCTTGGTGACTGCTGCAGGGGTCCACAGAAGCTGTGAGGGCTGTCAGGGACCTCAATAGCAGGTCCAAGTTCAGAGTCTAGGGACCAAAGCAGGCAGCATTGGTGGCTGGAGCCTGTGATGTGCACACATTTGGCCACAGGGAACCAGCTGCAGGTGCCTGGTTAGTGGCAGAGGCCAGCTGCAGACACACACATGGTGGTGGGAGCCAGGACAAAGGGCAAAGGCTAAGGCCAACTGCAGATGCCCTGGAAGCTTTGGGAGCCCTGGCTGTTAGTATGCACCCCTGTGGCTCCTGGTTCTAGTCACTGGCGCACAGAAGTAAAGGCTGGTGTAAGGAGTCAGAGTGGGTGTGGGTACACAGCTGGGGTAACTAGCTACTGGTGGATTCAGTGGTACAGGCCAGGGCTAGATCAATGATAGTGGTACAGGCCAATGACAGGAACCAGGGCTAGACCAATGACAGCTGCCAGGGCCCTGGCTGTGTGCATGCCTTCCTGAGGCTGGATGGTCCCTCTATGGGCATGCGCATAGCAGCAGAGGCCAGTGACAGAGGTTAGGCTAGAGGCACACAGGTACACAGCTAGAGGTGCGAGTGCTAGATGAGCCCAGTGGTGCAGGCCAATGAGAGGAAACAGGGCCAGATTCAGGCCCACAAACAGCTGTGGGTGCCGTGGCTATGGGCACACACTTTCATAGCTGTTCTCACCATAGGTGCACATGTGGCAATGGAGGCCAGGGATGGGCAGCAGCCCAGCAGCATTTTAGTGCATGGGGGAAGCGAGGGGCTAGCCCCAAGAGCACTCACAGCAGTGAGGGTCCCCTGGGGATGTTCTAAGCTTGTGTCTTGTGCTCACATAGCCATGGAGGCCCAGACTGGCTTTCTGTGTGGGTCCTGGGCTCTTGGCAAGGGTTTAGGGCAGGGACGGGGTAAGGACTCAGGCAGCTGGTATCAGCAAACAAATACCTGTGGGGCAAAAACTGGTGAAATTCATGAAGGGTCTGGGTGACCCTTGGTTTCCTCACTGGTGAAAGCTACTAGTGTCACCTATGGAACAGGTCACTGGGAACTGTGGAGCCTCCCACTGGGCGGCTGATACTGGTAGCTCCTGCTTTTCTGCCTTGTTCTTAACCATCATTATACATCTCAGCTTTGCTGGTCTCTGGGTGGGGTGATGGAAATGGGTCCTTCATGCAGGACCCCAAAAGGCTGGGGAAGCTGAGAGGGGAACACTCTCTACATTGGTCTTTTCTCTTGGCTCTGACCAATACAGTCATGGGAGATGGAATGCTAAGGGCAAAATGCACATGAGAAAATGCTCCACATCACTGGCCATCAGGGAAATACAAATCAAAACCACAATGAGATACCACCTCACACCAGTGAGAATGGGGAAAATTAACAAGGCAGGAAACAACAGATGTTGGAGAGGAGGTAGAGAAAGGGGAACCCTCTTACACTGTTGGTGGGAATGTGAACTGCTGCAGCCACTCTGGAAAACTGTGTGGAGGAGCTCTTGGCAAGGCTCAGAGTGTTAAAAATAGACCTGCCCTACGACCCAGCAATCGCACTGCTGGGGATTTACCCAAAGATACAGATGCAGTGAGACACCGGGACACCTGCACCCCGATGTTTCTGGCAGCAATGGCCACAATAGCCAAACTGTGGAAGGAGCCTCGGTGTCCATCGAAAGATGAATGGATAAAGAAGCTGTGGTCTATGTACACAATGGAATATTACTCAGCCATTAGAAACAACAAATACCCACCATTTGCTTCGACGTGGAGGGACTTGGAGGGTATTATGCTGAGTGAAATAAGTCAATCGGAGAAGGACAAACATTATATGGTCTCATTCATGTGGGGAATATAAAAATTAGCAAAAGGGAATAAAGGGAAAGGAGAGAAAATGAGTGAAAATATCAGTGAGGGTGACAAAACATGAGAGACTCCGAACTCTGGGAAATGAACAAGGGGTAGTGGAAAGGGAGGTGGGCAGGAGGTCGGGGTGACTGGGTAATGGGCACGCTTGGCGGGATGAGCACTGGGTGTTATGCTAAATGTTGGCAAATTGAACTCCAATAAAAATTTAAAAAAAAAACTTCTGTCTTCCCTTTTTGATCATTTACTCTCAAGTTTGTCACACAGCATTGCTCAAGTTTCTTAAGTGGGCCCCCAGAGCTCTCCCAGAGTTGTTTTTGTTTGCAGATATTTGGAGAGAACTGAAGGCTGGGGTCTCCTCCTCTGCCATCTTGACGATGCCATCAATAATCATGTATTTTATAAACTAAGTGGTGGGTACAGGGTTTTTATTCTATCATTGTTCTTTAAACTTTACTTATAAATTATATGTACGTTTTGGCAGCCATGATATTTAAAAATACAAAATCACTGTAAAATGTTTAAAGCTCCTAGAATTAACCATTGTTAACCAAAGACATACCTATAAGTACTCATGTGTGTTTTAAACAAAAATGTTTCCATATCATGAATGCTAATCAACTACTAGTTTCTTTTTTTTAATAATAAATTTATTTTTTATTGGTGTTCAATTTGCCAACATACAGAATAACACCCAGGGCTCATCCCGTCAAGTGCCTCACTCAGTGCCCATCACCCATTCACTCCCACCCCCTGCCCTCCTCCCCTTCCACCACCCCTGGTTCGTTTCCCAGAGTTAGGAGTCTTTATGTTCCGTCTCCCTTTCTGATATTTCCTACCCATTTCTTCTCCCTTCCCTTCTATTCCCTTTCACTATTATTTATATTCCCCAAATGAATGAGAACATATAATTCAACTACTAGTTTCTTAGGATATCTTAACAAAGGTTCCCCCACCACCACCAACACCAAGAAATGAGTACATTAGCATCACAGTTTTTAATTGTTACATATTTGAGTATCTTCATGTCCCTTCACTACAGGAACCCTCAGTATCCGGATCTAATCCATTCCTGAAAACGTAATGAATAGAACATTTTTGGGTAGTAGAACCTGTCTTCCACTTTGAAATGGAAAAAGTACTTTATTTCCGGTTTACGAAACTATACCAACTAGTTTCCCAGAACACCACTAAAATCCTTAGTAAGCATCTATTTAATAATCTGACCAAGGATTTCTGAATAAAAATCATTTAAATAGCCAAATTACCTAATTTAGTAAAACCAAACAAACTCTTTGCTAGGTGTGTTTTGTGTTAACCCAGCAATGGCACTCTATGGGTATGGGAAAGCTTCCACATTTGGGAAATAGAGTAGTTCTCTGGCAGTGTGACCTCAGGGTATCATGTTCTTGGTTCCTTGTATGCATATGTTACTCCAGGGGTGGAGTGTGTTGCTCCGCTGAGTCTGGGCTGAACTTAACAACTTGCATGACAGAGGTGATGTTCTAGGACTTCTTTTCTAAGAAGCCTTGCAGCTTCATTCTGGGTGATGAAACCCAAGCAAAACCCATGGAGAAACTATGTGGATAGAGAGATGCTCAACCAGCACCAAATGTTCCAGCCATGCCAGCCCAGGAACCACACAGGAGGGTAAGAAGCCTCCAGATGTATCCATCTTCAGCAAAGGACAAAACAGAATGAACACCTCCCAAGTGAGAGCCTCTAACTGCAACCTGTCAGCCATCAGATCATGAGAAATATTTCTTTTACAAGAAGAAATTATTTTAAGCTACTAATTTACTAAGTTTAAGCTACCAAGTTTGGATTCTTTGTCATGCAGCAATAGATGCCAGAATATGCATTTTCCTATTGGGAGAACCAGTGGGGTGAGATGTCCCACATGTCCTTCTTGCCTGGACTCACACTCTGTGAATCCATTATGATAGGGTTCCTTTCATAAATCTGGACTGAAACTTTTTGCTAGTAATTAAATATTGCAACAGTGACAATTCTGGTAGCATGGAGTACCAGTAAAGATCACGTGGCTGGATGACAAGATTATCTAGTTACATCCTTCATCTTTCAAAAGGTAGATGCTAGTTCACTTTTTTTTTTATATATATACACTAAAACTGCAAGTCTCAGCTGGATTTTTATTTTCATAGATGTTTGTGGAATTTTTTCTTCATCCCTCTTATTCAAATGTTTTTGCCAGGCTGAGAAAATTATCTCTGGCTCCATAAACTAGGCTCTTCATTTTTCCACTGAATTTTTTTATTGTTATCAGCTTTTCCACCATCACTTTCATCAATTTGTCCTTATCTTCTAAAATATTATTTTCTCAAGATTTTCCTTGGTATCATTAATCTATTTTCCAAATGATCAATGCTGTATTGGACATTCCCCAGCAAACACTGTGATGGGCTGTTCTAGGCTTAGCTTGCTATCATTCTTTATCTCTCCTGACCTCCCTTCTCATGGGATCACATCGTCCATCAATCTCAACTCAGGTGCTACTGCTTTCTAACCTAATTTACAAAGAGGTCTACTCTACATCCTACTGAGGACAAACTTTCCATTTTTCTTCTGTTCTTCTCATGCAGAAATATCAGGAGTCTGAACTTTGCAGCTTTTGAATTATTTTCCTCTCATTCTACAATAATTATTCCATAAATTCTTTTTTCCCCCTTCAAAAAAAGAGCAAGTCTACTCAGATCTAGGAGTTAAATTGTGAGGGCTGCCTTAGGACCCGCTCTCT
The DNA here is from genome assembly GCF_018345385.1 of Vulpes lagopus. NCBI lineage: Eukaryota > Metazoa > Chordata > Mammalia > Carnivora > Canidae > Vulpes > Vulpes lagopus. The sequence goes on along the minus strand of NC_054832.1, from coordinate 29,713,410 downwards.
GTCCATATGCTTGTTGATTAAATTCCATTTTCCTCCCAACTCATGAATAGCACTTGATTGGCCCATCCCTCAACCTAATCCAACATTTAAGAAACTATTCTCTGCTGTGACTATGGTGAACTAGTATGGAACCTTCTCTTACCTACTATCTGGATTTCTAACACACCGAAGGGAAATACATTAAATTATAATCTTTAACAGTAATTCCTATTAGGGTTCTTTCTGTCACTTCCTTGACTTAAAGCACTTAAAGGAACCACCCTTTGCAGGACACAGTGTGCCACCTACTTCTTACGCATTTATTTTTCTGGGAGTTGGTGAATGCTTGTAGGAAGATGTAACAGAAAGGCTTTAGGGAGAAAGAGGTTAGAAAGAGGAATCTGGCTTCATAGATGGTTTATCCTTATCATTAGGAGCACTAGCCCTGAAGCCAGACAATCTGGATCAAATTCCGGCTTCATTACTGAACGTGTTCAAACCATAGCTAATATTGATCATCTGTCTATGTGCCTCGCTTCCTCACCTGGAAATCAAGAATAACAACAGTACCTAACCTGTACAATTACTGCAGTAATTTATGAGTTAATATGCCTAACAATATCTGCATATTGTAAGTATTGATTATTACTTATAATTATCATTCTATTGTTATAAAGCAGAAGCCATGCAACAAAAGGACATCTGTCCAGTTCTCTCATTGGCAGAGAACTTTCCTTTTTGATTTGGGGGCCAGCTGGTTGAGAGTGAAGCTGTTTCTAGCTCTCAGGTAGACATGGTCATCAGTAGCATCACATAAACGCCCCTTGACTTATGCTTTTCACTCCAGTCCTTTTGGTTTTTTTGTTGTTGGGTCTTCCTTTTGGATTCTGACAACAGGTTACAGTTTTACCCATTCCATTCTCTTAAGTATTTTAGGACAACTCCATCTAGATACCGTTTTTAACCAGAGGCCATTGAACATCAATCCTAAGGATGTTCAAATATTAAAACTTAAGTTTACTTGACAGAGTAGCTCTCAAGTCCAATTCTGTTTTGTTTACATCAATGCTAAGTGTCAAGTTCTAAAAATCTCCTGACTCATCAGAATTATTAAATGCAGTCCAGGAAATCTCACAGTGCTGGACAGGACTCTGAGGGCTCATCTACTTCATCTTTTGGTCTTAAAATATGTCTACAACCATTTATCCTGGACAAAGTATTTTTAGAGACCCAAGAGAATACTTAAGTATTTTTAACAACCTTAAGTACCAAGGAGCTCTTGATTATTTGAACCCCAAACCCTCTTCTGTGGTTAAGTATGGTTTCTCAGAGAAAAAAAAAATCGTTGGCCACCAGGTTCCATATAATCTTTATGGTCTTTATGCCTTATTAGATCATCCTTTACTACCCTTTTTAAAAATATATAGTTAACAGATGTACTGTTTAGCTGACAAAGTTTGCATAAATAATTGGCTTTATATAAACACATACTGCCTATTCTTCTTTTGAAATGTCATATTTATTTTAAACAAGAAACTAAAAATTTAGTCTTGCCAAATTATATAAAGCTTTCTAGCCTAACCTTTTGATTCCCTTTACTAGAAGTACTTACATTATATAAAAGTAACGGAACTGGGAGAAATGCCATTCCAAATTTTTATGTATGGAACATTTAAAAGTGGTGAGTTCCTACCATGGATATTTTCCAACAATCATCTTAGTTCAGGAAAGCAATATAGCATAGAGGTTAAGAACACGCTCTTTGGGGCCTGAGAGCCTCGGTGTAAACCTTAGTCCTGCCACTTCTGATCCAAAGCCTCACAGCTGGTCTCTTCCCTAAGCCTTGGTTTATCATCTATAAGATGTGAGAAACAGTAGCTCCTACCACATTTAAAAAAAAAAAAATGGTGTGGTGATTAAACAAGAAAATGAAGTTTTTGCCCAGTTCATGGCACATGGTAAGCACTGGATATATGGCAGTGGTAGAAATGGTGGTGTATCACGGATGATAAGAAAAAAGACCATCAGTGATACTGTGAGAGAAGGAATAGATCTTCTTTGCCTTCCTTAAAGCAGCCGCATGGAACGATCTAACTCAGAGCCAAGCCACAGAGGTTTGACCTCACACCCTGACACTGCTGTGAGCCCCAGTCCCGGCTGTGCAGGCCCAACTCCACCCGCCACGCGCTGTTCCTTTTCTGACTTCAAGAGCAATTTGAAGCTGCTCCTCCCGCCTCTGATGAGCAGTTACTGCCGGTTAGGATGGGATTTACTTGACATCCTCTTATTTAAACAGCTTCGCAAAAGTAATTTTTTGTTGTTTGAAGAGGATAAGGAACACTACAGAAGTACTCCTGCCCGACGATGTGAGGATCACGCAACAAAAGGAAAACACACCCGAAGGAAAACAAATGTGTAGAGGAGATAAATTCACTTTGAGATGGATGTTTACCAGAAAAGAAATTACACCCACAGTTCTCTCAGTTGGGGACCAATGGCAAGCTACGTGCCCCCTGTTTAGCAGCTGAAAGCCAGCCAAATCCTGTGGCTTGGCTGCCTCACAAGCTTTAAATAGACGAACTTGCAGAACAGCACCCAAGTAAGCAAATAATGTGCAAGCTGCTCTCGGCTAAGAATAGGGAGAGAGAAGATAGAAATTTTTCAATAACTACAAGCTTGAAGAGATTATGCAGATATATGGGTTTAGCTTTGCTAAGGTAGAAAACGTTCAATTAAGTTTCCAAAATCGCTGAAGGCCACTTTCAAACTCCCTCTCACCCTCCGTCACCTTACAACGATCTAGGATACGTTGTAGAAAACTTAGAAACCTATGAATGTCATCTTTTCAATAGCTGCTTTGCTGCTTGTATTTTTCCCCACCTACCCAAACAGGTTTCCCCACTGCGGAGAGAAATGCAAAGCAATATGTTTAGACTATTAACTCTGATTTTTAAAGAAGTTATTAGGCAAAATATCTGGAGAGAAAAAAAATGTTGCCAGTGGAGATTACAAGGCCCAATTCAGCTATAATATTCATAGAAAGAATCCATGTATCTTCTTTCCTAGTTTGAGCATGCTGGGTGATTCTGATAATCCCTCTGGCTTCTCTAGTACCATCAGGATTGCTTTCTCTATATTCAAGTGGACTGAAGTTAACAACATCATTTATCAGTTAACATTAAAATATACCCAGGTGCTACACATCTTGCATGGGCTGATCCATTTAGTGTTCATTACAACACTGAAGGCAGGCCTTATTTCACAGATGGAGGAACTGAGGGTTGTGAAGGTAAGAAGCGGCAAAGGTCACAGAGCTATTGAGTCAAGGAGCCCAACGTGAGCTCCAAGGCTTTTACTCTTAAAACAGTTATGTTGCAGTGCCTGCTTACGTAAGCGCTTCAAGAGTTAGAAATCAAGTAGAAGTGGAGTAGGAATGAGGCTTGAAAGAAGAATGAAGATAAAAGAGGACCTAAACTTTCCAGGTTCTCTTGGCCAGACCCCAGTTCCTCTTACTATAGTACTTTCCCACTGCCCCCATTTCTGGAGCAGCATGGATCCTGCAACTTTGAACTTCCTGCTGACGAACATTCTAAATCCGCTCATATATCAGATCCAGCAAATTTCCTGCATTACATTGTTACACCAGGTCACCACCAGGATTTTTCACGATAGGCAGATGCATTCTGAACCACAACACCAAACAGCAAAGCACCAGGGACTGAAATTAGTCTTGCTTTAACGTAATGATTTCCAAGTATGTTGCTTCATCTCTAAATAAGTCCTCTAACTCACCATGGGTACTCAGTCAAGCCCTATTAAATGTAACAATTTAATGGAGAACCTGGACTATTGTCAGAAGAGGACATATGCTATTCCCTAGATTGAGAGCAGAGCCAGGGGTTGAGGTTGGCCCTATTAGCAGACACTTAGCTTGAGCACTGTGTGTCATTTTTCATCTCGTGACTGTATGATATGGTTCAAATCCTAACTTAGCTAATCGACATGCTAAACTACCAAGTAAGATTTTATAATCCAATTTGTTTGTCATCATTGCAGCTGTTTTAACCAAACTGTGCTAATTTGTTTCAGGACATACATAAAATCCAGCATTCCTCTACTCAGGCTGGAAACATAATGCACTCTCCCAGTGAATTAAGAAGTTTAGATTGCTCCCATAAAAACCTGTGACATGAAATTAAGCTAATTACAAGACGCAAATTTAAGGTTTAAACTACTTAATAATTCTTATTAATTTTGCACTAAAAAATTGAAACCAACAATGAACAAGAGTTACTTTGTATAAACTAACTCTCTTCAAATTAATGCTATTTCCTTTATAGTAAAAAGAAAAGTTAATATAAAGTAGGTCTTTATTCTTCACATATCCTCCAAATCATAGCTCTGCAGTACTTATGGTTCCAAGATACCCAAAGTCCGGTAATTCCCTTGGTAATCTGAGATCTGTAGTACACTTGTGACACAAGCCTCCTTTATTTTCCCCTCAAATGCTGTCAAAGCACATGAATGTTATCACTCTGTATTACTTTATGTTTGGATGCTTGGCACTTACAAAATTAAGTGGATCATTTGTATCCAGTCACAGAAATACCATACCAAAAATAGAAAAGTAAAAATACAATAAAATTTGCAGAAGTCCAATTACACAAAACGAGACTAACTAACATGAAATAAGCAGTTGGCCGAAAATTTAAAGTAAAATGACCACACTAATAGAAGAAATGCAACATGTGCTTAAAAAAAACAAAAGAAATATCACTAAATAGTTAACATAGAAATTTTAATAACATTTAATAAAGTTACATATTTATTTCAGGTGATACCAAAGTGAGATAAAAAGGTTTTAGTTTTGGGGCACCTGGATGGCTCAGTCTTAACTCTCGATTTGGGGTCAGGCCATGATCTCAGGGTCGTGACGTAGAGTCCCATGTCAGGCTCTACACTCAGCGGGGAGTCTACTTGAGATTCTCTCTCTCTCTCTCTCTCCCTCTCCCCCTTTCTCCTCCCCGCTCCTCTCTGGGGTGAATAAATAAATCTTAAAAAAAAATTCTAGTCTTACATACTAAAGAGATACTCTTCTAGAACTGGTCTCAAGAAAAAGAAAAGAAAAAGAAAAGAAAAAAAGACCAGTCAAGAGATCACTCAATTAGTAAAAGTGGGCAAAGATAAGGAGCAGCAACAAGCTGTGAAGTTAGAATCAAGTGGAATCAGTGACCAAACGGACAGGGAAATAAGAAGAGAGGAGTTTGGGATGATTTGCAAGTTGTGGCTAAAATGAGTAGGGACGTGATGCCAGCCTCTGAAATAGGGCAGAGCCTTTAGAAGAGCCTGTTTGAAAGAGGAATTAAGAGTCATTTCAGATGTTTTTAATTTGCTGTCCATAGGGGAAAACCAGGTGGAAATAGGAAAATCAGGGCTGGGGTAATAAGGGCAATCGAGACAGGACAGATAGAGGATGAAAACATAATAAAGAAAAAGTCATAACAGATAAATAAGGTCTTCCTGGAGAAGGGCTAAGATTCAGGAATACCAGCGTAGCCTTGAAAGAAAGTGGGGTTTTTCCCATGAGAAAATACAAGTGCAGTAGGTACAGTGTCTGAAGATAGGAAGGCAGGTGAGCCAGTCACCTCAACTGAAAGCCATAAGGAGAAATGATCTGAGAACAGTCAAGGTCAGAGACACCAGCTGTGCCAAATGAGAGAGAGGTAACGGGATCCTGAAGCAGGGCTGAGGAATTAGCTATGCTTGTGAGGACACCTGTCCTCACAGTCTGATTGCCTCAGCCCGACACTCAATCAGCTTGGAGGTGATGAGGCTGAGTTGCAGATTCCCTTCCCAAGCCCCTGTGTGTCGTTCAGGCATAGAAAGACAGCCAGGATGCAGCCTCCTTGTGAGCACTGCTAACGGCTTCTTCACTTAGACGTACATACACCTCTCTGAGCCAACACGGAGTGTGTATGAACCACGTTGCTATCAATATGAAAAATCAGATGGCATAACTTTTCCAGTATTACAGCCTACTCCATACACATGTTGGTCCTGCTATAAAAGTAAATATAAGCTCACATAAAATAATCAACTTCTGAAAAGCATTGGCCAAAGAAATTGCATATATACTTACATGAAATATACATGTATTTAAATTACTCATTCTCTTTCATTTACTTCCATACTCATAAAAATACTGGTCTCAAATTTATCACCCATGTAAAAGATATATATTTATGTAAAAAACTTAAGTACCACATTAACAACTCTAAAAAAAAAAAATGTTGAATCTCATGAACAGTTTTCTGGAGGAATACATATGCCAAGTTTTACCTCAAAGGAATGTTTTAAAACTCATTTTCATAAAACAATTTTTCAAAAAGAAGCTAACAGGACCTTAACTCTATTTGTCTTAGCTGGCGCCACTCAAGACTCCAAAAGCTTAGAACAGAAGTTAAAACTATCATTGTACAATACAACAGGTTATAAATTCAGCATTTTTAGTGCAACTTTGTACTCATTTCAATCCATCTAAAAATTAAAGACCTTATACTTGGACCTGATAATGTAGTCATAAGTATCCAACTGTGATAATTTCAAAACTCTTTGCCATTGCGGAATTCTTGGACCATCATCTTAAAAAATAAAATCACCACATAATTTCTAATATTCCTTTTTTCCTAAGCTTTTAAAGGAATATGCACTCTGCCTATCATAAGCAAAGGTTACAAAGACCTTTCAGAAAAGAGGAAATGAAACTGGCAAAGAAATGGAAGAGGGAACCCCTCATTAATAAACAAATAAATAAAATTGAAAACAGATGAAGTGTTTTTAAAAACATAATAAAATTATGCTTTAAAATATAAAACAGTCTGGCAAGGTGTGATAAGGCTGATACACTTTGCTAGTAGCACAGGACACATAAAAGTCCTTTGGAAAGCCATTTGGCAACATAAATTTTGGCCAAAAAATTCATATTCTTTTATGCAGTAATTCAACTACTTACTCTATCCTAAGAAAATAATCTAAAATACAGATTATATTCATAATGATAATCACAAAAATATTTTCTTATAAAATAATTTCAGGATTATAGTAGTACAAGGTTAATTACACAAAATTTTAAAGTACAAAGGAAGCACGTTTTCACACATCCTCATTCTTTCAGATACCAACTACCTACTTCTATTCAACGGACTATTAAACACTGCAGATTGAACAGTGTGATAGTCCTTCCTGTCATAAACCTTAATTTCACCATCAGGAAACAACCACTATTAATATCTTGGTGACTTCCAGTTTATTTTTTCTGTTTAATACATTTACTACATTTTTTAGTTGGCTGATACTTATGACTAGGAATGCTATTGATTTTTCCAACCTGATCCTTTTTTGCTCAGGAGCCTTACTAAGAAAAAGAAATAACTCTTCCCCAATGCAGGAAAATCTTAAATGTTCAGCTTTATTTTTTTTTAAGATTTTATTTATTTCTTCATGAGAGACACACACAGAGAGAGAGGCAGAGACATAGAGTGAGAAGTCGGCTCCCTACTGGGAGCCTGATGCTGGATTCGATCCCAGGACCTGGCGATCACGACCTGAGCCACAGGCAGATGCTCAACCACTGAGCTACCCAGGTGCCCCAAGTGCTTTAATAAATGACTTTTGATTTAGGCATGTAAAAAAGATCATAGGCTTATTACATGGAAAGCATCTTCTCATTTCCATAAAATATATATGTATATAATATATATTTTATACAATACTCAGATTTGAATATGCCTAAAAATGTTCAGATATACAAAAATTTTATACTATGGTAAATCTTTAATAACTTTAAAGCTTATTTCAGAAAATATACATTAATAATACAAAAAAATACCCATCACAAGATAAGGCCCAAAATAGATGTAATCTAAATATTCACCTTCTAAGTCTTACAATCCTATGGCTTCCTATTGGGTCCTGCATTTGTGAGAAGTCTTTTTCCCTCCACCCCAGGAGGATTATCAAGATTTGTGGAAACCATGACCAGGTCTCCAGAAACGGCAATTAGAGACATATGCCCAAGCAAGTGGGGGCAGTAACCCAAGCAAGTGGCAAGAATCAGAAGACAGAAGGGCACAGGACTGATGTGCCAGGTCCACAGAATGGTGCTCTACTGAATGGCAGAGTGAGTGGCCCTTGTGCCTCATGAATAAAGTACCTAGGTTTACATGTTTAACAGAAAGAGCTAGGAACCTGGAACAGCACCACTACCTTCTGGAACCCAAAGAGCTCTAGTGTCCTAGCAAGCCTTCCAGGGCAGCTGAGGGAGTGGATGCGCTCACACAAGCAGCCAGAGCACACAGGAAATGTGCATTACGGGCAGACCCCTGGCCCAGACCCCCGGCACTGTCCTACACCCCTCACAAGCCTGAAAGGTAGATTCTGTCATTGGCCTCACTTTACAGAAAAGAACAACAGTATCAGCAATGTGTGTAAGGGCAAACAGTTAATGAGTAGCAGCAGCCCTGGAAAGATCATCTGGGACTGCTCAACTGGAAAGCGTTTGCTTCTTCACTCCATTGCTATTCCTACCTTCCATCATTTGAAGGATGAGAAAAATAGAAACAGACGGAACAAGTGCCAGCAACGGAGTCCCAGGTGTGGTGGCATCAAGGTTGGAACAGGCTCTCATCAACTGGAGATGCCAAGTCATCAAGGAACGAAGGCAATCCACAGTGAGACACCAAAATATTTACTCCTAGATATCTAAACTTGGCAAATCTACATTATAACCTTTCTGTAACATTATTCTCACCAAGCCGTTTAGTAACTGGGTATTTCACCAAATGCATTTGTCCATATTACAGGGAGCACTCCTCCCCCATATAGTCAGCAGACCAGTTAAGAAAATATACATTTGGTCATACACACATATACAGAGGGAATATGATTGAGGTATATAAAGACTGATATTTCTAGAATCCTGAACCTGTCCACAATAGGATACTTGAAATTGTAGTGCTATATTAAACGACATTCTTATAACATTAAAATTTAGTGTCATTTATGGTTTAAATTTCAAGTCAGAAGGAGAAAACATTTACTAAGGCTTGGGAGTTTTATTGTCACAGATAAAAATTTTGGTTTTGCTACATTTCTTGGCATGTGTATTAATTCAAATATTTTGCTTCTGTTTAAAGCCTTTATGAATTCAGAGCTCAAAAATATTAAGAAATTATTTAACCCATGAACATTCAGATAATTTCATTCTTGGGACATTTTGCAACTATCCCCCAGTTTCCTAGGCAAATGCCTCCTTAAAACACATTATCTTAAACCTTCCATTTATAAATTCCTGCAGAATTACCTAACATATTGAAATGAAAGGTTTTCTTTTCAAAATACACAAACTCTCTGCCCACAACACTATCAGCACAAAAGGTCATTTATTAAAGCTACAATATCCCACCCACTTAGTGAAAATAAATAAATACAATAAAACAGGTCATAACTCCCCAGCCCATCAAACCAACGGATTAAAAATTGGGTGGCTCACCTGATGGTGGCTATAGAAATGTGAAAAGTATTTGGAAGCTAAACATGAAGCGTAGGTTCAGGAAAAAGGAGTCCTTCCCCAGAGGCATATAACCTCTGAAGAGACAGGTGACAGATGTGCCTATAGACCAAAATAAAATAAAGATCTGGCCAGCCAAGCTGAGAAGGAATTTAACCACCACAAAAGCTCATGTCAGCACATGTTGGTGCCAAATGTATCCCTGCAATCCTTGAGAGTAACGAATTTTGATGAATTGAGGCAGTAAGTTGTGGAATTGAAATGAGAAACTTCCAAGTATCCACCTCTGACTGCCTACACCTCAAACACTGCCCATGTTTTGCCACTGCACAGGCTGACACTGGACTATGGTGACAGATTTGAGTTTATGCTGGTACAGTGTTCTTAATGACCGAGGGGGGTGAGGCATGGAGATGAAAACAAAGCCTTGAATCAGCACAAAATACAAACTGAACATCACTCCCAAGACTGAAGTCAGGTCTCTGGAAAGCCCAACATGTCTACAAAAGATGAGGAAAGGGGTCATGGAGAAAGGAAACATGTTTGCAAGCAAAAATAAAACTAACTCTGGCTTATTAACTCCGGCCAAGCCTAAACATTTTTTTCTTCCAGTTATGATTGAGTCATATGGCCACCGGCAGGAATTGTTATCACTTCATTTTCTGCAGAATGTTTCAGAAACTTGAAACCTCCCACACTTTCCCCATGTGAATACTCTGGATTTTTAAACAACCATGAAGTGTTTGCTTCCAAAATTGAATACATTTGATGGCCCGGTAGTACAGCTGATCCATCACAAACCTTGTGTATTTGGGGGGGGGGGGGGGGGGGTAACTGAAAAAGTTATCAGACTGAATGGCACAATGATTAAGAAATTCATTATGAGACACACAGGACAGCAATTTTAATTAAATTAGCATTCACATTGAGGCTGTCTCTGTGCCTTTGCCTCTGCTTTGTTGTTCAATCACTCAAAATGGAGAAATTTGCAAGCATATCCTGTGAAATGTTGAAAGTAGCAGCATTTTGAAAACTTTCTCTAATCTTTGTGTTAGTGATCCCCATGAAGCACCTGCCCAGCCATCATGAACATGAAGGAAAAGATGTCAATTAGGTTAAATGCTAAATATTTTGCCCACATTCTATTAACATAGAAAAAGAACTCAGTGCCCAGTGTGTGCTACAAGCTTGGTAGTAAAACCAATCCTTGATTTTTCTGTGGCTATTTTACAAACAAAATGATTTTATGTGTTTTCCATTAAAAAGCATCTGTCCTAAAAAAAACTATAATTGCTTAATATCATCTTTGAAACAGAGCCAACTTTACGGAGAGCTCTGCTACCAAAAGATCCAAACTGACATCCTATAAGCCAACGGAGAACACAGCTTCCTCAACGTTTTAGTTTGTAGCCATCTGAGAACCTTTAGATTTCACCATTGTAACATCATCTTCAATGGAAGTCTTGCTTTTTTTTGCCACTGAAATGACTTGAGAGGGCTTTGCCCAAGTGGATTTCCTCCTGGGCTAGTCTACTACTTCCTGTAGTTTGGGGCTAGTTCTTAAATTTGCACAGAGATGGTCATTTTTGCTTAGTAGATATGGTGTTGGATTTTGCCTAAAAGGAACTTGAAATGTAAAACACCAGGTTTCATAGCTCCATCCAAGTTAAGTATGTGTGTTTTGTAACAGACGCTAGCCAGAAATGCAAATGATTTCTACAAAGTTCTAATCCTGTTATCAATCCCTTGAGACACACCCCCTTAGCCTTTCATCTCTCCCCTGGCTATGGTTCTACATTTTATTGCATGTTTTAAAAAAGAAAAACACTAGTAAAGATACCCTAGATTCTGGTTTAGGAGCCTCAAGAGATGACATGGAGGTGTGGATTTGAGCAGTTTTCTAATTAAAAAGTCAAATGGTCTGTTTCTCTTAGGAAAAGCTTCAACTTTCAGTGTCTGCACATTGGATGTTTTGCTCATAGCATCTTTGCCCAAAGTCATTCAGGACTGGCCTCAGCAAATCTCTCCCTGAAGTAGGGTCAAGCGAACAATGGAGATGCAGGATTCCAAATAAAAAGGAGTCTATACACCTTAAGTACATGTAATTTTCTTTTTAAAAATACTGGCTTCCAGTTACCAAATGAGTAAGTCCCTAGAATAAAAGGCATTATATAAGAAATATATTCAATACTATTGTAATAGTATTGCGAAATCATACAGCGAAAGTTGGTAGCTACACTTGTGATGAGCACAGTGTAATGTACAGAGCTGTTTGAACAGTATGTTATACATGTAAAACTAATATAAGACTGTCAACTACACTCAAGACAGTAAAAAAAAAAAGTTTGTTTTTTTTTTTTTTTTTTTACAGAACTTGGAAATCTGAAGCAAGCAAGCACAATTTTGAAAGAAAATTTATACCTATAGAAAAAGCAATTTGAAAAGTGTTGCCAAATAGATGAAATGAGAAAGAATCAAATACACTGAACTGTTTCAGCCATTGAGGAAACCAATCACAACTCCTTTCTGAATTTTTTTAAAGCCTTAATATATGATCCTTGATGAATTTCTCAAGCAAGTGACACGAATGCTTCTTTTATGGTGTCTGTATCCCCTGCCTTTGGTTCTTGCTTTCATTTCAGTGGCTTTTAAACTTTTTCAAATCTTAAGTAACTTCTTCATCATGGCTCCTGGTTTGTAAAATGCCCTATTATAATGAAAAGCCATGCATTTTAGCAGAAAATGTGAATTTTTTCAGTTCTTCTCAAGACAGTGGATAGGGAATCCTTATACCAAAAAGACAACAATTACAGCCAGACCCTGGAATAACCATTGCAATTCATCTGGGGCTGTGACACAGCTCATGGTCAGAATCCAAAAAGGAAGCTGAGAACAGAGTTGTTGGAAGCCACTCTCCTACATTCTTTATCTAGAAATTATCTTCTGTGGTAGCCTTACTCTAAATCAATCTGCATAAAAGTCTAGGAACTTTGGTGTACAAAAAGTCTTGCCAGATCTTTGGTCTAGATTATGATGATGACATAATCTAGTAGCTCCAAGAGCCTAATAAGTGAACATACACACAGACACACCACTTTAACAAGTAGATGCTGAAGTCATTTGTGCAAAGGTTGTCTCTACATACTATAAGAGACCATTTTTTGTGTTTTGGGGCTTCATCTGTAAAATCCATTAAGATAGCCCCTCGCAGATATTTCATGAATTACTTAAAACATAAAATACAGTTAAACTTACATCATCATAGATACCACCCTGACAATGTTCATTTCCAGGGTTATGGGCATCAGAACACAACCTAACCAGTGAGGAGTCGGTATTTTATTGACCCCATTCTGTTCACACACAGAAACCTGCTTGGTTTTACAGTTTGCAGAACTCAGTAATGCTGTAATTCTAAAGTAGTCCTTAACTGAACACTCAATAAACAATATAGTAAAGAAGTGAACTCTTTACAGTGATGAGTTAATCTGGTAAATTATGCCCATGAAAACTGACCAAGGAAAAAGTACAAAATGAAAAAGACATTTGAATTCAGTAATGTAAAGGCACAAAACACAGAATGTTTAAGAAATGTAATATATATAACTTTCTCCCAGGGACAGAACTGCCTTCAATGACCTGCCACCAATTATCTGACTTCGATTAAGTTGTCACCATCTGTAAGAGTTTTAAACTAGGGATGTTTTTTGCCAGCCTTTAGAGGTCAGAACTCAAGAGTAACTTAGGGAACAACTCAAACCCCCCCAAAAACAAAACAAAACAAAACAAAACAAAAAAAACAAACAAAAACCAGAATAATCTCAAAGCGTCCCCAGAATAGCCCTCTCTCCCCAAGAACTGTCCAGAGTGGCTGGGCTGTTCATGATTACTGAATAAAAGCGGGATGTCTCTTCCAATTCTAGATCCAGCTTTAAAAGCGCTGGTGACAGAAGGTGGCTGGCCTCTTGTTAAGAGAGGAAAATGTACTGGCTGAGCAGTTAAAGGTCTTTTTTCAGCCTACGTGAACATTCTGAAAACCCTATTGCTAGTACCATGTACCTAATGCCCAAACTTCTTGAAATTCTGGCATCATAACGATCTCCTAAGAGATACAACATTATTACCTAATTATATAAAATGTCAAAGTTTAATTTCCTCTACATTGTATCAAATTCAGATTTAAATTTGAGTCTTAAGATTCTAAAATTCTTTGACTCTGTGTAGAGTACTAGATTTGTAGCCTGAAGTAACACTAGGAAGTACAATTTAAAAACTTACTTTTTTCCTTTGTTGATAAATGAAAAAATATTTTGTATTTAAAATACTAAGATCTTTTTGTCCTACCCTCCTCCTCCCTGAAAAATCCAGATAAGACACAAAGTTGTTTTTTTTTTTTTTCTGGTCACCAGGAACTATATATATTTCTTTTCTAGTTCATGGATGAGGGTAGTTTTGGCTAATAGCTAATTCTGATTTCGTTGTTGTTCAAAGGAACAGATGCTGAAACATAAAAAGTTTCAATGCATGGACAAGCTAGCTCTGAAACAAAGGTATAAAATGAACTTAAATTGTGGTTGCTTTTTGTATTTGAGCTATCTTTGTTTCTTACTGGGCTTCTATCTCCAGTAGCGGACAAATGCACTAATTTTCTCAATATGGAAAATGCCAGCATTAAAGCCAAATAAAGTCGGGTTTAACATAATTACACTAGATTTCATCAAAGCAACTTGGCACTCATCAAAATTCAATCCCAGTTAGCTGATGAGATTTCATCAGGCTGCTTAAGAAGCAGGGAAATAAACAAAAGTGGAGAGACAATGAAAACAATGTGACAACTGTCAAACAAAATGCCTAGCACAACATTGAACATTTCCCTAAATGCACCGCTGAAACTACTAATTCTCATCCCCGTTCCCAACTCTCTCTCTGAGACACACACACACACACACACACACACACACACGAGTCATGTGCAAATGTATATAAAGGGAACAAATGACTACATATTTTGAATTTTCAATCATCTTTAATTATGCATTCATTGCATAATACTGATTGTGGAATCATTTGTTACTAAGTACTAAAAGTTGCATAAAAGATGGGCAATTTGAGGGCTACATGGGTTCTTTTTTTAAGTTTTTAAATATGGGTGCTTAAGAGGTCACCACCCTTGTTTGAACTCCTTTAAGCAAGTTCTTAATAAATGTAAGCTATTATAAAAGGAATGGTTCAAATTAGGCTACTAGCAATGGTACAGTTTTGCAACTAGATACGCTCACATGTCATCCACCTGGTGGAAAGTTTCATGTAGTGGTTCTTGGGATATACAAGTCTTCTGTTTCTGATAAAGGAGAGGCAAACTGGTAACAGCAATAGAGTGCACTGCTTCAAACAGTGCTACAGAAGCTAGCCAAATAACTCTTAATTCAAAGCATACTTGATGACTGTATTAGGTCAATCTGAGCACTTAGAGTTGACAATTATACCAAATAGAGGAAGATCTGAAATGCAACAGACACTTGACATTTGAGGCAGAAATTACTTTAAATTACTCAAGTTAGCAATACCATTCCCAACATGAAAATACAAGAATACTACAAGAAATCTTTGCATACACATAAGACAGAGGCATATGGTTTCCTTCTCCATAGCTTGGATGTAAAATGAAACGAAGAGAGAGAGAGAGAGAGAGATGAAAGTCTACACGATATACATCTTCCATTTTGTTGTTTTACCATTTCATCATAGGGTCATTTAATTTATAATCTTCAGGAAAGAGGTGGTTTAGAAAATGGACTTTTTCTATCCACAGGTATTTTGGAAAATAGACTTCATATCAGCCAAAGTCTGTTGTACATTTTCTATTTATAGTCCAATTATTACTAATTCAAGTTTCTAATTGTGGTTATCTCGGACTAGACATTCTAATAACTAAAGATGACATCAATGACTAGAAGTGATCATAGAACCGTATCGCCAAAAATGAGCAGAAAATGTATGAGACCTTCCAGAACTGTCTCCCAGAAACAAGAGAATATCTACTGAACAAAATGTTAAACAGGCAGCACAAGATGAAATAAAGTTTTGCTCAGAGCGTATCATGTGCTCACTCACCTTATACCATTTTAAATGTAGGTAGTTTGTAAATCCCAATGAAAAACTAGAAATTAGGGATGCCTGAGTGGCTCAGTGGTTGACTGTCTGCCTTTGGCTCAGGTCGTGATCCCAGAGTCCTAGGATCCAGCCCCACATCAGGCTCCCCAGAGGGAGCTTGCTTCTCCCCTCTGCCTATGTTGCTGCCTCTCTGTGTCTCTCATGAATAAAATTGTAAAAAAAAGAAAAAAGAAAAAGAAAAGAAAAGAAAAGAAAAACTATAAACTAGTTGGAGAGATTTTTTGTTTTCATTGGACCATCATTGTGTTTTACAGAGTCCCCTGCAAACAGTAGATATATTGTGGAATTCAATCCATGCTGTTATACTACCATTCCAAGAGAAAATATTGCAAAAATGTTAAGGCCCGTCACATGGAGGATGTCTATGTGATAACATGAACAGTCCTAGTTGTATTACCTCTGAGGAATTCCCAGAAATTACGGTGGGCTGAGAGATAAGGAGGCCATGTGGGAGAAAAGAGCTCCAAGGTTGATGTTTAAGCAAGAATCAAGCTTTGCCTCTACCATTTACCATGAGTCTGGGTAATTCACTGGGCACCTCTGCACCCCAGCTTCACACACGTAAAGGAAGGGATATACGTGAGTGCACTCAATGTTTTGTTTCATGGGAAGATAAGCTAATTTTTCAAAGGAAAACCCATGCTGAAACCCCAAAATGTAATAGAGAAAAAAGTAAAGCCACTCTCATTCAACCAGGGTCAAGAGGCCAGATCCCTAAACTGCTAAGCCTCTTCATAAGCTATAAGAAACAATCATATATGGTTGACCCTTTAACACAGGTTTGAACTGTACCAGTCTACTTACATGAGGATTTTTTAAAAATACTGTACAGTCCTGTAAGTGTGTTTTCCCATCCTTAAGATTTTCTTAATATTTTCTTTTCTGGATCTTACTTTGTTGTAAAAACGCAGTATATGACGCATGTAACATACAAAATATGTGTTAATTGCTTGTGTTATTAGTAAGGCCTTCTAGGCTGATAGTTAGGTTTTTAGGGAGTCTGGAGTTAAACGTGGAGTTTTGACTACATTGAGGGTCAGTGCCCCGACCTTTCCACTGTTCAAGGGTCAACCGCACAAGGGTCCTTGTTTTCCCCTGCAAGGAACCAAGTTTGACCACTCTAGGTCTAGAGCTTTCCTTCTAGAAGTTTCCTCAAGATTAAATTACTGTTACAAATAGGTTCAAGAAATTTAATTTCTAGGACAACTGGATGGCTCAGTGCTTGAGCATCTGCCTTTGGCTTAATGGCATGATCCTGGGGTCCTGGGACTGACTCCTGCATTGGGGTCTCTACAGGGAGCCTGCTTCTCCTTCTGCTTATGTCTCTGCCTCTGTGTGCCTCTCGTGAATAAATAAATAAAACTTAAATTTCCAAAGCAAATGTATCTTTGAGCACAGTGCAGCAAAACACATCACTGAATTTGTTAAACATCTGTACCCATGTTCCTAATTTTGGGCTCATTACCTTCTGACTCAGGTGGCTAGGTGTTACAAACTATGTATCCTATGTTATACCCATGCTTTGATTTCTTTTTGAATACTCACTTACCCAGCTTGCAGTTTATAAATGAATCCCCACAAATGGGCAGAGATTTCCTCTTCCCTGTGATAATTTTTCAGTCAGTCTCAAATTCTTCTGGCACCAGTCAATCCACGAGACTTAATTTGGCAATCTACTCTTACGGATTTTGAAGTATCTGCTGAGCTTATTCCTTCTCCTAGTCTCTATACCTTTTGCCCCAATTTTTTCCTTTTGCTTCCTAATACGTGTGTTGTTTCAACAGATTCTCTCTCTCTCTCTCTCTCTCTCTCTCTCTCTCTCTCTCTCTCTCTCTCTATATATATATATATATATATATATATATATATATATATATGTATGTATATTCTCATTTATATATATATATTTATGTGATTATATATATTTATATATGTGCCCAGGGATGCCTGGGTGGCTTAGTGGTTGAGCATCTGCCTTCGACTCAGGGCATGATCCCAGAGTCGCAGGATGGAGTTCCACATCGGACTCCCTGCGTGGAGCCTGCTTCTCCCTCTGCCTGTGTCTCTGCCTTTCTCTTTGTCTCTCATGAATAAATAAATAAAAATCTAAAAAAAAAATTTGCCTATACACAACCCATTTTGTCACACTTTTGCTCATCTTCTCTCTCCTTCACCCTTGACTCATTTTTACTTCTTCAAATCCTCTCATAATTCCAGGTCTGTATTCTGAAGTCTTGTCCCCTCAGCTAGCATTAACCGGCCCAAGTCCTCCTGAAAACTTCGTCCTTTGCAACACTGGAGGCTTGCTCTGCACAAGTCCTAGGCTCATAAGGATACACAATGGCTGTCCTAGCCATTTTTTAGAGATTAATGTTTCCATCTTATTACCTAGATTGGACTGTAAATGAGGAATAAGTTCAGCTTAGAATGTGCTACCACATATGTTAGCTGGAATAGAAGTTAACCTGTACTCTCTGCCCACAAAAAGGCTCTTGCAATCTTCTACAGAAATAAAAAGGCCTTAAGTGGAGACCACAATGAATGGAAAGTGGAGAAACAGAGGTGGGTAGTTATTAACCAAATAAGTAACATTCTACATTTTCTGATGGTTTTAAATGATGCTATTTAATCCTCATGACAATCCTATGAAGCAGGCATCTGCTATTTATCCCCATAATACAAATTCTGAAGCTTAGATTAAGTAAATTTTTCAAGTTTGCATACTTTCAGGTGCTTGAGGAAAGATCTGGGTCCTAATTTGTCTGAATGTAAAGAAGAGAAACAGAAGGCTGAGAGCTTGGGTAACTGGAAAGTTAGAGATACCTTTGGGAAGGATAACCATCCCAGGGGGGAATAAGGTTTTAGAAAGACAGCAAGGTATGTTTTAGTTATGCTTAGTTTGACATGTTGGCAAAATATCTAGAGAAAGATGCCCACCAACAGCCAAACTGGTGTGATTGGGGCACAAATGGAAGATAATTTCACATCTGAATGACAGCTGAAGCTAGGAGATGGGCAGAAATCAAAGGAAAGGAAAGAGGCAAGAGTAATACAGCCATGGGAAGAATGAAAAATATAGAATTAACAGAATTACAATAAAATGTAGAATAAAACCTATTTGCATATATGCTTATTTACTCCCTTAAAATGATCCTATGACATAACATCCCCATTTCGTTAAGTCTCAGCTTCGAGAGATAAAGTAATTTAACCAATATCATTCAACAAGTAAGTGATAAAAACCAGGATGTATCAAATTTAAAACCCTTTCCTTGGGATCCCTGGGTGGCGCAGCAGTTTGGCGCCTGCCTTTGGCCCAGGGCGCGATCCTGGAGACCCGGGATCCAATCCCACATTGGGCTCCCGGTGCATGGAGCCTGCTTCTCCCTCTGCCTGTGTCTCCGCCTCTCTCTCTCTCTCTCTCTCTCTCTCTCTCTCTCTCTGTGACTATCATAAATAAATAAATAATAATAATAATAATAATAATAAACCCTTTCCTTTATTTTTCCATACTGTTTCCCCCGTCCCAACCAATATACAATCCTGACATCACTGCAGGCATAAAATAGAAGCTAGATAAATCTTTGTCAGACATCCAAGTGTGTTTTGGGGGAGGAGTAGTGGAGAGAAGGGAGGAGAAAGCCAAGAGCAGGAGGACTCAAATGATTAGAATTAGGGAGAATACGGGATACACTGCTATCTATGCCTGCAAACATCACAAATTGGTAACTATGTAGTTTTCTCCTGAACCCAGAATCTAACTCAGAATCCTTCTCAACCCAACACAAAGCAGCTAGTAAACAACATGCTAGATAAAACCACCTTAGATTATATAAATGAAATTAGGGCTTGAAGGAACATTTTCATCTTTGATTTGAATAATATTTAATTAATTTAATGGGTATATTCTAAATTTTCAGAGTATTTGAAGCTGGCTTGTAAGGGAAATCCATCAGAAGTTTAACATCACAAGCTTGAAAATAGGGAATAACACATCTAAGGGTCTTGGTAAATGGTAAATGAAAGTAGCAGTTAGAAAGTAAATATAGTTCGGTTAGGGTGAATGCAGAATGTGCCTAGATTTTTACAAAAATAAACTGCACTAATACAAACTAGGGGAATGGCTTGGCTTAAAAAGTTGGCAGAAAAAGATAAGAGTCACAGCAAGACAAAATCCTGCTCTCTTTAGAAAAGCAAGCATAACAGAAAAATGCATAAACATCAGAACCCATAAGTATTCCCTTGTAATTCTCCCAAACTCAGACTCTGCTTAACACTCTGCCCCAAATTTGGGATGTAAAGTCTACTTACTTCCATGTCACCAACACAACCTCAGCCACTTCCATGTTCAACCGAAATTCCGCTAAGATACACTTGGAGGCTCAACTGCCCTGTGGCTCTGGCTCTCCACTGTGTGCTAGGTAAAATGAAACATCCTGTCCTCTTCACAGAAGCACTTTTACCATCTGTATGCAATTTATATTTTTGCTGGGAGTTTTTGTAACTGCCCCTAACAAACTCTGCTACAGCCAGGCTCTTCTCACCCTCTCTCTGACACAACAGGGACACTGGCATCTGCATCTTTCCCCACAACGTTCTCCCAGTCTAAAATGATGTAAAAAAAAAAAAAAAAAGTATTTCCCACCCACCTCCTTTTAATAAAATCTAAATTTTGTTCTTCAAGAAGCATTTCCTGGCCACAACAGCTAAAAATGCTATTTTCTATATCAGAGCCTGTAACAATGTTTACATTTACAAATTTAACTTTGCTTCTTTCGTTATTTTGTAATGTGCATTTTCTCCTTCCTTAAGGAGACTATAAACTCTTGATTGTATCACTCTCATCCTGCTCGTTTCTTATGACAACATATTTTAATAAACTCAGCTACACTCAGTAAGCATTTACTCCAAATCTATGTGGTTCTCTCATATCAAATAGTTTTGACAGATTAAAATAATTGAAGCCCAGCCTTAAAGAAACAAAAACCAAAATGGGTTATTAAAAATATTAGTGCAAGACTTGAGATAATCACCGGAAATAAATAACTCATCTAAATATACAACTCCTGATTTTTAAAGACTTAGAGAGAGAGAGATCCAACAAGCACACACAAGTTGGGCGGGGGGAGGGGGGAGGGGGGAGGGTGATGTGCACAGGGAGAGAGAATCTCAAGCAGACTCCCTGCTGAGTGTGGAGCCTGAACTGGGGCTCCAATCTCAGGAACCCGAGATCATGACCCTGAGATCACAACCCCAGCTGAAACCAAGTCGGACACTTAACTGAGTCAGCCAGAAGCCCCTGCAACTCCCGATCTTACTTAAGAACATCTTACTATATAGAAAAGACACCACAGTTATTGGCAAGTTCAAAGGATAACTGACCCTCAAAACAAATACACATTTTCTAGGTCCTCCACACACCATGAAGTTCTAAATGTATTCAATATTTATTAAAAGAAACTATTGGACAATTGTACTCAAATACAACTGATAAGTCAACAAATCTTGATTCTATACTGCCCAGGCCTTTAGATAGTCAACTTTCACAATTATGCCTTCAGCTTCCATTGAGGAATAAACACTCCCAAGCTGCCTGCTGTCTTCTGCAAACATACACTAGGGATGTGGATATTGGTAAAGACACTGTACACCACACCTTTCATTATTCTGAATATGATTCCTCATTTGAGAAATCTGTTTAGTGTTTGTCTCTGTGGAACTGAAATGTTTTCTGTAAGAATCATTAATCTCTTTAATTCTATGACACAAGTCCCACCCCTTCCTACACACATACACATACTTTCATGTGTTTGAAATTGGAATTAATACCCATGTTTGTGTGTATGTATGTGTGTCTGTATATATTCATATACACACGCATATATCTGTGTACACATTAATATGTTTATGTATATATGTTATATGCATATACAGGTGTATGTATACTGATTTTGCCCCTAGGAACTATCAAATTCTTTTGTATTTTATAATCATTTATTTGAAATTAGAGAAAAAGCCATATTTACTTTTCCCCTTTGCCTTGGGTAGGAAACCCAAGGCCAAATTTCTGGCTCAATTATTTCAGCCAACATAGATTCATATGGTCTATTTTCTTTATCAGTCCTGAGCTCTTGTTTTAAGTTTTTCCTAGTCCTGATGTTTAAATTTTGTTTTGTCTTAGCATGTTATTAAATATTTTTACATTGTTATTATGAAATCCTTTGACTAATGGACATAAGGGCATAACATCAATTATCAAATGTCTCTTGATTATACTAGTTCAAATATTTTACTCCTGGTTTCCAAAGTCCTCAAATAGAAGAAAATAATACTGACACACAGAAAGAGTAGATCCAAGTATTATATAAACAGGTCAATTGTAAAGCAAAACCTACTGCCTTTACATTTTTAGTTTAAATTAGTGGTAATAACTTTTGCCACCTGAACCTTTTGCCCCACTATTGTGCAGAGTAATTTTATCATCTTAACCACTTCTCTATGATGACAACATGAGTCATGCTGAGATTTTAGTAAAACTCTGTCATTATTTCCATTAAAATGTTTTCTTTCTGCCTCTCAATCCTGGATGATATCCACAACTACAGTTCTAAGTCAGTCTAGTAGCTGGATAAGTATTTACAGGAAATCTCCATGAGTAAACCGCCTGCGCCCTTTTTATCAACATCATTTAAAGATTCTAGTGAGGTGTCTGGTGAGGAAAGTAAGTTGTTCTAAGAAACCATTAGGCTTTCTTATCTCATAAGGGGGAAAAAAGTCCCCTTGAAGGGGGGAAAATAAACTTAACCACTGACACCATGTGTGTCCTATTAAAGTTGTTTTTATTTTAGAGTGTTGTAAAAATTGCTTTATATATTTTACATTAAGATCAGAGTAGCTTACTGCTGTGTAAAATTCCTAAGAGAAAGGCCCCTTTGGAATTGTCCTGTCCTTGCCTTGTTACACACAGAACAACAGGCCCTCGGTGGCATGTGTAGTTGAGAAATCCTTTTTACAAGTACCCATAAAACAGACTAGTACATGCTGCTCTGGACTGCAATTAAATGAGGCTAGTAGAGAATCCCAGATGGGAAGCTGGGGAGCGGAACAAAGGTGTGGCTTCTTTCACTTGTTCACTCCCCTGTCCCCTCAGGCAAATAAGGCTGGCACCCAGACAGGCTCAAAATGAAACTAGCGGAAGAGCTGGTCTTCTATCCCTTTCTCACAGACTCCATGTCATCAGTGCTTTGCATCCCCTTAGATGTTTATGTCTAAGTCCACAACCATACTTACTTTTGTCCTCTCAAATTTTTGTCATCTCCAATGCACACTGCATGAGCCCACTTCCCTGCTCCCCTACTGCCTTAGATAGACCCTTACCCTCTGCCATAGGAGAATCACTCAATCCTAAAGAAATCAATGCTACAAAGCAACAAAAATAAAACCACCATCACCAGTATCAACAGTCCCAACGATGATGCCTTATCCACTTTCCAGGAAACAAATTTAAAGAATTAAAAAGGGATGGGAAGGGGGACAAAGAGGGCAGGAACACTTTTCAAGACACTGCCTGAAGGCTCATTGCTCAGACCACAGAAGCAGGAATTAGACACTGTGGCTACTGAGAGAACCATCTAGAGACAGGTGGATCTTGGTTAAATGTCAACTTTACACAGTAAGTAAACATGAACATTTAAAATGTGGCTGCTGGTGGCTAACTGTCCCAGTTCATTATCTCCATAAACAGGACTATTAGCGGTCATGTGTCCAGAGTACCTGAGAACCAGTACAATTTGCTTCAAGTGACTAACACAAATAGTATTTAGCACAGCAAACAGAAACACAAGAATTTCCTCTTTAGATGCTTTCTTCTTCATGTCATAATTCCAGTACCTACATTCCTGACAGCTCTGAAAGCTTAAGAAAAGAGGTTTTTCTCTTATCCTCTCTCTTCCAATCTACTCTTAAGGTTGGCATGTATAAAACAGACCACATAAATTGCAACTCAAATGTAAACAAAATGTAGAGAAATAAAGAACATATGTCTAAAGCATATTTTCTTGACCTGATTCTACTGCAAATGTGCTTATTTCCTGCTCTCCATTCAATCCAGCACAATCCACAATCGTCTTTACTTAGATTATCTAATACCTAGTCCACATGTTGCTGTCAGTTTATATACTGACAACAAAGATTAGAGAGGTCTTTTTTTTACTATTGCTTTTTAAAAAGTAGATGTTTGCAGAAATTGTTTCTAAGTTGCTAAATAGTATTTTCTTTTTGTTTTCTATCAAGTTAAAAGCCACTTAAAGAAAAAGTAGAGGAGGGTCAAGTAAATGTCTCTTAAGAGGAAGGAGTTATTTTCAAATTAAAATAGTATATAGTAGCAGATTCCATGCTTAAATTTTTAGCACAGTTCTGAGAAAATCTGACAAGGGCTTAAAGAATCACATCATAATGTTGCTAATAACTACGGCAGGGTGAGCAGAGGCAACCACAAGCAAAAGAGACAAAACTGAGCGTCAAAATATCACCTAAATTACTCTATCAGTCTGATAGCTTGACTGGATCAGAAAGAGAAGAGCCATGCTGGGCACCCAAAATGTGGGGGTGGGACTCAAATTCCCAGACCTTCCCAGGGAGCCAGGGGGCTCCCACAAGGTCAAGCCAGCTCAACACAAGGTAACCTCAGAGGCTAGCCCAGAGGGTGCTTCCAAAATACTAATGCTGGAAAACAATCATCCGGATGTCACACTTTCCCCAACAAAATGAACCAATGATACTAAAATAAAAGAAGAGGGTCTTTGTAAGGGCGGCTCAATCAAAGCAAAGCCAGTGGTTCAATGCCTTGGTGTTTAAGGAAATGACCTTGGAGGTAGGTTTTTATATCAGGTGGAAGATATTGAGAGGGGGTGGTAATGGCAGGGCATCATTTTTTTTTTTTTTTTTAAGTATTTGTAGAACAAAAGTAAGATGATATGTCCTGGGCTACAGGAGAAATAAAGTTGGCTTCTTTGATGGACAGCCCTAGCTTTATCTTTGATTTTTATTTTAAGGAACAGGGAAAACTTGGGTTTCCTAGACAGCAAGCCATTGAACCTGTTCTTGGCTCTGCCACTAGAAACCTGCTATGTATCACCCTGGGCCAGGCAGAGGCTCCCCAGATTGTAGTTCCTTCCCCTTTCTTAATGTAACTTGGAAGAATCAAGGACATTTAACAACCATTGCATTGATAGCTTTAAAAAAAAAAAAAAAGGCTTCCTTAGCTCTTCAAAAGGTCTCCTTCGTTTAGATCTCTGAACAAATGTTATTCCCTCAATTTCCCTGAATACCCTGTATAAAATAATACATTTCCAGCCCAATCTTATACTAGTTTATTATCCTGTTTTACATTTCTTGCAAATCCCCATCTCCACATGAAATTATGAACTTACCTACTTCTTTATTGCCATGATTCCCACTAGAAAAAGGTCTGTAAAGACTCTGAGCAGTATCATGCCTAGACCAGTGAGTAGCACATAGAAGCGTTCAAGATGTGGCAAGTTAAAATTAGTTGTCATGGGACCTTACAAAATAACAAGGAACGCCATACACACGGGGCAGATTATTTCAGGTTGAGGTTATGTTGGCCAGTCCTGAACATTACAGTCACCCAATGACAACAATTTCCCTTGTACATGAACATCTTCCAACTCCATGCCTTAGCACCATGATTTTGTTCTTCCGTTTGTCATTTAAATATATAATAGCATATTTCTATTTATGTATTTTTAAAGTACAACATGGTCCAGACTTGAAATCCCTTCCATTTGAATCTCCAGATTGTGTATTAACAGAATAAATTAGTCCCTACAGAAAAAAAATCTATTAATTAAGTGTCCTCAGGGGGAAGTGAGGGGAGTGGAAGACAGTTATGAGCAGTGAGTATGGTCTTCGAGTCGTGCTTTCTTTTCTGCCCTTGTTTCCTACACTCGTTCTTTATTTTCTCTTACTACTTACTCCTTTTTATCATAGTCTCTTTTGACCTCCTCCCCTTTCTTTCTCTAGCCTCCTGGTATGTTTGTGGCTAAACCACAGGTCATAGGCAGATTTAAGGAGTCTTGCTTAGTCTGTGAGGAGGCAGGAGGGGTGAAAAGCTGCCAGATGTGAAAGGCTTGGCAAATGCCTGGTACAGCTACTAGAAAAGCATTCAGTCCTTCTGTCATGAACAACGCTCTTGGGCTTACATGACAACCACAGAACTTGCTCGTTATCTTTTGGCAATCTGTCTTAGAATCACTGGATTTTTAGAACTGGACTGGATCTTAGAAAATGTCCCCCCAATGCCCTCAATTTACAAATGAGGAAATAGAGGCCAAGAGAGGTTAAGTGACTTGACAAGGGTAACAGAATTAATGAGTTGACAGGGTGCAGAGCCCCAGATCTTGTGATCTCCAGATTAGAATCCTGAAGAATGAGTGTCAGAAAATCCTAAAAAATTCTACAGGTATATCATCAGAAATAAAAGAAAAAGATAATTAATCAAAAAGAAAAGTTGGGGAATGAACACTGAGTAACTTCATGACTTAAGATATCTCTAGATATTCTTTTTTAAAACATCAAATGAGGATACAATAATTTAAAAATAAGCTAAAACATTACACTGTTTTTATCTTATAGCCATTTATTGCCATTTATTGTCTCATTTTTAACAGATTTCAGTGTAATATCTTATACACTTAGTGACTATTCCATTTCTCTGACCTCTAACTTATGCCTTCCAGTAATCAAAAGCAGCTGATTTTAATGTGCCAGTGCTTTAGTGTGAAGGAGGTTAAGGCTGCATTTGTGTGCAATCAGGTTAAGATTGGCTCCAACAGGAGAGAAATCCATACATATGTTGAAAAGTTCTGAAAAAATGCTTGTATTCCCAACCTGATTATGACTACATTTTTGCATGGTTTGTCAAAGCAGATCACTGAAATCAAGTCAAGATGTAAAATGGGATAAAGTGGTTTTCTTCTCCATTCTTCCATTAATCACCATGACCTATGGAAGAAAGGCACTTTTCCCTTCTCTCACCTGAGGCAAGGTGGGATACTCCACTGGAAGTTATGCCAATTTTATCAATTGGTGCTCAAGTTCCAAAATTAATTTTCTACTTTTCATTTCCAATTTTGTAAATAAAAG
The DNA here is from genome assembly GCF_018345385.1 of Vulpes lagopus. Taxonomy (NCBI): domain Eukaryota; kingdom Metazoa; phylum Chordata; class Mammalia; order Carnivora; family Canidae; genus Vulpes; species Vulpes lagopus. The sequence continues at coordinate 29,686,523 of NC_054832.1, read as the reverse complement.
TGTTTTTTTTTAATTGGAGAGTAACTTTCCATTTCTATCAACAATTCTATTTTAGTTTCCTTTTTATAAAGCATAACACAATAAAATTCTGATACAACTTTTTAAACCTACTAACTTTAAAGGTTATATAAAACTTGAATTTATTAAACTGAAAATGTAGATATAGGGATTATGGTCATAGCTGCTTTCTCCTAATGAATAGTATTTGGTACAACCTAAGTATGTACTAAGAGTTCACTAATGTTTCTTTTTTAGAAAAGACATTAGCATATGACACAAACATTTGTTTTGACATAATTTCAATTGCTAACAGTGTCAGGTTATATTCTATTAAGACAGTATACTGTTGCTAGAAGCAAAAAATATAAAAATGCAATTAACATTATAGGTTAACAATGTAGCTGTTATCTACAAAATTCTCAAGCAAGACTGGGGCTAGGTCAAAATAATTTCAGAGGGGAGGGGAATGTGCTGGTTCTTGTTACACATAAGCATGTTTGTTATAGGAGCATTTTCAGGTTAATTTTTGCTATTAACGTAAACCACAATTGGGGGACCACGTTGCTGAAGAGGAATGGTGGGGGGTAGTTACATAAACAATATACAACAAAGAAAGTCTTTATTTCCAATACCTGAATACATCAGGTTTGTTTTTAGGCACAAGGTTGCAGGTTAAATGCTCTCAGCTATCCAAGAAGTGGCTTATTAGTTTTGTAAGAAAATATTTTCTTTTATTTTGACTGAAAAATACTGAGTTTAACTGAACAAAACCATCCTTGTTAGTGAAAAGCAGACCCAAAAAAACTTTGTTTCAAAGACCCAGCAAAGAAAAGCAAAACTAATTCAAGAGGAAAAGCTGCCTTCCTAATAGTAGCTTCTGAATCTGGATCTAATAGTTCTCAAAAGCCGACTGGAGTCTTCAAGTCTTAAAAAGTCTTGTCTTCCTCCATGGATCATAGATATCTCTACATGGAAGCATAATGGGAATATAAATCCATTAAGCAGATAGATATTCTCTTTTCTGGGCTACAGCCACAGAGCTGAAAAGCTATGCACCAACAGCAGGAATGGAGGCAAACAAACGTCTTGATTATTTTCAAGGGCAATTTTCCAAACACCACTTTCTTTTTTGCTTTTCTATTTTGTGCACCAGAAAAATCCCCACTTCATTTCTGGCAATGTAGCATCCGCTAGTGTTAAAATGGTAACAAATGATTATGCTTTAAGAACCAAAATGACAATGCTAAAAACTGCATTTCCCTGTACTGACTCAGCTTCCTCCGGCACCTGAGCTATGTTCGCTTCTCCTAATTTGTAAATGGGCCTAATCCTGTTATTACAGAATAATTACTGCAAATCAGCACAATTACTACAAAGACATGAATAAACACACACATACCAGTAGCTGTTTTCTACAAATTATTATCAAAACAGAGGGAACCAGCTAATTGTGGTAACATTAAGACAACATTTATTCCTCCCAGTGTTTGGGCAAGTTTATTTTAAGTTGTCATCCTCAACTAGTAATGATGCAGATGATTTTACAGATTTCATAAACCTTTCTAATCGAAACTCTTCAACTGAAAGTTGTCCGCTTCCCTCAGAGCAACATCTGCAAAGGCCTGATTTCATAAGAACTCTCTTTCATGGTACATCAGTAACACACACACACACACTTCTAGAAATCTCACTTTAGAAAGCTCATTTGTCCTAAGTTCATGACCAATTGTCATGAGATACATTTGAGGTATCATGAAAACGAACCTTTATATTCTTTACATTCAAGCATTTGTCTCTAAGTACAGTGTGAATTTTTACCCTGTCACTGATGTTTTTATTAGGTTTCCTTTGTGGATACTCTACATGGAGGGTGGTTAGGGAGGAGAATTCAGAAAGCACACAGCCCACATACGATAGGAACTCTCTAAACTCACCTCCTGGACAATGCCTCATGGCCATCTTACATCTCCTGGATTCAGCGATAGTTGGACATGGTATCGTGTCTTTGGCTGGCTTTTTAACAATTTGCCGTGTTCTGGTTTCCAGACCCCACTTAAATCCACATGTGCGATTATTTCTGCTACATGTTCCCCATTCACTCCAATGGCCAACTTCACATCCTTCTAATAAAGAAAAAAAAAATACAAACACCAAAAATAATTTGGTATCCATTTGCTCTGCTGTCATAAAATTTATATAGCTGTGTTTCTCCACACACACACACCCCCCCCCCCCCATCAGATAAATTAAGTCATACAGCACCAAAGACCTGTAATCCCCTTTTGGACACTTCAATTCTTTTTTTTTTTTTTTTTTGAAGGAATGCTATTGGTCTATTCTAAAGACACTGAAATATATAGTCTTTAAAGATTCAACAGCTAAAAGCCTGTAGAAGATTCTCTTTTCAAACCATGACAGAAGACAAAATTTTGCATTTTAATTCTGAATGCCCCCACAGTAATTCATAAGTATGTTAGTTTTATTTTGGAAGTCAGTACTTTGTGAAAAGGATATGGAGTTTATTTTGCATTTTCTGGTTATCTCAATTCTTTCAATAGATATCTAGAAACCACTGTATGTATTTATTTCCTAAATTGGTGCTCTATATTACTATAGGTATGGTCAGATATTTGAAAATGTTTGTTTTTATGTAAAAGCTTTTAGCACCTCCTTTTGTAAATTTATATAGTGGAAATACCACTACCTTCCAAAGCCCTGGGGTGGGGAATAAAAGGATCAAAATATGCGAAGTTAAACCTCCTCACCAAATTCACCCTTAAAATACCCCTTTGAACTGGCAAATATGGATGCAGGCCCCAAGTCCACACATGGTACTTCCATTTTAGATCTCAGCCGGCATTGTGGTTACTCTTAGATTTTTCAAAGCTGTTTAAGATTTTTATGTGGGAAAGTGCATAGGACTCTATTTGTAATTTTTTATATTTAAGGATTTTGTAAGAGTTTCAACTAAACATTTGTAATGGGTGTGGGTCTTGCATCTCAAAAGCAAATTCAACATTCTGACTATTCTCTTCTGGTGACTTTAGTAGGGTGTCACTGGTATGAACATATGAACCCATACATAAACAGGAACATAAGTACACATCTTCCAAAACCTGTCATTTAAATGTGTTCTCTGCAAACCTTCAAATATTTTAACTATATTTCAACAATATTTCTGCAGGAAAAAAGTTCTCATTTTTTTAAGTCTCTATATATGGAAATGGAGATGGAAAGTTTCATTTATAATACGTAATTCTGTTATAGATCACATCAGATATATGTCAAATAAAATTCAGGGGTAGAAGTGCAAGTGGATGTGGTGACAATGCCATTACACCTGCAGATTAGATTCATATTAGGCACTCATCAAAATGCACATACTCATAGATCTTTACCTTTTCATCAGTTGTATAAAAATACCAAAGTGTTTTTCAAAAACACAAAAAGTACAAAATTCATAAAATGTGTATTCATAATTATTCGTGAACAGTGTATACATGTATATTAAGTTATGCATTCTTAAGATATCTAAGTGTAGTAAAAGTAACATTGTCTTAATATACGTTTGCATCAACAAAATATATATTGCACAAAAAAATTCTTTCCAATATTTTTAAATGACTAAACAAGAAGTTCCATAATGAAGAGTCATAACAAAGCTGATAGAACAGTTAACCATATGGTAATGCTTGAAAATTTCATTTTTCTTCTAAACAAATTTTTTTCTCTAACAGTTACTAATAAATTAAGGTAAGAAATGTATGTATTACAGTTGATAAAACCATGCCAGCCCTTAAATATTTGAACCTAGCCAACATACATCCAGTAAATTTTGTAGCAAGATTTAATAGGAGACTACCGATGTCTTGACGCCTAAAGAATTCAGCAAGTCAGCAAGGAACTTAAATAATTTTCAGTTCTAATTAACAAGAGAACCAATTTGTTTTTAGGTTGAACATATCCAGTATGCATTTTTTCAAGAAACAGGTGTTAAAATAAAAGTTTGAAAGTTACATGAAAAACTACTCACCCACACATTCCATGGTTTCATCTAATGGTGCAAAACCATCTGGACATTCATCAAAGCAACGGCCTCTATGCAAATAAAAGCCTACTTTGCACTTGGTACAAAAGTCTTTGCTAAAGCAAGAATCACAGTTTTCTATTCTGCATCCTAAAAATAATTTTTAAGAGAAAAAGAAAATTTCAGTCAAAGAAATTTACTTGTTTTGCAAGTAACAAACACTCAAATTTACCGGTTAGCTCCATCGAAATTCTAGTGGTCAGAGAAATATGTGTTCAACTCATTTGTTTCCTAATGCCATCTCATTCTAAATCACTCCTACCTCTTCCAACAGCTCACCACATCAATAGGCTAAGACAACATTCCAGCCTAGAGCCCTAGGCAGCATCAGACCCTTCAGAAAATTTTGCAACTCCAAATGAGATTAAAACAAAGGATTAAAAAAAAAAAAAAAAAAAAAAAAAACAAAGGATTAAAAAGGAAAAGAAAACCCGCCCACTACAAATTGCATTGCTGCTGGGATTGAAATCTGTTCTGCTCTTCAAAAGGCCTACAATGAAAAACACAATGGGAATACTCTAATCGGTATCTTCTGTTTCAGGATAGTAAATTAAAATTTTGATTAATGCTGGTCAGTGCTGGCATTTACTTCAGCAGAAGGGGTCTTAAACTGGAGGGGTAGTGTAGGTCACTAGTTTGAAAACCTACGATGTGCCAAAGGCTTTACATGCGTTTCTATTTAGTCTTTAAAATAACCCTACAAGGTGGGCAGTAATATCCCTATTTTTCAAATAGGAAACCTGAGATTGATAGAAAGTCACAGTGCTAATAGTGGCTGAGCTGGTTCTGAAAGGCCTCCAGACTGATTGCCTTCTAAATCTGCAATCTTTTCTCTATAATGCACTAACAGAATTTCACTAGTTGGGGTTTATGAAAAAGAGTGCTTTTTATGTCAAGTTTGTTTTGAATCTCAGCTCCACTCTTAGCAGCTCTGTGACTCTGGACAATTACAGGCCTCTGAGAGTCTCTTTAATCCTGTATAAAATAGGAATATCACTGACTTTACAAGGGTGTTGTGAAGAGTTGTAATAGTATATGCAAATCAACTGGTTTATAAGAGGTAATCCGCACATAGGAACAACAGGAGATTAGAAACATGTATTTTTCCACTAAACCACAGACATTACAAAAAAGTGTTAAAAGAACTAATTTATAGGCTAAGTATCCTAGGTCAGATTCCCTGGTAGGCCAGTAACATCTGGACCAGGGACCATTGGCTTGCCCAGATGAAAATAAATATACTCTACTCTTCAAGTAGAGGAAAGAAGAGAAGGTTGAAGGATTAATTAAAAGCTCAGGTTTTCAGCCGATTATACTACATTACTTGCAACAGACTTAATTGATGGCAACTAACAATACATAAAGCGCTATGAAACCTCCATGGCAACACTTAACAAGTCTCTTTATACCACTACTGTATTTGGTTCTTTCATGATTCAGAAAAAGCTTTAAAATGTACAGTTCCTGTAAGCAAAGAGGCTAAAACATGAAATGCAAAATATAACTAAAACATGAAATTACTATTTTGAAAATTGAGAAAATAAAGTCAAAAAGTAAAACATAAAGACTAAAAAGGTTATTAAAATAGATTACATTTTTAAATAATGGCAAGTTTCTGGACCTATAAAAAGAAAATGGCAACTCTTCACCTTTTAATTTGGGGCCTAACAGGTCCTTCAAGCATTAAATGACCACCATGTAGCAGCTACTGCAATTTGTAAAATGTTACCAAACTTACCACTGGAAAACCAACTATGTGTGAGTGACAGTTCATGATCAAATTACCCTATTGGTCTTTTGGGGAGGATGGTGGGTAAACAGTTTCTCACTCCATAAAATGTGCATTTGTAATCTTAAATGCTGTAATCTATATTTTAATGAAATGGTGGTGGTCTATAGTTGGTCAGTAGCTTCTTAATGATGGTCAAAATACATGACCATCATGTCCACAAATTTTTTTAAAAAGCAAGCAGCCCTTCCTATAGCTGAATTATTTTCCAAGAAATGATAAACATTCCAAAGATAAAACAGAGCTAAGGAGTGAAGAGAACAAAAACCATTTATATTAAGAAAAGAGGACTGTACACTTCATAAATCAGCTGTTATCTACAAAGTCTAAGTTTCCTTTAAAACATGGATTACACCAATAAGCTTTTTGGCCTAAAAGTTATAGTAATAATCATTTGGAAATAACGTTACAAGGTTCTCTACTAATCTTGACAGTCACTTGTAGCTCCCTTTCTTCATTTCATTCCATGCCCCTAATACCAGTTCACAGAATGTCGAATTTCTGAAATACCTATCATTCTCTGTAAAGTCCCTTAGGACTTCTTCAGGCATAAATCCTGCTAAAAGAAAGCTTGATTATTTGTCCTCAAATTTAAACAGACTAAATATCTGATGCATTCAAATTGTAGACGACGACAACCATGAAAAAGCACGAGGTGAATTATGAGCAATGAGTGAGGATAAGCTCTATCACTAAGTGAAAAAGGCAAGTTGCAGGATACACAGGTTATGGTACAGTAAAACTGTGTGTATGTGTGTCTATCAAGGAATTTAGAGATGTTAATTTGGGAAGGGGTGGTGGAATGTCAAAATAGGTTTAAAATGATACATTTCTGGCTCATGAATCTTTTATAATTGTACTGCATTTATGTATTAAAAGAGCTATTTCAATAAACACTGTGACCTGCTTAAATTTACAGAAAATAACACTATTAATATTCTGAGACAAATTATTTTGATTCCAACAGGTAAGAATGAATAAAGGAATAGTATTCCATCCCCATTTTTTTTCAGTTATGTGCATGAAATTATACCCCTTAAAATGCTGTGAACCTACCCTAGCCTCCAAAATACACAACTGTTTGACCATCTCCTGTCCAGCAGTCTATTTCCATATGTTCAAGGGGGCTTTTCCTTCATTCAAATCATAAGAAAAATCCCCTAAATATTTTTTATTCAACAAAGCAGTTAAACAAAAGCTTTGGTTCGCACCGAGTCCTAACATTATCCAAAGCTCCACTGACCTTTCTTGTTGCAGTGACTCCACCACAATGTAAAACCAGCACAGGTGGCCCAAACACTAGCAGCCTAAATGGAGACAACTCATCACCAGCACCTTTAAACCAAAAAGCTTTTTAAAGCAATTGCATAAGCCACCTATTCTGACGATCTGCTTCTTGACATGCTTCCTAGAAACCTTTTCTCACCAGCTCCAGCCCCATGCACAACCCCCTGTCTTGTTCAGCTACTTCTCCTAGAACTCACTCTTCTACTTTGAAGAAAACCACTGTTTGTGGGGCCTCATGGCACTAAGCTTTTTCTTCTAGGCCATATCCACACTCCCAGAAATATCTTCAACTTGTTATTCTTAAGTGAGATTCACATGAACTTTATTAATTCACTTATAGAAAAGTGAAACATTCTCATTATAAGTAAAAATTCAAAATGGGTGAAAATACAGAAATATTCTTATTTGCCCAAATGGTACATCAGGCCTGCCTCCCAAGAATAGCCATTGTGTTAACAGCTTGGGAAAATCTTTATGTTAATTTTATAAATAAATGAGTTTTAAGACACCAATGGGATTATTCAATAGACTAATGAACTTTAGAAGACCCTTTATAGCTTAAGAAAACTGATACCAAAGTTTGCTAGACACAGAGTTCTATAAAAATCTGTACTTTAAGTCCTTGTTCAGAAACAAGACCTTGGTTTAGCCAACTTACATGCTTCTAAATTACAGTGCCTCCTCAAAAATGTAATCCAAGCAAGTGCTGCCAATATGGATTTAAGTAAAATTACTGTCCAAGGGAAACTGTGGCCAAATGCAATCTGATGGGGCTGTTATTTGGTGAGGCGAGCTTACCCTGGCCAAGAAACAAAACAGGATAGGTATGCCTCTGCTGTCCTTCCACAGTATCCATACAGGCTCCATTATAACATTTTTCAAATTGTATTGTAGTTCAGTTCAACAGTTCATTCCAAACATTCTCCAAAAATGGAGCATGTGCCAGGTATTGTACCGGACCCAGAGGACATCAAATTCTAATACCCATTCCCTGTCCTGGAGGTGCAAAAGCCAAAGAGAGGGGGCATGAGGCAGTCATAAAGCATTGCAACATAGCACAGTAGAGATTAAAGGCATGTGCTGTGTACAGTAGAGACAGAAAAGACAGTTGTTTCTGTTCTGCCATTACAGTTTTTTCCTTTTAGTCTGTAAATTCTTTGTTTCTAACACAGTGCCGGACACATGGTGGAGTTTTAATACTTGCCAAGTGAACTAACATAAGTGCCATTTAAAAACTCAATTCCTTTATATTTAAAAACTCATTTAAATGCTTAGTATGAGATTGTTTGCACATGCCCTGTAAATATCTTTAATACAGAAAGAAAAGCCCTGGTTGCTGGAAAGGACTGCATATCTTACTGGAAGAACAAATGGTCCAACACCTGAAAACGATTATAATAGAGAACATAAGTATTAAAGTGTGGCAGGTAATATGTGCCAGGGAAGTTGGAACCTCAGCTGAGCAGGTTTTAGAGAGACAGTGAGAAGAGTTGAGTCTTGGCAAGGGTGATTCCATTCATAATCACACAACAGAGAAAATTCATATGGCACATGATGGGCCCAATGAACAGCAGCTTGAATGAGCTGGAGATAGAAACAGGAGATGATTACTTAGGTGTAGATTGCTGTAGCTGGAGAATTCACTTCTTATTTGACTTCATTTCCAAAAAAAATGTGAAATTATAAATTACTTATACTTTGTATGATTTCAAATATTTAAGTACTAATAAAAATGAAGTTAGGTTCAAGATTAGGACTGGGTCTGACTAGCAGTGAGGTCTTCATAGATTCTTGAGCATGAGAACAACATGACCAAGATGGTACCTGGTTTGTTCCCTCATTTCAACAGACAGAAGTGCCAGGAGGCAAAGCATCATGATGGGGAGCTAGAGGCACAGATGAAAAAGTAAGGTTCCTGCACTTCAGGATCTTGTTCTACTAAAAGCAAAGCTACACAGGCTGGCAATGAGATAGGAATGTGATTACTCTTTCATATATGTATAGTGAGTGGGAGAGTGTATACTTTCAGGAAATTAAGTTTCCTGAAAGAAGGAAGAGGGTGGGGGTAAGGAAAACCATCAGGAGGCTCAACACTAAGACGTAACTCCCTTTCCATGGGAAAGGGAGTTATAATGAATCCATACAATTGACAAACTGGGTGGAAGAGATAAAAAACTAAGAGAAGACTCCTAGAACTTGGTGTCCTAGCCCTCTCAGGGCTTTAGCACACCAAGACAGTGAGTTTTGTTTATCATTCCACCAAAATTTATGTGACAAGGACCATCCCTTAGTGAAATATCTCAGAATGGCCAATCTTATAAACAAAATAATTAAAACCTTAAACTGTGAATGTAATTCTATATTATTGCAATTAATAATTGGAGAAATGGACACAATCAGTGAGGTAGAGAAAACCTCAGAGTCATAAAATGCATCCTTTTCTATTATTTCTTGATGATCAGGGTTGTTGGGTGGTTATAGGCTGCCTGAGCACACCTAAAAATCTGCTTACTGTCCAACTGCCCTTTATTAGGCCTTATCTCTATTCAGCATGTGGCAGACACAGACATCCACTAGGGGTATCTAGTCTTCAGACTAGAGTTGAAAGTATCAAAACATCAAGCCAGCCCCTGAAAAAGCCTCGAGTTTCTTCTCTCAGTATATGCTAAGCTTTTAACAAATTCAAGGGACAGATTGTTCTAAAAAGACATTAAAAATTTGACCGTTAGCAATTTTTCACATGGGAAGTACTAAACTGTGCAACTTAATATGAGGGTTTTAATTGTTTAAATATTTTTTAGGCTCCTCTAAAAACTTCAAATACTGCTGTTTAACATTTCTTCTCAAAACTTGCAATAACGTATGTTCCTAAAGTTTTTAAGCTTTGTGTTACCAAAATCATGCATTTCTAATATGTACTATTGCAGTAATCTCATTAGACTAGGGACTGTTGAAAACTATGACCTAATATTTAAAATTACATTTTTTTCTAGTACGGTCTATTTACACAGAGCTCATTAGAAGCTTCATTGTGTTTCAACCTAGAAAAATAAAGGACAGATTTAGAGGTTTCACAGGACTCAATGATTTATACTTAAAACTGAACTATTTGTGTGATGATATAGAAAACCAGTACTACTAAGTTAAAAGATCCAAGGTAGAGATCTGTGTAAAACCCATTGGAATGGGGTTAAGTAAAGATTGCCCTTATTAGTTATGAGAATTAGTATAGGATGAAATTCAACTATATCAAGTGCAGAATTGGAGACTTAGAACAGGAGCCAAAGGCAGGAAATAAGAACTATGTTGAGAATATAGTGGCCTTTCAAATAGCACAGTGGTTAAAAGATCTGAGGTTAGAATCTTGGCTCATTTACTATTATGTGACTGTGGGCAAGTAGGCAGAACTCTCTGCCTCAATACTATCATCTATAAAAAGAGGTAACATCAGTTCCTATCTATCTCAGTTGTTGAGAGCATCCAGAGGCCTGACAAAGGCAAAATTTCAGCACAAGATCTAGTGTGTAATTAGTGATCCAAGAATGTGAGCTATCATGAGTGTAAAAATTTACCAGCTAGGACAGTCCCAGATGGAGGATGAGAGAAAGTACAAACAAGCTACTAGGATACTCCATGTGTAGTAGATATGTACATACATGTGTATAAATAATTTTAATAAGTCTTTATATCTGCACACTACTCAAATGAAAGACATTATCCAAACACCAATACCTGTAGTCAATAGAATGGCTTTACCCTTGTTTAAGTCATGCAGCCAAAGAAATGGAATATAATCATTCTACCTACATGGAAAGTCCTCTACTTCAAACATGAGGAACGAACCTTAGGAAAACAAGAGATCCAAATGTAATTTTGACCTTAGAGATACGGGAAATTACACTCTCTGTACCCTACTCCCTTCATCACATAGAAGGGGAAAATACTTGACCTAACCATATCAGATGATTGTGTGGAGTACCAAATTTAAGAGGAGAACAAAAAGAACAGGTGAAAAGTACCACGTAAAAGTTGTATCATTCCCTAGAGCTAAATAAGCCCACCTAAAATATCGCTGTACTGTGTATCACAAAATATTCAACAGATCTTGCTCGAAAAGCGCAGCATCCTTTTTTAAGGACAATGAAGATGTTTAACTTATGAAGTGTACTAAAGGTGGTCTATCCTGGCCATTAGGGTAGTGACCACAGGGTATTAAAATTCTGGCCTTGGGTTTTAATTGTAATCAAGTTGCAATTAGGTAGGATGAATGGAATCCAGCCAGAAATTTATATATTGTTTTCCAGGTAGCTGTCTTCTATGCCTAAGTGTCCTTTATTTTAACTTTGGGGGATACGTATAATTTCAAAAGTAGCCTTTTTTCCTTCTGACTCATTTTAAAGTGTTAGAATAGTTCATTTTAAAAAATACCCAAAATTCAAATTTTTGAAATATGTTGGTAGATGCACTGTAATATTTGAATGTTTAAGAATTGTATCTTGCCAAAAAAAGAAAAAACTATATCTTGCCCACCCACACACAAAAAAAGTGAAGAAACACTGAGGTTTGTGTAAAATCATGTGGTAAAACAATGAGGAACTATAAAAATGTTGGCTCTACTTCTTGTATATTCAAGTGATACATATTTGAAGTCATTCTCAAAATAGCTGAAATTAAAACTTGGACACATTTGCCTTGAATACAAAGCTAGGTGTTTAAAGCTGCTTTTCTCTCCCCTGCCACCCCCCATTTAGAGCAGATGAGAAGGGAGGACAATTTCCTCAAAATCAAATAAGGGAAGGAATGCAATAATTAAGTTATTTTTAAAAATCATAAAGCAAACTAATGTCTCATCAAGCTTTATTTTCCTATCAAGTAGCAGATCTTTCATCTTGGTCATTCTTTGTGCCTCTCCTTTTTTTGGTAACTTGTCAGCCTTTCATATTAAGGTAGAACCAGAGCAGTTTAATAATCTTCAGACCTAAGACTTAGTTGAATTTTTTCAAATGTTGGAAAATGCATCTCTCTCTACCGAACAAAACAGAAAAGTGTACAGAAGCTAATATGAGTCTTGCTTGCCACTCAACCCTAATGCAAGGAGAAAGAACAATCTTAATCCCTTCACACTCCAAATATGCTAGAGCAGGAATTGGCAAACTTTTCCTCTAAAGGGCCGGATAGTAAATATTTTAGGTTTTGTCTGTATAAACTACTCAACTCTGTTGTAGAGCAAAAGCAGCCATAGACAACATGTAGACAGATGATTAAGTGTGGCTGTTTTCCAACAAAACTTTATGAACACTGAAATTTGAAGTATCATTTTTGTGTACCACAAAATATTGTTCCTCTTTTGCTATTTTCCCCCACCACTTAAAAAAAAAAATCTAAAAACTATTCTTACAAAGGCCCCACAAAAAGATGGCAAGCCATACTTTGCCCATAGGTCATAATTTGTTAACCCCTGGGCTACAGAATTATTGAAAGCCATGGGGAATGTTGAAAGAAAAGAAGAAAAAAAGAAACAGGTTTTATTTTTAAAACACCAAATGGTAAGCATTTAAGCTTAGGGAGGTTATTGATATTGGTATCCATATCAATCTGACTGTGTACATAAAGCAAATATCAAATGAATAATAGCATGCTGGAATCGAGTCATCTTAACTGGGAACATTTTTACTTCCATGATTTTCCATACTATATTGATAAATCAAGAAAGAGGACTCTCTCTGAGTTGTCAATGTGTCAAAATCCCATGCTGTTTTAATAAGCTTTTAGTTTCTTGATTGCATATGGCATTGACTGGTCAGTGAAGGGTAGGTTGGGGAGAAAGGACAGTACCAAATGATGCATTTTGGCTAAAACCTATTTAATATTTATGCCTAGTCTTATGGTCTGATATAACTGCCCAACTTTGTGAAGGTAGCCTTGTTATGTCTGCTTACCCAGTTTGATGATAAAAGTAGATAGTTTCAGCCATGCTATGTAGTGGCAGCAAACCCCCAGGCTTGTCAGTGGACTTCTTAGAACTTGTTACCTGCTCTGTAAATGGGGATAACACTGCTTCAGTCCTAGGATTACCAGAAGCAAATGAAAGGATGGATGTGAATGCACTTTAAAACCTTTAAAAGTGTTAACTAGGAGCCATACTTGCACAAAGGAAAACAGTACAAGGTAGCATCTGCCTTTAAAATAGACATGATACTGTCAAACTTGGGTCTAAACTGAAATAAGAGTCTCATGCAAAAGAACTACCAAACCACAAGAAAATTAAATGTAAGCTTAAGAAACAAGACTTCCTCTATTAAATAACAGAGCAGGCTTTTTACTTTCCAACCATCAGGATTCTAATGAAAAATTAAAAAAAAAAAAAGAAACCTTTTATAAGCATTGAGAATTACAAAGCCATGTTTGCCACAGAGATAGAAATAGTTATTCTAGCTCTCAGGATATTTGATATAACTTAGCTTCTAGAAAGAGAGAAAGTGTGTCCCATTAGTTTTCTCTAGAGGATTATGTAATACAATTAAAGCAGGTGTGCTCACAACAAAGTGCTATGGCATTGCTGACATGGACCAGCATATGAAACATCCACAGTGTGCAGGGAATAACCATTACTGTAGTTGCTGATGACATCTCTGAAGTGGCCTACTTCTTAAACCCTTGATGGCTTAGCCACACTGGAGCTACAGGTCATAATGATGGGAACTAAGATGGCTCTGTTACAGACAGCCACAGAAGGGCCACCATAATCTTTCAAAGGCTCCAGTTAGTCATGTCATTTCCCTTTAAAATCCTCAGCAGCTTTCCTTTGCTTCTAGGATCAGTTTAAATCCTTGATTTTAGAGCCCAAGATAATTCTGGCTAGATATATCCTTCTACTTCCTTAGCCTTGTCGCCATGGGTACCTCTACCATGGCCAGGGTAAAGTTTCCTCTAAACTTCCCATGTCGTCCCAGCATCCAGATACTAGAGACAACAATTCTTGTCTTGGAATTGTCATAATCCTTGCATCAAAGGGGACCCCATGAAGCAAACAGAACACATCTTATTCTATTCTATATCACAGGGCCTAGCAAAAGTGCTTGACCTAACAGATGATGACAGGTGTTAACTGTGGAATGACTAACAAATATACTAAATTTCTATTAGCTTAGAATAAACACTGAAACAGATTCCACCTTGTATATTTTAATGCAATAGCATGATTTTGGTATAAAAATACATTATAAAGAGCCCCATTTCCAAATCAGGCACCAACTTATTGCATACTACAATGAAGCTTTTTTTTTTTATCTTTAAGAAACAAAAATAAGGCCTATTCCTTAACTATAAACCAAGTAGAGAGGAACACTGGAGAATGTACTTTGCAGAAACCAGAAATTATAGAATATATAGAGAGTGAGTCATAAAGAGATCAATATGAAAATGGTAACTGCCAACAGTAAATATTATAGATTTTTTTATAGACTCATGACAGTTATTAGACCTAGAAGCCATTACCCGAGACTGTGCTGCGTAATTTGTGTAAGCTCGCAAAGCTAGTTTCTGTTAGAGCTCAAATCAGAGCTGAGTTCTTCGTAATCATCCAGCGTTCTTTCAAAGATGTGATTTAACCACAAATTGATTTCTCTTTAGAAGATACAAATCTCATGTCTTGAGATCCTTAGTGGGGTTTAAAACACTTAAAATGGTTCACCATTTCAGGGTGGGGGGGGAAGCAGTCAAAAAAACATTGAGATTTTTCTATATTCAGGTTTGTAATTGTGCATAATAGTTTCATCTATGCTACATGGTTTATTTTTTAAGGAACAATATAACAAATAGAACATTCCACTGGTGTATCTCAGTCACTGGAGTCATGCTGTTCCTGGCTAATTATGTGACTTTCGGGAAGTACTTACTTAGAAACCTCAATATGCACATTTTTTGGTGGTGGGTGAAGGGGATGAGGCAGAGGAAGAATCAATTAGGTCTCTTCCAGATCTACACAATTTTTTTTTAATTAAGGGAACTTCTACACATCTGGCAGAAGCCTCATAGGGTTGTGAACACATATACACACAGTCTCATTCTGGATGATCAGTGAAAGCATTAATTGAATAAAACATCCTCCCTCTAAGCTACAACACTTCTCTCTACCTGAACTCCACCTATAAAATGATGAGACAGGAGATAGTTCACAATGTGCCCAATTACAGAGAAAAGTATCACCCAATTGTTTTCATCATCATCTATCATCATCAAATTAAAATAATAAAAACAGTGAAAAGAGTGGTCATGTGATGAATAGCCTCCCTGGTTGCTCCACTGTACCACTACCTTCCTAATCGCTTTTCACTTCTCATCAAGAAATTGGTTTCTTTAGTTTTATATGATTTTAAATGCTAAAAGTAGTTAATAGGAATGTCCTCATTAAGTATGAAAGTAGTTTCAATGTTAAGCTTGTATGTTCCACAGACTTATAAAGTAATCCCTCTTTAAAACAAACTGAAAAGCACGTCAAGAAACATGGAGTCCAGTAACAAAGAACATAGCTGGTCACCAGACACACATTCCAGTACCAACTCTGCTGTGTACCAGTCAGTGAATGAGTAACTATTAAATTCTCTCAGCCTCAAATAGGAATTGATTGTACAAGCTGTTGAAAAGACTGAGGCAAAAGACTGTCTATTATTAGTAATAAGGACAAGATATCTTTCACGGAACAGCAGCTAATATTACTGAGCCCACTCCCCTATTCTCAGAGACCTCTGCAACCTAGGATTGATAATCAGTCAATTCTTATGTATTGAACACCTTTTAGGTGCCAAGCCCTTGACTGGCTGGCTACAGGCAATTATTGTGGTTCTGTTGAGACAAGTTTGGATACAATCCTCTGAAGCTAAAATCAATTGACAAATGTTTTGTTTTATCCTAGTCATAGGTGCATCACAACAGCCAGCTCTCTTACAGGGATGGAATTTCTTAAGAAGAAAGCATAAGAATCCAGAGACTCAGCAGGTAATGACATCTCAATTATCTTCTGATAAGGAGGCAGTGGGACCATTCATATGGTCCCTTTAAAGAACTATTCCTTAACCTTATCAAGATTGTCAGTTTTTTAACTGGCTGGTAGCAGCTCTTTTTGTAATGGTGTAAAAGCCACTTTAGCCAATGAGCCTTCCCCAGCTGACAGTAAACTGTTAACCAAGAGTGTGTTTTCTGTAGAGTGTACTGTAGGGAAAGGTCCCTCTTTGGGAAAGAAACCAGCTTAAGAGAATGTTCTTTCCAACGGTGTCAATTAAAAGTAAGGACCTACTCCTTACCCAGCTCAAAAAAGCTATTCTAAACCTTAACAAGTAAGTGTTTTGTGATTTTATTTTCTCCAAGAGAAGCAGCATGGTATGGTTAAAGAAACATAGCTAAGTGAAATAAATCAGAGAAAGGCAAATATTGCATGATAACACTTATTTGTGGAATCCTAAAAAAAAGAGAAAAGAAAAACTCAGGGGTGGGGGTGGGGGTGGGGGAGATCAGATTTGTGGTTACCAGAGGCTGAAGGCAGGGTGAAAGGGAACTGAATGAAGGTAGTCAAAAAGGTACAAACCTCCAGCTGTAAGATATGTAAGTATCAGGGATGGAAGGTACAACATGTGGAATATAATTAATACTGCTTCTTGGTACATTTGAAGAATGTTAAGAGTAAATACCAAGGATCTCAGCACATCTCATTTCTTTTGTTTTTTGTATTTACATGAGATGACAGATGTTAACTAAATTTACTATGGCAATCCCTTCACAAAATACATAAGTAAAATTGTGCTATACATCTTAAATATGCACACTGCCATATGTCAATTAGATCCCAATAAAACTGGGTTTAAAAACAAACAAAAAGACACACATGTGTTAGAATTAGAATCTCCGATCTCATCCTTGGCTCCGCTTCATATGTATGTCCTTGGGTAGGTTTCTGAATCTCTCTGAACTTGTCTTTTCAATCGTAAAATGTAAGCATTTACCTACACATCCTTACATATAGCTCACAGTTGTCCAGATTTGATTAAAAACATTTTAAACACTCCTGTTAATTTTAAATACCTAGACCTTTTTCCAAATGCATCATTAAACTTCATGATCCAGAAATGGCAGACATTTCTAAAAGCACTCAAATTTGACATGTAGTAATTCTTTAAAAACACCTAAACACTGGTCTTGGAATTCACAAATTAAGGGATGGTTATATTTAATTGTGAGTTTTCTTACATGTTCAAAATTACTAGTTTTTAAACCTGTATCAGCTCAAAACATGTCAACATTCTCTTAGCCTAAAACATTCTTATGAAGTGCCAAAACAAGGCAGAATCATAAAATATAGAATAGCTAAAAACAAAAGTAGCAAATTCCCTGGATTCATAACTTATTTGTTTACAAATGATTTTTGAAAATACACTGTCTCTGGCAACAAAAGGATATGTATTATTTTCTTATACATAAAAAGTGAACTAGTTTCTCTTCCTGTCACTTCAGCACATTTCTAATCCTCCTCCTGGCAAATGAATAAAACAAAACCTTGACTGATAGTAGCTAAGATGATACTTTATAGGTTACTGAGTGAACAAGCATTCTGTCCAAGGCTACTATGGGTAGCCTTGGGTCCTATGTCCTCTTGTCTTTTCAGTGATCTTATTTCCTCAATTGTCCCCCTTTTTCTCCACCTCATCCAGCTCTTTTCCCAGTCAAGTCTCCTTCCATCTTTATATACACTCACGCACAAAGATCTCCTAATCCAAGAGCCTTCTTGCTATCATTAGATATTTTTCAACCAGTGTAGCAATGTAGAAATAGAGAGGACTATCTATAATCGTGATGGCTGCTTGCCTAAATCTCCATGTGCTTCCTCAAACCACAGCAGTTAGGATAGTGCTCCAACAGTAACAATGAACTACTCCCATTAAGGTCAACAGTTTTATTGTTTAAACAACTCAACTTTGATATTGACCACTTGCTACCTTTCAAGCCTTCCTACTTCTTTCTTCTAGGACATCAGTCTCTGGTTTTCTATTTTCCTGGTGATTCCCTCCACAGGCTGTCCTTTGCTTGCTGCTAAAATGTCAACATTCTTCAGGCTTTAAACCCCAGGGCTCACCCCTTTACCCCCTTCAGTTGATATCCTCTTTTTCCTGCCAATGATTAAGATTAGAGCTCCCTTGAGAGCTTTGAATGCTTACATCTAACTGTTCGTTAGGTACTTTCCCCAGGACATGTCATACCACCTTGAACTCAACATGTCCCAAATGAACCATTCTCTACGATAATGGGCTTTCTCACCAGGACATGTGCTATTCCTCCTATATTCTGTACCTAAATAAATTTTACTGCCTAGCTCCCAAGCCAAAATCATAAGAGTAATCTCAATTTCTCTCTTCACCTTTAGCCAAATTATCAAGTCCTCTTGATTCTTCCTCAATATCTCTCTCCATGTACTTGTTTCCACTATGACTACCTTCATTCATTCATTCAACAAATATTTGTTGAGCCCCACTGTGTGTCAGATACTGTTCTGCATATCATGAGCCTGAAGGTAACAGACCAAAATCCCTTTCCTCCCTCTTGGAGTTTACATTCTAATGGGAGAGGTATTAAGTAAAACATAAGCAAAATATACAGTACGTTAGTTTATCCATAATGTTAAGGAAAGAAGGGAGGGAAGGAGGAATAGGGGAGCAGGAAAGGAAGGAGGGATAAAGAGGGAAGAAAGGAAATATTGGGATAAAGAAAGTTAACATTTAAGACAGATTAGCCCGGGAAGGTCTGATGAGGAAACAGCCATTCTTGAGCACCTGGTGGGCTCAGTTAAGTATCAAGCCTTCTGGCTCAGGTCATGATCCCATAGTCCTGGGATGGAGCCTTGAATTAGGCTCCCTGCTCAGTGCGGAGTCTACTTCTCCCTCTCCTCCTCCCCACCCCCGATCCTGCTCTTGCACACACTCTCTCTCTTAGTGCCAAGTAAATCTTAAAAAAAAAAAAAAAAGCTGGAAAAATGTTTATCTTAAGAAAATAAATCAGACAAATGTATAAAACTACATGTGTGTATGTGAGAGACTATGAGGATATTCTTCACGTAACTGTTTATATTAATGAAAAACTAAAAACGAAGTTTAATAGGTAATGAAATATACTAGGATATATCCACTCAATGGGATGTATGCAGCCATATTTAATGACATTAACAAAATGTTCATAATCCTTTAAATTAAAACAAGTCACAAAACAGAACAAGGATACATTTTAAGGGGAGAAAGTCATAAACATGCATAAAAACAAAAGATTGAGAATAGAAGCCAAAATGTTAACTTTTGTTATCTTTGGGTGTTTTTTTTATTTTTGCTTTTGCCTTTTAAGGCCTATGTGCTTTCTAGGCTTTCTACAAGAAATATTTATAACAATTTTAACAAAGGAATAAAGTGTTTTCATATGAATGAGTTTATCAATAAATGCGAAAAAATAGGAAAAAATATCACATAACAGAATCAGAGACTATGGCAGTTCTTAGTGTCCATTAGTGTATGTATTTTTCATAGTATGCTTCAAATGGTTAATGAATTGGATTTTGCCAGCAAGTCTGATTTTATAAGCTCCATACCATATGTACCAACAAGCCACCCCTAGCCAACACTTCATAGAGCAAGTCTTCCTTCAGAAGGAGGATATTTGTTTTGAAATATTACTCTGAAATCTTACTCTAAGCTGAAATCTTACTCTAGTGATTAGAAAACAGATGAGCATGTTTCATTTCTAGGAATTTTTATAAAGCTACTGTTGCTTGAAGTATATTTTTCCCTCTATGATAGAGCAATAATCACCTATGTAAACAAAATGTGGATAGGATTTCAACTTCTAAATATGTGACAGCTTTTCCAATATAACTCCACCTCCTCACCTCTGAATAGAATACAAACAACAATGGAATATATGCAAAGTATGGGGGATAAAGCAAATAATCAGTATGAAAGAACCATGGCCATCCAAAGTCCCATACTGAAAAATTAAATAATTTTCCACTTTCACTTTGATTCGCAGGAGTCTTAATAAGCCCCTCCCACTTGTATAAGTAATGATTTCATCTAGGTCAGTAAACTGCAACATCGATTGCATTCACTTACTATAAGTATATCCATAGCAAATCTGTTCTCACATGTAAATTCCCTTTCCAAGGCTGATTCACAGTCACTGCTCTCCTTTCTAAGAGGTAAACTCAGCCAAAATGTGCTTGTTAACCCTTGCCTGGATGTATCTCCAAAGACGACCCTTAGAAATGCTATGGAGTATTGCTGAGGTAGCTGTCCAAACCAATTTGCCTGGGACAGTCCTGGTTTACACTAGTGTCCCTGCATAGTTATTAATAGATTTGTCAATTCCTAGGGCTGAGTGGCACATTACAGAGCCAGCCTGTCTATAAACAGGATATATAATGCTAGGCCTAGAACTTGGAATAACTGCCGGGAGCCACCTAACTTTATCTTCCTTGTGCGTGGATATGCACCAAATATTCATGGACTCTGATCCCGCCCAACCCCTCCCCAACCAGTAAGTCTAAAGCAATCTAAATAGGAATCCATTTCAAGGTAAACCTATCCATCCATGGAAGTTTAAAAAAAAAGCTATGGGAGTATGGGAGACATTTACTAGGAGAGCCCCCAAATCACACAACTTAACAAGGTACATCCTTGCAAAAATTAACCAGCCTGTTGATACACGTTTGGATTAATGATTACATAGGCAGAACTCCCAATAAACTTATGAACAAAAGTAGATCTGAATTTCCTCTGAGCCTATCTATTTCTATCTCTGCTAATGGCAAAATTATTCACCTTGCAACCTTAGGATCAAATTTGATTCTCTCTTTTCACTCTCTGAAATTAGTTACTAAGTCCCATTGATTCGGTTTTTTAAAGTTCTGGAATTCATTATCCACTAACCTTTCATCAGAACAGATTTCTAACTTGCAGTTGTTACAGGAGCCTTCCTCTACTTTCTATCCTTCTCCAATTTATCTCCCCACTGCTGCTACAATCATCCAGAACAAAACAACCTCCCCAGGCCTCCTCTGCTCAAAACCTGCAGGTAATATCCAGACTAGTTGGCCTGGTACTCAAGATCTTTATCAGTTCTCCATTCCAACCACTCTTCCTACTAAACACATATGACTCAAAGGTTCTCATTCAGGGATAGTACTGCTCCACGAGGAGGGTTTGAAAAAGTTTGGGGACAATTCTTACTCATCACAGTGACTCATTCGTCGACAGGGACTGAGAATACTAAGTGTTCAGCAATGTAGATTAAGTTGCCTTGCCAAAATACCAATAGCATCCCAGATGAGACTTGTTGTTCCCAACCACATTATTTTTAGACATGTGTGGCTCCTTCTTTCTAGAATCTATTAGTTCTTTCTCCTTCCAAAATAATATTGACCTTAGATGATTCCATTCAAACTCTCCTCTTATCTAAAGACCTTGACTGATTTCATAGTCATATACACAGTAGTAATGGGAGAAACTTACTCCCATAACGTACTGCTTGCCTGCTGACACAGCTTAGTGTACTGAATTAAGATTAAACTTCTTACCCATTTGTCATTTCACTCCATGTTATTTTTTCCTTATCCCCTCTATGCCCTAACATTTAAGCTCCTTAAATAAAGAGATATTTCTGTGACATCTCACTTTTTTTCAACTCCAACTTCTACTGCTTACCTAGAAGTTGAGAATCATTCTATAAGTGATTTTTGGAATAAAAATCATTCCTGCATGCCTATGTACAGAATGCCACTCCTTAATAACTTTTTTGTAGTTGTTAAACTTAGAACTCAGAATACTCTAAGGTAAACTAAATATTATAGTTATATCTTTTATCAGCAATGGTGCTTTACAGAACCTTAAATGTATTAGATTATAGATTAGACTAAACAAGGAATTACAAACTCAGATAAAAAAGGCAAAAGAAGCCATAGACACTGTAGTAAAGTGGAGAGAATGTTACCAAGATATTTAAATTCCTTGGGGATTTTGGGGGGGGGGGGATGCTAAGTATGCTTTACAAAGATCTGCTAACAAGCTGTGTTTGAGATGATTGTTATGCAAATACTTAAATAATTTTAAAAAAATAGTGTGTGTGCAATATACTTCTAGACAAAAGATAAGTGTCTTTATCCTGCCCACTCAAGTTTAAGCTTAGGCTATTTCTGTAGCATATTAAAAGTAAACCCTTTTTTCAGTCCAAATTTTCAACTTAGCTCCCCACTAAATTGCATCAACAGTAAATAGCATATAAAAGTCAACTGCTCACTTGCACATCTGTTCATATCTGGGGCTCGGTGTCCATAGTACCCAGATGGACAGGAATGCAGGCATTCTCCATACTGGCGCATGCCTTCTCTTCGAAGAAAGAAGAACAACTTCTGTTGACATCGGCTGCACCCATTGTCCTTTGAACAAGACAAACAACCCTTGCAAATGGGATTTGATACATAACTAGCTGTAAAAGAAAAACACAAAACACATGTTCAAACATAAATATGATCAAGACGTCTAGTCAATACAACATGGTGAGAAGACAGGTGTCTCTTGTCCTTCTCGAATCACATAGAAATGTGCTAAAAACATTCTCCCCCCACCCCCCACCCCCCACCCCCACCCCCCAAAAAAAGATTAATTCACAACCAAACTTAGAAACAAAGGAAATTCAGGGTTAGAGCTGAAACTGAATGGCTCACAGAGATGTTAGACCAGAGAGGCAGGCCTCATGGCAGGGTCTTGAATCTAGGCCAAGAAATATGCATATGAAGACCAGACACATAGATCTCTTTATATAGACTGGAGTTGTGAGGGCTGTTTGGACGTAAAACAAGTACTAGAAGCCTTCACACCTCAATTTACCAGAGATGAGGATTTCAACCACAGATTAGGGCTATAGGGTAGGTGAGCACTGTAGAAAGAAAAATACAATCCATGAGCAACAAGAACCCCAAATCTGCAATACATCTAAGTATGGGATCCAAGTTCAAATTATCAGTGTAGAGTCAATAAATCAAGAAGCTAACATTAAAAAAAAATTGATCCATGAAAACCTACAAAGAAAAAAATATGAAACCACCCTTAAGAAATTTTCTACAATTCTGAGACCTGGAACTTGTATGGAAAGCCACCCTCACATCAAAACAAACCAACAACCTGGACCAGCAAACCTTTATGAGGAAGAATCACCAGTCTCAGAGAGATGCTTCCCACACCTAAAGATTCAGAAATAACAGAACTATCTGAAAGTCTTTAAAATGATTATCTTCAGAATACTTGAAGAGATAAAAATTAAGATTAGAAGTCACAGGGGAAGAAGCGATATCATATGACTGTGCATTAGAAAATGAAAATTCTAAAATAAAAAAATTCTATGGAAAAATAGAATAGTGTAAAAGAAAAATATTTAACCAGAAAACAAGTTTGAATAACTGTAGCACCAAACACAATAAAGATGAAAATGTGAAAAAGTTAAAAAGCCTGTAAAAAGAAAATGAAAAAGTTTTAATGCACAATCAGATGTTATAGAATTAAGAAAGAGAGCATGAGTAAGACATAATATCCAAAGAGATTGTGACTAATCAGGTTCCAGATTGAAAGGGATGAATTCTTTAGATGAAAACTTCAGAGATCTGAGTAGATCAGTAAAAACAAGACTGCATCTGAACACAATGTATTTATAACGAAAGAATGAAGTCAAACCAGACAAACATAACCTAGAAAGGAATGTTTACCTCTAGGTAGACATTCAGGTATCTCATCAGCAATAATATACACTACCTTCAACCTGTTAAGGGAAAAGTATCAAACTATAACAACAATTCTATAAGCAATTAAATGATAGTTTAAGAATGACAGCAAAAGGGATGCTTGGGTGGCTCAATAGTTAAGTGTCTGCCTTCGACTCAGGGCATGATCCCGGAGTCCCAGGATCAAGTCCCACACTGGGCTCCCTGCATGGAGCCTGCTTCTCCTTCTGCCTATGTCTCTGCCTCCCTCTCTCTCTCTCTCTCTCTCTCTCTCTCTCTCTCTCATGAATAAATAAAATCTTAAAAAAAAAAGAATGAGCTCAAAATAAAGCAAATGAATTTATTAATCACTCGCCAAAAGAATAAACTGTACATTGGAGAAATTAGAATGGAACTCAGAAGGAAGTAAAACGTAATAATCAATAGTGACCAAATCAACTAATATGTTGGTGTGTCTATGAAAACTATCAATTTTTAAGAAGTAATGATCAATTTCCATGGTTTAAAAATACATATTTTTAAAGGAGTTTATTTTTTTTAAAAGATTTTATTTGACAGAGAGAGAGCGCGTGCACACAAGCAGGGGGAGCAGTAAGCAGAGGGATAGGGATAAGCAGGCTCCCTGTTGAGCAGAGAGCCCAAAGTGGGACTTGATCCCAGGCCCCCAAGGCCATGACCTGAGCTGAAGGCAGACGCTTAACTGACTGAGCCACCCAGGTGCCCCAGTAATACATATTTTATATTTAACAGTAGTAACATGGAACACTTGAGGAGGGAAAGCAAAGTTAAAGCATTCAAAGTTTCTATATTTTGAATGAGGAAGACCAATATAAATTAAACCTCCTTAAGTTAAATGTACTTGTTAAAACTCTCAGTAGCAACCACAAAAACAGGAATAGTTAACTGCTAAACCAGTGACAACCACAGATGTAGTAAGTGTACAAAATAGGAGGTTACAACCCAAATGTCTGACCAGGAGAATGGATAAGTCGTGGTATATTTTAATAAAAAGAATTAGACGATGGACACATAACCAAACAGGAATGAACTTATATACACTATACTGAACAAAGGAAGCCAGACCAAAAAATGAAAATAGAATATGTTCTGTATAATTCTATTTATATTGATGTCAAGGATACGATATGTGAAGCTAATCTGTGGTGACAGAAATTAGAACATGAAATGCCTTTGAGGGTTTGGGACTGACTGGAAAGGGGTGTGCAGGAACTTTTGGCAGGTGTATTTGTTTCCTAGGGCTGCCTTAACAAATTACCACAATGTGGTGGCTTACACACCAGGAATTCATTCTCTCAATTCTGTGGACTGAAGTCTGAAATCAAGATGTCCATAGGACCATGTTTCTTCTGAAGCCCCTAGGGAAGAAACCACCCTTCCTGGTGGCCCCAGATGTTCCTTGGCTTGTGGCAGCTTATCTCCCATTTGATTCCATCTTCTCTACGTATCTCTGTGTGTCCTTTCTGTCTCTCATAGAAACACGGTCTTTGGATAAGGGCCCACCTTAATCCAGTAGGATCTTCTATCTGTTCTTACCTTCATTTTATTTGCAAAGCCCCTATTTTCACATAAGATCACATTCTGAGGCTCCAGGTGGACATGAATGAGAGCAGGGCTTGGGGGTGCAGACCCTATTTAACCCACTACAGAAGGCAATAGAAATGTTCTAACCTTGATTGGATATTGGCTACACAAGTGTATGTATTTTTTATAAGTAATGTGCATAATTTATAAGTAATTTGTATCAATTTTTAAAAAAATAAAACAGTGGATAGGAAGGCCATACACTAACTTCAGGGTAATGTAATTGTAATTACATCTCTTTCAAAGATTCTATACATTATGTTAAATGCTCACCTATAGGATATTCTTTACTTTTATGGTTTTTAAGTAACAAAAATAATTCATTGGAGGGACAAAGTGGGAGACTACTAAGTGTTGAAATAGCATCTGAAAGTTAATATGTAAACTTTATAGGAGTGTGCTACATCTAATGATGAAAAGAGTAATTTAAGAGAAAAAATACTGTTTCCAGCCCTGGTATAAAATTAAAATTGACATAATCTGACATCCCAACATAATTTCTGAAATGTGAAAATTTTAGTTATCCCTATACCAAGCAAGATTATAAATTTAACAGGATGCATTATTCATTTACTCATTCATTTTATCACACTCACTTCAGTTTATCAGGTTCACTCAGAAGAAGGAAGAGAAGGAAAACTCACCAATTATTGAAACTTTTAGTTTTAATGCCATATCCTATTTGCCCTACACAAAATTTTGCATATAAAATTAACATCAAGCCCTAAGTATTCAGACTAGCAGCTATACAACAAAGTACACTGGATACCATGCCCTTCCTTATAATCATTCAACACTTGAATATTTACAGCTACTTGTAGCAGATCTAACCAGGTTTTAGTTCCACAGGATGCTCTCCCTGCTTCTCCTGGGTTACCACAGCCCTGACTTGATCTTATAGCTTCTCTTCTGGAAAGAACCCAAAACAGGAGTTTGGCTCCCTTTCCAAAAGGTAAAACAAAGAACTACCAAGTCAGAACCAGGAATCAGAACCAAGATTGCCCTTTGAAATGGCCATTAAGACTTGCTTCTTTCCACCTACCACCAGAATTTGTTCTATCAACTGTTCAACTGCTTGTATCTGCATACTGAATCCATTCCATGGACATTCTCTTGCTTGCAAAACTATTGATGCTTCCCACACAGTTTCTTATTTATTACCACATATTCTAAAATCTGCAACTGGGGAGGAAAAAAGAATCAATACAGATGAAAAATTACTTCCTCAGATAGAATTCCTAATAAAATTTTAGGAGACTACTTTCTAGACATGTATATGTGTATGTAACATAATTTGTATTTTCCATAACTGAACATACTTGCCTTGTATCATAACTTGCTCAATTTCAGCCAAGTAGGGAACATCTCTTCATAGCAATGAAAAAGGCCAACATCACTCTCATTTATTTTTCGAAGTGTCAGTTCTAACTTCTGCCTCAATTTACCGCAATCACCTATTTAATTATCCCCAAAAGTACTTTTTTGGAAGACCACAACCAGTTTTCTAATCCTTAATTCAAGACCTCATTCTCAATTTCTGGTCCTCACAATTCCTGTAACCTGGATCATTTCAGAAAGTTTTATACCTCCTCTGGCTTCCATGATAATGTCTCCTCCTATACACTATTCTGATTGCCACTAATCCTCTCCTAACTCAGACCCTTATTACTTCTCACTAAGACCATTATAGTGCCCCAACCCCATACCCACCTCTTTTGCATTCTACACTCTGTTGTTGATTTTCCTGCTTTTATGTTCATTATAGGATTTCGGTTATACCTTATTCTGACACAGTAATATTGATTTATAAAGTCTTTTCACATAGCTAAATGAAAAGAAGTCTGTACTATTTACAATTTCTCCAGCTGCCTTCTAGAGGGATTCTATCCTGATATTATTATTCGTGTCCTGAGCAAGATGTAAGGAGTAGGTAAGTTTCAAAAACTGGGATAGAGCTCAACCTTTCTGTTTAAGAAAGGGGTGAAAACTGGAGAGAGGGTAGGCAGGGGGCAAAAAGCTGGGTGAGAGGAACAGAACTGGAGTCCTCAGTAGCTGTATGATGGACAAAATGACTTTGGTGGGGGTGGTGCAGGGGGGCAGCAACTAGGGAAAACTCCTTTTTCATAAAGAACATTTTATGTTCTTAGACACCATAACCCACCTTAAGTACAAAGACACTATGGCATGATATTTGTAGAAGCAATCAATGACCCTTGTGAAAGAGGAAGGCTATTGAACTAGGAGCAACCAGGAGACTAAGACCAGGGCTGAGGTTGTTGGCTGGAGCTGCATCCAAGGGAGTCCCATACAGCAGAGCCGCCTGCAACATGTCTGCGAGCAGTGTGCTGGCTGCCTTCTGCTCTTCAATTTAACTATAGATTTGAAGAGGAATTATCTCAAGGTTATCCAAATCCCAAATTAGCTTTGCAAGTAAAGAGAGAATTTGGAAGATTTACATATGTAGCAGAATGGTTTTAAAAGGCTCTCTGTCATCACAAACAAAAGTTGAAGCTATACTTACTTTTAGTTCAAAAGTTAAACCAAGAGCTCTTTATCACCATAAATCACACTCTATAGTAACAAGTATGGAGAAGAGAGAATTACAGAACTGAGACAATCAACATAAATTAAAGGCTTTTTGTTTTGTTTTTATGTATCAGAAGCTAACTTTCATCTTGACCACGAAGATTTTAGAGTCAACAAATTGTGCTCCACGTTTTTTAAAAAAGATTTTCTTAAAATCATTAAAAGCTAGGCCTTATTTGCTTGAACCTTGACTGACAATGAAAATGAATCAGAGAATACTTATCTTAGTCCATATCGGATATCTTTATAACCCTACAAATGAGGAATTCTATTAACGCAGAAGTGATGAAAGCCACAACCAACCTAAATGCTCTTCCCATCCCCCAATCTCCCTTAGCCATTAATAATGCTCCTCAATACTGAAGGACAAGGGTACATGTAATTTTTTTTTTTTTTTGTAATTCAAAGCTTCATGTCCCAAACCTCAAATAGACTTTTAAGTTTAATTAACCACTGTCCAGTGTCAACTATCCTAGTGCTCTCTACATTATAAATCACTAACTTAATTCAACAAGAAGTTCTTCGTCCATTATATGACTATACCAAGCTCAATATCTAAAGCCAGGCAAAAAATAGACTTTTAGACATGACTACAGTAATTTATTTGGTCAGGATCTTAATAAGTTAAATGGCTCTGCCTATTGCTATGAGATTTAATTCAAGCATGCAGGTGAATAAACAGATCTTAATTCCCAGCTTTGATGACCATGTTTATTTGCTTTCTCTGTAAGCTTCAACTTTTCCAACTCTAAAGCCTGCTGAGATCCAGAGCCTCATCATTCCAACCAAAACACTTTTTCTAAATCTAGACCCACCCAAAATTCTAAAGATGAAATATATCACATAAAACATTAAAAAATCTTCAAAAAGGTGTCAGGCAGTAGTATTAATACTAATCTACACATATCTCCTTGACAGGGAAAGGAGTATGTAGGTATAGAAAACAAGCAAAATTGCCAAGCAGAACCCAGGTAAGAATACCAGTATTACTAACAAATATATATAGAGTGAAAAACAGCATAAATATTATTTAATTCCAGTTATTTGTGCTCCACTTAAATTGCAAAGTAAGTCTGGTCTCTTATGAATCCTAGTATTTTAAGTTTGATCTTTTGTTAAATTAAATCCAGTTACTCACATTTTATCCCATAGTGTCTTTTATGTAGGTGTTGAAGGCCCATCTGTTTCTAATATACTCCTAACACTTTTCAAAAGTGTTCCCCTGTTTCAGGATTTAGCCCTTGCCAAGCAAGAAGAAATCTAAATTCCTTCTTGGTGAAGGCATCCATTCCTGACAAAAGGTACAAGTTTCTAATTCTAAAATAACAGGACTGAACAATAGGCTATTGGCCTCTTAGCCTCACTCCATATTTGCTGGTTAAATAAGTGTTCAAAATATTTTTAAAGATAAACAATTACTATCAACTTCATTGATCAAATTTAAGGCACCAGTAACAAGAAACCTGCCTACTGTATTCTATCTATACTAACCAAGTTGGGCACAGATCCTCCCACTAGAGTTTGGCCACACTAGTATAAAAATCCTTTGATCTCAACATGTACTACCAAACTCAAACTCAACTGAGCAATCAAAGTCATGAACTAAGGAACTACAAAAGATTTGACCAAAATGAAAAAGTACTATCTTAGGATACTTAGTTTTACCCTAAATTGTGAATATTTATAGAACATAGCATCATGGAACACATAATCTGTGATGTAAAGACAACAAATTTTAATATGCTAGATTATAATGATGCCCCAGAAAAATTTGGATGTTAAAAATTAACAATTGTTAATAAAGCTTAAACAGAGATAAATTTCTAAAATGTCCACTTAACACGAATTTATTCTAGAAAAAAAATTGAGAAAAGGCAAACTTGCACGAAAAGCCCAAAATCCCACAATCTCTAGAATTAAACCATATTTCTCAAAATCTTTTTGACCTAAGTTATTTAATAGATAATATTTAAGTAAAAGGCTTAAGAAATTTAGCTTCTCAAAGTAGTACTAGCTTTGATAAATCTATAATTTGCTAAAGATTTGATAATTATTTAATAATTCCATTTTATCCACCTAAAATAGAACAATTAGAAATGAAAGACTCAATAGGATCCTATCTCTATAATTCATCAGAAAATAACATTTCTAAAAATTTATAAGACCCCCCAATATAGAAATCATCTTTAGAGATGAATATTTTGATGACATTAAGAGTCTTAATTAGATGATCTTGCTTCTCTTAAAATATGTATCTCACCGTACAAAAATTCAAGGCTACCAGGAGATTTTAAAGTAAAGGAGAGAGAGAGGTAAATGGAGTCACAGATTTATATTAACAAAGTGCTAATAACTTGGGGGGAAAATTAAAATAATGACCATGGTTATAGTCTCCTCATTACTCACCAGTACCGGTGCCACTTGAGCCATAATCCTCATAGATTCGCACCTCAGAAGCATATTACCACCACAGTTAACTGTGGCCATAGTGTGGTTTGCTGAGTGGGATTTTTTTTTTTTTTAAAACACAGAGCAAGGAAGCAGAGAGCCTCTATGAGTCGTGTGTCATGCATACTTCAAGTGGGACAACTAAAATGTCACAGGGAAGCCCAGAATAGTCAGTAACTGCCATTTGAGAAAAGATGATGAACCAAGATATAGTTGCAAAATAAATGTGGAGCCTTACATGGGTCTGTTTGAGAGCACAACAAACCTATCCAGAACTTCACAAGACATAGACATCATTAGCAGTTAAAACAGTCTGCCCAAAGTGGAGGAGTGAACAACTCAGAACATAAGAATTGAAAAGAATTAAATGGGATTTAGAAATGCTCCAAAAACATATTTCCAAAATGGTCGTTAACACCTAAGGAAAAAAGACAAGTCATAGATATGGAAAAAAGTAGCTGTGTATACATAGAACCAGATGAAATAAAATCATAAGCCCTCGATGCAGCATATACAATTCCCTAAATGATGAAGTGTTTCCCATAATTAACGCTCACTTTGGAAACCAGGTCTATAAGAATTATTCCTTTCCTTCCCCTAAAACTCAGACACAAAAATCCTAATCCTATACTAGGTGTTAATTCTGACAGATAAGTGTGGGGGATAGTACAATTAAGGATCAGCACACACTCATCCCAAAACTAAGCTACTGAAGTGGAGGAATACGACCATCAGAATCCTAAGCTCTTCAGCTTCTACAACTGCTAACACCAAGAGCTTTAATTAGTAGATGAAAATCAGAAAAATAGAAGATGGTTTGAGATTGCTCCTTTTTTCAAAGATACATGTTTTTGAAATAAAGAATCATATGTTGTATAAAATAAGCCACCTGCCTGAGACTGTGAGATAGAGAAAAAAAACATACTCCATAAAACAATTCTAACACTAAAAGAGAAGCAAACTTAAAGTTAGAATGTGTGTGATCCTATAAGCCATTGCTAGAAATTGCTGTGTAGTACAGATTACTCATGCCAAGTGTTGGCTTGGGCTTTCACGACATACTTAAGCAACCCCATGGAAATGTTGACAGACTGTTGGTGCTAATGTTAACTCCAACATGAGCTCTAAATATATACATTTATGAAGATTGTGAAACCAACTCTTACAGGGCTTCATGTTTACATAAGAAGATAATCCAATTATTTAAAGAGAGAAAAACAAACTGCTCACAAACAGAGCCAGAATTTTATTCCATAAAGTACTTAAGTACATCTTACACTAACACTATTTCAAAATAGTTTTGCATACTTTATAAGTACTATAACATAAGTGCCATAGTATCTGACCTAACTTCCTGTAGAAAAAATCTCCCCTAATCTGACTAAACAAAAATTAAATTGTTTTTAAAAAAGAGGAAGGGGTATAGGAGTCTATTCAATATATATTCCCATCCACATCACATATATATGTTATTCAACTATCCCCCATATACCACCTGCATCCTAGAATAGAAACTAGTTTGGTAACTCCTGCTTATTCCACTTTTAATTTAAAACAATAAGTGGAAAGCAAACTGGATGCTTATTTGGTGTCATAAACACAGCCCTCAAGAAGAATCTGTGTCATAACTACCCAGATTAAAGACTCCATGTGTTTTAGATGTGGAAACTTCCATGGGTCATACCACTGTGTTTTAAATTTAAGAATGAACACTATTAGTTACACTGTCCCAGAGAAAGGTTTCTTCAAACAAAGATAATAAAATTTTTTTTAAGTTGAATTAATGAAAAACAAACTAACAAACCCTTAGGGCTAACATTATTATGCAACAATTATTCAAGACGACACTGTGATGCAAAAAAAAAAAAAAAAGTGAAAGCTTTATTATATTCAATAATTTTTAGGTCGTTCTTGGTAAAAATCACATACATGAACAAAAATCAAAATGACTCAACTACTAAACCTCCAGACCTACACAAGATACAGCTCTTGATTCTTAAAAATCAATGGTCTGCATTTAACATTTATCAACAGTTTATTTTAAACTGCCTTGTCAACATTCCTCACAGCCATCTTTACCTTAGACCCAGTTTGAAATCTATCTGCTTCACCAACATTTCATTCTCAGAAAGTTCTGTCTATTCAGAACAAGAGGCAATGAAAACGAGGAAAGTCAAATGGGGTGGGAGCTTGGGGGAGAAAAAAAATGAACTCTGGAGAATACGGTATGTGACAAATTGCAGGCGACATGCTTTCATACTTTTCGAAAGTCATGCTTATTACTCATAATTAACTCAAACAGATCAGAGAATTTAAGGGACCTTTCCAAGATCATACAGTTTGTTGGTGAAAAATTTGAATCCAGCTCCCTCAAAAGCCATGCCTTTTCTTTTCTCATTAAGAGATAGATGTACAGCACTTGGGAGACAAAACACACCCCAGCATGATTGAAACTGCGAGTTTTCCAAATTAGGCTGTCCCCTTGTCATCTGCTCACCGTGCTTCTGCTGGTTTTAGCTGCAGCAAAATAACCAAAGTTCCTTCTGATGATTAGTCACTAACAACACTATACTAATTCTTTCCTAACATAACTAGGAATATATTAAGTCTCATAAACCAACAAAATTAAGAGGTCATCCACAAAAACATTTCTGAGGAACACTGCTGAGACAGCAAAAAGGATAACTCAGGGAAATAGAGTTACAGGTTTCTTCTGGCAGAAGTTAAAGAGGATCTTCAGAATTGTAAATGGAAAGTATTTAATTGTTGGGGCATACAGCAAAAGGCCAGCACTTTTTCCACAGGGATCTCTACTTGCTTGACAAGTTCAAAGAAAACACAGACACACACATACACACACCCCTACCCAAACCATACAATTTCCTGCAAATGGGCCACTCCCCTCTGTCTTTGAAGACAGATGCAGTCCTGGCCAGGGGGCCTTTGAAGTAACAGCAGGCATACCTGTGTAATTAGAAAGGCTGGGGACGCCACTCAAATGATCAAAACTAGACTTTAAAGATGAGCTGAAGTGGGGAGATGTGCACTAACATTCTGAAGAGAGGAGAAATCTGTTCTAGACAGATTTGGAGAGTAATGTGCCACTGTTCTCTGACCACAGTTCTCCATTTCCTCCAGGGCTTGGAAGCCAAAAACAAATCACCTATTAATGGAAAACCATAAAGAGCATTTGGTCACTCTCAGAAAGTGGCCAAACTATGCCTACGTGTTTACAGACAAATGTATATATAACCACAGACCTGGATGTATACCTACATTCACATACATATATACAAATGTATGCATATACTTTTTTTTTCTGAACCATCTAAGTACAAGTAGGAGACATTATGCTCTTTTATCTCTACATTTTCTCGGTGTTCAGTATGTATTTCCAAAAACAAGGACATTGTCGATATCAGCCATATTGAGACAATACTATTTTCTGATCCATAGTCTACAGTCAATTATTCCATAATGTCCTTTGTTTCTATTTTTCTCCTGCACTAGAATCCCATCCAAGTTTATGCATTGCATTAGGTTGTCATCTCTTTAGTTTCCTTTAATCTGATCAGTTCCTCTTTCACGAGCTTGCATTTTGGAAGAGAATAGTCATTTATTTATAGAATGTTTATTTGAGTTTGTCTGATACTCCCTCACGATTGGCCACACATTCTTGGGATAACATATGAAGTGATTAACATCCTTTTTTGTGTTCTTTCTTGTGTGTGCCAAGCGGCACCTAATGAATTTGGTCACATTATTCGTGACATTAACCTTGATTCCTTGGTTAAGATGGTGTCTCCCAGGATTCTACATTGCAAAGTTACTATTTTCCTATCTAGTAAGTAATTTCTGAAAAAAAAAAAAATACAGTAACATCGTATAAATATCCTGTTCCTCATCACAATTCCACACACTAGTTATGGTATCAGTTTTTATTCTTGCCTAAGTCAATTCTCATTCTGATGGCTCTCAAAAAATAATTTTCTAATTCCATCATTCCTTCTCCATTGATTAGGGGGCATTTCAGTGTTGCATAGGAGGAGCTTGCCCTTCTGCATTTGTTTGTCTGCTTGTTTACATCAGTAGAGAATCATGGATTTCATTCAGTGGACTATCATCTGATACTGTATTTAGTGTTCAACTTATTCTTCAAGGTGCTGTGATTTCTAAGCTGTATTTTATATGCATGCCACGAAGTGTCTGGGGGTAAAGAGGAAAGATTTAATTTATCTTAGAAGAGCTAAGAAATAGGTGGTAATAGGAGCTAAGTGTTAAAAAGAAAGAAGTTTGCCCACTGGAGTTGGATATCCCAAAAATAGGGAGCAGTATGTGCCAGATGCACAGGGTTGGGGAATGCAAGGGGGAAAAAATGTTTAATAGGTCTGATAAATCTTGGCTTATTTCATTGACAATCTTTCAGCCAACAGCAAAAACAACAAAAGGAGCCACTCAGTACTTAAGTTGGATTCAAGGAAAAATGTGTAGAGAACACAAAAATTATGTTACCATGGAGTTTATAACAGTAGAACACAGAAACTGACTAGAAATATAATTGAAGACTTCAAGAATGTGTATTATTTTTAAGGTTGAAAGGATACAGGTTTGGATTTGCAGTCTATGTTTCTAAATTAGAATAAGTGTTAAGAGGATATTTTTCAAAATAAGAAATCTACTGGGGCATCTGGGTGGCTTAATCAGTTAAGCATCTGACTCTTGATTTCAGCTCAGGTCTTGATCTCATAGTCGTGAGTTCAAGCCCCACACTGAGCTCCATGCTGGGCATGGAGCTTACATAAATTCTACTTATGTAATCCCAAGGGGGAAAAATAAGTAACATTCTACAGAATTCAATATGGTTCTCAGATTAGTTCAAACATTTTAAGCAACATGTACAAAAGGGTACACTCAGGAAAAAAATAATCACAAGAGAAATGTGAAGGCGGCTAAAGTATCCTAAGGTTTATGGAATTTTTTTTAGAGCAAAATTAACGAAAAGGAAAAGTGAAACCCAACTATTAAGATACAGGTAATATTACATGAAAAAAATAAATTTTTATTTTCTGCTTTCATTTTTATAATTGTTAAAAATGAAGAGCTTCAAAGTGAAGGAAAATCAAGCATAGCTTTAAAAAATATTGAAATATAAGCAGGAAGATGCTAATGAATTATTTAATTAATGAGATATTGATTCCTGGAAAAAAAAAATGAAACAGGAGTGGATTTTTTCTTTCTTTTGAGAGAGAGAGAGAGAGAGAGAGAACACACATGGGCAGGAGGAGGGAGCAAAGTAAGTGGGAAATAGTATCTTAAACAGGCTCCCCACCCAGCACAGAGCCCAACACGGGGTTCAGTCTCATGACTGAGATCATGACCTGACTCAAAAATCAAGAGTCAAACACTTAACCAACTGAGCTACCCAGACACCCCAAGAAACAGGAATTTAAATATGAGATGGATCAATGTTTGATTTTCAGTAAGTTGGAAAACTGAACTTCAAAATCTCCAAATTCTAGAAGAGGCTTTAGGACATCAGGGTTGTAAACTCTTATAGTTTAAAACAGTTATTATAACACCTATCCTGGTATTTGTTACTAA
Organism: Vulpes lagopus; assembly: GCF_018345385.1. NCBI lineage: Eukaryota > Metazoa > Chordata > Mammalia > Carnivora > Canidae > Vulpes > Vulpes lagopus. The sequence goes on along the minus strand of NC_054832.1, from coordinate 29,650,322 downwards.
GAATAAGTCCTATCAAAACTAATATTTTAAAAAACAATTTCCCCTGCTTTCTATACCTATTATATATCATTACTTCTATGTACATAAAAATCTATGGATAGAAAGAAAAGTATGGAAATGCACACATACATTTTTGATAAATTATTTGAAAGTTGCAAGTATCACAATACTTTACATGAAATTTAGCATACACTTTCTGAGAATAAGAACACCATTTTACATAATCACAAGATCTTGCAAGACGTCAGAAATTTAACATGGATAAAATAATATTACTAATATGCTATCTATGTTCATACTTCCTCAGCTATTCTAAAATTGTTTGGGTTTCCCCATCTATCCAGAAAGCAATCAAAGACCATGCACTGCATTTGGTTTGCTTCCTTAGTCCTTTCGATTAGGAGTAGTTCACCCAGTGTTGTCTTTCTAGTCATTGAGATCTTTTAGAGTCCAGGGCAGTTGTCTCATAGATTATCGTACAATCTTGCATTTGAATGACTTTGGCCAAATAATTAGATTTATCATTTTTCCATTATTAATATGATAATTTAATTCAGGCAGGTATCTTCCTAACACCATTAGGTGAAGGTTTATTGGGAAATAATATTGCTCAGGAGATTATCTATTAATTCCAAAGGGGGGAAAATGCCTTTATTTCACAAGCAGACCAGGGAACACCTGGTTAAAACTTGCCACATTCAGGCCAGGGACCAAACACTGCCCACAACAAGCAAAGAAAGCCGCTACAGACAACTTGCCTAAAGGATAAAGAGGCCAGGACAAAAATAGAGTGCACGCAGCACATCAAAGCGCTAGGCCCTGGAGAATAGTGGACACTATACTGCAGAGCACCACAGCATCTATTCTTAAGACCATTACCCTCAAGAACAAGAGATGTAGCTGACTTTCCTAACACAGAAAGAAGGCATAGAAACTTAGATGAAATAAGATAGAAGAATTTGTCCCAAGTGCATGAACAGGACAAGGCCACACCCAGAGATCTAAGTGAAACAGATACAAGTAACATGCCTGATAGAGAATTTAAAGTAATGATCATAAAGATACTCACTGGACTTGAGAAAAGACTGGAAGACCTGAGTGAGACCCTTAACACAGATAAGGAATAACATAGCATGGAAAAAGAGCTCAGTAAATGAGAAACATGCTTGATGGAATGAACATCACGCCAGAAGAAGCAAAAGAACAAATTAATGACCTAGAAGACAGAGTAATGGAGAACAATCAAGCTGAACAATAAAGAGAAAAAAAGAATTAGGCAAAATGAGAAGAGACTTTGGGATCTCAGTGATTCCATCAATTTAATAATATTTACATTATAAGAGACCGAGAAGAGTCAGAAAAGTGGGCAGAAAATTTATTTGAAAAAAATGATAGCTGAAAAATTCCCTAATCTGGAGAAATGAAACATATTCAAATGTAGGAAGCACAGAGAACCTCCAACAAAATCAACCAAAGCAGATCCACACCAAGATATATTATAATTAAAATGGCAAACAAAATACGGTGATAAAGAAGAAACATTAAATGCAGCCAGACAAACACAACAGTTACATATGTGAGAAACCTCTTAAGACTATCATGGGATTTTTTTCAGCAGAAACTTTCTAAGCCAGAAGGGAGTGGCAATGATATATACAAAGTGCCAAATGGGAAATAGATGAAGCCAAGAATGCTCTACCCAGTAAAGCTACCATTCAGAATAGGAGAGAGAGAGAGAATTTCTCAGACCAACAAAAGGCTAAAGGAGTTCATGACCACTAAACCAACTCTACATGAAATGTTAAAGGGGACTCTGAATAGAAAAGGAAAGACAACAAGAGAAAAAAAAGTAGGAAGCAAAAAAAACCTGTAAAAATAGGTTTCTCTTTAAAACTCAGTCAAGGAACTCACAAAATAAAAGGATGTAAAGTATGATACCATATACCTAAAATGTGGAGGGGAGAGAGGTAAAGAATGGGTTCAAACTTAGGCAACCCTCAACATAATCTAGATTGCTATCTACAGATGATATATATAAACCATACAGTCACCACAAATCAAAATATAGTAACAGATATGCAAAAAATGAAGAAAGGAATCTAAGTATATCACTTAAGCCAGAAAACTGTGACAGAAGATCAGAGAAAAACTACAAAAACAACCATAAAACAAGTAGCAAAATGGCAATAAACATATACCTATTAATAGTTACTTATAATGTAAATACTTCAATCAAAAGACAAAGGATGACAGAATGGATTAAAAAACTAAGACCCATCTACATGTTATCTATAAGAAACTCTGCTGAGACCTAAAGACACTTATAGATTGAAAGTGAGGGGGTAGAGAAACATCTAATACACAAATGAAAGTGAAAAGAAAGCCAGGGTAGCAATACTTATATCATACAAAATAGGCTTTTTTTTTTTTTTTGAGTGGGGTAGGGGCAAAAGGTGGGGGGGGGGGGGGGGAGAGAAAATTTTAACCAAGCCCCACACTGGGCTTGATCATAACCTGAACTGAAATCAAAAGTTGGACACTTAACCAATTGAGCCACTCAGGCACCCCGAAAAAGTAGACTTTAAAACAAAGACTGTAACAAGAGACAAAGAACACTATGTAATAGAGACAATCCAACAAGAAGATATAAAAATTATAAGTATGCACCCAACATGGAACACCCAAATATATACAACAGATAATAATAAAGGAACTAATTGGTAGTTATACAATAATATCTGGGGGAAGTGAATACTCCACTCACAACAATAGATCATCTAAACAGAAAATCAACAAGGAAACACTGGCTTTCACATATCAGATGGATTCAACAGATAGATTCAGGACATTCCATCCTAAAACAGCAGAACATACATTATTTTCCAAGAACACAGGCACATGCTCCAGAATAGATCACATATTAGGCCACAAAACAAGCCTCAATTAAAAAAAAAAAAAAAAAGACTGAAGTCACACCATGCAGCTTTTCTGACCACAATGCTCTAAAACTAAAAGTCAACCATAGGAAAAATATCTGGAAAGACCACAAATACATGAAGGTTAAATAATACGCTGCTAAACAATGAATGCGTCAACCAGAAAATAAAAGGAATTTTTAAAAATCACATTGAAAAAGGAAAATGAAAACACATAGTTCTATACCTCTGGGATGCAGCAAAAATGGTCCTAAAGAAGGAACTTTATAGTGATACAGGCCTACTTCAAGAAAAAAAATCTCAGAAAAATCTAACCTTATCCCCAAAAGAGCTAGAAATAGAACAGACAAAACCTAAAACCTGCAAAAGGAAGAAAATAAAGATTAGAGCAGAAAAAAATATATAGAAACTAGAAAAATAGCACATGTCACTGAAACCAAGAGCTGGTTTTCTGAAAGAAAAAATAACATTGATAAGCCTCTAGCCAGACTTTTTAAAAAAGAGGACTCAAAATTACAAATGAGAAAGGAGAAATAACCAACACCACATAATTATAAATAATAAGAGAATACTATGAAGAACTATATGCCAAAAAATTGGACAAGAACAGATGAATAAATTCCTAGAAACCTACAACCTACCAAAACTGAGACAGAAAGAAATAGAAAATTTGAACAGACCAATTACCAACAAAGAAATCGAATTAGTAATCATACCTCCACCCAAAAAAGTCCAGGGCCAGATGGCATCACCGGTGAATTCTACCAAATATTTAAAGAAGGGTTAATACCTATTCTACTCAAACTATTCCAAAAACAGAAGGGAAACTTCAAAATTCATTCTATGAGATACCATAATCCCAGAACCAGATAAAGATTGAGAGAGATTGAGAGAGACAGACACACACACAACTACAGGCCAAGATCTCTGATAAATGTTGATGCAAGAGTCCTTAATATTAGCAAACCAAATCCAACAATATCTGAAAAAAATTCACCACGACCAAGTGTGACTTATTCCTGAGTTGCAAGGATGGATCAATATTTGCAAATCAATCAATGTGATATACCACATTAAGAAATATGATCATTTCAATAGATGCAGAGAAAGAATCTGACAAAGCGCAACATCCATTCATGATAAAAACCTCAAAAATTGGGATCCCTGGGTGGCGCAGCGGTTTGGTGCCTGCCTTTGGCCCAGAGCGCGATCCTGGAGACCCGGGATCGAATCCCACATCGGGCTCCCGGTGCATGGAGCCTGCTTCTCCCTCCGCCTGTGTCTCTGCCTCTCTCTCTCTTTCTCTCTCTGTGACTATCATAAAAAAAAAAAAAAAAAAAAAAAAAAAAAAAAAAAAAAAAAAAAAAAACCTTAAAAATTGGTTTAGAGGAAACATAATAAAGGCTACATATGAAAAACCCACAGCTAACAACATATTCAATGGTGAAAACCCAAAAGGTCTTTCCTCCCAAGGTCAGGGACAAGACAAGGATATTCATTCTCACCACTGTTATTTAACATAGTACTGGAAATCCTACCCTCAGCAATCAAACAAAAAGAAAAGGCATTGAAATTGGCGAGGAAGTCAAATTTTCACTATTTGCAGAGGACATGATACTATATATAGAAAACTCAAAAGACTTCACCAAAAATATTGCTAGAACTGATAAATTTAGTAAAGTTGCAGGATACAAAAATCAACATATAGAAATCTGCTGCATTTCTATACACCAATAATGAAGCAGCAGAAAGAAGAAAACAATCCCATTTACAATTGTACCAATAAAGTAGTAAGACACTTAGGAATACACCTAATCAAAGAGGTGAAAGATCTGTACTCCGAAAACTGTAAAACATTGATGAAAGAAATTAAAGAGGATACAAAGAAATTGAAAGATATCCCATGCTCATGGATTAGAATATCGTTAAAATATCTATACTACCTAAGGCAATCTACACATCTAATGCAATCAGTATCAAAATACCAACAGCATTTTCCAAAGAACTCGAACAAAGAATCCTAAGATTTGTATGGAATCACAGAAGACCCTAAACAGCCAAAGCAATCTTGAAAAAGAAAAGCAAAGCTGGAGGAATCAAAATTCCAGACTTTAAGTTGTATTATAAAACTGTAATCATCAAAACAGTATGGTACCAGCATAAAATTTGACACAGAAAACCCAGAGATAAACCCACAACTATATGATCAATTAATCTTTGATAGAGCAGAAGGAACATGCAATGGGAAAAAGTCTCTTCAACAAATGGTGTTGAGAAAACTGGACAGCAAAATGCAAAAGAATGAAACTGGATCACTTAACAACATACACAAAAGTAGGGATCCCTGGGTGGCGCAGCGGTTTGGCGCCTGCCTTTGGCCCAGGGCGTGATCCTGGAGACTCGGGATCGAGTCCCACGTCGGGCTCCCGGTGCATGGAGCCTACTTCTCCCTCTGCCTGTGTCTCTGCCCCTCTCTCTCTCCCTATCATAAATAAATAATAAAAAAAAAATTTTAAAAAAACATACACAAAAGTAAATTCAAAATGGACAAAATATTCAATATAAGATCTGAAATCAAAAATCCTAGAAGAAAATACAGATAGTAACCTCTGATAGTGGCCAAAGCAACACTTTTCTAGATAGGTCTTCTCAGGCAAGGGGGACAAAAGTAAAATTCAACTATTGGAATTACATCAAAATAAAGCTGCTGCAAGTGAAAGAAACAACAAAACTGAAAAGGTAACCTATGGAATGGGCAAAAATATTTGCAAGTCACATATCCAAGGCAGGGATGGTATCCAAAAGTTATAAAACTCAAATGTGCAGAAGACATAAATTGACATTTTTCCAAAGACAACATACAAATGGCCAAGACACATGGAAAGATGATCAACATCACTCATCATCTGGGAAACACAAATCAAAACTACAATGAGATACCACCTCATACAAGTCAGAATGGCTAAAATTAATACAGGAAACAATGGGTGTTGGTGAGGATGCAGAGAAATGGGAACCCTCTTATACTGTTGGTGGTAATGTAGACTGGTGCAGCCACTCTGGAAAAAACAGTACAGTTTCTTCAAAAAGTTAAAAATAGTGCAATTGCAGAATTGTGGGGTAGTTCTAAGTATTTACCTAAAGAATACAAGAATACTAATTCAATGAGATACATGCACCCCAATGTTTATAGTAGCAGTGAATAGCCAAATTATGGGAAGAGTACAAATATCTATTGACTGATGAGTAGACAACAAGTGGGGTGTGTGTATGTATGTATGTGTGTGTGTATATATATATATATATTTTATATATGTGTGATATATATGATGGAATATTATTGAACCATTAAATGAAATCTAGCCATTTACAATGACATGGATGAAGCTAGAGCGTATTATGTTAAGTGAAACAAGTCAGTCAGAAAAAGACAAATACCACATGATGTCACTCATGTATGGAATTTAAGAAACAAATGATCACGGGGAAAAAAAAAGAGGAAAACCAAGAAGCAAAATTATAGAGAATAAACTGATGGTTACTGGAGGGTAGGTGGGTGATAGGTTAAGTAGGTGAGGATTAAGGAGCTCCACATCCACATTTGTGAGGAGCACCAGATGTTGTATGGTAGTGTGGAATGACTATGTTACATATGTAAAGAAAATATTACACTGTATATTAACTGGAATTTTTAATTTTTATTTATTTATTTATGATAGTCACACAGAGAGAGAGAGAGAGGCAGAGACACAGGCAGAGGGAGAAGCAGGCTTCATGCACCAGGAGCCCGACATGGGATTCGATCCCGGGTCTCCAGGATCGCGCCCTGGGCCAAAGGCAGGTGCCAAACTGCTGCGCCACTCAGGGATCCCGGTATATGTGTACAGATATATAATGGAACATTACCCAGCCATTAAAAAGAATGAAATTTTGACATCTGTCATGACATGGATGGAGCTAGAGAGTACAATGCTAAGAGAAATATGTCAATCAGAGAAAGGCAAATACACTATGATTCCACTCATATGTGGAATTTAACAGAAAAAAAAACAAGCAAAGGAAAAAAAAAAAGAGGCAAGCCAAGAAACAGATTCTTATACAAAAACTGATGGTTACCAGAGCAGGGGGGGCGGGGGGGAAATGGGTAAAATAGGCAAATAGAGAGTTTACTTGTCTTGATGAGCAATGGGTGATGTAGGAATTATTGAATCACTATATCGTACACCTGAAGCATATATGTTTACTGGAATTTAAAGTTAAATTTTCAAAAACAAACTACTTTCTACATAGATTTTTCTAAGTGTTTTTTTGTTTTGTTTTGTTTTTTTTACACTTAGAAAAATCTTAGAAAAATAAACACAGGGCAGGCCAGGTGGCTCAGCGGTTTAGCGATGCCTTTAGCCCAGGGTGTGATCCTGGAGACCAGGGATCGAGTCTCACCATCAGGCTCCCTGCATGGAGCCTGCTTCTCCCTCTGCCCCTCTCTGCCCCTCCCTCCCCCCCCACCCCCCCCCTCTCTCTCTCTCTCTGTGTTTCTCATGAATAAATAAAATCTTTTTAAAAAATAGACACAAAACTGTTAACACAGTTAATGCAAAGAGGTAAAATGAGTCTGCCTCCTTTATACTGTTCAGCACCTCACAAATGTCTTGCAATGAACCATACCACTTTTTCAACAGAAACAAGGCTATTTTGGAAGTAAGAGGTTAACGGTAATTATTCTGCCTCAAAATGTTTTGAAAACTTTAAAGAATTTGGTTTTCAAAATAATTTTGGTACCAAATCACGATGGACCCTTTCTCTCCATTTCTTAGTTTAAGTTATCCACAGTTTCCCATATGGAATTTAGAAAAAACAAATCCTTTACCTACATCAGTGATTACATGAACAAAGGAGGACATGTGCATTTTAATCACATGTACTGCATGCGCATGCTCATCCATGCAGAGGAACTAATTGGGCAGGGAGGAGTTACTGGCTCTTTAAAAGACACACACAAAAACAATCCTAATTTGCTTAAAGTATACACAGGAACCCAAAAGCCTTAATAACCTTAATTATAATTTCCTCCAAGTAGAACATTTGTAAGCCTTAATCCCTTTATTGAGTTTATTGCCAATGATTAGGCAAAGTACACAGAACGGAGTGTGCATGTATGTACTTAAACTTAATGGAATCAAGAAACGTTTGTGTCATTTAGCCACCATTTTCAAAACAGAACAGACATGTTTAAGATGGAAAAGGAAGAGATGGAAGAATTCAGAATAGGTGAAAAAGTAAGTTTTCTAGATTAGCTCAACGTCCAAAAGAGTATTTGGTTCCTGTCCACACAAATTATTTGTTTTAATTACACTACTCGAACTTTCCAAAAACATATTTTAAGAGAAAGTTTAAACCAAGATTGGTTCTGAAAACTGCAGTGCCGCATTAGCAAGTAACACTTTAAAGCCTCATTTGCAAAATATAGTTCTCAGCCCTGCAGAAGCAACAGCAGCAGCCGCTGCCACCAAAGGCAGAGTCTCAGGCCTCACTCCACACCTAGTGAATCCAAATCCAAATTAAAACAAGATCCCAGTTGATTCTTACACATTGCTTTAAGGCATTCAAACCTAGGTTCTGAATGTAACACCCCTCCCCCCCACCAAAAAAGTAATAAAATAAATCTCTATACCTGAAAACACTAAAATTATCTTCGTGCATTCCTATACATAGATTAAAATTGATTCAAAGGGGAATTTTGTATCTTTATCAGAAAAATCAAAAGTCATAACTGAAGTAGAATCTATTCAATCTTTCAATCTTAAACTGCAAACTGAAAATGGGTTGATGTACAAGAGAAATCCCAAGGGTAGATTTATTTCCCAGGGTTACTAGTTGACCCTATCTAACCTATAGTGTGGGAAACTCCTGGGTCATAAAGTGTAATCCATAGTCAAATACAGGCTACATAATAAAAAGATCTCCCAAAGAGTTGAAAAATGTGCTTTAGGAGTGCACTAAATAAGGGAGAATTAACAAAGATTAGGAAAAATGAAAGTTAAGGTTTTCAAGTTTTCATTCATTGAAATTTACAACCCTCATATTGGAATTTACCCTAAATTTACAACCCACACAGATCTGGCACAGATCAGAGTCTAATGGATCTTGCCACATTGGATCAGACTCATAGTCCTTCCTGTCCAGGATTCTGATGATGGCACCAGAGGACATGCTGTGGGGAGAATGGCTGCTCTTTGATGTCAACCTCAAAGGTTAGGAGTGTACCCAAAACATCCTAGTTTCTTGTAATAACCCGTTATGAATCTGTAATCCACAAATTTAGTTAAATCATTTTGAGGTTATTTATATTTTCCACCCCTACTTCCTCTTAGAGTAATCAGTTCCATAAGTTTATAACTAGTAGGGTAAGGTGACAGATAGTTCCTACTCACCCAATGGAACAAGGCAGTGTTCCTACTATCAATACTATTCATACCCATGACATCAAAACCAAAAATAAAAACAAAACACAGCCATATCTCTTTCCAGCACTTGCATCTATATATGCCTAGTTCTTTTTTTCCTCCATCTGGGCAGGCACCACATACCTTGACCCTTTTAGAATCTTTCTTTCAACTTCTTCAATTTCAGGATATATCTTTTTGAGGTATTATCAGTCCATAACAAGAGCAGGTATGCTATTAATTTGCTTAAAGATAAGAGAATGTTCTCTACTTGGTTTCAAAATTCATTTCTTGATGATTTAAAATCTCAGTCAAAATTCTCAGGGATCCTATAAAACCCTCATCAAAACTAACAAGTTCAGTAAAACCAAGAAACTTCGCTTCCCACACTCATAATTCATTTTTTTTTTACTTTTTCCTTATATTTATTCCCTACTGTGAACATAAATTCATCTGCCTGTTTCTATGTCTGTATGCTCAGATAAGCTCAAGAGCTTACCTCCACCCTTAATATCTGAGCCCTTGGCCTGCTTTCAGCAAGAATCCTTGAAGTTAGTAAGAATATTGTCATAGCCTTGATATCTCCCTTTTACTAATTTTGTCTCCACTAACCCCCCCACACACACCCTAATCCTTAACAATAAATCCCCATTTTTTCCTGTTGTATCTGGAATTGAACCCAGTTCTATAATGAAGTTTTCTTCTATTTGCAGAGATTCCTGAATATGATCTGCTTCTACAACTATTGTCCCTGCTTTCATTCTCTTTGACAACTATCTCTTTGACAACTATTGGCATCTATGATAACTTTGGAAAGTGAGGCTGCCTTAAAAAGGAAAGGGACTCTTCTAGAGAAACACATTCTCCTAACTTCCACCAATCACTTGGGTGCCCAAGAAGAACCAAAGAGGAAATTAAGAGTTAGATGGGAAGGTCCATCCTGAGATTGAAATCTGGGAGCGAGGAGATGGCCACAGAAGATCTCCAGAAAGTGTCCAAGAACATCCAAAATGGTCACCTGCAAAGCAGAATAAAGACATTTTCTGACATGAAGGTCTCAAAAATATACATCTTTTACAGTATTTCTAAGTTACTGAATGATATGCTCCACAAAAGCAGAGAATTAAACAAAAAAGTGAAAGATGGAGTCCTGGAAACACGGCATCAAACACAAGTTAGAGACAAAAGGAATGCCCAAGAGGATGGTGAAGAGAAGATGCAGAATAAGACCCAAGAAGGAGGCTGCCAAGCAATCAGTCTAGATTAGAGATGATCAAACTCTGCAAAAAGTTTCTCCAAAAGGATACGATGAATAAAATAGCTATTATCTTCTCACATACTAGGAAGAGATTTAGGCAAACTGAAGAAAGTTTAGAGTTGAATTAGGGATGCCTATATAGAGGAGAGAGCATCTCCAGAGTAAACAAGTAACTCAGAGCAGGAAATGCAATAGATATACATGCTATGTAGTTCAGCTGTGTTTGCATGGTTTTAAGAATATAAACATGAGGTATCTAACCTTCCAAAATTATACTCTATACTTGGAGGATGAGGAAGGGAAGCAAGTTTCCATGCAGTAAGTAAAGTAGCATAAATGGGCTAAATCCTTATCCCCCATAGTGGAAATTGAATCCATAATGCTCCAAAGAGTAATAAAGGCATGTTATGGAGAATTATGAACATAAATAACCAAGATTCTAGAAGAGTTCCAAGTATGGAATGAGTAAGCCACAGAGATAAAAGGTACAGCACAGGGAATATAGCCAGTGGTATCGTAACAGTGGTGTGTGGTGTGTACTGACAGATAGTAGCTATACTTATGTTGAGTATGGGGAGTATAGCATAATGTATTGTCCAATCATTACCTTCTACACCTGAAACTATGTAACATCATGTATCAACTACACTTTAGTTAAAAAACAAAACAGATGTGGGACACCTGGGTGGTTCAGTGGTTGAGTGTCTGCCTTTGGCTCAGGGTGTGATCCCAGGGTCCCAGGATCGAGTCCCATGTTGGGCTCCCTGCATGGAGCCTGCTTCTCCCTCCGCCTGTGTCTCTGCCTCTCTCTCTCTCTCTCTCTCTCTCTCTCTCTCATAAATAGATAAAATCTTAATAAAAAAATAAAAAGATGAAAGTACTTGGAGAAGAGGTGGCAGGAGGGCATTGGGACAAGGGTAGTTTTTCAGAAAAAGCCTGGTCGAATTATTTGACTCTAAACCATACGTGTGTATAACTTTGATTAAAAACAAGATTTGAAAACAAAAACATCTGCTTATTGTATTTGTTATGAGTGATTTATCTATACTTAGGAAATTTTCTATTTTATAGGATGAAATTAGAAGAAATTTCAAACTAAAGATTCAACTGCATAACATTTACAGAGTTAAAGGGAGAGAAAATACACAGCCAAATGTTAGTTTTCTGTGGGCTGTCAGCAATTAATATCACAATATTCAAATTCCAGATTTTTTCTAATTGCTACTAATTATAAGAGTAACAAAAAGCCTTTAGAATCTGAAGCCTCATTCTAAGGTATCTTGCTTCATTTAGCAATTGAACAAAATTTGATGCAGAGAAAAACAAAACATGGTTTGCCATAATGTTTTTACTTAATTGTGGATAAAATTATACCCTGAATTCGTATTTTCTTACTAAAAGAGAACTTTGCTTATATATTAGCAGAAAATAAGTCTCAAGACAGACACACAGATCACCTTATTTTTGAACCCTTTTGGGGTGGTGAGTGAGCACTTTTATTTTCCTCCAGGGGGGAAATGAAAGAATCAAAGTTATCGTGATACATTCTTATATAAAATATTGAGTTTACAAGGAAAGAATGCCTGTATTAATGATACATGGCATTGGTTATAAATCCTTCTCACACTGTGGCATATTAACCAATACTTCCCAAACTTCCCTTAGGTCAACACAAGAGACCTCAAACAGCCAACTAGATTAACTAGGACCACATCAAGCAAAACCAGGCCACACAGAAGTACTTTCCTACATAAGAGACAAAACAATACATGTACAATTTCAACAGTTTCTCAAGCTGTTCCAGTGTTGGCTGACACTTATAACTTTCCAGACTTAGCAAAAATATGGACATTATCCAGGCCTGAGGAGTTGCATGTTCAATAAGAATTAAATCTCTTTGTTCCTGTTTGCCAAGATGTCTCAAAGTCTTAAACAAGAATGGCAGAGGAGGTAGAGACATGATAGAAACTCCAGATAAAAGCATTAACAATAAATTCATATATCACCTAAGGTGAAGTTTTTTTTTCTTCCAGTAAAGCACTAAGAATCTAAAAGTGCCAGTACCCTGAATTTCATGCCTTCATGATCACTTAGGGAATTTGGCTTTTATATTTAACAATTCACACTTTAAGAAAACAGACTTCATGCCAGCCCAAGAATTGCACATATGTTATTGCATATACGTTTAAGATAGTTTTGAAAACTGATGTATGGTGGTATATTTAAGTGTAGGCAATGTAATACAGATTCTTTTAAATATAAATACAAGAGATGTATCAACTTCTATCAACTTGATAGAAGACTTATTATGTTATTTCTGGTCTGTGAACCTCATCGCCACCAATATTTTCAAGCCTAACAGAATGAAGTCAACTCATGATGTTATAGTCAGCTACCTGACACAGATTCTGCTTACTAATAAAATACAACTTTTCCCAACCTCTCTCTTTACTGGATCTTCCACAAAGCTGACCCACACCTCATGGTAGCCTTTCCCTTTTGTGGGCTTCCTACAGTCTTTTGGTCTGAGTCACTTTAGAGTCACATGTTTACATGTTGCTTTTAAACTTCCCTTTGAGGGAAGTTTACTACTCCCCTTTGAGGGAAGTTTACTACTCCTACTTTTCACTCAAATCAAGCTGTATGAGAAAGACCACAATCACCTCCTTTTATTTATTTTTTTGTTATTCTCTGTTATTAGGACAATATTAGTCTTAGGAAGGCTAATGTCCTTGCTGATTGAGTGTATGTTAAGGATAAGACAATCACATCTTTCTCACAAATATTATAATTCCCTATTGGTATATAACGTTCTTTTCAAAATGTTCTTAAAGAAGATGTGGTTTATGTATACAATGGAATATTACTCAGCCATTAGAAACGACAAATACCATTTGCTTCAACATGGATGGAACTGGAGGGTATTATGCTGAGTGAAGTAAGTCAATCAGAGTAGGACAGTGTATGTTCTCATTCATTTGGGGAATATAAATAATAGTGAAAGGGAATATAAGGGAAAGGAGAAGAAATGTGTGGGAAATATCAGAAAGGGAGACAGAACATAAAGACTCCTAACGCTGGGAAATGAACTAGGGGTGGTGGAAGGGGAGGAGGGCGGGGGGTGGGGGTGAATGGGTGATGGGCACTGAGGGGGACACTTGACGGGATGAGCACTGGGTGTTATTCTGTATGTTGGTAAATTGAACACCAACAAAAAATTAATTTATTAAAAAAATGTTCTTAAAAAGAATAGATTTTGGTGTTCTTTAATACTAGTGGTAGGAAGACTAATCGGTAACTTACCATACCACAGGTCAGACAATTCTAGTTGCCTACCCTTCTTTCAGGTTTCCACTTTTCTTCAAGGAGGCAATATACTTGGCTAAAAAGCGGATTTCCCTGATTCCCTGGTAGTTAGGGGACATTAATTGCATGGCACTGTACTTTAGGCAGGAACAAGGGTATATTCCAGCTGGGTCTCTCTCTCATCTTTAGAGGAAGCCAATAGCTTTTCTCAAGTCTTATCCAGGAGACTTCTGCTTGTATCTCAGAGATTAACATCTTATATCCCTCACCATGATCCATTACCAACATCTACAATCTTCACCAATGTCCCCTTCAGTCCCTCTTCTGCACTTCTATGACCTTCTTTCTCAACACAGAACTTGGACCTTCCACAAGCATACACAGTTTCATGCTTCCAACTCTCCCCGCATCTGATCCTTCCTCCACTATACTATACAATATTTCCTTCAATGAAAATATTACTCCTCCCCTTGTTTAAAACCCCACTATAGGGGATCCCTGGGTGGCGCAGCGGTTTGGCGCCTGCCTTTGGCCCAGGGCGCGATCCTAGAGACCCGGGATCGAATCCCACATCGGGCTCCCGGTGCATGGAGCCTGCTTCTCCCTCTGCCTGTGTCTCTGCCCCCCTCTCTCTCTCTCTGTGTGACTATCATGGGTAAATAAAAATTAAAAAAAAATAAAAAAATTAAAAAATAAAAAATAAAATAAATAAAATAAAACCCCACTATAGTCTCTACTATTCCAAAACCATGCTTAATCTGCTCTGACTGATATTTCATCCCTACACAAAGCACCACCCTTAAACTCTTGGGTTTCTGCATCCACACTTCATCGTTAAACCCTAGTATAGCTTCAATCCCCATTTGACCTATTTTTCCAGTTATTTTATGTCCATAATTCAAGGTTCATATCAGACTATTTCACTCCTTTTATTCATTCAACAGTTAGGATAGTGTCTTTATTATCTAGGATATAGGAAGTTGTGTCTTTTACTTATCACTATTCCCTAACTTAAAAAGGAACATGAAATCCCCTCCAGAAAGCTGTCTGATATTCTTAATCACTTTGAAAGGCTTAAAGGCCACTATAATATGTCCCTGAGACATGCTGGACTGTCTTCTGTTACTATATTTGTCACATTATGAGGAAATAAACCAGTTGTATGTCTGTTTCAGTGGAACATAAGCTCCTCAAAGGCAAGTATCATCTCCCTTATATTTTGATGTGCTTGCAGTTCACCTCAGTGCTTCATATCTTGTATAGATGTTTGTTATTAGGTAAGAATATATTGCTAAAATGCAGTGCCTTTCAACTAACAAGCTGTGGCACACATACCTTTTACTTGGCTATTAGAAAATAAGGTTCCTAGTTTCCAGAAATAGTCTAACAAGATGGGTAATAATGATACATCAAATTTAGTGTAACATTAAATAATAAAGGGGAAAATCTCTAAGGTTTGGTCTCAATCATTTTGAACAAACTTATGACAAAGTTTCAAAGATCATGGATTTGAAAGACAAATCTATTGCATCACTTTGCAAAACAAATCATTAACCTATTTACTTAGTGAGTTTGACTCACCTGGATACATAAGTAAGCTTTATTCCCCACCCCCCACCCCCACATACACACCTGCCCCACTCACTACTCTGAAGCTCTACTCTTTAGTCAGGTATCAGCATCTTAGGTACACTGAACAGATTCCATAAATGAAAGTCAAAAATTATATTTCTTGCACTCCTTTTTAAAATATCAACTTGAATATAAAGCCTTTCCCCCGCTTCCCATACACAAGAGGAAAAGTCTAATTCACCAACAGCTTGGAGTGCATAGGAATTGGATCCATTAACTGCCCAGTGTGCTATAGAAGAAAAAGGGCTACGTTTGCACTTAAATGACACAGTTCTATCCCTCTCCTTGGTTGTTCTTAATGTTCTCAGGAAGAAAAGTGAACATCATCAAAAGGAACATTGTTGTGGAGGGGCTAACACCCATACTGACTTCCCTAGGCTTCAGCGCTCTCTGTACACATCACACACAACTTCCAGCTAAACCTGAGTTTACGCTGCATCCCCCAGTACAAGCATTAGCCAGACCCCTCACCACTAGGCTACAAAGGTCCTGCTAAGACTATAATCCTCATCTAACCTGTAATCAAACACACAGGCTCCATCTTCAGTGCCTTCTCTAGAAGTGCGTCCCATCTCCGTCTCCTTCCTCTTCCTTAGATGGCAGAGAGAGCAGCAGGGCACTACCTAAGCAAATTTCCCACAATGGCAGGAAAGGCTGTCTCCCCCTTCTGTCTTAGCAACAAAATTTAGAAGTTATTTTCTTGAAGTTCCCACCCTTGTCTCTGGGGAGGAGAAACACTTCCCCTTCTGGCCCAAGCTCCCAAGGAGTAGGACAGTTTGTGTGAAGATGTAAACCCATACAAAGATTCAGAAATTGATATAAAATAATAGTTGTGTCTGGACAAGGGTAATGAAAGGGGACAGGCATTTCTTGTTCTTTCATGAAGATCTATTTGTGTATAACGAGTGTAACTAAAATAAGAATGAAAGAAGAGAAAGATGGAGAGAGAAGTGAGGGAAGTAGATTCCTTATAATGACTCAATCATCAAGTTTTCAGAGTCTTAGTACTCATGTTACTATTTATTAATTTACTCTTCAGAAATAGTAAGAAGAGCTTTTCCTCATGGTTAGTGCAAAGGAATAAAATTATATCACTTTAATCAAATGCAGCAAACTCAGAATAGAGAAAAACATCATAGTACTTAAGCATCCCTGAGGAGCATGCCACATTGCCCCCAGAGTCCATTCTAAAAATGAAGCTTAGAAAACACCAGCTTCTGGTTAAAGTCAATCAACCCAGAAACAACAGAGTCTTTGTCAAGGAAACCTGAGTTCAAGTGCATGAGGATCAGATAAAACACAACACATGGCATCTGAACTAAAATGATATGCTTTGATTTTAGATTAAAAGTTAAGAAACCAGCAGAATGCAAACACTTAGGAGAAAAGGATGTACAAATAAAATTAAGATTGGCTTCCTCTTAGGTGGGGACATCGAAGAGTGATAATATTCAAGGTGTTGCAGAACAGCACTATAAACATCTTTATTTGTAAATCCACAATATGTATGGTTCCATTTAAATAGGACATTGTGTTACAGTCAGATAGTAAGTATTAATAACCAAGTGTTTAGAAAATACGTTGTTTAGGAAACTACAGGTATTAAAAGAACTATCAGTTTGGTTAAGCACATGGCCATGCAAATACTCTTTAGGGCCTGCATCCTATACAGGGGGGAGGAAGTGGTGGACGGAAGGAGTTATGCAGAGCTGGGTCTCAATTACGGCTATAAAACCAGCTACCCAAATTCTTTTAGAACCTCTCGTTAGCGCTACTCAGATTACCCAAGATAATAAAAAGCCAGGAAGCATAGGGCTCTTTTGACCACACATTAAACATGAATTAAATTACTGAAATTTCATGGTGTATAGCCCCAATATGGTCGGTTTCTGTGTTTAAAAGTAGGAAAACTTAACAATTTTATACACTGGGAGACTTCTGAAGGAAGAAAACAAGTTGACACATACTTAACTCCAGAATTCTCTCCAAACTTGGAGAAAACTTGGATTCAGTTGCTTCAATGAAGTAAAAGTGATATTACTCTGAAGAGGTGCACAGGGTTATTCTTTGCAGCATTGTTTGTCCCTGTAAAATACAGGAAGCAACCTAAATGCTCATACCCAGGAGTGCAAATCAATAAATTATGATACTGCCATACAAAAGGGTACAATGCAGCCATAAAAAAAATATAAGATGATCTCTAAACTGATAGCAGTACATCCTGGAAATCCTAGATTAAAAAAACTGCAAAAAGAATATCTAATATATGTTACCTTTTATATCTTGGTAAAAATTGAGAAAGACAATTCACATGTCTGTTCATCTGTGCGACAAGATACAAAAGATGAAAATAAACTAGAAACTACAGAGATGGGTTACCTGCAGTCGACAGGTGAAATGGAGTGGAAAAGGTAGAAACGACAAGATGTGTGAATACATACACCTCTTTTGTATTGACCTGATCTTCAGAATCATCTTAATATTTGACATCCTCAATAAGTTGAAAACAAAAAGTGTGGGGAAGAGGAAACCAGTCCCTCTCCCCACCAAAAGAAAAAAAAAAGCCAAAAACAGAAACAAATCAATCTGAATTTCAAATGAATAAAAGAACCATCCTAAAGTGGGAGGGGAACCCAAGTAATTTTGAACACAATATTTTTACTACATGTATTTAAGCTAATGACAAAGAACTCTAAACAAATACTGATTCTTAGTATATTTGTTTTGCACAGCAGTATGCCTCAGCATTTCTAAAAGTATTATATTTTAGAACTGAACAAATATGTAAATATACTGTGCATGACAGGTTTCTTGTAGCTAGAAAAGAGTCTTCAAAATATGGAAAGAGGAAACACTAGAATGACCCCTGTAGTGTTGGATTAGAATTAGAAGCCATGGCAGCAGGAAGTGTTTTTAATATAGACATACATGTATATGAATACATGTGTATACACACCCAGACATAAATACACCTGCATATATTTCCTAGCTTTGTTTGCTGAGAAAGTCTAGAAATAACATACCAATAGCAGTGAGCATATCTAGCAACCAGATTTTGTTTTCTAAACCCCATTCTCAACTAAAAGGAGCCATGTCTCTTTGGAGAAATTCCTAATTCTAAGACTGGGTCTAAGTAAAAAAAAAAAAAAAAAAATCAGCCTGAGACATCTTGTGCCAGAAAACAAGTCCAATCTTAGACAATCTAAACAGGATAGATAATAGTAAGAAATCAGGGATCCCTGGGTGGCGCAGCGGTTTGGCGCCTGCCTTTGGCCCAGGGCGCGATCCTGGAGACCTGGGATCGAATCCCACATCGGGCTCCCGATGCATGGAGCCTGCTTCTCCCTCTGCCTATGTCTCTGCCTCTCTCTTTCTCTCTCTGTGACTATCATAAATAAATAAAAATTAAAAAAAAAAATAGTAAGAAATCATAACCCATAGAACAATATACCATGAATCCATACTGCTATAAGTTAATAAATGAAGGAGAAGAAAAAGTTCTCTGCATAATTCCAATGACTGATTATAGAATAAATGAGGAATTGGGAGTTTCCCCACTTGGAAACCACCATAGTAATAATCATTTCAAGCACCAAATAAAGCTACCAGTAAAAGTATCATAAAAACATTTTACATAGTATCAAAGTATTTCCCACAAGATACTTAATAATTTCAAAAAGCAATAATTAAATGTAATATCACCAGAACCGGAATATTTCATATGCTTCCTGATATGATACATGGAACAAAAAACACATTTCTGTCATATCCCTAGCAAAAATGCAAAACTTCAATTTAACCACAAGGAAACAAATTCAAATTGAGGAACATTATACAGACTATTATTAATCAGTACTTTTTTAAAATGTCAAAATCATGAAAGACAAAGGTTGCAGATTTACTACAGATTAAAGAATCCTGAAAATTAAAGGAGTGTACAATTCCAGATAAGACCTGAATCAGATTTTTTTTCCCCCTCCTACTACATAATACATTAGTGGAAAAATTCGAATAAGTCCTATAGACTACATAATAGTATTGTATCAGTGTTAGTTTCCTTGATTTAATAAATGTCATTATTAGTTTTTGGGGTTTTGTTTTTTGTTTGTTTGTTTTTTTAGGAAGTACACATTGAGTTTTAAGGAGGAAGCATGACACCAACTTACAAAATTTCAGGAAAAATAGGTATGATATAGCAAATGTGAAGTTTGGTAAGATATTAACATCTGAGGAATCTAGATAAAAGGTATATAATTGTACAAATTTTACAACTTCTATAAGTCTGAAATTATTTCAAAACAAAAATTTAAATATATCAAGTTTAAGCAGAAGAAGCACTAACCAATCCATTTCAAAATTAAAATTACCTATAAAAACTATGGCAATTAATACAAAGTGGTTTTGTGAAGTTACTAGTTTTTCCAAAGAACCAAATGTCTGTCACTTCCATATTCCCTAGTGCTTTGAAATAAATCATGAACACTTCTGATATTTCTTATATATAAGGCTTATTACTTGAAAGATCAATATGCTCAAACATATGCATTTTCCTCTTAAATTTCTCAGGATAGAAAATATGTAATTAAACATCAAGACAATGTCTTTCATTGAATAACTACTTGTTAAACAGATAACATCTACATCTGGCTTATCCAGTTTATTCAGTGCCAACAACAAACCACCACCAGACTTTACCCAATTAGGCTTTGCCAGATGAATTACTAATCTTGTCAGTTTGCATGGATCCTGCATGAATTCCCACATGCAGGCACAACACTCAACACAGTCAAGGTAATGAAAACCGCTCTAATAATTTCAAGAAACTTTCACGCTATACCTCTTTTACAAAGGCATTTTTTATCTTGGAAAAAGAAGAGTAGAGAGCTTGCATTTAAAAAAAATAATGGAGATTTTTTATATATATATATAAATATATATATATGTATATTTTTGTGTATGTGTATATATGTATGTGTATATATGTATGTATATGTATGTATATGTGTGTATATATGTGTATATATGTGTATATATGTGTATATATGTGTATATATGTGTATATATGTGTATATATGTGTATATATGTGTATATATGTGTATATATGTATATATATGTATATATATGTATATATATGTATGTGTATATATACATATACACACACACACACACACACACATATACATACATCCATATCCATGAGTTCAGTTATAACCATTCATTCCAAGCACTACTATACATTGGATTTTTTTTAATTGAGATATAATTGACACATAACATTGTAGAAGTTTAAGGTGTATGATGTGTTGATTTGATACATTTACATATTACAATGTGATTATCACTGTAGCATTAACTAACACCTCCATCACAGCACATAATCCATTATCCATTAAAAGATGGATCAGGATGGGTGTCGTTTTGGAGAGTGAATTCTAACCAGCTTTTTTCAGAGCTGAATAGAAGCAATGAAGGATCCTATTTCTTTGGATTCCATCCTTCTCAAAAACAAAACCCTTCTGGATTTTTCGATTCACTCCCTAATATATTCTTATCTGGTTTTCTATTCAATAGTCCACAAGCTCCTTTCTACATTATACACTATAAGGTTAACTGTAACCCTTATTATCCTTCAAAAATTCAGTGGTTTCTAATGTTTCCAATAGTCTCTTACCCTCTATTGCCAGCCTAGTGACTCATGTAAATAATTCTATATACCAAAAGTCCAGTGACCTGCCATACATGGAGCCATTCTATATATTCTATCATTCAACAAAGTTTCAAGTTCCTAACTTGACACTCAAGAAACCAACCATCCAGTTGTCCAGGACTAAGGGGTTTCACAGGATACAAGATTTTCAGCACTGAAACCTAGGTGGTCTCAGGCATATTGGGACATTTGGTCACCCTAGCTCTGTAACCTAGCAACTGACCTCTTGACCTCCCCAATGCACCTCTGCTTCTGATGCTCTTATTCTTTAGCTCATCCCGCCCCCTTTATGTCCATATATCCAACTGAAAATTATTCAAGGACTTGTCCAAATGCCACCTTCTCAAATGTTTCCTTTTCTCCAATCCCGGAAGTAATTTCTCTTTGTTGTAAATTCCAAAGCAACTCCTTTGTTCTCTCCTTTACCCCAGTTGTTTTTGTGTTGGGCAGAAAGAGGGCAGATACTTACTCCCTACTCCTGAGGTTTCCTTCTTCACAGAGGGCTATCTATTTACAGGACACTATGCACATTCTCCTCCCTCTCACTAATTCTTCTGCAAGAAAGGGGAAGGGAGTTCTCCATATGAGAATTTGGAGACCAGGAACTCTTCATTGAAGACCAGGGTCCTCCTCCATCTTTTACTCTTTGGAATTTGCTTGCATTCCCAAAGCATTACAGAAGCAAGAGTCTTGTGGCCACACACACTATCTATTCCCGGCTGGCTACGCATGTTTGAATCCAAGGTATGTGACTAGGAAGTTCATTCATTTTTACTCTATATCAAAACCATGTTCTCTAATATCAGCTTTACCAGTAACAAGACTGATTTTTTTTAATCTGTCACCTAATGACAAAAATGACCTCATCACCATTCACAGCTTGGGTAGATAAAAGGAATGGTATTTATCGACTACCACCCCCTCTAAATGGATTGTATGGTCTCCATAGCTCATAGGTGCCTCCTAACCTAGTAAGTAGATACAAGTTTTACTATTGATTTTTTTTTTTTCCAATCACGACAGACTGAAATCCATTCAAATCCTACAGTGGGTGCTTACAAGCAAGATTTTCTTAGGTAAGTCTCCTAACACCCGAGTCTTATTCTTTTTCCCCAAATGAAGAGTTGCTACAGAGACTTGTGATCCACAAAACCTAAAATACTTACTCTCTGGCCCTTTATGGACAAAGTTTCCCAGATTCTAAAGATTCTTGTAAAAATTACAGATCCGATGTTATTTACTGCTAGTGCCTAGCATATTTTTGGCTATTATCAATTTAAACCCATGGTAATATTTGAAGTAATATTTTTAAAAAGAAAATTTCTATGGACATATAAAATTAACAGCTAAAATATCCTATACTCAAATATTACATACCCAAAGGAGAGAAAAAACACCCACAAAAATCATTTTAATTTGCTACAGATTTAGAGGCTCAGGAAGCATTACCTACCATAAAACTCTTACACTGCAAGACACCTACAAAACAAGGTTTATCAGTCTTCCCAAACATAATGATAACTTTTAAGACAAAGATACACTAAACATTTTTTTCCTCTAAAAGGAAACTTGAAATAGAATGTAAACAACAAGCATATTTACATATTTAATGTTCTTCAATGGATTTGAAGCAGAGGGTAGTTATGGGAACCATTCCAACTTGAAGAGAGTTGTGAAAACTATTAAGTCTGACCAAGACACTACAATAACTCTACCTTCACTTAACTGACTCCTTCAACATAATGTTAAGTGCCAGGAATCCAAAGTAAAGACAGTCCCTGTCCTTGTAGAGTTCAGAGTTCAGTGAGGAACATAAACATTCATTTAACAAGGTTATCTGAATTCTTCCAGCTGGAGTTCAAACACTTTCAGCAGCAATGACCCTTCTCCCCTTCTCTCAGCTCCAAGTCAGTTTTGTTTGGTACCAGGATAGAGGAAGAGTTTTGCAAGGGAGGATTCTAGGATGGATAAAAAGACAAGAAAGCTTGTGATATTGTCCAACCCCTTGAATTGGATTTCAGTTCCAAAGTTCAAAAGGTGAGGTGTCCTAGCTGGGTGAGTTCGTTGAGGAATTGGTGGAAAAACCCAATCAGAATTCATTCATATGACCAAAATACAGTGTAGAATTTGAAAGTGTGCCTTTTATCTCTGCATGGAAGAAACCTGGCTCTGGTATCCAGCAAGTGGACAACTTGAGAAGTTCCAGAAGCTAAAGACTTTGGTCTTGCCTGTTGCCTGCACTGCCATGAGCAGTGGCCATGCCAAGGCTCCTCCACAAATGGCTTCATGAGCCATGGATGTTGATTAGTGGTGAAGCAAGGGAAGAGAGCCATGATGTATGCCATTTGGTGACTGCATTGATGCCTGAAAATAACTGGAGAAATTGATGGGGAGTGGAACGCTCATCCTTTTATCATTCCTCCACTGGTTTAAATATGCTCCACTTATTTAGGATAAATATGAATTAAACAAATACATTCTGGTAAATGCTCTATGTACAAGCTCCTATGGAAAACTAGAGGAGAACCTCCAAAACTAGCCAGTGGAAGCAAGTCAGAAAGAACTCTAATGAAGTCCAGTTCTGTTTTAAAGAATGTAACAAGGAGGGATCCCTGGGTGGCGCAGCAGTTTGGCGCCTGCCTTTGGCCCAGGGCGCGATTCTGGAGACCTGGGATCGAGTCCCACGTCGGGCTCCCGGTGCATGGAGCCTGCTTCTCCCTCTGCCTGTGTCTCTGCCTCTCTCTATCATAAATAAATAAATTTTTTTAAAAAATGTAACAAGGAGGACCATCTCCTGTTATGAAGTAAATGGTTCTCTATTTTTACACTTCTGTCAGCTATGCTGTTTCCCTCCTTCTAAAGATATAATAATGGGCTACATTTTATCAAGTGTATCTAACTCTCATTGAAATCATTGTATGAAAAAAAAAAAAAAAAAGAAATCATTGTATGGTGTCCCTGAAGAATTGGCAAGCGTTTTGCTACTAACATAGCAATATTCTTTAAGGATCAAGAGGACTTTTTATGCTACCAGAGAAAAATCAGTCTCTCCTATTGACTGAGTTCAGTTTCACTGTTAAATTATTCTTTTATCTCACAGGATATGCATCTAAATTACATTTTTGAACTGGAATAAGCATAACTTGAACCAGACTATGTATCAGTCATGGTGTTATAGGCTTGAATCTACCACCAGATTAATCTTTCTTCAAATAATGGCTATAAAAAGAGGGTACCTAAAAAGATACTGCATTACTAATATATCATTATATGATACAGAAAACTAGACTCAGGAAGTTATAAGAATAAACAGAAGGAGTCCATTATAAGATTTCCTTTCTCGTGGTGTAACTAAATGGCCTTATTATGCCACCAACTAAAAAAATTATGTTTATTACTATTATTAACAACACTTTGAAAACTACAGAGTAGACTGTCAATCCATTTTAAAAGAAGGGTCCAACCCTTTTCTGGTTCCACAAAAGCCCTTTCAGAACATGAGGAATACAAGTATTAAGTGTTACCTGGCTGAGAATAAGAAAGGACATAAAAATCAGAATAAAGGACCATAATTTTCTACATTCAAAATTCAAGATCAGCCATGAATGAAAACATAGTATCAATCTTTACTAACAATGAGAATGCTAAAAATTGAAGCTTGGGGTAATAAGTAGAGTTTGTCTTTGCTCTCTCCTTCCCCCTCAGGAGAGAGGCAAGGAGAGAGGCAAGGATAGAAAAAAAAAGAAGAGAAAGAAAAGATGACCTTGAGTCAGGAGATCTACCAAGCTGCCAAGATTATGTGCAATCTTCTGGAGACAGTGACTAGCTTCCCTCATCTCTGGAACAAGTAGAAAAGAAGAGAAAGGTTATAGAATAAAATAAGATTGGTGCCCCACACTTTGCTCAAAACAAAACTGATTCAGCAGTTGCAATGGTGGCTAAGATTGACAGAGGCCAGTGAGGGAGAGTGGACAAAAGGGAGGTTGTCATCCCATATACCAAAAAACAGCTTGTATAGGATGAAGCACTGTTCCAGGGACTGGACCACATGCATACAAGGCAAAAACATATTCTCATCCCAATCCTGCCTCTTTAACTCAGAAACTTCAAGTAAAACACCTTGCACACTCTTGTCCTACTTCCAAAATTAAGATCCTTTTAAAAAAGGAATAGGAAAGCAAAGAAAGTTACAGAGGGGAAAAAAACCACCTATTAGTTCTACCAAATTTAGGCCTAAATGTACATAATCTTAAACATGTATAACTTTCTTCCAAATCAATAGTTCCCATTTCTATCTTGTATTGTGGCCACATATCCTAGATATTTAGTGAACATTTTCCTCAGCTGCCTAGGATTCCAAAGTGAAGATACTAAAATTAAAAACACAAAACAAGGGGCAACCCAGGTGGCTCAGTGGTTCAGCACTGCCTTCGGCCCAAGGCGTGATCCTGGAGTCCCAGGATGGAGTCCCACGTGGGCTCCCTGCATGGAGCCTGCTTCTCCCTCTGCCTGTGTCTCTGCCTACCTGCCTGCCCCTCTCTCCCTCTCTCCGTCTGTCTCTCAAGAATAAATAAAATCTTTAAAACAACAACAACAACAAAAAACCACTTCCCCCTTTCAATTTTCCTGTTTCTTTTCAAAAATACAAATAGGGCATCCCGGGTGGCCCAGTGGTTTAGTGCCGCCTTCAGCCCAGGGTGTAATCCTGGAGTCCCAGGATCAGAGTTCCATGTCAGGCTCCCTGCATGGAGCCTGCATCTCCCTCTGCCTGTGTCTCTGCTTCTTTCTCTGTGTCTCTCATGAATGAATAAATAAAATCTTTAAAAAAATACAATAAATATACAAATATCTTCTTGTATATCGCAGCACAAATTCTTGGTCACTGCTCTTCATTCCCCAGATCCAGTAAGTCATCAGGTTGAGGATGCTTCTAAACTCTTCTAGCATCTTTTCTTGTAACCCAATATGAGGAACCTAGTCCAGCTGCTAACCTGTGCCAAGATTACTGTGAAAACTTCTAGGCGGCTTCCCTGATTCCAGCTTCCTCCCCTCCAAACCACTCATCTTCCCCATGCCACACTTCCATCTCCCTCAGAAGATGGCAGGCCTCCAAGGCAGGTGTCAGGTCTTATTCAACTCCAAGTGGCCATTCACATGTTTGCGATAGAAATGTTCCGTTACCTCAAAATAAGGTGCCACATGAACCTGTTCAAATTTATGTTCAAAATTAGATCTCTTTGGACTCTTCCAGATTATTTTCTTTAAATATAGCCTTATGAATCTTTGCAGCCAGAAAGGAACAGAAAGTTTGCTTCTTATTAGGAATAAGGCCTTGCATGGAGTTTTGCAATTCACTTGTATTCTGGACTTTCTAGACCCATGTTAATCTTTAAAAAAAAAGAAAAAAAGAAAGAAAAAAAATTTTAATGGGGGAAAATAAAACCAGGCAGATGAAAAAAAGGAAGGTGGGTGTACTTGATGCTGGTGGTGGTGTGTGGAAAGGCATGGGGAGCAATACCAAGTTGTACATTCTTTATGCAATTCCATCATAATTGGAAAGCTAAAAACTACAACCCAATGGCAACACCCAGCGCTGAGTCACTGTATTCTTTGTGTACATTTTTCTAAGAGCAATCAAAATGGTAATTGTAAGACTAACTTTAGCACATGAAATCACTGTGCCTGCAAGGACATGGAATGCGATATGAAAAGTAATCTCTCATTAAACCAGAAATTGTGGTTTACATTGTTTAAAACATGCATTGGATTGTTCATTCTCAGGGGATAGATCATAGTGCTCCTTAAGGACAGAAAATTGGAAAAAGTATTAGTTCCCTCCACAAAATACTTAAGAAATCCCATGAGGTTCTGAATTTCCCACCATCCCCCTCCACTTGTTCTAATTACATCTGGAATAAAGTGTTCCTTAAGTGTATCTTTAGTATCACCCTTAAAAATGCCTTTTTCTCAAAGAAGAATCCCAATTCAAATAAACTATTAAAAGCCATTTTTAGAGACAATCTGAGAAATTTGGTTCTGACAGATATTAAAGGATGCTGAGGAATTACTGTTAACTTTGTTAAATGGGCTGATGGCATGGTAATTCTAAAGAACCATATTTTATAGTGAAGTACCTTATAGTAAAAATAGGACATCTATGATTGGCTTTAAAATACTTCAGCAGCAAGGGAAGGAGGAGGGCTGGGGGGCTCAGTCAGCTAAATGCCCTACACTTGATTTTGGCTCAGATCATGATCTCAGGGTCGTGAGATCCAGCCCCATTTGGGGCTCCACACTTTGGGGGAGGCTGTTTGAGATTCTATTGCTCCCTCTTCCTCTGCCCTAACCCTCAAGTCACGCATGCTGTCTCTCCCTCGCTCTCAAAAAAGTTAGTAAAATACTTCAGCAGGAACAACAACTAAAAAAAGGACAAAGAATAGTTGAGTCTGAGTGATGGATATGGAGAGATCCCTTCTAATTTAAATTCTTCATAATAAAAAAAAGTTTTTAATGTCTACTTGTTCCTTTTTATGTAGAGCTCAGAATAATGACTACAGTGGCCTAGCTTGAGAAGGTACTGGGACCATACAGGGCCTCAAAGTAGAGAAATTTGCTGTGACCAGGCTATGACTGAAGCTATATGAAAATCAGTCCAGAAAGCATTGGAAATATAAGGTCTAGAAAATAGATACATCTTGAGATACTCTCACATGACCAAGCAGACTCCTAGACAGCAGCTAAGTTTTATTTTCTTTATGTTTTGACTGAAATCACCAACTTTATCCTGTACAGGTTGTTTTGCCTCCCATCCCCACCATAATATACACCTGTTTTACATTAAATCATTGAAACCTATTGAAAATTCCCTCCAGGCAACCACGCTTTCCACATCTTACCAATTACTCAATAGGGAGAGAGGAAAGAAAAAACAAAACAGAAGTTGGGACAAGAAGATTGGATCCTTCTCCAAGAAAACAATGGAGACAAAAGACCAAATGGTTACCGGAGGAGTATCTAGCAGTGATTAGGGAACTTTAAGAAATCTGGATAGCTTTTCTGAATTATACTGTTATCTTCAAATTCCCGCTTCTCCTAGCTGCTTCTTAGGATCAGGGACAAGATAAGGACAAGCCAAAAGATTTGGCAAAACTTTCTATTGAGTTTCAAACTTTTTGCATTTTCTTGCTGTTTCATCTCACTTTTGAGTATAAATTAGTACCTCAATTAGTAGTTCCCACATCAACAGCATAAGCTTCCAGTGAGCATGGTCACTGTGTTCTCCCATAGTTCTAAAACACCTGGGCTTCCGATACACAGAAACGGAGCCCCCCCACAACTCAGTCTGTTTCAGTTTCTCTGGATTGTATGTAGCCCATGCTTCCAATGTCATTAAATGCTCCCCAGGTTATTCTCACCATTTTCAGATTTCAGAACCACAAAGTCCATCCATGTGCTCGCTAATGTAAACATTTTTCTTGATATTAAATAGATTAGGAAGAGAGAAACAAAGGCATCTTATGAATCTGTGCATACTGTCCTCCAAGCATTAAAAAGCACCTTTAAAAATGTTTGTATTAAAAATCCAAAATTTTTATTAAAACAAAACAAAAACACAACTTGGTAGAATTAGCATTCCCTTCATGCCACATAAACCACCACTGGGGCTTTGCTGTCCTCATAGATCTTAGTACAGCATACAAAACAAATTCACCTCATATTATTAAAATGTGTTAAATCTAGAGCAAAAGATAGGTTCTGTGCACTCTATAAAGTCTGCCTATATTTCAAGATTTGCCTCCTAGGACAACCTCCTCTAGACTCAGCAGGATAGCCCGAGGCATATCTTATGTACCTGTGTCAACAGTGCTTTTTTATGTTGGGCTGTATTTACCTGTTTATGCTACAAATTTGAACGTCCCAAAAAGACCATGTGTTATTCATTTTCAATTACCAGTATCTAGGAAGTATTTGATAAAATTATTTGCTGTGCCCACTGGGTATTGTAAACATCTATATTCTTGAGTGGCTTAATTCGGTTGATGAGCCCACTGGTGTAGACAAACAGGAGACTAAATTCTGTGCCTTTCTCTAACATTTCCCTTCATTCTTTCAGTAGGTCTCATATTTTAAGAATTTCTAGATTTTTTTTTTAGTAGTTTCTAGATCTTAACTTCATGTTATTAAAATCCTAGCATTTAACAGTCTGGCAAAGTAAATTTAAAAATCTTAAGTTCTAATATCTCCTCCTGCAGCAATTTGTCATTGCTTAATAGTAATAATCATTTGCCTTTGAGAACGCACTATATGCCATACTGTTTCATATGCTTTCCATATATTCACTCATTTAATATTTATGAAAACCTTACAAGGTACTGTTATTCCAATTATACTGAGGGTAAAAGTGAAGCACAAAGGTGTCATGTACCTTGCCCAATGTCACTCAGGTCCTAAGTGACAAAGCCAGGATTCAAACCTAGGCAGTCTGGCTTTAGTGTTTAGGACAAAAGAATGTTTCATATGTGTTTTTCTTATGCTTAAGAGGAAGAGAATGTTTGAAAGATGGTGTTCATAAGGTTCCTTTCAAAAGGAGAGCAAAGAACTGGATAGTGAGGGCAGCCCAGGTGGCTTAGTGGTTTAGCCCTGTCTTCAGCCCTGGGCATGATCCTAGAGATCCAGGATCAAGTCCTACGTCAGGCTCCCTGCATGGAGACTGCTTCTCCCTCTGCCTATGTCTCTGCCCCTCTCTCTCTCTCTCTCTCTCTCTCATGAATAAATAAAATCTTTTTTTAAAAAATGAACTGGGTAGTGAAGAGGCACTTCCAGCCTCCACTGGGCTGACCTAGCCCCTCCCCGCCCAACAACCCCAAAAGGTCCCAGTGCCCTACTGAGCAGCCAAGCAAATCTACCCTTTCTCATGGTTGGTCATCTATGAAGGAGTATAAATAAGGGATTAATCAAGAAAATAATACTGAGTGCCTGTTGTTGGAAAGCTCTGAAGAAGAGAAAAATAGTCTTGACTGGAGTACTTAAAAAGATCCAATTAGAAGAGCTGTAGGAACAAGCATTAAAACACCTACACTAACAGGTAGAGTAAGTGTTAGAAAATAGACATATTAGAATTTCCTGTTTTAATCCATTAACTTCTCAACTTGTGTGATCACTGAAGGTATCCGAATTGGGTGTTGTGGGCTAGATTTCAAATGGAAGGAATGTAAGAAGTAAAGGCATTTCAAAAGGGAGAAAAAAAAAAAAAAAGAAAACCTGATATAAACAATTGCTTGGGTACCATATATGCTGCAGTTCAGTTGAAGCATAAACACCTAATGGTCTCAGATGGTTGTAAAGGCAGCCTGAGTCCAGATCAAACAGTGGATGAAATACCACACTAAGAAAATTAGCCTCCAGGTGTTAAATTCCTAAAATCTGAGCATCATGGGAGCTGGGTGGCTCAGCGGTTGGGTGTCTGCCTTTGGCTCAGGGCGTGATCCCGGAGTCCCACATTGGGCTTCCTGCATGGAGCCTACTTCTCCCTGATAAGGTCTCTCATGAATAAATAAAATCTTTAAAAAAATAATAAAATCCAAGCATCAGAATGACAGGACCAAAGAGGAACAATAGGAAGACTACCCTGGTTTAAAGTGTAAAACTAATGGAAAGAGAAGGGTAATAAATTGAGAAAAATTACTTAACAGACTTTTGCAATAATCATGACTGAAACATTGATCTGGGCCTGAGCATTGGCAAAGAGAAATTCGACAAAGGATGGATTTGATTTCGAACCAAAAACTAACAAGTGTGGATAGTATAGAATATAGGGGTCTGAGGAAGACAGAGGGTATTTTAAGATGGAGTCACAATTTCCAACCTGGGACCGGGATGGAGGGGTCACTGAAATCAGCAACGAGCAAGAGGACAGTGTGCAATTCTGGGGTCCCACTCGTCCTGCTCTGGCTGGGGGAGGTCCTACAGGGTACTCACTTTTAGGACAAAGTGGCCAAGAAAGTGGAGCTCTCCAGCATGCAAGTGAAAATACAGGGCTTGTCAGAGAGATTTTTCAAGTTATCGAACAATATTGGAAAGCCCCAAAGCACGAATTAAAATCAGGTTTCTTCTCTTTGCAACATTCTAGAAGACATTAAAGAATGAATGCATGATAAAAAAAGAATTCAATGGGGATATAATTTTTTCCCCAAAAAAGTTGGACAATGAAAGAAATGGCAAGAGCAAAAATTGTATTTTAAGGGCAGCAGAGTCAAAGGACGTTTTCATTTTACATGTAATATTGAAGATACCTAAGAACCTTTCAGAGTCAAATAGGGAAGTGCCGAGGAATAAGAGCCAGAAGATAAAAATGGAACAGATCACATCTGAAGAAAAATCCTAGGAGGGGAGGCTAAAAGTATAGGTAGGAACAACAGGCCTCATTTCATCTGAAATAGCAGGGA
Organism: Vulpes lagopus; assembly: GCF_018345385.1. Lineage (NCBI taxonomy): Eukaryota > Metazoa > Chordata > Mammalia > Carnivora > Canidae > Vulpes > Vulpes lagopus. The sequence continues at coordinate 29,618,594 of NC_054832.1, read as the reverse complement.
AAAAAAATTTAAGAGAATGGATGACTAAACTAAGAAGTTTTTAAGTTGAGTAGGATATGGGAACAGGAAAGCACAAGTGTGGGGAGAATGAGAAAAGATTAGTGCTCATTACAAGGACAGCTCTGTTCCTCTAGGTAAAATATGTGGCAAGGTTGTTTTCTGACTGATGAAAGAGTATGGAATAAAGATCAAGCAAGACTGCAGAGAACCATTTGAAAGGTGTAGGAGGAGGTTACAATAATGTCCAAAACCAATGACAAAAAGGATCTCCAAGAAGTGGTAAATCCCACAGTGATGGGTAACTATACACCAAACAGCCCTTAGCAGTTTGAGATTTGCATCACAAAAGGTTAAAGGGGAAAGCAATAGGATAATAAAGACCACAGCCTGGAAGGCGATTTTTATGAAGCGAATGTTTGTCAACCCCACCCCCACCAAAATTCATGTTGAAACTCTAATCCCAATGTGATAGTATTTGGAGGTAGGGCCTTTTGGAGGGTAATTAGGTCACGAGAGTAGAACCCTTGTGAATAGGGCTGGCACCCTGATAAGAAGGAACCAGTGACATGGCTAGCCCTCGCTCTGCCTTGTGAAGATACAAGGAAATGGCTGTCTGCAACATGGAAGAAGATCCTCACTGAAAATAACCATGCTGGCATCCCAATCTCAGATTTCCAGCTTCAAGAACTGTGAGAAATTTCTATTGTTTGTAGACTACCCTATGATACAGCAGTCCAAAAAGACAATGTCTACCAATACAATATGCACTCGCTCTCTCTCAATCTCTCTCTCTCTCTCTCTCTCACACACACACACATTCTCACACACACATACACACACGGAACCTGTGGTTACAGAAAGGTTAAAGAAGAAGGTCAATTAAATGATAGTACAGAAGGATTGAGTCATAGGAACTACTTTCAAGAGAAGATACAAATTTGATAACTGAAAATTAGAAGAGTCTTAAGATACAATTCAGTATCTTAAGTAACTGTAGAGAAAAATGAGACCAAAGACAAGTTCTCAAAGGTCACCTACATGGTACCTATGGGTGTGAGTTTAGAGGAACCCTGTGCTCCATCTGAGAAGCAGCTAATGGAGGGTGGTAAAGGAATGCCCTGAAGGTCTATGCATGGTGCCAGCATGGGGAAGGCAGAGGTAAATGTAGACACACAAAGGAGATGGGCAAATAATAGTGGTGGGAAATAATGGTTAAGACAAGACAGACAAAGGAAAAGCAAGCTTTCCTTTAACAAGGAAATCTGGAGAAATGAAAGCATGGGTACCTCATGAGAAGATTCCAGAAAAGAGGCATTATGGCCTGCAATCCAGATTTCGTTACAACTCGATATTGGTGCTCATTAAATGTGGGTCTAATGAATGGCAAGCAGATGGGAAAAGTCGTCATACAGAAACAGGAGCAACTTTGCCATTAACGTTGCTTTCTCCTGACACCTAAAGAACCGAAGTGACAAAGTAGGAAATCTAGGACAACAGTGATGAGAGAAGCATGAAACTGGCAGCCTGGGAAGCAGAACAAAACTGGGCAGTTGGGGGATCAGGGGGCTTTGTTTGGAGTCACTTTTGATCCTGGTCCCATCACATGCTAGCTCTAGGAACGTCTGGCGTCACCTCTTAGCTCCCTTAAACTCCTGCCTAGCAGCTTCCAAATCTATAGCAAGTGGCTGGTGCAAGGAGCAAGTGAAATCCTGAATGCCTGTCAAGCATATGCCTAGGACATACTAAGCATACACAAACTACAACAAAAATAAGTGGTAGCTAGCATTACTAGAAGGAAGGAGTTGCTAAGGAGTCTCAGGCTGTGAAAAGCAGAGGCAGTGGAGGCAGCCCAGAGGAGTCAGGGAGGGAGGGAGGGAGGGAAGAGGGGGCAGCTGCACAAGAGCAAGTGCCTTGATCAATGGGACCTTCAGAATAAGTGACGGGCACTGAGGCGGACACTTGACGGGATGAGCACTGGGTGTTTTTCTGTATGTTGGTAAATTGAACACCAATAAAAATTAATTTAAAAAAAAAAGAATAAGTGTACTCGATTTGTAGTGGTAGGTTTGTTTTGATTAAAATGCTTGCTCTACTTACATGTGATGGTAATGCGCCGGCACTCTAAAATCCTGTCTCAGCCTCGGAGAGGCAGAGGCTGGGCTGCTGCAGCTGAAAACCCCAGCCCTGCTAGCATAGAGACCTCCACTGTGGTTTTTCTTGCTCTGACAACCTCATGGTCTTGTTTCATTGCTTTGTTTCTCAAAATGGTGGCAAACAAGTAATATTTTGTTCCTAAGAAGGAACAAAACAAAGTGTCTCTAAAGCTCAATCTAAAACATTATATTGCTCTTTTTGCTAAATGACTACAGGGGAATGGTTATTTTACTTTGGTTAGAATTTTTACTAATATACTTTGGGGGGGGGTGTAGTATCTTGGAAAAAACCCAAACCAATAGTCTTAGCACCTCTCGCCTTGAAGCATGCCAACATTCTCTCAACCCACATTTAATATGAAAGAAAATTAAAGAGATAACCATGACAACTTGGCTGCACATTGTCATTGTGACAGCCAGTCACGAGGCCAAGGAACACGAAAGCTGTAGCTTGGTCAGGGCTGTCCAAGCAGGGGTGAGGAGAGGGGTCTCTGCATGGCAAGCAAGCTCCAGGGAAAAGGAAATGAAAGAGGCACTTGTACAAAATATTGTTGTAATGACCAAGAATTTAAAGGACATTATATGGATAAAACTGCATTTGAATCATTGTCAACAGCAACTTTAGAGAAAAGAAAGGCTTCGTTTTTACACAATTTTTTTTAACACAAAAAGTTTCTCTTGATTACAAAGCCCGTGTATTCAGACTCAAAATCCAAATGCTCTCAGAACATTCCTTTTTCCCTTTATTATAGAAAATGATACATTCAAGCTTATAAAGAAGTAGGTTTCATTCACTATTCACAAATACTGAAACTTACAAATATTAACACATTTTGGGGGGAGGGGCATGAAGGAAGGGGAAGAAAGGTCTGTTCCACGTGTAGCTGCCACACAAGCTGAGCTGTAGTATATTCACCTTTTCTAGACATTAAGAAGATAGCCATCTTGTCTGTATATGTTACACTGATATATATACATTTTAAACAGTAAAAGATTTTTTTCCCTACATCTACCTAAGTGAGTTGCAGGGGAAAAATATGTGAACAATTTGCTAACTGCTTACTCCATTCAGATTGCCATGGAGTCGGCACCCCCAGGATATATATATATATATATATATATATATATATATATATATCCATATATATATATGGTTGGAATTAAACTGTGTAATATAAAACACAGCTGCATTTTAAACCTCCTTCCTACCTTGCCATCTTTATCCATTGAACTGGAGAATCCCTGTGTCTCAGGTTCACATCAGTAAATATTCAATAAAACATGAAAACACCTCTTATCCTGACAAGGTAAAAAGCCAGGACAGGGAGAGCTAATGCTAAATGACCCCTATTCCAGACAGTGCACACAGCAGCAGCCACTGCTGGAGGAAGACTCACCCGCACACGTCTCAGAGTATGGAAGCCATTTGTTAATGAGCAGTCATAATTTCGGCCTGGGGCCTGATGCAAAAGAAAACGTTTGTACATTTGCAGAACAGTATAATATGACTTCACAAATGCAAAGATAAAATGTGTTATCATTTATCTTGGATTATAATATCTGGGGTTTGATTGCCTTGTGAAATGTCCAAATCAAGAACAATTACAGATTTTTCTCACTCCACATACACCATGAAACACTTAAGTACTTCTTTAGACTATTCAAAAGATCAGAAAGGATGAAAATGACTATTCAGCAGTAGACAAAACCATTAAGATGTGCTTAAGATATGATGTATAGAGGAAAAATACAGAGAACTCAGACTAGCAATGAAAATAGTTATGGGTCGCTTTTTGGGTCTAGGAAAAGAACAATCTTCCAGCCTATCCAGCCATGTAAACTCTTTCCCTTGGGTAAAAATTGGCACTTTGAGACAAAAGCATCGTTGCGAAATACTACGCTACTAACCGCACAGGCACACCCATATTCTGAAATGGTTCAGGCTTCAAGTCCAAAATTCAAGTCTGACTTGGTACATTGATGCAATTCTGCCAAAATATATGTGGAATGGGCAAGAATTTAAACATTCATCCCACAAATTCTCTTTCCCAATATAATTCAAGGGCAATCTACAGGATAGGCTTTCTAGAAATAAACCATTTGGATAAACACTAAGTTTTTACCAAGTCAGCAGTCATAATTAAAAAAAAAAAAATTCTAGTCATCTCCAAGGATACTATTGATCTCAAGTGTCTAGAGAGGGGGAAAAAAAGGTAAAAAAGGTAAAGAGAAAAAAAAGAGGAAATGGGCAGGCGGGAAGCAAAGATGGAGACAAAGTTGCACGAGCCGGCATGTAGAGACACATGTTTCGCAGGACACAGCAACCGGGAAGCTGTTCCTTTGTCAATGGGTACCCAGTAGGAGCAGGGCTAGCACTTAGAAATATTTGTATCACCTTCCTCCCCTTCAGTATTACTTAATATAACCTATGGGCCTTATCCAGGATATGAAATATTATTAATGAATGTGGAATTTCATCATGTACCAGAAAACACTGTTCAAAGCTTTCAATCTTATAAATATTTAAATTGCAATCTTTATTCCTGCTTATGGCAGAGGCAATGCCAGGTATATTAAGGGAACTTTGGGCAATTTGTGACCTCATGTGTTGTCAGCAGAAGTGCTATCTTCTGATAACAATGAAGAATTTGCACACTTCACCATACATGCTCCTCAGAACACCTCAGGAAAGTTCTTGAGAGGCTGCTGGGCAGTGTTTCTTCTCACTCAGAAAACAACATGGTAAAGTTGATGCAATTTAAGGGAAAGTCTGTGGTCCACTCCATTTATAATATTCACCCAACGTCATGGGACAAGTTAAGGGATTGACCCATGAAGATTCTATTATAAAGGGAAACTATCTACATATACGGGATACGCTTACATGTATTTGCTAAATAATTCTTCAAAAAGTTAATGACAGCTAGAACTTTTTTGTTCTTATTATGTGCTGGGTACTATGTTAAACCCTCTTGAGGCATCACACTCTAACCCCTACAGTTATCCTAAGGAGATAGGTGCCATTTACATCTATCTAACAGATGGAAAAACTGAGCCTAAAAAAAGGTTGAGCAACTTGCCAAAGACATACAGACATACAGCTTAGACCTGGGATGCTAGCCCTTCACCACCCTGCCTCTCTTTATAGGCCGGCCTCCAGTCAGCTTATAAGAAAAGTCCTGAGGAACCTCAAAGAAGCAAACTCTAGGGTTTGGGTCACGGAAGTGGAGCTCCCCTTTCAAGATCCTTTCAACTTTAGATCCCACTCAAGGCTGCATGAGAACTCAACAGTTAAAATTAGAAATATCAAAGTCACAAAGAAACTGAAGTGTTAGAAAATCTCTTATTAGAGTCAGGAAAAACATTTGTCTAAGTTTTGATATTTCAAAGAATCATTTTCATCTAGAATCTTGGCTTTCCAAAAGGACTCATTTCCAAGCTACAACTTAAACTTTACTATACCTTTAAATCCTTGACATTTAGAAATACAAGAAGCTCTTGCCATTCCTTTTGTTTTTTCTTTTTACCCCAAACTGGGAATTACAGAACTTAAAAAGTTTTCTATCTTGTACATAATTCCATAATCTTAGGAAAACAATAAAAACTCTAGACCACTCACGGCACTTTTTCCACTATACTGAACATTGAGAAATCCTTAGCACCCTCCAAACCACCTGTGTTTCCAGGATATATTGGTTTTAAACCTGCTGCATTTTCAAATAGAATTCCCACAGCCCAGAAAAACCTCCCAAGTGAAAACAAATTGCTTTCTTCACTCACGTGTATTTAAATGCGAAAATGTTACCCTTCATGAAATGTTGAAACTTAAGGTATAGATCAGTTAATTATAATACTGCTTAATTTTAAAAAGTTTCTAGAATAAAAATCATAATTTTGAAAATTTGTCACTTCTTTCATAGGATCATACTAAGTAGCTATGGATTAAGTGTTAAAACATGAGTAACAAGAGCATGAACATACAGATTGAGGAAGCAAATATAGTAAAATGCTAAATCTTTATTCGAGGCTGTGGGTAGGTGACTGTTTATTTTAGGATTTTTATGTTTCTGATTATTTCCAGTTCAGCAAAATTAGAAGTGAAAAAAAAATTTTTAAGTAACAAAAGGAGGCAACGTGGCATTAATAAAATCCTATTTGGAATGAACAAAGAAATAAAGTGCAAGCATGAATAAATGAAACAGTCTCCAGGAAAACTGCTGCCACTATCTGGTAAATGTTGAACAGGTCCTAAAGCCTGGCTGGGCTTGGTAGTCTGTTCCTATCTCACAACCTCTGCATTACCAAAAAAAAAAAAAAAAAAGGTAGCATAATATGCTCTGATATCTGGAAGAAAAGTTACCCCCCCACACACACACACCACCACCACCACCACCTACAAGGACAGAAGAATCACTTGGGGGAAAGAAAGTTGCTCAGTTGCGTTTTCCTAGGTTCTCCTTTACTGACATGAGCTTTCAGATTTCTTCCCAGGAGATGAATTATGGCGATGGCTACAGCAACATGCCACAAATGAATCAAGAAGTGAGGAACCCTCTTACACCATAAAATTAAAACCACATGTAAGGATGTGTGCAAGAGCTGGAGAACGCTGCAGGGCTTTCAGCAATGAGCAAAGCTGTTCTCCCCCACTGCACACTGATCCCACCAATAACACAACTGGCAAAGAAAAAGGAAACTCATGGAAATGTTGAGAGAATAAAAACTGGTAGCTAGTATTTTTTAAGCTCACCTAAATATTAAAATAGGATGCCTATTACTATCATCCAGACAATGTGTCACTGGGCAGTCACTGAGTTTAGAGCATTATAGAGGCAGCTTATGTGAAACAGAAATCAACACTATAAATTTAGTACAGTTGAGGATTGAGGTTGGGGGCTCCATCAGCAAGAAAAAAGGAAAAAAAAAAAGGCCACAAAGAAATTTGTTTTCTTTTAAACTGGTTGCTTCTTGCTGTATACAAAAAATGTAGGTACTAAGAGATGCCCAAT